>NC_064631.1:529246811-529858529 GCF_023864275.1 Schistocerca cancellata
ATTTTAAGCATGCAGAACAGTCTGCCGACTGCGTCCAGCGTCTCTACCTGAAAATTTCTGCAAATTTTATATACAAATAGAGCGCGCACGCAGTAAGTGTGTGTGTGTGTGTGTGTGTGTGTGTGTGTGTGTGTGTGTGTTTATAACTTTGCCGTAAAGTGTGAGCTCTTTCGAAACCTATTGGAAGATTAAAACTTTGTGCTGAAGTGGAACTCGAACTCTGAAACTTGGCTTTCGCGGGAAATGCTCTTTATTGCCTGGGCTATCGTTTTCCTTGTAGGGCACACACTCCGCTGTCGAGTGAAAGATCATGGCGATGCACGAAAAATATGTTAATAATGATAAAAGTATGTATTACGCCATTTTCTTAATGTTGTCCACCGTAGAAACAGTCTTACAGCTAACGATAGACAGTCACTCACTCACACACACATACACATACACATACACACACACACACACACACACACACACACACACACACACACAGTGGCCGAGCGGTTCTAGGCACTTTAGTCTGGAACCGCGCGACCGCTACGGTCGCATGTTCGAATCCTGCCTCGGGCATGTATGTGTGTGATGTCCTTAGGTTAGTTAGGTTTAAGTAGTTCTACGTCTAGGGGACTGATGACCTCAGATGTTAAGTCCCATAGTGCTCAGCGCCATTTGCACACACGCACACACAAATATCAATCACTGACTTAAATTTGACGGCGATTGTATGCATGTCAGATAAATTTTAGGTTTTGACTTTCGCTAAAACACAATTATTTCCTCTTGAAAGTTGTCTTACGCCTTATATCGCAAAAGCTGGATGTCCAAGTAAAGAACTTGAAGTCAAAGACGACGATGACGTCTTTTACGAATTACGATATTAATAAGACCTTCTAAGTATTTGTTCTTGACCTGTTGTTTGGAACAAGTGTGTAAAATACCTTCGTGTCGTTAACAGTTTGTTCAGAGACGATTCTGAAAAGTTTGCACAACTACATACGTTCCTTTTGAATTCCCTCTAACAGTCTGTACTAACGTTTTGAGGGTAAATTTCTGTTGCGTATGAAAGAAAGATAGAATATTTAACGTCTCGTACAGCAACCGATAAGGTAATGTGGAGCTTAACTGCAAACTAATTCACAAATTAACAATTTTCTTTCCACCAAGATTTTATTTATTTATAATGCGATCGATTTCCATCATCAGACACCGCCTATTGTGGCAATACATATCTCCTACTCAATTATTTATGATTTATCTTTATTTTTTTCCTTCATATCGGTATGTAATTGTTAAATTATTGAACCTTCCGTTGGAACGTCTAGGGGAGTTAGAAATGATTAACTGAACAATAGATTACATTTTTTGTTGTTTACTTTGTTACATTTTTGAGTATCACAGTTTTTGAAGTTAAATTCCGCCTAAATGACGAATTCTTCTCCCTACCGCTGGGAGGCGGACAGTCTACTACAGGCAAAAACTGTTTATTTACAAAATCAGTGTTCTAAAATTCGACTTTGTAACTGACTTAATACTTTCTACAGCATTAGTTATAAAACACAAACAACTGAGAGCACCTCCGTCGAGGTAGCGCTATGTACTCGTATTAACGGTAACTATTTACGAACTTAGGAGGAGTGGAGGAAGCTTTCAGTTTTTGACGTTTTCGATTACTACCTCTATTATTTCTTCCAGTAGGTAGGAGCGTTGCCGGTTCTCATCCTTAAACTTGTCATGCCCCAGCGCCGATCCAAAGGGCCAGCGAGACCACGGATCAGCTGAGTGTTACGTGGCGGCTACGCACGCTGTTTTCACAAAGAAATTTAGCCACAGTGGTGGAAAATTTCAAGATGAATAGTAGCAGGAACAACTTAATACATTTTTCTGGTAAAGCTAAACTTTAGTTTCTTCTCCTTCTTTTTCCTCTTCTACTTATTATTATTATTATTATTATTATTTTCTCTTACATCATATGGCGTAGTGGATGGTTTGGTCCGAACAGCCTTCTACATCCGTACATCGTCATTAGATTTAACGTTATTGCCGCAACAGTGTCGCACAATCTCAGCGCGGGACGTAATGTGGAGAAATGCGACCGTCGTCCTTTCTGGGTAGAAGTACGTGCGCCCGGCGCTGCTGCGGAGATAGAGGGCAAGAAAGCGGAAGGGTGGAGGGGGCGGGGGAGGGGGGGAGAGAGGGGTTGGAGCGCCTATCGTGGCCGTCTTGTCGGCAAGCCACACCCTGGCGGACAGAAGCTGCCGGAAACCGGAAATCTCGTTAGCGGATGAACGTCACAACACTCTGCTGCTGCTGCTGCTGCTGTTGTTGGCTCCTCGCTTCTTCCCGCAAGAAGCCTCCGTCCGGCACCTTTTTCCTCCCTCTGAGACAGATTCCATTTTCCGGAATGCCGTCTTCACAGAGAGCCGCACCGCCGCGCTGCGGTGCAATTGCCGCAGAACGAGTGATTCTGCCCGCTCTGTCTCCAGCGAAGAGATGGCAAGATGCCAGCGGAAAACTGTAATGCCCAACGTCCGATGCGTGAAGATTTTTCTTGCAGCAAATGTTTCTACACTGTATCTCGTCTGCCATCGATAACTAACCGTGAGTCCCAAGTCAAATTCCCTCTCTTATTACTGTCAACCGTTCCGTCTACTTTCCCTCCCATTCATCTACCGAGGCTGTCGTATTCCTTTGTATTTACTACATGTATAACAGCGTTTGCAACAATTGTGCACCACCTGCGCAGGGCAGTAACAAAATATATCTCAGTAACGACTAAAACCTAACTTATTTATTAACAAGTATATACCAGTAATATTTGATCGGTGTCCACTTCCTAGTCCTTCACACGATCGATTGTCATAAGCTTGATGTACACTGAAGCGCCAAAGAAACTATTATAGGCTGCGTATTCAAATGCAGAGCCTCGCGGATTGGCCGGGCGGTTAGAGGCGCCATGTCACGGATTGCGTGGCCACTCCTGTTGGAGGTTCGAGTCCTCCATCGGCCATGGGTGTGTGTGTTTCTTTGCGTAAGTTAGTTTAAGTTGTGTAAGTCCAGGGACCTACGACGTCAGCAGTTTCGTCCCTTAGGAACGCACACACATTTGAAATACAGAGATATCCAAACAGGCAGAATACGGCTCTGCGATCGGCAACGCCTGTGTAAGATAACAAGTGTCTGGCGCAGTTGTTAGATCGGTTACTGCTGCTACAATGGCAGGTTATCAAGATTTAAGTGAGCTTGAACGTCGTGCTATAGTCGGCGCACGAGTGATAGGACAGAGCATCTCCGAGGTAGAGATGAAGTGGGGATTTTCCCGTGCCACCATTTCACAAGTGTACCGTTAATATCAGGAATCCGTTAATTCATCAAATCTCCGACATCGCTGCGGCCGGAAAAAGATCCTGCAAGAAAGAGACTAACAATTACTGAAGATAATCGTTCAACGTGACAGAAGTACTACCCTTGCACAGATTGTTGCAGATTTCAATGCTGGGCCATCAACAAGTGTCAGCGTGCGAAACATTCAACGAAGCATCATCGATATGGGCTTTCGAGGCCGAAGGCCCACTCGTGTACGCTCGATGACTACACGATACAAAGCTTTACGCCTCGCCTGGGCCCGTTAACACCGACTTTGGACTGGTGATGACTGGAAACATGTTGCCTGTTCGGACGAGTCTCGTGAAACGTCCCCTTAGAAAAAATTTATAAATGACAGTCCTGGAAAACCTCTACGTTATTTCATTTTCAAACAGCTGAGCAAAACTGAACGTACTCAGACATTTCTCTCTTTCCTTATTCTTATCAACACTAAAGTGACACACAATATTTTTAGCGCAACGCAATCTGACTTTCAATAATCCCTACAAAAGACTGGCCCTGACCAACAATAACCTATACCTCTCATGAATCACTTACCTCACAAAAATCTTCGTTACTCGAACTATTGCAGTACTGCGAGCGCCAATACTGCCAGCTAAATAAAAGATTCTAACTACTGAAGGCACTAACTACTGATAGGCATAGTTAGCAAATGAAATATTTTGATAGAGAACAAACAATGTATTTACCTCAATAGTGTTCAAAAGTCATAATACATATATCATTTCATGACATCCAGTCTTACAAATTTCCTTTTTCTGACGGACACACGTCCAGATCGTCCGCTCTCAAAACTCTGCCATCTCTCTCCCTACATCCACCACTGCTAGCGGCTCACCTCCAACTGCACAACGCTACGCGCTGTTCACATCCAACTGCCCAACACTACAATAGCAAATATTCCAACAATGCAAACCAGCCACAGACTGCACACAGCACAGTCAGTGATTTTCATACAGAGCGCTACGTGGCGTTACCAACATAAAAACCTAAACTGCCTACTTACACTCGTTTCAAATTGTATCGATCAGATAGAAGTGTACGGTTTTGGAGACAACCTCATGAATCCATGGACCCTGCATATGAGCAGGGGATTGTTGAAGCTGGTGGAGGCTCTGGAATGGTGTGGGGCGTGTGCAGTTGGAGTGATTTGGGACCTCTGATACGTCTAGATTCGGCTCTGACAGGTGACACGAACGTAAGCACCCTGTCTGATCACCTGCATCCATTCATGTGCATTGTGCTTTCTAACGGACTTGGGTAATTCCAGCAGGACAATGCGACACCCCACACGTCCAGAAGTGCTACAGAGTGGCTCCAGGAACACTCTTTTGAGTTTAAACACTTCCGCTGGCCACCACTCTCTCCAGGGATGAACATTATTGAGCCTATCTGGGATGCTGTGCAACGTGCTGTTCAGACGGAATCTCCACCCCCTCGTACTCTTATCTATGGACAGCCCTGCAGGATTCATGGTGTCAGTACCCTCCAGCACCACTTCAGACATTAGTCGAGTCCATTTCACGTCGTGTTGCGCCACTTCTGCCTGCTTGCGAGGGCCGTACACACACGATATTAGGCGGGTCTACTAGTTTCTTTGGTCCTTCAGTGTACAGGAGACGAGAGAGAGAGAGAGAGAGAGAGAGAGAGAGAGAGAGAGCAGCTTGCCTTAGTAGTTACGATGTTTACGAATAATGAAACCACTGCCACAGAAATTTCAACTTCATATAGTTATTAATTAAAAATTATAGCAAATATATGTCATTAAAATATTTAAAATGCATTTTAGTATATGTTTCATTAAAATATCCTTTTGGATGGTTGTGCAGCAACAAATCACCAAACATTATTGTGAGGGTGATAAGCCCTATTTGCATACGGGTGTAAAACTGCATTTAGACAATGTAAAAATATGAGTAGAATATATAGAAAGTCATCCGATTTTTGCGATTTATGGTTTGCACTCACTACAATTTTAATATAATAAAATGTTGTTCTGCAAACGAGTAAATGTTAGAGATCACTCGCACGTAGTAAAAGCAGCAAAAATGTGCAAATAAGCCTTCTAGACTACGTGCAAACAATTACATACAATTCGTAGAAGGCAGTCTGTCACAGTGTGTAAATGTTATTATTCTGTTCATAAACAATCAACTCAGTTGACACTGTATATTTACCGTGGGATTATACATCTTTCACCCAAGCTCTGCGGTTGGTTTTTGGAATGTTGAACTATATGTAGACTTATTTTTAAGCACGCAGAATAACGTTTTGATAGCATCCAGTACTATATCTCGTAAAATTCAGAATACGTCACGCTGGCCCACTATAATGGTGTTGGTCTACGTACAGTAGTCGATTTACTGGATACAGAGTCAGTTTGATCACTGTATGATTCGGAACACCCTATAAGTTGCTGAAATCGGCTTTTACCGTAAGTTCCTGAATGCGACTCAGGATCAGAAAATGTGAAGTGATAAAAACACTTTCCGAAATAGCAATTTCAATGAAATGGACCCTTCATCTACATCTAAAATTTTTCATTCTAAGGTACTCCGAGTGGGCAGCGCGAACGCATGCCTTTATTTGTAAAAACGTCTTCGCCGAAATACCTTTCCCCAGCCTCGGATTGCTGTTAAATTAATTCCCGAACTCTGTTACTGTAGGCGGCAAACTACATTACTCCAAGCGACGGCGAAACAAATTTTATTTGGAGGTACACCCGATATGACTAATTGCTGGAGGTGTATCCTAATGCGGAGGGACGCAGAAAAAAAAAGTAAATTCAATTACATTTAAAAAGTATCCTTGCGTATGTCTGCAAGTTAAATTGGATGTATTTAATTAATACCGAGGCGTGCTGCAGACTTTGATGTGATTAAATTTCTGCTTTCTGCTGGGCGCCCCGCTTGGGTGCTGACTCGAGAAAATTATTTTAACCGAGTCGAGAGAACAACGAACGGCGGGCGGCGACTGCGCCTGCCCGCTCCCTCTTACTTTGCTGTCCGACCGCGCAGCCGGCCGCATTCTCCGTGTCAGCGGGTTACCGATGTTGCCTCTCGCGTTCATCTGGCGATGTGCGCCTTTTCCGCGCTCGCTCTGACAGAAAATACTGTTATTAAAGCCCTGACCTATACGTCACTGTTCGGCTGTAGCTTTGTTTGTGGCCGTGTCTTTTGGAGAAGAGAGAGAGAGAGAGAGAGAGAGAGAGAGAGAGAGAGAGAGGGTCTCGTACAATGGCGATACTAGACCCTGCTACGAACATTAAGGCTGATGTACTACGGATTCTTGCCAATGGAAGATCGCTACAGTGGAGAGTTGTATGCCAGCGTTTTGGAGATTCGTAAATCAATCTAGTTTTTGTGGGTAGTTCCGTCACGGTCTGACTGTTAATCCTGTTACTTTTGAAAAATAGGTCTTTTATTTTCTTTTTTTTAATTTTAAAGTAATTTTTCCCTAAATTGGTACCACCGGAGCAGAACGAACAGTGGCTAAGACGCTGAACTCATTTTTTGGAGCAATACGTTCAAATTTCCATGACTCCTACGAGATCTACATTTTCCGCGATTGCACTTCATGTCGTTGGCTCTCAAAAAGACCACGGACCTTCCTCTGTGACATACCGGTGATCCCTCTCCAGCGACCTTATCACCGGCATTGACATGCGATTTTAAAGGTGATCTTCCACCGTTTCACATAGATACAACGAAGCAATAATTGTAGTACGTAAGAGAAGACAACAACTTCTCATTAACAGCAAGGTTTTCATTAGAAACATATGCATGAATTTGTTACACCTTGCAGGTCACTGTGGAGCGCATAAGGAAAGATATTTCCTGTTGTTGTTAACCAGACCCTTTTCCAAGTTCTCAAAATTTACCCACCTGGGTTTCGCGAGATACGTTCGTCAACTGTCCTCAAACATTCAGTGTCATGGTACAGAAATACGTTTACATTTACATTTACATTTACATTTATACTCCGCAAGCCACCCAAGGGTGTGTGGCGGAGGGCACTTTACGTGCCACTGTCATTACCTCCCTTTCCTGTTCCAGTCGCGTATGGTCCGCGGGAAGAACGACTGTCTGAAAGCCTCTGTGCGCGCTCTAATCTCTCTAATTTTACATTCGTGATCTCCTCGGGAGGTATAAGTAGGGGGAAGCAATATATTCGATACCTCATCCAGAAACGCACCCTCTCGAAACCTGGCGAGCAAGCTACACCGCGATGCAGAGCGCCTCTCTTGCAGAGTCTGCCACTGGAGTTTGTTAAACATCTCCGTAACGCTATCACGGTTACCAAATAACCCTGTGACGAAACGCGCCGCTCTTCTTTGGATCTTCTCTATCTCTTCCGTCAACCCGATCTGGTACGGATCCCACACTGATGAGCAATACTCAAGTATAGGTCGAACGAGTGTTTTGTAAGCCACCTCCTTTGTTGATGGACTAAATTTTCTAAGGACTCTCCCAATGAATCTCAACCTGGTACCCGCCTTACCAACAATTAATTTTATATGATCATTCCACTTCAAATCGTTCCGCACGCATACTCCCAGATATTTTACAGAAGTAACTGCTACCAGTGTTTGTTCCGCTATCATATAATCATACAATAAAGGATCCTTCTTTCTATGTATTCTCAATACATTACATTTGTCTATGTTAAGGGTCAGTTGCCACTCCCTGCACCAAGTGCCTATCCGCTGCAGATCTTCCTGGATTTCGCTACAATTTTCTAATGCTGCAACTTCTCTGTATACTACAGCATCATCCGCGAAAAGCCGCATGGAACTTCCGACACTATCCACTAGGTCATTTATATATATTGTGGAAAGCAATGGTCCCATAACACTCCCCTGTGGCACGCCAGAGGTTACTTTAACGTCTGTAGACGTCTCTCCGTTGAGAACAACATGCTGTGTTCTGTTTGCTAAAAACTCTTCAATCCAGCCACACAGCTGGTCTGATATTCCGTAGGCTCTTACTTTGTTCATCAGGCGACAGTGCGGAACTGTATCGAACGCCTTCCAGAAGTCAAGAAAAATAGCATCTACCTGGGAGCCTGTATCTAATATTTTCTGGGTCTCATGAACAAATAGAGCGAGTTGGGTCTCACACGATCGCAGTTTCCGGAATCCATGTTGACTCCTACATAGTAGATTCTGAGTTTCCAAAAACGACATGATACTCGAGCAAAAAACATGTTCTAAAATTCTACAACAGATCGACGTCAGAGATATAGGTCTATAGTTTTGCGCATCTGCTCGACGACCCTTCTTGAAGACTGGGACTACCTGTGCTCTTTTCCAATCATTTGGAACCTTCCGTTCCTCTAGAGACTTGCGGTACACGGCTGTTAGAAGGGGGGCAAGTTCTTTCGCGTACTCTGTGTAGAATCGAATTGGTATCCCGTCAGGTCCAGTGGACTTTCCTCTGTTGAGTGATTTCAGTTGCTTCAGTTGCGTTATGGGTAGATGTACTGCGAAGAAAGAGACGTCGAGTAGAAGAGGACAGAAATTCGAAATGCTGTCAGATATCAGAAAGAAATATTAATACACAGATGTGTATGTGTAACTACCTTGAAAATAGTAGGAACAGTAAAGCACAAAAGTTACAGGAAATGAAAAAGGTGGGGATATGTAGCACCTACTTCGGAACTGTCCTGTTTGCAAGAGGAACAGGAGAAACAGAAAGTGGGAAAATTAAGTTTTTCAATCAATTACAAAAGCTTATTTTCACTTGGAGTTAGCTGTTATTATAAATAACATTCTAGCGCGTGTGCAGTACTGACGACAAGGAACCAACCAGGAAGTTAAAGCTAGAACCGTTTACAGCAGATGACAACATAAGCGAACAGCATCTATCTTCCAGTTTTAAATAACTGCGATAATGAATCGATTCTGTCCTGTATAATTCTGAGTGAAAATATAAAACCTCTCAACATTAACTGCGAAACTTTTTCAAGCTTGTGCAACACCGGTAATAACAATTTTGATGAAGTCTGCATTGAATCGATGACAATAATAACAAAAACAATGGGGTTCCAATCATAATGCAACCATTACACATGACCAGATAATAGAGGCACGTATTGCGTGACCAGTTGCTACTGAAAGTGCTAGCCTCGAATAAAAACTGATTAAAGATGAGAATTGACGTAAGAGAATACAATTGCAAGGACAGAATATGGCCAAGAACACTCACCGAATTACCGAGTGGTCGTTATGCACGTTAAGATTCGCGAAAACCAACTAATCGAAGTTCTGTAGGCATAATACGCTCAGAATATGGTTTTAGTTTTGACTGATAGTCCATATATATGGTGATAATCAAATCGAGCCCCTACGCTGTTGAAAGGCATTGATATACATCAACGGGGACAGTTGAAAATGTGTGCCCCTACCAGGACTTATCTCTTGCACGCTTCCCCTGAGACCCACATTCCATACGCAATGTCCACACACTACATTCGTAGTGCCCCTGCCCATTACACTCATTACTCGCGGCAGACAATCTTACCGAGTCCCGTAAGAGTTCGGGCAATACGTGTGCATCCGCACAGAAGAAGGAGGTCAATGGCCGGTTAGCCTTAACTATATAAAGATGGTATCTGTTCTTTCAGACATGTCCGAAAGAACAGATACCATCTTCACATATCTTTGGTTTCAAGGTTTTTGAGTTCGTAGTTCCCCTGACCAACTGTGATGTTTTCAAATGGTTCAAATGGCTCTGAGCACTATGGGACTTAACTGCTGTGGTCATCAGTCCCCTAGAACTTAGAACTACTTAAACGTAACTAACCTAAGGACATCACACACATTCATACTCGAGGCAGGATTCGAACCTGCGACCGTAGTGGTCGTGCGGTTCCAGACTGCAGCGCCTAGAATCGCTCGGCCACTCCGGCCGGCTGTGATGTTTTCGTGACTCCCCTGTACGGTATCTTGTAACAACTGAAATAATTCACAGGAAAAAGTCAAAACAAAATACTACTCATTTGCATACTACTCCGACATTTTAGATTGTTTCTTGTTCACAACTTGTCAAATCTTGACATCCTCATTTCCTTCTCCACACAATGTCTTGATATTTACTTGGTTTTAAAGACAGCAACTACTGAAAACTAACTTTCGAAAACTAGGAGGTTAATACCTTCAGGCTTTATTTTCAAGTTTGGAAAATCTTTTCTGAGTGAGTGCCAAACTGTTGACAATGTCACTGGCGAAAAGTTCATGTTTTTCGAAGAATCTATATCAGTTCTATCAACTCCTGCGCTTCTGCAGTAATGAACTCAGTAGTTGAATCACCGAGCGAGGTGGTGCAGTGATTATCACAATGGACTCGCATTCAGGAGGACGAAGGTGCAAACCCGCGTCCGACCACCCTGATTTAGGTTTTCCGTGATTTCCCTAAATGGCTTCAGGCAAATGCTGGGGTGGTTCCTTTGGAAATGGCACGGACGACCTCCTTCCCCATGCTTCCCTAACCCGCTGGGACCGATGACCTTGCTGTTTGGTCCCCTCACCCAAATCAACCAACCAGGTAAACAATTACCGAAGGGATATTGAACCCAGTGAAGCCTACCACAGTTTTCAAAATTTACATGAAGTTCAGATAAATGTCCTTCAACTGTAGAAAAAATACCTGCAGTAAGATCTATCAAATTATCGTTTAAAAAATGCTGCAAAAATGGCAAGTAGACGATTTTTCCTCCGTCGTTTACTTTCCTCTTTAGAGAAACAGCTTTCTTTTGGCTGAAATTTAGCCAATAATCTGAATGAAATGAGTTTCACGTCCTTGCAAACACTTATTCAGTGAGTCTAACTTCTCAAATATACCACAAAAGTATGCGGCCATTAATAGAAAGTCAGTGTGTAGAAAGGACGGACTTCTCCCCTAAGGTGAAACATGCGCGATAGTACATTTCTCCTGGAAAGCCATTGTGTGCTGTTATAAAATAAGAGAAGTGTGTGTTCATCCTCCATATTGTGATACATTTGTTTAAAAAATATAGATTTTTGAGGATGAGTTTTACTAAGGTTCACCACATTTATAAGAGTTTGCAGTACATGAGTCAGATCAACATTCAGATGTTGCACAGCAAGCGATTATCTATCGAAAATGCAAGGGTTACACACAATACCAGGAGATTTGCGCGGGTAAGTGCTTTTAGATCACTGTAACGCCCCGACAGGGATCTCACAGCAGCAGTACGTCTTTACACACACCAGCACAGTGAGCTCCGTTAATTTGGTTGTCTCTCATGAAGCTGTCCGCTATTTGGAACAAAACTTTGCCTGTCGATACTGCATTTATTTGCTTACAAGAAAGGTCTTGCATCATTTGGTCTCTTTTTTTCACAACAAATCGCACGTAATAAATTAAAAGCGCATCTCTATTGCTATCACATCCACATGAAGTTGCAAACCAACTCCGGCCCCCTAATTTTTTCTATAAATTGTTCATGAAGATTCTTTCCTAAGATTCGATGACATTCTAGTGTCAGCCAAAGGAATGGGCGAAATCAGTTTTTCTGTAGACTCTCCAAACGTAAGGGACACCATGTCAGTAGGCCACGGTAGAACTAGCTGTTCTGCAGTAGTACGGGCTTTCTTAAATTTTGCTGCCCGATAAGCTGCCTTGTTGTACTCAAGTGCTTTCCCAAGATTTTCGCCTGCTTAGAAAATGATAACTTTTGTTCTTTCATTCGACTCAGCTTCTTAGAAAAATATTCTCCTGGTTACTTTCAAACACAAAACAAATCGTTTACGATCTACGTTGTTCACAGTAGTGAACGTGAAACCAAAATCTAAGTAGCTCTTGTCGTATTATCTAAAATTTGTTTTTCCTATCTTCATCACCACTGCCGGCCGGGGTGGCCGAGCGGTTCTAGGCGCTACAGTCTGGAACCGCGCGACCGCTACGGTCGCAGGTTCGAATCCTGCCTCGGGCATGGATGTGTGTGATGTCCTTAGGTTAGTTAGGTTTAAGTAGTTCTTAGTTCTAGGGGACTGATGACCTCAGAAGTTTAGTCCCGTAGTGCTCAGAGCCATTTGAACCATTTTTCATCACCACTGTCGTTGTTGTTCTTAGCAAGTTCTCGCTTTTTACATTCACTCGACAAACTTAAAAACTTTATAAATTATGTAACAAAGGCATAGTAAAGTAAGAACAGATTGAAATCGCAACAAATCGCAACTAGTGCTAAGTGTAACACATTGTAGTTCAGCTTCGAGTTTATAACTGCATATGCAGGTTGGGCAATATCTAAAAGGCCGCAGCAGTTGTCAACGAAAACTCCGAGGACTGTCTTCTTTGCCAGTAAATACGAAATAAATTGACGGCCTTCCAGGCGGACATGTTGAATAGCACTGTCCCAGGTAATACGAATGATCCAAGGCATTTCGCGAAACATACATAAGAATAGTGAAGGTTTCGTTACCTACAACTTGGACCACTGTCCGCCCAGGATTGCTTCTCCCCCTCCCCTCCCTCCCTCCCTCCCTCCCTCCCTCCCTCCCTCCCTCCCTCTCTCTCTCTCTCTCTCTCTCTCTCTCTCTCTCTCTCTCTCTCTCTCTCTCTCTCTCTCTCTCTCTCTCTCTCTTCCCCTATGCCCCTTTGACCCCTCCCCTTTCCACTTACGAACCGTGGTGAACTGCACAATACTTCGCTACAGTGCGCCCAAGCACGCCGTCCGCCTGAGTTGTAATGCTGGGCGTGCCGGCATCTTCCCAATGGCTGGCTTCGCCAGGGCTTCCACTCCGCACCTAAATGAAACATTCTTTTGTGACCCAAAATCTGCATTCCTGCGAAGTCGCAGCAGCCAGCGTGAAGACTCTCGCGGTTTAGCGGCCAGCGGCGCACTTCTCCACAGCGCAATCCAAGGCGGAGAAAAATAATGAGGTACTCACTTTTCTTATCACTTACTTTTGGCTTGACAATACTTTTAGCGTTTCAGCAGACTATAGCTTGCCAGTTCGTAGCACACACATACACATACATGTGCACCGGCGAGAGACTTCTGATAAAGAAAGAGGCATTTACTTACTAATAATACGTCCCTCCAATTAGAGATTTAGAATAATCCACGAGTGAATTTCTTTCGGAGCTATTGATGTTATTTCGAGCTTTCTAATACACTCAAAAAGGAAAAGACACACCACGAAGGAATTATCCGCATGGGACGGAAATCAATAAATATAATGTACATCTACAGACAAAAAAAATGGTTACAGTTTATAATTGGATGATTACTCAAAAGAAATGATTCAAGTGGCTCTAAGCACTATGGGACTTAACTACTGAGGTCATCAGTCCCCTAGACTTAGAACTACTTAAACTTAACTAACCTAAGGACGTCACACACATCCATGCCCGAGGCAGGATTCGAAACTGGGACCGTAGCAGCAGCGCGGTTCCGGACTGAAGTGCCTAGAAGCGTTCGGCCACAGGGGCCGGCTACTCAAGAGAAAGAACTTCGAAGTTGAGCAAGTCAATAAATCGTTGGTATCCCTCTGATCCTTATATCAAGCATTGATCGACAGACATGTTGGATGTCCTGCTGAGGAATATCGTGCCAAATTCTGTCCAATTGGAGCGTTAGTTTGTAAAGTCATTGGAGAGCCGTGCACATAATCGTACAGTTGTTCTCAACTGGGAAGACATCCGACGACCTTGCTGACCAAGGTAGGGTTTGTCAAGCACGAATACAAGCAGTAGAAACTTCCGCCGTGTGCGGGCGAGAATTACCTTGATGAAATGTAAGCACGGGATGGTTTGTCACGAAGGAACAAAACGGGACGTAGAATATCATCAACGTACCACTGTGCTGTAAGGGTGGCGCATATGACAGTCAAAGGGGTCCCGGTATGAAATGAAATGGCACACCAGACGATCACTGCTGCTTGTCGGGACGTACGGTGGGCGAGAGTAAGGTAGGTATACCACGGCTGTCCTGGGCGTCGCCAGACGCGTCTTCGCTCATCCTCAGGACTCTTCACTGAAGACAATCATACTCCAGGCCGAAGACGTATCCGGTGACGCCCCAGACAGCGTTGGGATCCCAACCTCACTGTTACCCGCCATACGGTCCAACATCCAGCAGTGATGGTTTCGGGTGCATATCAGTACCCCTGTGGTTGTCATCTTCGTCATTTTTACAGCAAAGCGGTACGTAGACGATATTCTATGCCCCATTTTGTTGCCCTTCGTGGCAAGCCATCCTGTGCCTACGTTTGAAGAAGAGAATGCCCACCAGCATATCGCGATAGTTTGTACTGGTTGTTTTCGGGCTTGCCAAACCCTTCCTTGTTCAGCAAGGTCGCCTGACTTCTCCTCAATTGGAAACGGAAGTTCGACGGTCTAGCGTTGCAATTGGACAGAATTTGGCACAATATCCTTCACGAGGGCAGGCAACAACTCTATCCATCAGTGCCAAGGTGAGCCGGCCATGGTGGCCTAGCGGTTCTGGGTGCTTCAGTCCGGAACCGCGCGACTGCTACGGTCGCAGGTTCGAATCCTGCCTTGGGCATGGATGGGTGTGATGTCCTTTGTTTACTTAGGTTTAAGTAGTTCTAAGTGACTGATGACCTCAGATGTTAAGTCCCATAGTGCTCAGAGCCAATTGAGCCAAAGTGCCAAGGTGAATAATTGTTTGCATAAGGGTCAGAGGTGGACCAACGCGTTATTGAGTTGTTCAGTTTGTAAAGCTCTTTGACTTGAATAAATTTTCAAATATTTCTGAAGTCGTAATCATTGGTTTGTCTGTACATGGACATCACATCTGCCGGCTCCCGCCACATTCGGTAATTCTTTCGTGGTGCGTCCTGTGTGTGTGTGTGTGTGTGTGTGTGTGTGTGTGTGTGTGTGAATTGCAAATTAACCCCTTAGTAAAATTTTCAAGAGAAATGAGTCTATACAGATTCCCAATCTACGGAGTTAGTGAAATACGAAATCGGATTACAGTTGCCGTCAATCAGAGAAATGTAGATAACTTGGTCATACTGGCGGCAATAGTCAAAAAGTACGTCAATTTTCCAACGGCTTTTTCTGAGCCTCATGGGAGCGCAATAAAACGTCATGGACAGCCGTTTTCGACGGTTGGAACTCAATCAGAAGGAGATACCTCAATCAGCGTCAGATGTAGTGAGATCCCCATGCCACAACAGGCAGCCTTTGGCCTCTCCTAATGCTATTGGTTGGCAAAGGCCCTGTTTCTTGGGTTCGACACCTCACTCAGTGTAGCATATCCAAGTCTGCCGCACAGCCGCCACCATACACATTTTCCCTCACTCATCTTGCATCAAGATCACCCTACGCGAGGCGACATCGATGTTTCCTGCGCTGCAGCATGTCACAGTTTGATGGCTTCTCACTTTGAGCAGAAAGTCATAATATAATTAGTGCTAATACAGGAAGTAGAAGAAAATGAGGGAACATCAAAAACACGTTACGATATCTAACACGGAGTAGGGAAACCGTTGACATTCTGAAGGCTTACATCATAAATTCAGGTTACGTACGTTTTTCAAGGGAATTTTATACCATTCTCCCTGCAGAATAGTGGTACGTTCGGGCAATGATGATGGAGATGGATAGAGACGTCGCAACCTTCTCTCCAAATTAGAGCACAAAGACGCAATAATATTGATATCTATGACTGTGGGGGCTGGGGCAGACGAGAGAAATTCGTCCTTGTGTCCACAAAACCAGTCCCCGACTTGCGAGCTGTGTGAACAAGGGTTCTGTCGTCTTGGAATACAGTATTAGCACATAGGAACAAACACTATACTATGGGATGGACCTGATAACCAAAGTGGACCTTACCAGTTATGCGACCGTGCAGAGCAGTCGTTGGACCTAAGGAATACCACAGTATGGTTGCCATGTTTCATTCTTGCGACGTAAACTCGGCCGGAAACAGTGTAAAACGAGATTCATCCGAGAAAATGACATTCTTCTGTTGCTCCACTGTCCAGGTTTTATGGCTTCTCACCACGTTTTTCTGTTACAGGCCTTTGCATCACTTATGAGTGGTTTTGGAGCACCGACTGGCCTAAAAGTCCCTGCTTATGAAGCTCCATTCGCGTTGTTTTGCTGCTGATATGGTTCCAGAGTGAGACATCAAGTTCTGTAGTGTCTTTTTTGGCTGTCGTCACAGTCCTCTTCAGTGGCCGTCTGTCACGATCATTACACCCAGAATAGTAGGGGCTTCCGTGACGTCTTGGAGATTGCATTCAAGGACATACGATCTGCTACGTAATTATGCCTAAATTATTGGTTTTATACTGCTGCTAATCATATTATTTAACTCTTTGCTATTGGTTTGGAGCATGTTTTGCTATTTATCAGATTGTATTATCGTATGTTTATGGAAGCAGAAGATACTGAAAAAATGTAAATTCAATAATTTAGAAACAATGCATAGAGTTATCTTGACGCAGTTGCTTCTTGTGGCAAAGAGGGAGGTGGAATGACGGCAAAGTGACGTGTGCTCTTGTTCTTGTGATGTTGCGCTACTCCTTGTCCATTGTGGGATGACCTGCGATAGATGCTTCTCGATATTTTAGCGTCTGTTAGTATACTGCAATACTTACTTAACATTATCTCTGTATGTTAGAGATTTTGAGTACGAGGTACACCTAGGCACTACAGGCACAGTAAGTATGCCCTTTTAAGCAGTACAGTTTCCAGACCAACCTAATATCGATGACTACTTACTTTCTACGTGAATTTATGAATTTTAATAAAAGACGTGTATATTTCCATGTTATAAAATTGGTTTTCTGCATTTTTTTCCTCGTTGTAAATCTGACACCCAGCTCCGTCAGCAGGTGCTTTTAAACTGCGGAGATAAACGCCATTTACTGATCTGTCTGTCATGTTTAGTGTGCTTTCGTATTTTAATTGTTTATGCAGTCCGCACCTGGGGAACGAGGAAGTTACCTACTGATAACGACAGCCTGCTTACCGTATGAAGCAAATCAAGAGGTCGTTAATCCGGAGCGAGGACGTAATTAGCTCCTAGTCTCACAAACTAACACGCACTGACTACAACATTACACGAACAGGGCATATTTCGTTAAACAGCAGTTTGTGAAATAATTTTTGCTCATTCCTGCAGTCAGAATTGATATAACGTTCGCCACAGTCGATACCAGTCGCCCAAGATCTTGTGACCGTGTGGTATGTTAGCCTCCTCCAGGAATGTCTCCTTCTAGTTAATCTGTAAAGAGCAGTCCATCAGAGGTCCCCGTGCTACCTTTCGCAAGGCTTTGAAGGTGTTTTGAGAGCAGGCAGTGCCTAAGTGATTGACTTCTTGCCTTTCTTCGTGTCTCCTTTTAGCTGCCGCCTGAAAAGTGACGAAAATGAATGAAACTTAGGAGAAAAGAGAACAGGAAGCGCTCGCTGCGACTTGGTTGGTGAAAGGTGGGACCACAAGTCCGAACACGGGAGGTCCGTTGTGCTCTTGTTATGTTGGTCTTTAGCAGGTGTATGGAGAGAGTCTTCTCCACGTTCCCTCCTTTTTTTATTTACTTTTTTTTTACCTCCGCTTCTGGGAGAGGCGACGCAATTACGAACGGGGCCTGGGTCTGGCTTCAGCAGAGCGTGGGATGGGACGAGCCTGCAGCGAGCAGCCGGCAACCAGTAGACGGCGGCAGCTGCTGCCCTGGCTTCCGTCTGTAGCCTCACCTCACCATCTCCACTCCTCTGTCTAGACGTTCTACGCTGCGTGTCTGCCTCCTAAAAATGTGGGTCACGACGCTCTTAGGCAAAAACTCTCCTCGTCCCAGAAGTGTACGGCGGGCAGTGAAATAGGGCGCTCATATTTAACTGATGTACGGGGTTGATTCTTTAGCCCCTTCAACGTCGCTCCTGAAAAAATCATGAAGACAATATTACGTTAACAATAACACATGCAAATCCATACAAGCAAATAAATGTCTTCTGCGCGCTCCTTCCATCAAGGGAGTGGGAAAATGTTTTTGTGGTTAGCGGTGTGGAGCAGGGTTGGTTCAAATGGCTCTGAGCACTATGGGACTTAACATCTATGGTCATCAGTCCCCTAGAACTTAGAACTACTTAAACGTAACTAACCTAAGGACATCACAGAACACCCAGCCATCACGAGGCAGAGAAAATCCCTGACCCCGCCGGGAATCGAACCCGGGACCCGGGCGTGGGAAGCGAGAACGCTACCGCACGACCACGAGATGCGGGCGTGGAGCAGGGGTGCGGCTGATAGTGAAAGAGATGAAGGAACCAGAATAGTACAAATGGAAATAGGAAAGATGCTAATGCCAAGTGTTGCACATTTACATATGTAGAGATAGGAAAGTATGAAAGAGGTACTGGCAGATTCAAGTAGTAAGTCGGAAACTAGACTAGTCTGCTTCAAGCACAGTCTGGATCATTTTTAACCAGTACTTACGTTTCATTAGGTATGTATTCCGCTGCAGAGTGGTACGTTAGCTCTGGAGAGAAGATGAATTTCTCCACGGCCGACTTGAAACGCCTTTCCTAGCTTTTTTGACTCCTAGAGCATTGTTCGAAATTTCGTCTATGGAAGTCCTCTGCCTAGAATGTTTATGTACAGAGCTATTGATAAGCACTTCGGTATTTCAGAACAATACTGCGTGAAAACTACAAGACGTACACAAAATGGGAACGTACTGTAATGGACAGAGCATCTCCACAAATATTTAACTTGAATTACAGGTGTTCAGTATGGGGACTGTTTCTGACGCGACTGATATCAATAAGTGCGTGAAACTGATAGATGGCGCCGACAAAAACTGCCCGGGAAGGCACGACGGCAGTACGATTTGCGAGGCTGTTCATTCGATCAGGTCTCTAGAAGAGCGTAGCGTTCCAAAGGATTGGAAAAGGGCACAGGTCATCCCCGTTTTCAAGAAGGGACGTCGAACAGATGTGCAGAACTATAGACCTATATCTCTAACGTCGATCAGTTGTAGAATTTTGGAACACGTGTTACGTTCGAATATAATGACTTTTCTGGAGACTAGAAATCTACTCTGTAGGCATCAGCATGGGTTTCGAAAAAGACGGTCGTGTGAAACCCAGCTCGCGCTATTCGTCCACGAGACTCAGAGGGCCATAGACACGGGTTCACAGGTAGATGCCGTGTTTCTTGACTTCCGCAAGGCGTTCGATACAGTTCCCCACAGTCGTTTAATGAACAAAGTAAGAGCATATGGACTATCAGACCAATTGTGTGATTGGATTGAAGAGTTCCTAGATAACAGAACGAAGCATGTCATTCTCAATGGAGAGAAGTCTTCCGAAGTAAGAGTGATTTCAGGTGTGCCGCAGGGGAGTGTCATAGGACCGCTGCTATTCACAATATACGTAAATGACCTTGTGGATGATATCGGAAGTTCACTGAGTCTTTTTGCAGATGATGCTGTGGTGTATCGAGAGGTTGTAACAATGGAAAATTGTACTGAAATGCAGGAGGATCTGCAGCGAATTGACGCATGGTGCAGGGATTGGCAATTCAATCTCAATGTAGACAAGTGTAATGTGCTGCGAATACATATAAAGATAGATCCCTTATCATTTAGCTACAAAATATCAGGTCAGCAACTGGAAGCAGTTAATTCCATAAATTATCTGAGAGTACGTATTAGGAGTGATTTAAAATGGAATAATCATATAAAGTTGATCGTCGGTAAAGCAGATGCCAGACTGAGCTTCATTGGAAGAATCCTAAGGAAATGCAATCCAAAAACAAAGGAAGTAGGTTACAGTACGCTTGTTCGCCCACTGCTTGAATACTGCTCAGCAGTGTGGGATCCGTATCAGATAGGGTTGATAGAAGAGATAGAGAAGATCCAACGGAGAGCAGCGCGCTTCGTTACAGGATCATTTAGTAATCGCGAAAGCGTTACGGAGATGATAGATAAACTCCAGTGGAAGACTCTGCAGGAGAGACGCTCAGTAGCTCGGTACGGGCTTAAGTTTCGAGAACATATCTTCACCGAAGAGTCAAGCAGTATATTGCTCCCTCCTACGTATATCTCGCGAAGAGACCATGAGGATAAAATCAGAGAGATTAGAGCACGCACAGAAGCATACCGACAATCCTTCTTTCCACGAACAATACGAGACTGGAATAGAAGGGAGAACCGATAGAGGTACTCAGGTTACCCTCCGCCACACACCGTCAGGTGGCTTGCGGTGTATAGATGTAGATGTAGAGGTGCGAATTTGCTCAGTGCAAAAACACAGAGCAGACGTTCTGAGTAACTTTTTGACATGCCTGTCCGCTAGTACCAAATCCAGGACACGTTTGACGAATCGAGACTTTGAGAGATGCTCTGTCTAGTAATTTGTTGTTGTTGCTGTTGTTGTTGTGCTCTTAGACCGAATACTGGTTTGATGCAGCTCTCCATGCTACTCTTTCCCGTGGAATCCTGTTCATCTTCGAATAATTACTGCAACTTACAACCTTCTGAAGCTGCTTACTGTATTTATCTATTGGTCTCGAAAATGGTTGAAATGGCTCTGAGCACTATGGGACTTAGCTTCTGAGGTCATCAGTCCCCTAGACTTAGAACTACTTAAGCGTAACTAACCTAAGGACATCACACACATCCATGCCCGAGGCAGGATTCGAACCTGCGACCGTAGCGTTCGCGCGGTTCTAGACTGAAGCACCTAGAACCGTTCGGCCACACCGGCCGTACTATTGGTCTCCTCTATATTTTACCCTCCATACTACCCTCCAATACTAAACTGATGATCCCCTGATGTCTCAGAACGTGTCCTATCAACCGATCCTTTCTTCTAGCCACGTCCCCAATTCTATTCAGTACCTCCTCATTAGCTACGTCATCTATCCACCTACCTTCAGCATTCTTCTGTAGCACCATGCATCCAAAGGTTCTACTCTCTTCTGGTCTAAACTGTTTATCGTCCATGTTTCCGGTCCGGAACGAGACGTGAACCCGACACTTCGCCTGAAGATGGCAAGTAAGAAACTTGCTGAGACGTTGCCGGAGAACGACGCATTGAATCGGTTGTCAACCCGAGAAGATTTTTATCTTCGAAATTCGCCTAGAAAGCCTGCTTCCTCATATGATGTACACGGTGTTATACAGGATTATTCGTAAGTACTCGCAGGGTATCAGAAGACGACTGCGCGAACGCGAAAAGTGCTAACTATACACAAAATTTATATTAGTTGCTGACAAGTGTGAATATTACCAAACTATCATTTTAATAAATCGTAGTTGCAAAACACTAACGCGAATTATTTACAGTAGAACGGAAAAACTGGTAGAAGCTGACCTCGGGGAAGATCAGTTTGGACTCCAGAGAAATGTAGGGTACACGAGTCAATACTGACCCTGCGCCTTCTCTTCGAAGATAGGTTCAAGGAAAAGCAAAACTACGTTTATAGAACTTGTAGACTGAGAGAAAGCTTTTGACAGTGTTGGCAGGAGTTCTCTATTTGAAATTCAGTAGGTAGCAGGGGTTAAATACAGGGAGCGAAAGGCAATTAACAATTTGTACAGAAACCAGGCGGCAGTTATGACAGTTCTGTGGCATGTAAGGGAAGCAGTGGTTGAGAAGGGAGTGAGACAAGGTTGTAGCGCGTAGTAAAGGAAACCAAAGACAAATTTGGAATAGGAATTGAAGTTCAACGAGAAGAAATAAAAATATTACGGTTTTGCAATGATTCTGCAATTCTGTCAGAGACGGCAAAAGACTCAGAAGAGCAGCTGAACGGAATGGAAATTGTCTTGAAAGGAGGATATAAGATGAACATCAACAAAAGCAAAACAAGGATAATGGAATGTAGTAAAATTAGATCAGGTAATGATGAAGAAACTACATTAGGAAGCGAGACACTTAAAGTAGTAGATGACAGCAAAATGACTGACGATGGCCGAAGCAGAGTGGATGCAGAATGCAGGTGCCAGTGGCAAGAAGAGCGTTTCCGATGAAATAAAATTTGTTGACTTCGAATATAGTTAAGTGTTCTGAAGAGTTTTCTGGAAGTATTTGTGTGGAGTGAAGCCATGCAAGGTAGTGAAACATGGACTATAAACAGTTTAGACCAGAAGAGAGTAGAAGCTTTGGAAGCATGGTGCTACAGAAGAATGCTGAAGATTAGGTAGCTAATGAGGAGGTAATGAATAGAATTGGGGAGATAGGAAATTTGTGGCACGACCTGACTAGAAGAGAGGATCGGTTGATAGGACACGTTCTGAGACATCAGGGGATCATCACTTTAGTATTGGAGGGAGGTGTGGAGAGTAAAAATCGTAGAGGAGACCAATAGATAAATACAGTAAGCAGCTTCAGAAGGTTGTAAGTTGCACTAATTATTCGAAGATGAACAGGCTTGCGCGGGATAGAGTAGCATGGAGAGCTGTATCAAACCAGTATTCGGACTAAGACAACAACAACATATTACTAGACAGAGCATCTCTCAAAGTCTCGATTCCTAAAATGTGTCCCGTATTTGTACTAGCGGACAGGCATGTCAGAACGTTACTCAAATCGTCTACTCTGTATTGTTGCACTTCGTAAATTAGCATCTGATCCAATGAACAACCTTGCAAATCGGACCTCCCTCGTGCCTTCTCGGGTAGTTTTTGTCAGCGCCTTCAATCAGTTTCACGCACGTATTGATATCTGTCGCGTCAGAAACAGTCCCCATACTGAACACCTGTAATTCAAGTTAAAAATTTGTGGAGATGCTCTGTACACTACAGTACGTTACTATTTTGTGTACGCCTTGTAGTTTTCACGCAGTATTCTTCTGAAATACTGAAGTACTTATCAATAACTCTGTACATAAACATTCTAGGCAGAGGACTTCCATAGACGAAATTGCGAACAATGCTCTAGGAGTCAAAAAAGCTAGGAAAGGCGTTTCAAGTTGGCCGTGGAGAAATTGATCTTCTCTCCAGAGCTAACGTGCCACTCTGCAGCGGAATGAATACCTAATGAAACGTAATTACTGGTTAAAAATGATCCAGACTGTGCTTGAAGCAGACTAGTCTAGTTTCCGACTTATTATTTGAATCTGCCAGTACCTCTTTCATACTTTCATATCTCTACAGATGTAAATGAGCAAGACTTGGCATTAGTATCTTTCCTACTTCCTTTTAACTATTCTGGTTTCTTCACCTCTTTCACTATCAGCCGCACTGCTGCTCCAAACCACTAACCACAAAAAAAATGTTCCCACTCCGTTGATGGAAGGAGCGCGCAGAAGACATTTGCTTGTATGCATTTGCATGTGTTATTGTTAACGTAATATTTTCTCCATGATGTTTTCAGGAGCAACGTTGAAGAGGCTAAAGAATATTTGTAGACACTGTAGTTAAAACCAGTTTCTGGAAATTTTCAGCCGGCCAGAGTGGCCGAACGGTTCTAGGCGCTACAGTCTGGAACCGCGCGACCGCTACGGTCGCAGGTTCGAATCCTGCCTTGGGCATGGATGTGTGTGATGTCCCCAGGTTAGTTAGGTTTAAGTAGCTCTAAGTTCTAGGGGACTGATGACCTCAGATGTTGAGTCCCATAGTGCTCAGAGCCATTTGAACCAATTTGGAAATTTTCAGAAAGGGTTTATCTAGATACTCGATGTTTTCCTTCTAGTAGTTGCAGTCTGACATTCTGGACATTTTTGTTAGTCTGTTCCAAGAGGAAAACGGGCTAGAAACCTCTTGCGATCTTCTTCCGTATTTGCATTTGATGTATTCACTTAGTCTGACTCTATATGCATCTCAAATAATTTATCGATTTTTCGCTTTTATTATTCTCAGTTTGCGGTATAGTGCTCTATCACTGCTCCAAGGATTTGAAATATTTTAATTCACCTCACATTGATGGTGAGAGAGGTACCTTTATTTCCCCGTACACTACGTAAACTGCTGTTAATTCAGTAAGTTCCGAGTTTTGCCTTTTACAGTTCTCTACATCAGTTTATCCAGCAATTTATCAGACTCAGATATCTGATCTTTCGAAAGTCCTCATATTTAGGTTTGAGTCTTTTTCGCTAGTTAAGAGTTATTTTCTTAATTATTTTGTTTATCACCTTTTCTAGTTTAGTACTGTACCTCAGCGATTCCTGCTGACGTTTTAGCGCTAGTATAATTTATATTCATAAACGCTACTACACACGGGCGGGCATGATCATGCCTCAGTGTGTGGCACAAGCTGTTATTCTATGTGTTGCAACTGGCTGATAAAGCGGCAGAAATTGTGTTTTCTGTACACCTTTCGGGACAAAGTTGCGCAACATCGTCACGAACTCTAAGAATAAAATGAGCTGACTTTGTTAGTTCTGAACCTAAATGACACACTTATTATTAAGAGAGACATGTTTTACTCAGTCTCGCAGTTCCTCTCTGACAAATTCTGTAATTTAGGTTGGGCACGGCAATAGTACAGATGGAGAGAGTTAGATCGTTAAAAGGTCTCTTAACTATTAATGAAACAGTTATTCACAGAAGGGGGGTAGGTGAAGCGTTAGAGATCGGCACACCGCTGAAATTGCAAGACGTCATAATATTAATGATGACTGTCTTGCAAATTGACGAAATGAGGATCCACTAAGAGAGAATAATGATATGCCAGTTACAGCGATCAGAACTAATTTGAGCGCTCTGTCTGTCAGTCTCTCTCTCTCTCTCTCTCTCTCTCTCTCTCTCTCTCTACACACACATACACTCCCGATGCACACGTAAGAGAACAGTATGAGGAAAAAAAACTGAAGACTCGTCGACTATTAGCACTATAAGAAGCAAATACTGAAGCTTTTAAATTCCCTTCATTCACCTTTCGGCTATTGACTGTGAAGTCAATAAAATCTCCGCACCATTCCTTCGTACTAATATCTAGCAGGCAGTTCGGGCGTATATTCTACCTTTTCGAATACCACCGACGGAATGAATTTGAAAAAATTGGCAAAGAGACGGCAGGAGCCCTGGAATGCAGAACGAGAGAACAGCACAGAAGAGGAACGCGAAAAAGAGAAGAAAGATTGCCAGCCCGGATTTGCGACCGTCCTCGGCTCGCTCGAAGAGTGTTTTCGTGCGATAAATCAACCGCCAACTACACTGTTGCGGTATTTTTATACGCGGGCACATAAATTCCACGATGCTGTTATATTTTTAGAGCACCGAATATATGTTTTCAGCTGTTCAGTGAATGAAATATCTGACGCCAGCACTAGCACAGCTCGGCATTTCGGAGCGCTGGCGCACAATGAAGGAGAGCGCCGAACTTCCCAGTATCAATTGCTAGCGGTCCGTGCGGCGAAATTCTGCCTGTCATCAGGGTGAAGCAAAAGAAAGGCAGTTACTGTTGCCGTCCTTTCACATTTGCAACTGCATTTCTACCGTTCCCTATTTGCTAATATTAGACAACACACTTCTTCATGCAGATACGGTTGATGATGTATGTTTAAGCGGTAAATTTTTGTAAGAAATATTCTGAGAAGAGCAACTAACAAAATCTTAAACGTTAGAGAACTCTTTCGTCCCAAAAAGGAGTGAACACGTGGACACAAGTATTAGTGGTCGGCACGGCGCAGGATTAACTACCCAGCAAAGCGAAAAATTGGCCAGGTTGGTAACATCGTCATGTTTACGCCCGACAAACAGGGAAATACGAGAGCGTACACACTTGTATTTTTGGAAGCCGAGCGCTGTCACACTTTACACGTCCGTACACAAATGCCCTGCCTAGTACGTAAATTAAATACTTGTGGCACTTTTGTTTAACAAAACTCCTCGTGCACTATAAGAGCAACAACATTTATTCACAATCCACGTTTCGACTGAACAAGTAACTGGCGTTAATTTTGACGCTCTATTTTTTTCGTTAAAATGGTTTTTTTATGTGTCGCACCATTCGTACATTATAATCTGGCACATTTTAAAACCAAATAACACGGACTTTCTCAGCGTTTCAGTGCTAGCCTCGAAGTAGAGTTCTGTTGTATATAAGCTGTGAAGTTTTCGCGAAGATGGTGTTTCATTCTACTGTTCATAATATCATTGAAAGTGGTGCCTACCGAGTGATGGAGCACTGTGGTTAGCACACGGTATTGGCATACGAGAGGACGGCTGTTCAAATCCCTGTCTGGTCATCCTGATTCAGGCAAATGACGGAGTACTTCCTTTGAAAACGCTCTTCCGATTTCCTTCCTCATCTTTGCACCATTTCAAGCTTGTACCCCATCTCTAAGGACCTCGCTTTACTGTAGAGCTTCATACGGTTCTGGAGACACACGAACAGGTGAAGCATCTTCAGGACAAAGAGTTTCTAATCTGCTCCGATTCCCTTACTGCCGTACAATGATGGTAGCACATCTACTAGCTGCTGCAGCTAACACTTGTCCAACTACACTTCATTCGACAATGGGCCCGGGGGAGGGAGAAAGGGAGGAAGTGATTATCATTCCACTGGGTGCTGCGGAGATGGAGAATTTGGGGAACTGAACAAGCGGCCCGAACCCCCAGGGAGGACTGCAGGGAACGTGGTGTAGGACAATGCGCCAGTACCCAGCATGCTGTCACCTCACTGTTGCGTCAGAGATCCGTACAGTTTGTAAGTAGGCTGTTTAGGTTTTTATGTTGGTAACGCCACGTAGCGCTCTGTATGAAAATCACTGACTGTGCTGTGTGTAGTCTGTGGCTGGTTTGCTTTGCTGGAGTATATGCTATTGTAATGTTGGGCAGTTGTATGTGAACAGCGCGTAGCGTTGTGCAGTTGGAAGTGAGCCGCCAGCAGTGGTGGATGTGGGGAGAGAGATGGCAGAGTTTTGAGAGCGGACGATCTGGACGTATGTCCGTCAGAAAAAGGAAATTTGTAAGACTGGATGCATGAACTGATATATATTATTGGCGCTCGCTGTATTGCATCAGTTCGAGTAACGAGTGAGGTAAGTGATTCGTGAAAGGTATAGGTTATTGTTAGTCAGGGCCATTCTTTTGTAGGAATTATTGAAAGACTGCATTGCGCTAAAAAAAGAAAAAAAAGAAACAATTGTGTCATGCATTTTTATTCCAGTCTCTGATCACAAATGAATTCTTTAGACGATGACCGGTTTCAATCAGTAATGACCATCTTCAGATTCTTTTTTACACCATGTCCTAAAGTGATACGGCCATAATGGCATCGTCAAAGCATATAAATATAATCAGCATAGCATCGTCACATAGATTTAAAATATGTTGTAGAATATTCCAAATCGTCCACATAGTGATTATTGCCAACTAGTTACTAGAGTTTGTTGTGCAGGATATACTAGCGCGGAGAGCTTTTTCAAAACAGTATTCGAACTGAAGACCACAACGAGAACCACTCACACCACAGCTCCTTTGCTGTGCTTTATGGAGACCTTCGGAGAATGGAAAGTCTTCATCTTCAGCAATCGTGAGCTGAATGTTTGATGTTATCAGACTGGGTTGAGGGGATAGTATGGTAAAAAGGGCGTACCGCAGTCAATTTGTCTCACTAACACGCAAAACGCATAATCTACAGGTAAAAGAATGCTTTCCTTATAAACAAATTAAATCTGTGTTTGTGCCACTTCGTTCCTTAAACTTTGTTGGAGTGACCCTGAACATGTACTATATTTTATTTAACTACAAACAGGAACTTCCGTTAATAACTGTGCACCACTCCATCTCTTCTCATAAGCACTTGAAAATCTCGTATGTTACGTATCCTTGCAAAATTGTGCTGACTCTGAGCACTATGGGACTTAATTGCTGTGGTCATCAGTCCCCTAGAACTTAGAACTACGTAAACCTAACTAACCTAAGGACATCACACACATCCATGCCCGAGGTAGGATTTGAACCTGCGACCGTAGCGGTCACGCGGCTCCACACTGTAGCGCCTAGAACCGCTCGGCCACTCCGGCCGGCTGTGCTCCCTAGAATTGAACAACAATAACACTAGTCAACAAATTTAAAGTTCTTATTTGCATCTGGTTTTTAAATGAGTGGATTTACCTAATTTAGGGCTCTGAATTCACTGGTAATTCAGCTTTTCTCTGTCAAGTCTCATTTAATAGACAGCAGAAACAAAAACAGTACGGACGAACACTGACAGTATTAAAAGAACCAAGAAATGCGTATTCAGATATTTAGAATTCAGTGCTACTTGGTATGTATATATGGAAATGACGCGAATAGGTGATATAAATTAGTTAACAACATATTTTCAGATTTAATCTACTACAGTTTTCGAAAAATGTGACCGTGAAGGCCTTATTTTATTTTCCGTTTTCTTATTACAGCTCCCATGTAGTGACGATTTGTAAATTTTTCAGCATCTGAGCAAAAGAACAGTTAGCAACGAAATACGGGAAATGGACAATAGAAGCCCTGAAAAAGTCAAAAGTCTTACGTGATAGAACATTTCGAAAGGTGGATTCGGATTCTACTCATTAAAATACACAGTAACTGGGCAAAATGCTTGTCGACTAGTGTAATTGTCAAAAGGAAATGCAAGTCAAAGATCCGCAATTTGGTGTTTATTTTATACTGAATAGGTATTTTAACTCATTTGTTAGATACGTTAATCTCATTCTATGTTGAGTTGATATTTTTTAATTCATTTTTTACCACTGTTACATACATTTACTTCGTTTGGCCAAATTACGAGAAGGTCGTACAGAAGCTTCCTTGCATCCAGTAGAACACTGCTGATGGTTACTGCGACAAGGCGGAAACACAAGTAAGGGACCAGTACATTTGTGTATTTCTCGTAATAATAAGAAACGCGAATATTATGCTTCCTCAGACGTCACTTCGTGTACAGTCGTCCCTTTACTGGTAATTGACTTAGGAAGGTATCTTAACGTAACACGTGCACCTGTCGCTTTACGACGCCAACAAGAACTTCGTGCAAGTTGTATGGAGTGTGGTTTATGGAGGAAGGTAATGCTTGGGTCTCAGACTCGTACAGGAAGAAGCGGGCGTCATAACTAACCTCCGCGCAGTGCTCAGGACGAACACAGCACCTCAGCCCACCTGTAATTGCTTTTCCTTCTGCGGCCGGGAACTGGCACGGCGGACACAGCCGCGTCCCTGTGTTGTAACGGCGCGCTTTGGCTCTGTCGCTTCGCCTGCAGCGTCACCATCAGACGTCACCGCAGTGGACGTTTACGGCCGCTCACCCCTGCGTTCACTTTCTGCCCTCCCTCGGTGACGGCGACTTAGTCGGTAATGGCGTTATTAAAATGCATTGCAATCGTGTGGACTTGGAAGAGGAATCACTGGCGTAGCTCATCCCAGTACCTGCGGCGCGGCCAAGAACCGCGAATTACACAATAACTGTACACACCGTTTCTTACACATTGCTTAGTGTCTTCCTACGACACTGTCATTGACCAATAACTGCCGCTGTATGCTGCTAATCACTTGCTGCGTTTTGATATCTAACGTGAAGCGCAGCTTTCATTATATTCAAATTTATTCCCTCACGACGAGGGTCGTGCAGTTTACCACTTGAATATTGTGTGAATTGTTTTTACCAAAGCTAGTTCTGTAGCCTACTGCAATTGCGTCAATTTTTTTTTGGAAATAGCTATGACTACAGCAGCATACGCGTTATTCATCTTATGATTTTGAGAGTAAGGCTCACTGCCTGAACCGATTTAGAATACACTGATGGGTCAAAAAACATTTTCAAAGTATCGAATGAAAAATATTTAATGATTGGAAAAGCAGAAAATATCTAATAAATTGAAAATTATGAAATTCCTGATAAAGGTTACTTTTAATGTTGACAGTATTAAATGAAACCAACCTTATTGCGGAAATGCTCACGAACACGGCCTATACATTGCGTGTCGAGAATGTGGCATGTCTAATTTATTTCAGTGCATGCACCAGGGAAATATCCTTCCAAATGAGTTCTGTAACCATGCGCTGATAATGCCTTACTTGCAAGGGCGCTCGATTCTGTTCTGTGTCAGATGATGATGATGATGATGATGATTGGTTTGTGGGACGCTCAACTGCGCGGTTATCAGAGGCCGTACAAATTCCCAATTTTAAATCAATACAATCTCGCTACTTTTATGAATGGTGATGAAATGATGAGGACGACAGAAACACCCAATCCCGGGGGGGGGGGGGGGGGGGGGAGGAAGAAAATCTCCACACCGGGAATCGAACTCGGGATCCCGTGATCCAGAGGCATGTTTTTCGTCACCATAGCTTCCAATGATGATGCTGATGCGGTGTAAGCTGATAGAGAAAACCGCTGCATTCCTAGCAGTAATTACCACTTGCCAAAGAAAGACAACACACTATCCCCTCGTCATTCTGTTCATTTTAGTACTGATTGCATTTAAAATATATCCAAAATTTAGAATAAAATTATATCATAAGTTATGTAATTTTCTCCAAATTTCAGATCAAACGCTTAAACTCCTTTTAGTAAAATTACTTATTCTTTTTAACCCTATCAAAGACTGCAACAAGCATTATTGATGTATAATATTGCTATGTGTTTTACTTTTGAAATCTCCTTTCAACCAACAGAAGTGGATGGAACTTGCTAACACCGTGCACATATGATTGATAAATCGTCTCCTTAAAATAACTATAGAAATCGCCGAACAATGGAAATTAACAATGTACATTACCTGCTAAATGCACACAAAACAATACAACCAATACCTTTTTGTTGCTGAGTCGTTTCTACGTTAAAATCAAATTCCATATATCTTTCCTCAAATAGTATTCAAGTCTTAGCTGCTCTCCACTTCGCCGGCCGGAGTGGCCGAGCGGTTCTATGCGCTACAATCTGGAACCGCGCGACCGCTGCGGTCGCAGGTTCGAATCCTGCCTCGGCCATGGATGTGTGTGATGTCCTTAGGTTAGTTAGGTTTAAGTAGTTTTAAGTTCTAGGGGACTGATGACCTCAGAAGTTAAGTCCCATAGTGCTCAGAGCCATTTTTGAACCAGGCAGCACAATTTTGCAAAGATACGTAATATACAAATTTTCAAGTGCTTATGAGAAGAGATGGAGTGGTACACAGTTATTCACGGAAGTTCCTGTTTGTAGTTAAATAAAATATAGTACATGTTCAGGGTCTCTCCAACAAAGTTTAAGGAACGAAGTGGCACAAACACAGATTTAATTTGTTTATAAGGAATGCATTCTTTTACCTGTATATTATGCGTTTCGCGTTTTAGTGAGACAAATTGACTGCGGTACGCCCTCTTTACCATACTACTTTGTTCTCCACTTCTCAAAGTATCTCATCTTCAAAAGGGAATTGCTTGCTCTGTCTCACAGCTCCTCAGCTAAGCCAACATCTCGCCAAAGACTCAACTGGGGCTCGTTCTCCCCGCTGCTGCTGTCCTGCCTATTGCTCGCTGTTTTACTCAACAACGCTTCTCTTAAGACTCAAAGACAATGTATCCTTTCATATAACCAAGTTTTACAGAAGTATCTATGGAATTTAAAGTCTTTACAGTCGATATGCTACACAAATGAGTGATAAACTCGTGCTCCTGAAGATTATGTCCCAGTAAAGTTGCATTTTTTGATAAGGAGTTAATGAAGGCGCTAGACATATCACTATAAGCATTAGGTCGAATAGTGACAGCTTAATTTAACTTACGTCATGCGATTTCTGGAAGCTCCATGCTTTTCGGACACATCCCATTGCGTCTCTCAGGTAAGATCGGGCATATTGCGGTGTCAACTTCAAAACCCCGAACCGTTTTCCTTGACAGCGCAATGAAAACTTAAAATCGTTCCCGCAACGCGGAAAGAAGGGACGACTGGCAGGCACAGCCCCTGAGGGCAGTAAAAGGGTGTGGTCCGGGCCAGCGCCGGCCGGGCATTGTCACAAAGGTACCTTCTCCCCAAATAAAATATTAAAGGCACCATCTTGTCGGCCATCGGCGCGAGGGGTCCCTGCGCTGGAGATTTAAGAGCGCTGTGTTCTGCAACGGGGAGCGACGTGAATAAAACACCGGCCCAACAGTTCCGCAGAGGAACGAACGTCTCTGCGCGGTCCCGTGAATTACGTTTGCTGCCGGGTCGTGCTTGATGCTGCAGCTGAAAATCACTCTAAGCTCTAAGGAAAACATCCACTTGGTTCAGTCAGGTGAGACAATTGGGTACACAGGGGATCGATAAAATAAACGAAACACCATGGGTTAAACGTCCGCTTTTGTAGCTTTCGTTTTATGACTTGTGTGTATGTCGCTGAAGTTGTTCTCCACTTGTTCTACAACACGTCTAAGAGTGTTCTAAAACTCCTCCACTTTGGTGTGTCGTACTGAACATTACAGATTACGTAACACTCCAAAATAACAACCTGACAGTCATATTTATGAACATACGTTTCCAGACGCTTTTAGAAAAGATATGTCGTATTTTCAGAGGTGGATACCTGATATGTTACGGCTGTTGGGATACGATGCACCAGTGTGCCGGATTCTTAATTTTAAGAGAGCCATTTGCTGTCAGCAGGCGAAAGTAAATGCGGTGGGGGATTCCGAAAACGTCAGAAACATATATGAAACTGAGTTTTAGTAAACTCATGCTCACCGCGTCCACAGCACTTACTTTTCATCGTTTACTCTGGGAAATTCCTGAATTTAATTTTGGTAAAAAATGTAATATCTCCCAATAACATACGAAGCGGTCTTTACGAACGCGTCTTTATTTATTTCCTCATTTCTGACTAAAAGTAAAGCTCACAGTTACATAAATGTTCGTATGTTTTGATTGTATTCACCATCCTACAGTTTCGCCATTCTTCTTACAATAACATTGTCAGCGATGTGTGGTTCACATGTTTTTCTTCCAGAGTATGAAAGCCAAGGTTTTCTTCTTTGCTTGAATAAGCAGTTTCAAAATATTTATAGAGCAGAAAATCACACTGCGTGGTAGGTAAATAGATAAAGATATTTGGCTTACAGGTACGTCACATACCAAGATGAGGTTCTAAATAAGATTTGTAGAGATAACTGTCGTGCTCTTGACAGAAGCTGTACAAAATTAACGTAGGGCCCACTTCACTATAGTCCTCCGTAGGTCAGTATTCAGCGTGTGTGGCTGCTGTGTGGAGGAATTGGCTAAGATTTCCGGTACTACCAGAGGTTTTCCGTGGTGCGAGAACTGGAACAGGGTGCACTCAACCTCATGAGGCCTGTTGAGGAGCTGGTTGAGTGAAAAATGCCAAGGCCAAGAAGGTCTACAACAGCCGGCAGAGTGGTCCGCTGACCCAGTACGCCACCATACCGCATCCAGTGACGACATTGGCAGAGGATGACTCTGCGTCCCGTCGATTCCCATCGGCCCATTATAGCCAGAACCAGTAACATCCCTTTGCTACATGACTGTGATAAGACTAGAAGGAAATAAACACATAGAGGGAGTGTGCTGTTGATTTGGGTATCTTCCAGTTGTTTCATGTAAATAAGGGGAACATTAATAAGACTGACAAACTGCAGGGACGGATTCTTGGCTGTAAACGGAGGAAAAAAGGTCGTATGAACATGTGTCCAGAAATGGACGGTGTGCGTGCAACGACAACAAATCAACCCGGGACACAGTACAGTGCTGCATCGCATCCACGTCACAACAGATGTTCAGAGTGGTCTCCTTGAGATGCTATGCACGCGTTCACACGTCGCACTATGAATTGCCGCACTCTTTCGCACGTTCTGGCCGCTCTCCAAACAGCATCACAGGCGTCGTGAACACGCTGATGAAGGATCTGCACATCAGAAACTATTTTAGCGTACACACCGATTTTCAGATGCCCCAGAGGCAAAAATCCAGAGGGGTTTAACTCTAGTGTTCTACAGGGCTTCCGCGTCCAATCCAACTTCTGGGGAAGATGTTGCTGAGGTGTCGGCGAGCTGTAATGCGGAAGTAGGGTGATCGTCCGTTTAAATGGTTCAAATGGCTCTGAGCACTATGGGTCTTAACTTCTAAGGTCATCAGTCCCCTAGAACTTAGAACTACTTACACCTAACTATCCTAAGGACATCACACGTATCCATGCCCGAGGCAGGATTCGAGCCTGCGACCGTAGCGGTCGCACGGTTCCAGACTGTAGCGCCTAGAACCGCTTGGTCACCCCGGCCGGCTGATCGTCCGTCATGGAGAAACCACATAACCTGTCTTATTGTCAAAGGCACATTCTCAAGCAGCTCAGGTACAGAATTCCGCAGGAAATCCAGGTATATTCCTCCGTCGAGGCGTTGTGGAGTAATAACTAGTCCAAGTACGTGGTCGGTAAGACCCCCTGCCCACACATTTACGCCAAACCAATGCTGATGAAACGCCTCAACCATTCTGTCGCCCACAGATGACAAATATGCAGATAGATGATGCCAGTTCTGGTAAAGGTCGCTTCGTCGCTCATGAGGACTGCTGACAACCCATAATTGTGATGGAATGCTGCAAAAATCATCGACTAAATCCTGTCATTAGAGAGAAATACGCTACTGATAATACCTGCACTCGTTGCAGGTGCAGGGATAGTAGCGCCTGTCATGCGGGTTACACATAATAGTACTCCGGCTTACACCAAGTTCGCGGGCAACTTGCCTAGGGTTCATCTCAATATCCTGAAGAAACCGATCCTCCATATCTGGTGTAGGCACAGCCCGCCGCCTCCCTGCACATACACCTGTCTGAAATGACCAACGATCAGAAAAACACCCAAGGAGGGCTTCAGCTGTTGTGTGATGTACCTGGTATCTGTGATGGTACCTGTTGTGCGCTGCCTCTCGATCGTTTGCATCTGCTTGGCCGTAAAAAAAAAAAAAAAAAAAAAAAAAAAAATCTCGGCTTGTTTCTGACATGAATACCGGACCATTGTGTTGCTTGCAGTACGCTGCGCCATCTGCCGTGCCAACGATGCATTTCCGGACACACGTTCATAGAATTTTTTTTCCTCCATCTACAGTCAGGTATCCGTCCCTGCAGTCTATTGGCTTTATTAATATTCACCCTATAGCTGCTCTGCTTTTCCAAGAGAGTCCTACGGCGCTTATTGTCTGAGTTTTTTTGACTGTTGAGGCGCCCATGACCATTCTCTGTCTCCTTCTTCATGGGCTTCTGCAGCGTTCTCTCTACATCTGCCATTGCAATTCCGAATAAGATATTCACGGACAAGCACGTATTATAAAATGTGGAATTTCTATCATATAAATGCATCAGAGTGATTATTACACACCACAAAATTTCTTGACATTCAAGAAAACCGCTGCTTATCAGTCTACTGTGTCTTGAGTCACGCACAACTGAAAATTTCCAACTTCACCATCATTTTCCAGAACTTCTTGGTCGATTTCTTGGTACCCCTCCACGCTCTTCTTGTTGTGAATTCCGGTGCTGCTGTTAGAAATCACTACAATGACGTTTGGAAAATACTAATATCAATGAGTCTGTTACTACTAATATGATGGTAGTAACTTGTTTGAAAGGTCATCCGGATAAAATGAAAAGGCGAAGAATAGCAAGAGGAACTTCTTTAGTAACCCAGGCTACCCAAGGACAATGTTTGTAAGTGTTCTGAGTGTGTTGCAAACAAAATGTATACAGTAAACGTGGATGTAGTTACTGTATTTAATGTCTATTGCTACAAATTCTCAGTATCACGGGATTTAGTTTTGCATTTGTGTGTGTTTCCTTGGATATGTGTTGCTCTCGTCAACAGTGCAACGGTAAGTTATTTAAATGTTTCATTTAATCATTAATTCACTCCCAGGAATCAGAATCACTGTGGTTTCACATTCAAGTAGTAGGTAGTAGATAGTACATATGTCTTTCTTTCTAAAACAGTTATAAAGTAGCGGAGATGAATAACACTATTTGCGAGCACTAAGATTTTAATAAAATCGCAGCAACCTGTTAATCACCACCACCAAATAAAATTCTTTTCGTGAACTATCAGTTTCTCTCGTAGAAGGAACTGTGCAAGGGACATGCGTGTTTACGAGTGGCATATTTTCCAGTTTGCACTTCACAATAATAATAAACAGGAACTGTAATTAATCGAGAGTTTCTTAGGGAATAAACATAGACGAAGTTTTATACTCTGCAGTGGTTGGTAATGGATCTATACAAGCGAATTTACGATGAACTTCACTCATTGTCTCCGTTCGTTACCCGGAACGAGCGGTAACTTTCTGAATTTGCCTATGTTTTCCGTCAAACAGAGATATTTTGTCCCATCTCTACACATGCAGTCACTGCAGTGCCAATGCTCGTTTCGACGCTTACCAGTCCGGACGGAAAAAAAAAAAATGAAAATAGCGGACGGATTTGTTCTGAGCCGGCGAACAGATATGCCTTTGTATTTCGAACGACCTTTGTATTAAATACAAAACGAATCATTTTTATTCTCTGTTATTTTCAAAAAATCCAAGGCCGCATTTTGAGCAGGCGTGCTAGCAGACAAAGATGGTAAAAAGGTGCGGTGGGAGGGGGGAGAAAGGTCAAAGCTAATTTCAGCTCCGGAATTGAAGAATAATACGGCACGTGGAAACGGCTTTTATATAATGTATTTTCTTTCCCCGTTTCAGCGAAAGGATTCCTGGCGCCAGAGGTCGACGCCCCGTTTTTAACGGCGCGATTACCAAAACAGCAATGGCGGCGAGCGCTGGACACGATGTCGCATATGGCGATCGGTTTCATACGTCACCGCGGACATGTTTCGTATAGCAGCGGGGATTCATCGATTTCCTATTAGAATCGCGACCGACCACCCTCCGTAATTCGTGTTTGATGATATAAAATAGCAATTAGCCGGGAAATGCGCTGTGTGTAGCGCTCACTACCATTCGCCACTCGCCGTTAGCCGCTGTTTCTCTGTGTTCGCACGAGAAATTATTTTCCGAAATAAACGCCACGAAGGTTCTACAGTTCAACCCCGAGCAGATATTAACCCGGTACGACATGACTTTTATTCCATTGAGGTGCGTATAGAAAGAACAGTTGGTACACCTGCGAACACATAGTTCATGAAATTCAGATCCGCTATTACTAAATACTGAGGGCGTCATACACTCTGCGAATAAAGGCCAATTTGAGCTCTCGTTAATGGTCTGTTAGCATTGCTCGAAATGCAGAAAAGGAGACCACAGGGGGGAACGTAACTTTCATTCCGTGTCGATGTGTGTTGAATGCTGTTAGTTTGAAAATAGTAAGAGATTTTTATAAATCAAGAGAAATTAAATACCCTGTTTCTTCACGAAGAATGTAGAAAGAATGCAAAGAGGTCTCTCGAGTTTTTACACACAAAATAGATAAACCGTAAGTTCTAAGTATTGCAATTTCTCGGAAACTAATAGCATTTTGAAGAGAAGCACCGCTGACTTCGTCTCTTTCACAAATACGACAGTAGCAGCAGAAATTACTATAGTTCCAGTGGAAAAAGTGAAATCTCTGTAATTAATTCAGTTACGAAAAGAGAGCGTAGGCAGCAAAGTGAGGAGTTTTTCACATTTCATTTGGCTAAAAACAAAATTGCGGTATCTTAAACGGTTAAACGAAAATATCTAAGGTGAACCTTGTAACTGGATCACCCTGCCGAAGTACATTTAGAAACAGAAAGATAATTTCTTTACATTACTATTTAAAAAAGGGTGCTGCGGGTGAAAGTTGATGTACCGTCAGTGTAGAGACCATTAGCGGGGGAGCACGGATTTGGACAGAAAAAGATAGGGGCTTCATTTTAAAAGAATCGTTCCATCATTCGTACTGAAGTGGTGTATATAAACTTTAGGAAAACTAATTCAGACTACACGGATACGAACCGAGTCCATTTTGCTAACCAATGCCGTACGTCACTCATTTATTGACACGTTAGCGGCGACTAACAGTGCTGACGGGGAAGTTCAGTGGTAATGAATAGAAAGAAGATAACAAGGAAAACGTATAGAAAATTCTGGACTTGTGTAGCCAAACTGACTGTCACTAGCTACAGCAGTATTGGCAGTTACACGATAAGCAGCGGTAAATTTCGTATTGCGGCAGGGATAACTGCCATATCTGAGTGCTAGCGTACGATATGCCGGGTAATGAGAATGAAATTCGAGATTATTTCATTCGATAATACAGGATTACAGCTTTAGTCAGACAGCTAACCTATAGGAAGTCAGCGTGCCATTACCTGTCTGAATAATGTCTGTTCCATCACGGCGATCCGTTCGGCGCCTGCCCACATGTATCATTACGGCGTCCGGTCTGGTTACCTGTACACCGCGTAATGAACTCCAATTTGTGGCCTGCATCAAGAACAAGCCGTACTGACGAACGGTGCTCGGCAAGTAATTAACGCAAACTTGCCGACCGCGTTACTCGCTGCAGATGTAATTAAGCAAACTGCGAGTGTTCTCAAAATTTTGCGGTAGGTGGTTTCGAGGTTAATATTTAAATAAGTGCGATTAACCGTCTCATTGCCAAGTAGCTTACTTCTGAAGCGTACAACTCTTTAGAGCAAGAGCGGCGCTTTCACAGTCCAGGCCAAATGTAAAACGGTCCTAAGAGTTTTTAGTCTGAAAAAAGATAATACATATATGAATTTATCTGTTGGCTGTACACATCCCTTCACGTATTAAAATTATTTTTGATGAAGATTGTCGAAGTTCATACTTCGTCATTTCTACGATGCACCAGCCCTTGGCTTGCAGATTTGCTGGAAGGCATGTTGTAATTTTATAACAGCAAATGCTCGGCGGAAGAATATAAGTAAGGCATTAAATTCCCTTCCAAAACTCTGTTTCTGCATTCACGAATCTGTAGCTTCGATCCTTGCTTTATTATTAATATATTTTTATTTTCTTTCTGCCCTATATCTGTGGATTTTGCTCCAAAATTTTCTGTCTGCTATTAACTTTTTATTTCTTAAAAATTTTCACTAAAGAAATGAAAGCAATAAAATTTCTAAATCAATAAACAGCGTAAAAAGTAAAACAATCTTTCAAGCTAAATATGTTAATTTATCATAACAAAATCGTGGTATCCATGTTTTCTGCAATACTAATAAATGTACTAATTATTAGTCACAAATTTGTGAGTAGCTCCCAGGAATGATGTTGCGTAGAACAACCATGTAAATCATCTGAAACATATGTTTAGCCATGAGAAAGGTATGTGCGAGACTGAGATGTACCCGAAGTGTGTTTCATGTGTTGAACAGGCAGAGAAGATTCGGAGACGAGCTACAATCTTCGTCGCGGATATTTTTGGTAGACGTAAGATTTTGTCCGCCTCTGTAGCTGCGTGACGGATTGCTAACCAAAGGGGCTCGGGTTCGATTCCCGGCGGGTCGCAGATTTTCTCCGCTCGGGGACTGGGTGCTGTGTTGTCCTCATCTTCATAGCATCATAACTGACGTGCAACGATTGAGATGGCTGTATGGGCACGACCCGAAAGCCAGTAAATTTTTAAAAAGTATAATTTTCAAGTAAATGTTTAGTGAACTATACATCACGGAGAGCTTTATTCGCAAAATTTGGAGAGATGACGTTCCAGTAAGAATCTAGAATGAAACTGTTTCCTCCAGTTTATATTTCGCCTAATGATCACGAGAGAATGGTTAGAGAAATTAGGGATTTTAGAGAGCACCGTTCAGGAACGAACCAGGAAGGCGGAAAGTTACTGCAGTACATAATCTCCAATGTTTCGTGTTATTCAGTTTAACACTATCTACAAAGACACTATCTACAGGCGAATGATAAACGGAGCACTTTATGTTTTACAAGTGCTAACTGAAGAGTTCGGCTGTTCTTTGTAGACGTCACTGAATCTCTATTCCATGTCTAAATACGAACTTATTTTAGCAATGGACAAACTGTGTTTGGACAATTTACGAGAGTACATTCGGGGCATTTTTAGTTCATCTTCAAATATGTGGGCTACAAACCATATAGCATTTGCGATCGAGTGTCACTGACTGACTACTGTACGTACACGACAGCGAGCAACCACCCGAGGGAACAGAGGAATATTTCGAGCATCTCAGAAGAATTACAGGAGGATCGAAAAAAGGTGAATAGTGGTGAAACTTTCTGGCAGATTAACCTGGGTGCCAAACAAGACACGAGCCAGTAACCTTTGCTTTTCGCGGGCAATTTGCTGTACCTACTGAGTGACGCAGACACAACTGACGACTCGACCTCACAGCTTTATTTCCTCCAGTATCTCTCTTCTGTCTTTCAGACTCCTAATTACTTTGCGGGCTACAGATGGCCTATCTGAGAAAACGCAGACCATGAAGAAACTTACCGTGGATAACCACTGGTAGTAGCAGGAAAGGGAGAAGATAAAAGTATGGATAACCCGCTGCGTGAACATCCATGAAAACTGAATGCGGAGTTTTGCAACATATGATATCTGCGTGAGTTAAGTCATAAACTTGCGTACGATGCACGACAAAACAGTGGAGGGGCACTTGCGGCAACCGTTATCAGCCACATGAAATAACACCAATAACACCAAAAAGGCGAGTTAATCAGTCTTCCCTCTTCCCCACAAGACGTCGTATTCGCTGTTTATTTGCCAGTTTTCTGCATGTGGAGTGGGCCACTGAACGTGCGTACAGATTTTCTCAGCCTGAGCCGAAGACGCGGCGAGTGTTGGCGTGACTATAGCGCGAATCGAAGCAAAACGTTTCGGCCAGCTGTTGCGCCTCGCGCAGGTTTGCTGTTGCGAAGGACTAGACTCGTGCGTCGCGGCACGGCGGAACACGGCGGGGTCGGGCAGAACACGACAAGGCCGCGCCTACAGCGCTGCGAGTGGCTCTTTCCGCCACTTCCTGCACACAACTTCCTAATTAACTTTGTTACGGAGAGAGCTGGGAGAGCACGTTTTATGTCTCCGGCAGACAGTGGTAATATTTCGCGCGAAACTTAAATGTGGCCGACCCGCCGGCATATGGCAGTCGCGTCGCGTCGCGTCTCCCCCCCCCTCCTCCCCCCCCCCCCACTGTACTTCCAGTTGTGCCACCTCTCTCGCAGCTGCTAGAGTTGCCCCCCTCCCCCCCCCCCTCCCCGTGTAGCGTAGCTGCAGTCTGGTGCCACGTGAAATACGGTTGGATTACGAAGGCCTACGACGCCCACAAGTTCTTTTAGATCTATAAGCCAGTCCCAATTAAAAGAAACCGGTTTCAGACCCTAACAATCAGCTGAAGGAAATGTGCTCTGTATTTCGAAAAGCTCCAGATCTCGTGTCTCCTTTTCTCTTTTTACTCGCGCAGTAATAGAATCACTGCTCCAAACACATTAAGTCTTCTCAGACCTACTTATGTACAGGCACTGCATATTCTGTCTGTCAGATGCACACCTGGCATTAAGTTAAAACAGATTAGTTAGTCAGTTAGTTAGTTTGTGTGTGTGTGTGTGTGTGTGTGTGTGTGTGTGTGTGTGTGTCCCTATCTCTCTTATTTAGAAACTAATTTCTTAAGAAACAGAGACATTCTGCATAGTATACTTATTTGTTTCCGTTAATATCAGTGAAATTTACATTAGTCATCAACATGTGGAAAAGGACTGATTCTTTCGATCGAAAGACAAGCTTGTAATTGTAAATGGCTGTATTGGCGTACCCAGAGGTACATCAAATAAATAAAAACTTTCATAGGTATCATGAATGAGCACTACTGATGGCGTTCACTGTCACGTTTTGAGGGGTTGTTTGTTACGTTTTTCAGTCAGAAGACTGGTTTTACTCAGCTCTGCACACAGGTCTATCCTGTACAAGATTCGTCGCATTATTACTGTAACCTACATCCATCTGAAACGGCTTACTGTGCTCCTTCTACAGTTACCCCCTACCCTCCCCCCCCCCTCCCTCCCTCACCCACCCCCATACACACACATGCTACCCATTAAGTTGCTGAAATCAGTCTGCCAATAGGAATAAAGACTTTTCATTGTACGTTGTGCAGGTTACAAACAATCAAACAATGAACGCTTTCACGACTGGATGTCTTAGATGCTGGTGAATCTTCCGGGTCGTATGGTCGTGGTTCGTGAAACACTTCCGTTCCGAATGTTTCGTCAAAAACTGCCTGGATATCTTCAGAGGTCCTCGTGATCCCGCTGAGAGTCGGTAAGACTCGGCGGAACCACGAGCATCTGTGAAGATGTCTAATACAGCTCTAAACGAAACATAGGGAGCGGTAAGGTTTCACGTACTAGAGCAGCTATGACAAACAGTCGTTCGCACGAACGCAAATGCTCATAGTAACTACGATTGGTATTCGTGGGGATTTAAACGATCTCTGAGCGACTGTATGAAAAATAGTGTGTGTTGAAGATGAATTGTGTATCCCTCTCGTCCCTGTGACTGTAGAGGGGCGTCCTGGTATGGCATTGAAATGCCGTTTGGAACTCGGGATCATAGTTCAGAGCTGCGTAAAAGGCGCTCATGTCTCGCTCGATGGTATCCCAGATACGCTTATTAGGATTGAGTCGGGTGACCTGGGAATACTGACAAGCCACTACGGATCTCCATGGATCGCACATGAAGACGCGGAGCATCAAACTCGTTGAAATATAGTGCAATTTCGAGACATCGCTAGACACAATGACAGAGAATCGTTCAGTTGATCTGACACAGAGAGGAAAGGTCGCCTGCGGATGATATATAAAAACAGACGGATGCATGCGGTCGGACAGTAGCTTTCTGAACCTTTCGCAGATAAACTACGAGGGCTCCATGCTATCCACCGCATGGGAATACCTACAAAACAAACCTGACCGTTTCCATTTTGGTGAATGGGATGCATCGACTCATGTGGTTACCGACGTGCTCGTTTCATGTATAAACATCGTATCGTCGGTTCAAGCGATATTTATCCACGCGTCGAGCTTTCAGTGGGTACATTCCTGCCATCGCTCTACCCACCCGGAAAGCCTCGCGTGTTAGCACAACACTTAGGGGATTCTGGAAGGCACTCTAGCCGCAGATCTAATACGCCCAGTGGATTAACGACAAAGAACTGTATGCCGGACAGCCTGGATGTGGTTTTTAGGAGCCGGCTGGAGTGGCCGTGCGGCTCTAGGCGCTACAGTCTGGAGCCGAGCGACCCTACGGTCGCAGGTTCGAATCCTGCCTCGGGCATGGATGTGTGTGATGTCCTTAGGTTAGTTAGGTTTAATTAGTTCTAAGTTCTAGGCGACTGATGACCTCAGAAGTTAAGTCGCATAGTGCTCAGAGCCATTTTTTTGATTTTTAGGCGGTTTCCCACATCCGACTAGGTGAATAACGGGCTGGTACCCATGTTTCGCCTTAGTTACACGATTCACAAACGTTTAGAAAACGTTCCCACGCTTTCACAGGGATAACACTGCAATGCCCCACGTGCGTGAACTTAGAAATCCTTACCAGGCTCAGAGACTATCTAGATACCGATACACTCCGTCAAGATCCAATGTTGATACACTTAACACAGTGGAAATTCGCTATCTGAAATTTGGCCTTAACATGACGTGCTCAGGTGGGGAGTTGCTATAGAATCAATTAATAACTATATTTTAAAAGCAACCTATAATTAAAACATGATGACGGGACATTATGTATTTTAAATGAGATTAAAATCAAATCCAACTGGTGATTTATTAGAAAAGTTCTTCTTCGTGTACAAGAAGGCTGACATACTGACTTTACGAATAAAATATAATAGACAATTATTCAGCGCAGTTGCGACGTCCAGGAAACAATATGGATTCGGGCTGCACAGTCCGTCAATGATGTGAATAAAAAAATGGTTCAAATGGCTCTGAGCACTATGGGACTTAACATCTATGGTCATCAGTCCCCTAGAACTTAGAACTACTTAAACCTAACTAACCGAAGGACATCACACAACACCCAGCCATCACGAGGCAGAGAAAATCCCTGACCCCGCCGGGAATCGAACCCAGGAACCCGGGCGTGGGAAGCGAGAACGCTACCGCAGAACCACGAGATGCGGGCTGATGTGAATAAACGAATCTGAATTATACTATGCAGTGGTTGGTTGTCCGAACTGAAGTGAAAAGGACCTAACCTAGTAATTTGAATCTAACGGCTTTGTGATGTCGGTGTACCGTTACTAAATAGTAAACTCCTCCATGACGAGACGGTGCTGCACAAAATGCTCACCAATCTCTTGTCGTCTGGATGGGCATGAAGATGTGAGTCAGCACGAGATCTGCAACACCCTGGAATCTGCGGACCGCGGTACATCGTCGAGACAACGTTCCAGCACAGAACACCAGAAATATCATCCCCTAAGTAATCGATCACGTGTCCTCTAAGGCGACCGGTCCAGAGTTTCCGAGATCATGCGTCGCACGCATTGTGTACAGTGTGAATTTGGCAGTTAAATGTTGCTGCTCAACGCACGTATTATACATTTTTTAGCGATGTCACTCTATTTTGTTGATTCTGTAGCAAACGACATTACCTGCAGACCCTTGTTGGGATGATGGCTTACCAGTGCTTTGACCCAATATCACTTCTGAAGATCACAGTTTAAACTGACTAAACCGGTAAGGTGAACCAAATAAAAGGTTTTCTTGTGCAGCTGACGACTGACATTTTATCTTTGTTGACATTCGGACCTCCAGATGTCAGACACTCAAATCGGTACCAAACATGGTATGTTTATAGAGTATCAACCAAAACGCCTATTTACTTCGTACTGTGTGCTGTAATCTAGCAGAACGTGCCTAAACGTTAATTAAAAGTAACACCAGAACTACGGAGCGCAGGAAGAGCATAACTGTGACTAACATGCAGAGCTGCTGTGGGGAAGATGGTAGAGCGTTAGATAGTCGTACCGAAGGTCTTCGGTTCACATCCCAATGATGATACTTTTTTAATGCGTGAATACTTTTGCACGTGTGATGCAGTTGTTTCTTTATTCTATTGTTCCGATTGTTTGTGTTTATTCTGTGAAGCTACAAATGTACTAGCTGCTTCATCAGGAGATGTGTCTGTTTTGTCGCACATGTCCAACAGAACACTACACTTGTTATACAACTGTACTCTGTAAGTTTGCTACTTTCAACTAACGATTCGAAAGCCGACTATCAAAAGAACATTGCTACAAAATGCGAAAGCACACAGCACGAACTAAATTGGAGTTTTGGTTGATTATCTACATACAAAGTTTGTTACCCATCCGAGTGTCTGACATCTGGAGGTTTTGGTGTGAGAATAATATTCCTCCCATCATTCTACTCCTTCCGACCCGCGGCATGAAGCAAGCAGCCATACCCGTACGGGACTGTGCTTCATCTAGATCTACATCGATACTCTGCAAATCACATTTAAGTGCCCAACAGAGGGTTCATCGAACCACCACAATTCTCTATTGTTCAAATCTCGTACAGCGCGCGGAAAGAGCGAACACCTGTATCTTTCCGTACGAGGTCTGATTTGGGATTATTTTATAGTGGTGATCGTTCCTCCCTATCTACGCCCGTGTCAACAAAATATTTTCGCATTCGGAGGAGGAAGTTGGTGATTAGAATTTCGTGAGAAGATTCCGTTGTAACTAAAAACGCCTTTCTATTAATCATGTCCAGCCCAAATTCTGTATCATTTCAGTTACACTCTTACCCATATTTGGCGATAATACGAAACGTGCTGCCTTTCTTTGAACTTTTTCGATGTACTCTAACAGTCCTATCTGGTAAGCATCCCACACCGCACAGCAGTATTCTAAAAGAGGACGTGCAAGCGTAGTGTCGGCAATCTCCTTAGCAGAGCTGTCACATTTTCTAAGTGTTCTACCAATAAAACGCAGTCTTTGGTTAGCCTTCCCCACAGTATTTTATGCTATGTATACCTTTCAATTTAAGTTGTTCGTAATCGTAATTCGTAGGTATTTAGTTGAATTTACGGCCTTTAGATTAGACTGATTGATCGTCTAACCGAAGTTTAACGAATTAGTTTTAGCACTCATGTGGGTGACTTCACACTTCTCCTTATTTGGGGTGAACTGCCGATTTTCGCACCATTCAGATATCTATTCTAAATCATTTTGCAATTTGTTTGGATCTTCTGATGACTTTATTAGTCGATAAACGACAGCGTCATCTGCAAACAACGTAAGAAGGCTGCTCAGATTGTCTCCCAAATCGTTTATATAGATAATAAACAGCAAAGGGCCAATAACACTACCTTGGGGAACGCCAGAAATCACCTCGATTTTAGTCGATGACTTTCCGTCCATTACTACGAACTGCGACCTCTCTGACAGGAAGTCACAAATCCAGTCACATAACTGAGACGATATTCCATAAGCATGCAATTTCAGTACAGGCCGCTTGTGTGGTACAGTGTCAAAAGCCTTCCGGAAATCCAGAAATACGGAGTAGATCTGAAATCCCTTGTGAATAGCTTTTAACACTTTTGTTTCACAAGAAGGGTGATTTCTAAACCCATGTTGACTGTGTGTCAATAGACCGTTTCTTCCATGGAATTCATTATGTTCGAACGTAATACATGTTATAAACTCCTGCTGCATATCGACATTAATGATATGGGCCTGTAGTTAAGAGGATTACTCCCACTACCTTTCTTGAATATTGGTATGACTTGTGCAACTTTCCAGTCTTTGGGTATGGATCTTTCGTCGAGCGAAAGGTTGTATATGATTGTTAAGTATGGAGCTAATGCATCAGCATACTCTAAAAGAAAATGAATTGGTGTACAGCCTGGACCAGAAGACTTCCTTTTGTTAAGTGATTTAAGTGGCTTCACTACTCCGAGGACATTTAATTCTACATTATTCATGTTGGCAGCTGTTCTTGATTCGAATTCTGGAATATTTGCTTCGTCTTCTTTTGGGAAGGCATTTCGCAAGACTGTGTTTAGGAACTCTGCTTTGGCAGCACTGTATTCGATAGTATCTCCATTGCTATCGCGCAGAGAAGCCATTGATTGTTTCTTGCCGCTAACATACTTCACATACGACCAGAATCTCTTAGTATTTTCTGCCAGGTTTCGAGACTAAGTTTCGTTGTGGGAACTGTGACAAGCACCTTGCATTGAAGTCCGCGCTAAATTTGGAGCTTCTGAAAAGACCGCCTAACTTGGGGATTTTGCGTCTGTTTAAATTTGGCATATTAGCTTCGTTGTTTCTGCAGCAGTGTTCTGACCCGTTTTGTATACCGAGGAGGATCAGCTCCGTCGTTTGTTAATTTATTTGGTATAAATCTCTCAATTGCTGCCGATACTATTTCTTTGAGTTTACGCCGCATCTGGTCTACGCTTATATTATTAATTTGGAAGGAATGGAGATTGTCTCTCAGGGAGGCGTCAAGGAAATTTTTATCTGTCTTTTTGAATAAATATATTTTTTGTTTATTTTGGGAAGATTTGGGGGTTACAATATTCAGTCTCGCTGCGACAGCTCTGTGTTCACTAATCCCTTTATCCGTTTTGATGCTCGTTACTAACTCAGTATTATTTGTTGCTAAGAGGTCAAGTGTGTTTTCACAACCGTTTACTATTCGCATGGGCCCATGAACTAACTGCTCGAACTATCTACTCCAATTTTGCTATAAGATAAACTACTTCTGGAAGCAACAAACACCCCACCACCAACCGTGTTTAGCCTATCCTTTCGCAAAAACTTCGGCTGAGCTTATATCCGGCTTTAGCCAGTTTTCAGTGCCTGTAACGATTTGAGCATTTGTGTTTTCTATTAGCGCTTGGAGCTCTGGTACTTTCACAACACAGCTACGACAATTTACAACTGTTATACCGATGGTTCCCGTATCTACTTTCTGCCTGTGTTCGGCCTACACCCTTTGTGACCGAAGCATTTCTTTTGTTTTCCCGAGACCCTCTAACCTTTGTGTTTTCCGCATTAAAGAGGATGTTCTGAATAGTATTACAGCTCGTCAGTCACTGTTGTCCGGCAATTAATTGGCTAGTGATATGCTGCACTGTGACCACCACATATTCTCTGTTAGTCGATAGTCGAAGGCAGCTCATGTCGTCAACGTAATACTCCTCTTGGCAGTTTATCGACTACTGCTGTTCTATCTGAATTGAAGTACTCACCGTACAGCCTCGAAGTAGTGGCATGTCTTTGATGTGTACAATGCATGGGGGGGATTAAATGCATAGATATTGGTCGTTTCGCCGCTCCTGTGCTCACCTGTCATGATGGCTAGATACCCTGAAAACACCCATTAACAACTTCCCAAATTCTGTTTGGGGAATTCGAGTTGACCCTGCGTGAATATGAAATCACGATATGTGGACGTGGAACCATCTGATAGAGATTAATGTGCCGGACCAGGTGGTCATTTCTATAACTGAGTGCCAAAAATTTATTTGAAAGTCAAATCGATCCGCGTAGGCGTATACAGAGCTAAGTTGATTTATGTTATAAATCAGAAGCCACGCCCTATAGGCTGGCAAGTTACCAACGTGGCAGCCTCGTCGGAACACCTGTTCACACTTTGCGCTACAGTGCCAGGTGTGCGAAGGACAGGGAGCCTGTAGCTGGGAGAAACAAAGGTCATGTTGCTGAATAAACAGTAGTTTTAATTGATCATGAAAGTATCAGGTGATTAAACTGTTTCAAATGCAAATTGCAGCGGTTGAACAAATTGTTGTGGCAGTCGACCTTGTTTTGCACTCGCCGGAAGTAAAAAGAGTTGTAACTTTGTAGCAACTACTTTTTATTCAGATCGTACGAGAGGTCGGAGAAGTGCACACTGAGTACGCCACCGTGCGGGGTAGCCGAACGGTCTTAATAAATGGTTCAAATGGCTCTGAGCACTATGCGACTTAACTTCTGAGGTCATCAGTCACCTAGAACTTAGAACTAATTAAACCTAACTAACCTAAGGACATCACACACATCCATGCCCGAGGCAGGATTCGAACCTGCTACCGTAGCGGTCGCTCGGTTCCAGACTGTAGCGCCTACAACTGCACGGCCACTCCGGCCGGCTCGCCACTGTTCTAGGGTACATCAGCCGTCTTCCTGCAATGTCTAATTTAATGATAGCGTGTTAAGTTGTCGGTTAGGACCCGTTCGTCGGGTAGGTACGTGAAGCTGGCAGGCACATTTCGAGCAATTATTCGAAAGTATTTGGATTTGTATCGCCTGTAGATTTGAGTGTCTTCGATCTTAGAATTCTATAATCATTCATAGCAACGCCGCCGTGGTGGTCTAGGGGATAGAGCTCTGGGCTCCGACGTTGGAGGTCCTGAGTTCTGTCCCGGGTGGGAGCGAGTAATTTTCCTCGTTCCAGTCCCTCCAGGACAGCCCCAGGTGCGGCAGTGGTGCAGGAACTTTGCAGCAGGACGTACAGACGTCCGTGACGCAGGCGGTCATGGAAAGAATAGTGTGTCAGCCGACGATCTTGTTCAGAGAGTAGATCAGGCGATTCGAGAAATTCGTCGGTTAACAGTTCCTGTGTAGAGCGATTCGTTTATCGATTTTTGTAGGTCTACTCTGTATATCATAGTGAGTGAGAGCCTTCATTACAGTAACCTCTGTGCGAGAAAGGTTCCCAAGATGCTGCCCGGTCATCACAAAACATAGGGAATGGGAGCCGCCTTAACGTCTCTCCAGCGCTATCATGATGAAGCAGAGGATTTTTTGAACACAATTGTCACAAGGTACGAGATATGGGTCCACATCGAAAGTGGAAAAACAGAAGAGTATCCAAACCATGTCGTATTGGCATTGCCCAAGTAAAATAAGGAAGTGCAGGTGAATCTTCTTCATCAGCAAGTGTATGGCTACTGTGTTCTGAGACAGATGAGAAGTTTGGTTGGTAGAATTCATAGAATCTGTCACGACCATCACTGCAGCACCAAACAGCGTGACTCTTCAACGTTTTCGAAGAACAATTCAGAACAAGGGAAGACGAATGTTGTCATCTTGCATTGTCCCTCTTCGTGACAATCCTCGGCCGCACACTGCAGCTGCAACAAAGACGCTCCCCCAGCCTTTTCGATGGGAAGTGTTTGATAGACCGCCATACAGTCCGTACTTGGTTCCCTGTAATTTTAGCCTATTTACTCACACGAACCGCTGGTTAAGAAGACAGAATTTTGGCCCAGACAAGGAGCTGCAGACCAGCGTAGGGAATTGGGGGAAAGCACAGGCGGCTGACTTCTGTGACGAGGGTACTGGAAAGTTGGAATAAATGATGATGACAGAGAACATGGAATATAAAATCCACACTGGCAGTAGCAGAAACGTGTTCCCGAAAACGAAGAATTTTTGAACATCGAACATTAAGGTGAGAGGTAGAAAGTCTTTTTCTGGAAGTATTGGTCTGGAGGAATGGAAGTGGAACGTGGACGATAATCTCTTCAGACAGTAGAAGCTTTCGAGTGTGGTGCAACGGAAGAATGCTGAAGGTTAGATGGGTAGGTAACATAAATAATGAGGTGGTACAGAATAGTATTGAGGAGAAAAGAAACTTCTGTCACAATCTGACTAAAAGAAGGAATCGGTTGACAGAGATATTGTGAGACATCTAGGAATCATTCGAGGGAAGTGTGAAGAGTAAAAATTACAGACAGAGATGAAGGTTTGAATATAGTAACCAGGTCCAGATGAACGTAGATTGTAGGAGGACAGACTAGCGATCTGAGCTGCGTCAAACTAGTCTTAGGACAGAGGACAGCAGCAGCAAAACGCCATTGTATGAGTTATTTGAATCATTCGTACACCAACTGGCGTATCATATCCGTGGCTCTCTCCCTCCTATTTCGCGATAAAACAAAATGAACTATCCTTCTTTGAACTTTTTCAATGTCCTCCGTCAGGCCTATCTGATGCGGAACACACACTGCACAGCAGCACTCTAGAAGGGGGCGGACAAGAACAGTGTAAGCAGTTTCTTTAGTAGACCTAGTGCATTGCCTAGGCGTTCTGCCAACAAATCGCAGTATTTGGTTTGCTTTCCCCGCATTATCTATCCGATCGTTCCAATTTAAGTAACTCGTAACTGTAATTTCTAAATATTTAGTTGTATTCACAGTCTTCAGATTTGTGTGATTTATCTTTTAACCGAAGTTTAGCGGATTCATTTTACCACTCAGCTGGATGATTTCACGCTTTTCATTTTTATAGTCAGTTGCCACTTTTCGCACCATACAGATTTATTATCTGAATCATTTTGTAATTGGTTCTGATCATCTGAATGACTTTACAAGACGGTAAATGACAGCATCGTCTGCAAACAGTCTAAGAGAGCTGTTCAGATTGTTACCTAAATCGTTTGTGTAGAGCAGGAACACCAGAGGGCCTATAACAATTCTTTGGGGAACACCAGTTATTACTTCTGTTTTACTCGATGACTTCCCGTCATTTACTACGACCTGTGACATTTCTGACAGGAAATCACGAATCCAGTCACACAACTGAGTCGATAGTCCGTAGGCACGCAAGTCGCTTGTGGGGAACGGTATCAAAAACCTTCCGGAAATCTGAAAATATGGATAAATTTCACATCCGTTGTCGATAGCATTCATTACTTCTTGAGAATAAATAGACAATCATGTTCCGCAAGAGCGGTGTTTTCTGAATCCATGTTGGCTGTTTGTCAATAAATGGTATGAATGTCTTTTTCTCTTTGGAAATACTGAAAATAAAGTCACATCAGTGTGAAAGTTTACCAACATTTTTTGCAGTTTTATCATTAATCTTCCTCTCACCCCAGCTCTCTCTCTCTCTCTCTCTCTCTCTCTCTCTATCTCTCTCTCTCTCTCCCTCACACACACACACACACACACACACACACACACACACAGATAGAGAGACACCCACTTATTAAAAAAAATCACTCTCACAAGGAACGACCAAAACAAATGAAAAATATCGAACCACTCACACACAACGCAAACAAAAAACGAGAAATAAACACAGAGCGACAGTTGACAACACTGTAACAATATACTACACTCTGTAAACACAAACATGTTGATCACAAAATGAAAAATACAAGTTTTGTGTTGTAATAAATGTAGGTGGAAAAAATCCTTTTAATTGGCTAGCTGGAGCATGGAGACCGAATTAACATATTTCCAGGACCACAGGTGTGGTGTAACAACACTGAAAATCGCAAGTAGCACCGAACGATACTTTAACATCACGAAATTTGTGTTACAAATGTTGTTTCTGACCTGAAAAACAAGAGAAAAACATGACAAAATGTACATAGTAACGTACTGTAGCTATTACATAATACATTTATTATATGTATAAAATTAAACATGTATTACAGGCCAATAAAGGATGCGAATCGCGTCGGCAAAAAAACACTTTGTCTTTGTTAACAGATACCTTACAAACATACTACTGACCTGGCTACAGTGATATGGAGATTACAATTTTGTTTATGCCCGATGACAGCTATAGTTACTTTGTTTTATTATTTTATCGTACTTCCACCCCCACTGTGAGACCAGTTTCAAGATATGCATGTCATTGGCTGATTGGCTCATGTTTTGGCGTGATGTCCTCACTTTTTGTTTCGCTTTTTGCACTAGTTTTATGCAGACACTGTGAACTACATGTAGGCATCTAAGAGCTCTTATTGTATTAATGGATTCAGTGTTATATTATTTATTGCTCCTACATATATTTTTAGGACCATTTCATTTTGCTGTATGCACTTGTAATCTCCCCCCCCCCCTCTTCCTTCTGTCATCTATTGTCCACATTAAACACTGCACAGTCCAAGTAATTAATAAGCAAAGCCTTTCATCAGGATTTGAGAGGAGCGAAGTTGAAATAAATGTTCAAGGTTACTTAGCTTGTTATGTTGAGTTGGCTCCAGTTCTTCTTGTCTAGAGCTCTGATTCTTGAAGTTGAAAATCTAACATCAGGTCCTCACGGTTGGTTTGAACTAAATAAATTGGAATATCGTTTTTGCAGAATTTTTACGTAAATATATTTTCCACTGATTTTCTCACATTTTGGTACGTCATACATTATTTTTATTCTTCACTTTAACAAATCCGAAATTACCTTGTTCGTACCTATTATACAAAAATACGTCCGATCACATCAAAGGCAAACTTACGATGTAGGTGTGTGAGTCTTATTTTGTCAAGTTGCGCAATGGATTGATCCAACAAGTACCCTTTGGCTCCTGCAAGAAACAATTTCTACCTCACACTACTACAGAAGTCAGTCAGACACTCCTAATGTACCAACAAGAACTGCTTGAAAAACATTCAGCAACAAATATCTTCTGCAGTCGTCCGCTGTAAGGAAAAGACACAAAAATATTCTATATTCATACGTAACTAGTGGAATACTTGGGTACTGGAGTATTGCTAGTTAGTGTTAGAAAAAACATTAAACGAACGAGAAATACTATATATTGCAAAAATTCTGAGAAATCAAGTGAAACTTTTTCTTATAAGTTAATAAATTTCCGGACTCTTTTTCAGAACAGTAGATTGCCTCTTATGTATAGGAATGTTATTATTTTACAAAGTATGGAAAGGTTCTCTTCCCCCTTTTCTTTAAGAATGTTATTTAGTCGGCAGAATGGCTGAGAGCCGCGCCTACACAACTTGAATAACTTTTCTAGGTACGGTCAAGGTTCTCGCGTGAGAAGTGTAATGGAGTGTACTGTTATGGAGGACAGATGGGGCTCCCATTCGCTGTAGCGCACAATACCGCGATCTGCGACGACTGCTGCCTGCATCGCTCGCTGCTGACAACACAACTATCTCTTTCTATCTGGATTGACCTTCGCCAATCAAACTCTACCTACGTCTTGATGAAGTCAAGGACTCCTATCCGCCCCTAGTCTACCTATTGGCGTGGTACACCGGTCAGATAACCAGTCCACCGCGATGCCACTCAATACTCGCTCACAGGCGTTTAGCTAGTACTCTGTCTGTGTTCACACTGCACAATAAGTGTGGTGGCCAACACAGTGAACAACGCTTAATCGCGAGCAACTCAATATAGAGTGTCACTCCGATTTGCTAACGACAGAGGTGCTCTCCCAGTGAAGTACTGAGGAGAGACTTTGTTCCTCACTCTTTGCGTACACGTACGGGTGCACTCACTCTCCTTACGTGTTCCCGCTCCAAGAGCGACAACGGAATGGTCCGTTTTTCTAGAAAAGTTGCAAGGGTACATCATTCGCTGTCTTCCCTCTGACTCTCTGCGTCAGAAATATTCCGCCAATCAGCGTTGCTCTTTTAAATGGGAGAATGACGTTTCGTTTAAGTCAACCAATGCGGAAATCTGTAGCATCCATTTTAGGCGTATACTGTCCTCCTGTGAGAACTCCATAACTACTCCGGGAAAAAAATGCGTCTTCTGGGCGCTCCCATACAATTTAGTGAAATTTGGTTTTAAGTCGAAGATGGGGGTCGTTATCCCTTCGCTCTGGGAAAAGCTGTATTCTTTCTGGGCGGTCGCTTCGGCCGAAGTAGGTGTGTTGTTGACCCAGCCCTCTGAAGGGACGGTCTTCCCAGTGGGCTGGTTTCCTCTTTAGAACGAAAATTCCTGTGGCCGTCATGTTGTGTACGCCAGCCTCGACTTTTTCAACCTTGGTGCGGGCTTGCGATTTACTTATTAGGTCTACATATTGCTTTCATGAATTCTTACAAAATTGTCTCTACCTTATCGAGTTTGGGTTCGAATGAAGCGTCTTGATGTGCAGAATACGATTGTGAGGGCAGAATATGTAAGAAATAAAGGTCAGGAGACCACGCCACCTTACAGGCACTCTCACATTCTGCGGAAATAACAATAATTCAAATGGTTCACAGTTTTTCTTAACAAATATTTTTTAAACTTTTCGTCCTTAATTTTAATATTTTATGGTTTCTTATTTGTGGTGTATTTTCGTGTACGGCTTTCTGAAGAAGGGCACTAAATGTCCGAAACCGGTGAAGAAATTTAATTTCTTTTATTTCATTATGTACGACTACAGTTCGGTGGATGAAATACTCAACTGCCTGTCATTTAGTTACCTCCATAAAACTTGAGTATTGGTTTGGTCGCGTGCAGTCAACGTATTGAGGGTGTAAGATTTTCCATTTCTGCCACTGTATTTCAGTACTTGTTCTTCTAGGTGAAAGCAGTAGGAAACAGTGATCTGAGTCTGGCGCCAGCGTTCAGTTCGTGACGGTGCGCACCAGATGGTCGCATTGCTTTGGAAGCCAGCAGTCGGAGCAGCCGCACTGGGCTCCGGGCGGGCGCGCGCGCCAGCCGCTAATCCTCGTGCGCGCTCGTCTGCTCGCACGCGCGACTCTTCGCTAACAGCGTGTAATTACGCCGGGACAAAAATTAACATAACGAGCGGAGCGGGCGTCGCACGGCCGGTGCGGCGTGGCGCTGCCGCCGGCGCACGGGAATCGATATCTCACGCACGCACAGTGGGTGCGGGCTGCGTGGCAGCGGGACTCGGCCGCGTCGCGCCGGCACGTCCGCTTCCAGGAAGCGGCGCTGGAGACGCGGCCGCCGCCCCTGTGGAGCAGTTCCGCGAGCTGCGGGGCCCACCTCATTACGCGCCGCCGACGTCCGCTCCGTAAAGACGTTCCCGCGGAACAGAAAGAACGCGAGCGGCAAATTACGTGGAAACTCACAGAGCGCTCCACACTGGCAGGAAATGTGTCTGAGAGCTCCGCCGCTTTTAGCTCTCAAAACAACAGCCCGATTAAAAAAAAAAAAAAAAAGTTGGCATTTTACAGCGAGCGCGCTTGTCTGCTTCCACTGACGGGGTTGCGGCATTGTCGCCTTCCGTTGTATGACACTTCTGCTGCCCAAAGCATTGTTCCTGCCAGTTATAAAGTAGAAACCTCGACGCAAAAATTTCGCTCAAAATGCATAACGCCGTCCACAATTAAAATTAAGAAAAAAATGTTTGTGTGTTTATTTATACCGTGGAAAACTATAGAATACGTGAATCTGAGGTTTTTTTTATTATTGTTTAGCGTAAAGACTTTAATTAATTTATTTATTTACATGTCAAGTTCCGTAGGACCAAATTGAGGAGCAAATCTCCAAGGTCATGGAACCTGTCAGTACATGAACTTACAACATAAAAGTAATAACAGGTAAAAATAAATGTTCATGAACCTGAAAGAAAATCAGTCCATAAGTTTAAGCAAAAGCTATCGGCAATACAATGAGAATCAGCTTAATTTTTCAAGGAACCCCTCGGCAGAATAGAAGGAGTGCCATATGACGAAACTCTTCAGTTTCGATTTGAAAGCGCGTGGATTACTGCTAAGATTTTTGAATTCGAGTGGCAGCTTATTGAAAATGGATGCAGCAGTATACTGCACACCTTTTTGGCCAAGAGTTAAGGAAGTCCGATCCAAATGGAGGTTTGATTTCTGCCAAGTATTAACCGAGTGAAAGCTGCTTATTGTTGGAAATAAACTAATATTGGTAACAAGAAACGACAATAAGGAATACTTCTTAGGAGTTAAACATTGGCAAAGTGGTAACGCAGTGTGATATGGAATTTTGGAAAGACCATTGTGGGTCGTTTTTGTAACCAACGACAAACAGAATATATTCTGGTAAATTCAATAACTTTCAGATAAAATGTGATATTATGTTTATAATTATTACTTTAGATAGTTTAATTGCAACTGAATAAAACAAAAAATAGCTTTTTCCTTCATTATTTGAAAAGCGTTATCAATGGCCTTACATATACCGGGTGATCAAAAAGTCAGTATAAATTTGAAAACTGAATAAATCACGGAATAATGTAGATAGAGAGGTACAAATTGACACACATGCTCGGAATAACATGGGGTTTTATTAGAACCAAAAAATACAAAAGTTCAAAAAATGTCTGACAGATGGCGCTTCATCTGATCAGAATAGCAATAATTAGCATAACAAAGTAAGACAAAGCAAAGATGATGATCTTTACAGGAAATGCTCAATATGTCCACCATCATTCCTTAACAATAGCTGTAGTCGAGGAATAATGTTGTGAACAGCACTGTTAAGCATGTCCGGAGTTATGGTGAGGCATTGGCGTCGGATGTCGTCTTTCAACATCCCTAGAGATGTCGGTCGATCACGATACACTTGCGACTTCAGGTAACCCCAAAGCCAATAATCGCACGGACTGAGGTCTGTGGACCTGGGAGGCCAAGCATGACGATTGTCATGCGCAGTCACTGACGTTTTGCTGTCCAGCGCCATCTGTCGGACATTTTGTGAACTTTTCTTTTTGTTCTAATAAAACCCCATTTCATTCCAAGCATGTGTGTCAATTTTTACCTCTCTATCTACATTATTCCGTGGTTTATTAAGTTTTCAAATTTATACTGACTTTTTGATCACCCGGTACACATATTTCTAGTTATATACATAAGCAGACAGGAGCGACGAATGAAAATTTATACCAAAACCGGGATTCGAACCTGAGTCTCTTGCTGATTAGACACATGCGCTAGCTACTACGCCATCCAGGCGCAGTGGCTTTCCACAACTGCACGGACTACCGTAACACGACTCCTCCCTCGATCCAAATTCACTTTGACGCCTACGCTCTCTTCGTATTCCCCCCAAACTCGAACGGCATTGCAGGGGCTTTCCAACTGTATTGAAACGGCACCTCAACATCAAACGAAACTGGGCCTGCTGATATGAAAAGGTCTCTGGTTCCATACAGTTTTATTTGACATCTGTAATTATACTGTTTTGTTTAACATGTTAGACTTGGTAATTTGAGGTTTTTCTATTTTCTATGACGTAATAACACTTTAAATTTATACTTAAAGATTTCGATATGAGACTTTAGAATACCTTTTTAGGTATTCACCCAGTACGAATGAAAATAATTCTCAAAAATTTATCGATAGAACAAGTGCCCATTTTAAGTATTGATGTAATATACCATATGATGAAGATATGGATATAGAGAAAAAAATCTTATACTTACCAGCGTGTGTTTGGCACAAGGAGAACACTTAAGGGTAAAATACGGATTGAGACACAACTGAAATTTTATATATTGTCATCGCTGTTCCTACTGTACCATACTGGGCAGAAGACTGGACGCTGAGAAATAAAGATTTACGCCAACTAGAAGCATCAGAAATGAAATTTCTAAGATTTGTGAAAGGCTGCACTAGTAAGACAAAATTAGAAACTAAGTAATACGGGAAAAAGGGATATAACCGATAACCCAAAAAACAATCCAATGCAAAGAAAAATGAAGGCAACATGTACTTCCTACCTCAACAGAAAAACGTCCTAAAGTAGCAGTGGTTTATAAATCATGGGGCAAAAGAAGTCTGGAAAGACCGAGGCAGCGATGGTGGAACTGTAACAGGCCCTCGACCTCATCCGGGAGTACCAGAAGAAGAAAAATACAAATTGGTTAGTTGATGTTCTACAGCTGTTGTTCTTGCGGTTGTACAGTAGCTGTTCTTTCTACTGACATTCAAAATTTAATTTGCACAGGAGTAGAAAATTGTTATTATGATCTGACGCAACTACAACCGTCATTTTATTGCTCTGGCGGACGGTTGATCGGAACTACAACGATGAAATATTAGTTAATTTTATTACGAGAGTGAGAAAAATATTTACTTAGCTTTATACAGTCCAACGTTTACATCTGTCTTCGAACAGGAAAACACCACTGGATACACACAATTATGAACTCTTCTCTTGAAGTACAAGTTCAACGTTTACGAATCTACAGTTCCGGCTGTGATTCGGACAGCACTCGTGTCCTAACTAGATGATGCTGGCAGCTTTGTCGGAGGTAACAAATTGGGGGCAAGGCGAATCCATGTTCGGCTCTGTATCGACCTCCGTGCGATGTGGCTGAGGTGCGGAGAGGGAAAGAAAGGAAGAGAGAGACAGACAGACAAGACGGAGAGAGAGAGAGAGAGAGAGAGAGAGAGAGAGAGAGAGAGAGAGCGAGAGAGAGAAGCCTCCCATTCGTCGTTACGGACTGCTGCGAGACATCGCTAATTTCTGTGGTATCGATGTGCGTTCCCGGCTTTGATGCGACACTGCTATCTTACGATGAGAGATAAGGAATGGAGCCTACAGTTTGCATTACGTAAAATTGCTTTGCTTACAGTGAAGTCACAACATGTCGTCCTGGATGTGTTAAAGTCAGTAACTGATGTATCATTGTGTTCCATAAAGAAATTAAACTGATGCTATACTTTATCCTCTTCTGCCTACCGTCCCCTTTCTTTCCCTTTAAAATAATATTAAATTGGTATACTGAAATCTGTTTAACTTGTTTCTCTCTTTTCTTTTTCAGGTAAGTGTTTCTCCTCTCATCGCTCAGGCAGCCAAATTTTGTGAGTAGACTGTGCTCGAACATTACAAAATGGTATCATCGTCTCCTAAACGCTATCCACGGCAGTTATTAGAAGAGGCTAGTATTAGTTAGTGACAAGTGTTAAAATATTCGTTGAATTTCGCTTTCGCGTGGAAAAAAAGTATAACGACGTATGAGATGTTGTTCTTCTTTCAAACAGTATCCAAGCTTTAATTGTGCGACCTGATGTAGCTTCGGTGTTTTAATATTCACCTTTTATACAGTGACAATACTCCCCATTTGTTCAAGAAATCTACGTCCGCCAACATTTTGAGACGCTCTTTTATCTTTCGCAAAACCATACTGAGAGTGTGAGATTTAATATTTTCATGTTTATAGACTGATTGTCCGAGTAAGCATAATCTTTGAAGATGACCAATATTTCAATAGGCATCCTCCTTTAGAACGTTCAAAAATTTATCGCCATCAGCTACATGTGTGGTCTCTCTTTGCTTTTTCGTCATTAATAACAGAAGTGGTCTCAAAAATGTCTCCATCCTCCACATTATACTGACGGTTCAAGTTATCGAAAAGGGTTTCAAGCAGGCTTCAGGAAGCACAGGTTTCTTAAGCAGAAAATTCTCGTATCGCTTTTCGTCTGCAAAGATAGTTACGTGCCTGTTTTTGAACAAAAAAAAAAAAAAAAGATTCTTTAGCTCTTGAAGGCAAAAGCGCCATCGTGTAGAGTTTCTCAATGCGTGCAATGAAACTACCATAAACTGCCGATCGTCTCGCCGTAACTGAATGCCAAGACTGCCATTGCAGCTCCAGTTCATGCCATATCTGCAGCAGAGTCGCATAACAGGGCTGAAAAGTGCACTGTACCGCCCGGCGTCGCTCTCATGTTTTGCCAATTTCCTCATTAAATTGTAATAATATTTCACTGCAGACGTTGGCGAATATGAAATGAGCGTATTTCTCTTTACGTGGCAGTTAACTCAAGCACATCGTACATTAATAAAAAAAGTAAGCGTTACATGAATAGCTCTGTGGATAAAACTGCTGCAGCTATAACCTTACAGCATAGTATTCGCTCTTCTACGTTTTGCCATTTATGAAAATCCTAGTTTCTATATCTGGAACCGTTTATGAAATTTCATAACTTCAATGTTGAAGTGGCACGTCCCGTATATTGCCTCAGCTGTCCTAAGGAAAAGTCTGGTAATTAATCTAACTTGTAAATGTGAGAATTTTAAACCACACCATTCACACTACACTACTTTTATTCTTCCTTTCTTGGCTCAATCCATTGCTAACCTCGTGCTTTCATTAGTAAAATTGCACTCGTAACCTTGTGCTTCCAACCCCGTCTCCAGGAACTTGTCACCGCAGCGTTATTTCGTGGTGCACATCTGCTCCTCCACTCTACAGAGCACATTCACAAGAAATCTTCCATTACGAATGGTTGCGGACATCCTTCGTACCGCAGAACGAAGTACTGTTCGCTCGGTGGATGTTCCTTGTACAGTGTAGCCCTGACATGCGTTTTTGCCCCTATATGCGCACAGTGTGAGCCACAGCTCAAATACCTTTAAACCAGTCACAGACAACTTCCTTTACGGACCAAGGGCAGCAAGGTGGACTACGTGAACAGCGCAGACCACAAGGTCCCTACATCTGTCCTCTGTTTACAGTAAAGGTAGCCAATCTAGAGGTATTTCATACCGCACACCGCTGTTCCATATCTAGACGTAAACATTTCTGTTTCTATACACCCGAGCAACTAAAATTAAAGCTTCTTAACGTGGGGAGAAAGAATGACTTAGGCGCAGAAGCACGTGTTTCAGTCAGTTAATGGATGTAGCCTACGTCGGAAACAGTCTTGCGGAAATCATAAGAATGTTTTTCTAGGCTTGTAGTATTAGAAGTGAAACACGATTCATTGCATGCTTCATCATTTCTGTAGACATGTTACGTTTTTTTCGTAATAAGTAACGCAGTTAACTTCCCTAACAATAGGTTCTCTTCGCACTGTACTGTACTGATTCTCCTGTTTTCCCACATATTTATCGTGCTGTTCTGAACAGACAGTGATAGGCTATTTGGTTACAAAAGAATTAAAATCCCTATAATAAAAGTAATTAGACTTCATTGGTGTCTTGTCAGGTCTAGAAAATTATAGACTGTAGGCTGTCGCAGCGGGTTCTTTATTTCAGTTAAACTTTCCAGGCTGAGGGACTCCCCGACGTTTCGTCTTCAACTGCGGCAAACATATTCGACGGTAAAGAATCGAACTCCAATGTGTGAAACGTCGTGTCTCCCGATTTGTGTGTCGCACAGTGATACGATTTTGCAGGTACATTCACTCGTATATGTGGATACTGTCTGAAAAATGCATTGCGAGTAGAGTAAGTAGGAAATAAGTAACAAATTAAAACATCAAGCCTCATGGAACAGTATTACTGCACAAAAAGCTCAAGTGTAGTAAGCGATAAAGCATTTTCCTTTCATAATTTCGTGGAAGGCGTCAGCGAGATAAAAACTTTCTAAAATGTTTTAAATTATTTCTAATGTTTGTTTGGAAGTCGCCTAGTGATCTCATTCTCAGATACAGGATGAATAAAATCTGGGTAATTTGCGGGCCTAAGCGCCGTTTCTAATGGTGATACTTGACTAATGGTGCTACACCTTTAAGATAACATTATAACTCTAAATGGGTACATTATGATATCACTTTAAGTTTTTGGATTCGGTCAATAACTGTATGAAATAATGAAATCAAATATTATGGCACATGGTAGCTGTATGACAGGCGACTTGAAACTGATACCGTGCCCTGAGTTAGCTGTTTGGTAATACGGATATCGACCAAAGTCTCTGAGTCTGAAAACTTTAAATGAAGCCGCGCGGTGTGGCCACGCGGTTTGAGGGGCGTTGTCCTTAGCATAAGTTAGTTTAAGTAGTTCAAATGGTTCAAATTGCTCTGAGCACTATGGGACTTAACTCCTGAGGTCATTAGTCCCCTCGAACTTAGAACTACTTAAACCTAACTAACCTAAGGACATCACACACATCCATGCCCGAGGCAGGATTCGAACCTGCGACCGTAGCGGTCGCGCGGTTCCAGACTGTAGCGCCTAGAACCGCTCGGCCGCCCGGGCCGGCGTTTAAGTAGTGTGTAAGTCTAGGGACCGATGACCTCAGCAGTTTGGCCCCTTAAGACTTCACATACATATGAACATTTCTTTAAATGAAAAGATCTACAGGAATTATAGCACTGGATTTGCCCTAACAAGATTTGCTATTCTTTACGTTAAAAAAAAAAAAAAGAATACTGCTGGCCGTAGTAATTACTAAAATGTTAAAGTGAATTCAGATGTAGTATCGGAGCGAGGCGGCGCATTGTTAGCACACTGGATTCATATTATGGAGGGTGATGGTTCAGACTCCCTTCTCACCATCCAGAGACACTAACTTGAAGTAAATGCCGGAATGATTTCTTTGATGTAGCACGGCCGCTGTTTTTCATTCACATTTCCGCAAACAAAGCTTCTAGTTCGTCTCGTCGAGGGGATATAAAACCCTGTTCTTCCTTTCTGTGGCCTAAACTTTTAGAAACTAATGTTTGTCTGAAACATTTTCTTGTCGCATGAAAATATTGTTCCTGCTGACGTCAGAGTGGGATGGGGAACCCTGTATACGAGGGTTAGTTCGAAAGGTTTCAGTTATCACCTCGAAAAGAAATCACGTTTCTATCGTGAGGCTTGCTAATAGTGTTAGTGCTTATCTACATTTTCACCCTTCAGTACGACGCATTTTTCCCAATAATGGATGTTTTGACGGATGCCTTGTAGCTTCCCGTACCCTCGTCTGGAGATTCCAGTATTATGCCATTGCGATGGTTCGCCGCTTACGAGACATAATCTGTTGTCAGCACACCATGGTAGTCCGAGAAACGTAAAGTTGCCCGATGATGTATCCGCCGTTAACAGCGGTGGCGAATCCGCATGTTCACACCGCTTGTTTTGCTCGTTTGTCTCAGGGTTATAGTGACGCACAAACACTAGTTCATGGCGACCAGGCGTCTAAAGAAGTCATCTGGAGTGGAGTGGGCTAACACAAGTGAACAATTCCGCTGCTGTCAAGGTTCGGCGAGCTCTCTGAATAGGTGTGAGCACTCAGGGATCCCTGTGGACATCGGCCTTTTTCGTGTTCGGAACGTCGTGCAGGATGTTGAAAACTGATCCGTGACTGATTTTCGGTTTTCCCCACAACCGCCTCAGTAGTGATTTTCCGGTCTTCAGACATTAGTGCCTTCATTTCGTTCGGGAATCCCTTATCCTTACAAAAAGATGGTTTTCCACTTCGTGCTGCGTCACTCAGATTTGCTAGACTGCTTCCGTCCCGGCTAACCACTCTGTCGTAAGACAGAGTAGCAATTCTGTATAGATTGTGCTGGCATTATTCAAATGGCTCTGAGCACTATGGGACTTAACTTCTGACGTCATCAGTCCCCTAGAACTTAGAACTACTTAAACCTAACTAAACTAAGGACATCACACACATCTATGCCCGAGGCAGGATTCGAACCTTCGACCGTAGCGGTCGCGCGGTTCCAGACTGTAGTGCCTAGAACCTCTCGGCCACAACGACCTTTCGGTATGTGCCAGGACTGCAGACATGGTACAAGCAGTCAGGCAAAAAATTAATTACGTAACTTTACTTATTTATTCTCTCATTCGACATTTACAAAGGTAATCATCACATTAAATGCTTCGCATAATATATTGGTTACAATATTGTTATAGCTCCACACTGAAATGAAATATTCTTACAAATACTTTGTGTAGGCGATGTTGATCAGCTTTTAGGGAGATAAAGAACTGCTTTATAAAATACCCTGTCTTACCACTGTTTTATTTATGACCATTATATTTAATTGCGAATGCATAGCTAAGATCCTTCAGAAAGAACTCTCTTATATATGTGATGTGTAGTTCGCCTGCTTAGCTGGGTGGTAACGTGCTCGCCTCCCATGCAAGCGGGCCCGGGTTCGATTCCCGGCCGGCTTGGAGTTTTTCTCCGCTCGGGGACTGGATGTTGTGTTGTCCTCATTGTCATTTCATCCTCAGCACCGGCGAGTATGTTGCCCAATGGGAATCAACTGAAATAAGACTTGCACTTGGCGACCGATCTTCCCCGGATGGGGCCTCCCGGCCAACGATGCCATACGCTCATTTCATTTCCATGTGGTGTGTGATATATGATGGTCGGCCTTTGATGCCTATATGCATAATGAATATGTCTTAGTTGTGTGCACCCTTGTTTTCTGGTTTCTCCTTTTGCTGCACGAGACCCACAGATGATCTGATGTCGGACCAAAGTCGATTGCACTCAATAAAAAATACTGAGTCTTCAATAAAATAATGTACAGCTATTTATTTTATTAAAATTCAGTAAAACAGTCACGATCGCAACAGATGTTTATTTTGGTTGGCAATCGCTTTCGGTCTAATTTAGACCATCTTCATGTCATAAGCACTATGATGGAGGCTGGTAAATGCGAGCAGTTGACGTCCGTGTTCTTACAGATCTTTCTCCGTCACCTCTGTCAGCCACCATCTTGCTTATATGCTTACGTTATGACTATGATCTATATTACAGACCGAAACCGGTTGCCGCCGGCCGCGGTGGACGAGCGATTCTAGGCGCTTCAGTCCAGAACCACGCGGCTTCTACGGTGGCAGGTTCGAATCCTGCCTCGGGCATGGATGTGTGTGATGTCCTTAGGTTAGTTACGTTTAAGTAGTTGTAAGTATAGGGGACTGATGACCTCAGATGTTAAGTCCCATAGTGCTTGGAGCCATTTTTTGAAATCGGTTGCCAACCAAAATAAACACCAGAATTGTCGGCAAGTTAAATGTCCTTATAATTCTGTAGAGTCTTATCAATACTTGAAAATATTGTTTTACATCTTTATGCCTGAGTCAAAGAGTTCATGATCGCCTGTTTCGCTGTTTGGTACCTTATTCCCTTACCATGAAGTGGGCCCGGGTTCGATTCCCTGCCGGGTTGGACTGCGTGTTGTGTGGTCGTCTTTTCATCATCATCACCGACTCACAAGTCGCTCAACGTGGCGCCAACTGAAATAAAACGTGCTACCTGGAGGACGAACTTCTCCGGATGGGACTTCTCGGCCAACAGTGCCACACTATCATTTAATTTCATTTCGGGGAATCAGTGTATGTCCTTCAGTTCATCCTCCTAACCATGCACTTCGCATACAAAAAATCTTCAGATGTATGTGAACTCATAAGGGACCAAACTGTTGAGGTCATCGGTTCCTAGACTTACACACTACTTAAACTAACTTACGCTAAGAACAACACACACACACACACACACACACACACACACACACACACACACACACACACACACACACACACCTATGCCCGAGGTAGGAGCCGCGCAATCCGTGAACCGCAGAAACAACGCGCATCATTCTTCGCATACAGAGGAAACAGGCAGCAGGACTTTGCTTGAGAAATAAATAAATAATACAGAGGAAATGGCCCATTGACTGGATTTCATCGCACTCACAGACAATATTGTGATGGGTCACCTTTGTTCATCAGTTGCTTACATGGACACTCGTTCTGACACGTTTCAAAATTGTCCATAATATCCTCGTAAGGTTGAATCCTTCGATCTTCTCGTTGGGAAATTTCGAACTCGTCTTCATTTTTTATGTGGTAGTTAAACTTTTGTAACTTCCCTCTATTAAATTCAGGAAGTCAACTGAGGATGAGCAAACATTCGAAACGTTCCGTTGAATCCTCACATCTTCTTTTTGGGTGTCGTTCACCAAATTTCGGACGTAACTACATTTTTTTTTTAGGTGACAATTAAACTTTTGTGGCTACCGCCTCGTGAATTCGGGGAGGCATCTGAGGATGGGCAAACACCCGAAACGTTCCGAAGCGAAATAGAGTGCAAAATAAACGGACGGTCGCCGCAATTCTTCAATTAATTGTTGAAGTACTAATTGTGAGGTAGACCGCAACGCGGGAGCTTCTGAGAGACAGCAAGTGCCGGCCCGCTGGTGGTTGTGACGTCGCGGACTCGGCGGCTGCTGCCGACGCTGGCCCGTCCCGCCAGCTGGCCCTTGCTTCCTGGAGAGCCCTCGGCCGGCCTGCAGAGTACACACTCGAGCCGCGACCCGCCTTATTGTACGGCTCGGGAACACCGGCTCCGCCTGCGGACAACTACAGCTGCGCGCTGCGTCGCCGCTGCGACCCGACCGCCCATCCGACTCCGGCGTCACCACTTGGGCCGGACAGTCGAGACAGCCTCTCTCGTTCAAACAATCGTCTCCCCTCCCCTCCAACAGAGGCCGCGAGAGCTCCAGCGCGGAATCGAGCGGCCGAGTGTCTTGGATATTTCTCTCTCTCGGTCTTCCTGTCTCTCTTTCCCCTCCCCCTCTCTCGATCTTTCGATCTGTCCTCCCCCACCGGTAGTACCACTGAAGTTGCGGTTTCTGGGAGAAGTGATGTTGGATTCTGCAGCCTGTAAGCATCTCTCGTGGTTTTTTTTGCGCCGTGGGGGGGGGGGGGGTTATGGAGCCAGCTGTTCTTGAGAGGCATTCTGCAAACGACAACAAGCGCTGTATCTAGTGGACGAGAGTGTTGGAACGTCGCGGGGCTGTCTACCAGTGACGTAGACGTTCGCAATAGTGTTAACATTCTATAAAATTCTGTGTCCATGACTGCTTGTAAAATATTATCCCTATCGAAATTTGTGGTAGTTGTCTTTATCAGTCAGCCTGACTGTACCTAAACTTTGTAAGTTATTTTACAAATGATAGTATTTAACTCCTGGATTGTTAATGAATATATTTGTTTACGATCATAAGTGAATGAGCTATTATCTGAGAATGGAGCAGACAGAGAGAGAGAGAGAGAGAGAGAGAGAGAGAGAGAGAGAGAGAGACAGTGTTGCTACACTCCCAAATAGACGACTCCTAGTAGTTTATCAATTCTCGATAGTAGGACGTGGATGGCCGAAAGACGCACACTGTACACAATGAGGTTTTCAGTTGGCAACACATGCTGATCACAGAAACAAAAGTTATTACCTGTCACAAAAGCAACTCCATCCATGATAGCATGCACCTCTCACGGTGTTTCTCGTCCAGTCGCAAACGTGGCTGGCAAACCCATAGGAAAATATTTTCAGTAGTAGGTATTTGGAGGGTGCGGAGTCGAAATTCTCTACTCAACTTACCGACCGAACGAGGTGGCGCAGTAGTTGGCACACTGGATTCGGGAGAATGACGGTTCAAATCCGCGGCTGGCCATCCTGATTTAGGTTTTCTGTGATTTCCCTACATTGCTTCAGGCAAATGCTGGGATGGTTCCTTTGAAAGGGCATGGCTGACACCCGACGTAGGTTGCAAGTGCTACTCTGAGATGAAGAGGTTAGCACAGGGGAGGAAGAGTGGAATTGTGGCGGGCCACATCAGCCCAGTGAGACGACTGATGACCAAAAAAAAAAAAATGCAATTTCATTTTTGTGATGTGTAGCTGGAGTCATCTCAAACAGTTAGTACTCATCACGTCTTCTGTGCGACACTCACTCTAGACGGAAAGCGTCGGCCAGTTTGTAATTAAAAACAAAATTATTTTTGAAGTGGAATTTTGCGTATCCATTCATTCGAGCAATCCCGTATTATTGCGATATTTCACTTACCGGTATATATAACAGTAGCAGTAACGCACAAAGAATAATGAGTACTCCAACAGCGACAAAGCAACGCTGCTGTACGGCAGTGGGGACAGGGCGCTCTCGTCGCTGCTGGAGTACTCATTATTCTTTGTGTTTCAACGTCCCTCTTAACACACGTCGATGACGAGACTATCGCACTAGACTGATTTGGAACTGATAGTTTGAATGGGCACCTAAAATTCCGGTTTACATATAATTTTGTTGGTAACGGGAAACAAACCTTCCCTTACTGTCGACATTGAGCCTCGCGTGAAAGATGTGATAGTAGCAATTGTTTGGGCTGACTCGAGCCTCACATTGCAAAAATGAAATTGAGCATATCTGCGGGAAAAAAAACAGGTAAAATGCGCCTGACGACTCAGAGAGACAGACGGTATAGTATATGTGAATGTAGTCTATCAGAATAACTGAACATGGGAGGGACTGCGGCGGAGTGTGTGCCACGTCTGCTTCACAGAGGCAACATGGCGGGGAAGTTTATAGGTAACTTAAATGTTCTATTTCTTTCGAAGGTGGTCGCTGCTGATAAAGTTGAGTTTTTGGTCATGCCTACTAAACTAAGCAGCAGTGGAAGAATTCTTCTCGTCGACCGAGATGTTTTACCACAGATTTCTAACATTTTTGATGAAGGAAAAAAGGAAAAACTGCCCACGAACGTATGATAACAATGTGTGGCTACTTGCGGCCTACATATTTGAGGCAATTTTTGCCAAACACAAGGCAACAGTTGTTTCCACTCACCGTAATCACCAGACTTCCCCAGGATGAAAATCAGGTTGAGGGACTGAAATTTTGACACACTAGGAAAGGCACAAGGGGAATTTCAGTGTTTCAGAATGCATTTCGGAAGTAGCAGAAACGCTGGGATCCGTTCATTCGTTCCAAAAAGGACTGCTTTGAAGGTGATGGTGCAGAATGAGATCTAGATAAGGCGTAGTAACGTTAGTTAAAATATTTCGTGAACTTCTGGATACCACCTCAGGACTGATTCCACTTTGGACGCGGGCGCGGTCTACCAACGCGCGAAGCCGGTGACCGTGCGCCCACCCGCCGGCAGGTGGTGCTGACGTCCGGCGGGGGTGGCGGGGGCAGGTGCCGCCCCGGGTCGCGCCGCCGCCCACCCCCGGCCCGGCAGAGCCCGGCTTGACGAGCGCGCGCGCAGGCCGGAGGTGAGCTCCGACTAATTGAGAGCCGCTCATCCATTATCCAATTAGGAGAGACGCAACAGTTGCCCAAGTTTATGGGCCCGGCCGAGCCGGGCTTCTCCGGCGGCGCCCGCCGCAGCCTGCCGCCCTCCGTACGCATTAGCAATGAAAATTCGATAAAGCAATCCGAACGGCGTCATTTGCATTTCCAAATTCCCGTCCTCTTCTCTTCTCCCTCTTCTATCCCTTCCATCAGGCCCGCCCTTCGTCGCGTCCCTTTGGATTTCACCGACACCCCTCCCCTGGCCCTTTCCTTCACCCCGTCCCTCCCCCTCCCCTCCCCCGCTCTCACCCACGCACTGCTACCAACAGCCGCCGTCCCACAGCAGTGACTGTGAGGCGGCATCGCCCATGGAAGCCACCGTCGGAATGGGCAGATGATTTACATTTAAGACCCCTATGATTTATGAGCCCGAGCCCCGGCGACGTCTCCCCGTCCGCCAGACTACCCACTTTTTCCTGTTTTTTAATTCCTGCTCCGTGCACGCTAAACATATATATTTAATGGAAGCGGAGATAAAATCCCGGAACGATCGTTATAGATTATCGACCACCGTAAATCATATCCTGCCGTGTAAATTACTGTGATGCTGTTAACTGCCTAGCTAGGGGAATAAATGACGACTGATACGGGGGCGTTATCATAATTTATTTGGTATAATTTTAGGCCGGTCGTTTGAGTCGAGTCGTGAATTTAACTGTTCATTACGGGAGCGGAGGATGTCTCAAGCAGTATCTGAAGAACATGGGGACCCTTTGCTTTCGACGCACTGTTTCACCACGCCTACAGTATTCTGGATATTTTTTCATTTAACGATACACTTTCCCATACTTACCAATGCCAACTTTCGATCATCCATAAAATCCCACAGTACTCAAAACAGTGACAATGAGATACATCCAGAGCTCGTTACCACGTCCTATGCTACTAACACTCCAAACAAATCACAGGCATATTCTCCTAATGCATTAAGCGAACGATAAGTTTCTGTTCGAAATCACTAGAAAAGTTAAGAAGTTTCAAGAGAAAACAGGTGTAAGACCAAGGGAATGAGCATCTAATAGGTATCGAGTGCCCGACGGAGCGAAATATATTACTATAGGAAAGAAAATTATCTCAAACATATCAACCTAATCCGTGTGTCTCTCTTTTATTTATTATGACGGAACAATCTCCACAGCCGGCCCTGGCGGCCGAGCGATTCTAGGCGCTTCAGTCCGGAAACCGAGCGACTGCTACGGTCGCAGGTTCGAATCCTGCCTCGGGCATGGATGTGTGTGATGTCCTTAGGTTGGGTAGGTTTAAGTAGTTCTAAGTTCTAGGGGATGACCTCAGATGTTAAGTCTCATAGTGCTCAGAGCCATTTGAACCATTTTGAACAGCTCCACAAATACGCTGCCCTATTATACCTTGTGTACGCGATACTGCCACCATGTGTATACATGTACATCGTTAACCCATGACTTTTGTCGCCTGTGTGTATGTAGGTTGCGAGGATTTTCTCGACCTTCGTAATCTATTTCTTTCAATTCCCTACTGACAGTGATTGTGTTAGCTAAATTGCTGGTAGCACTCTGGAGCTCATGAGTGAATCGTCCTGGTAGTTTCACGCTACCCTTTTACGAATACTCTGCCCGATTGTCCCTGGTCCTGTCGGTCAATACACGTCTTGGTGTAGCTGTGGTTGTTCCTTCACGTTCCTACTTCACAGTCACATTGTCGACGTAATCCTACCGTACTTGTGGCACAGAGAGAAATGGCAGCGCGCTTAACGCAAACCAGTGCAACAAGGACCTCGTTTACGGGCAGAGAAACACCCAAGTTCGTCGAATCCGGCGCTCTTGCCCGCCGACTTATGGCCCAGAGATTTGGCGTCGCAGCTCGTTTCCATTCCGCGCACATGCGGCGGCAATAGGAGCAGCAGCGCCGCCCCACTGGCGCGCGGAGGCCCGGGTAATTAAGTGCCACCCATAGCCGCGCCTGGTCGCCCGAGGAACAGCCTCGGCCGGATCTGATTACAGTCCTCGCGTCGCGAGGGGCTCCGCCACATTGGGATTAAGGTCAGGAAACCAATATGTCCCGCCCCGCCCACGGCTCGATTATTAGAAGGCGCGCAGGTAGAAGCCGTAGCGCCGACTGCCACTGCACCGGCCGACTACCAGCATCCCCCAGCAACGTCCCCAAAGGGTGTCGCCTGCACTGGAACAGAATGTCAAGTCAAACACCTTCCACCCGTTTAACTTCCAAACTCTTATTTTATTGCGCTACCAGTTTCGGCAATTTATTACGCCATCTTCAGGCCCTCTCACCGACTTGTAGGCAAACCTCGGTTCCGGTCAAAATAGGGGCCAGCATTAAAGACTGGTATCAGTAGTTTTCTGATTGATACAGCAATCGCTTCAAATATCATCTGCCGACTGAACACTACTACGTCAGTTCCGGTCAAAATTGGGGCCAGCATTCAAAGACTGGTATCTATAGATCTCTGCTTGCTACAGAGAACGCTTCAAACATCATCGGCCAGCCGTTCAATTGGCAGATCACATCAAACATCATCTGCCAATTGAACAGCTGGCAGATGATGATTGAAGTGATCGCTGTATGAAGCAGAAAGCGACAGATACCAGTCTTCGAATTCTGGCCCCTATTTTGACCGGAACCGAGGTTAGATCTTCCTACACGTCGGTCAGGGGCCCTGAAGATGGCGTAATAAATTGCTGAAACTGGTAGCCCAGTAAAATAACAGTTTGAAAATTAGACGCCTGAAAGGTGTTTGTAATGTAAATAAGTTATACAAAACTGCAACCAGTCACTTTTTAGAATAACTATGTTTTATTCCATGAACCGGGTTTCGAACTTTTTCTGGTACATATTCAGATGGTTTCAGGAAGTTACATCATTATTTCTAGCATAATGCTGGGTGCTGGCTCTATGACAAAAAGATGGAACACACTTTAATGTTTCGCCATGACTATAGCTTATCTGTCGATATGAAAGTAAATTTAGTGTTTTACTTACTGCGGCAGTATAGGCGGCTTTTTTCGGTTAGTGTCCATCTGTCTGTCTCCATTTTGATGTCCAATTGTTGTATCACTACACACACTTCCATACAAACTATATTAATTACACTCTGACAGCGAGACATTTCCAGCATCCAGCATGCGCTTTGCAACTGTTGCTTGTAACAAGCAACGAACCAGTGTTGACTTGTACTTATTAGGCCCACATCAAAGTTTCAAACTCACCATGTCACCAGAGCGTCCCTGCCCGCCCACTGTCATCACACCTGTATGACTTTTTCCTATAATTAGAATGAAAAGAGGCTTGAGAGCGAAGCATGTTCAGAGCATAGAAGAGGAGAATCCAAACTCACTGGAAGCAAAACACAACATGATTCCGGGCGCCAAAAACTGTTTACGTCAGAAGCCGAATGAAATGTTGGTATTCGTAGGTGCACCAGGTGTGATGAGCACTATTTTAAAGATAATGAAATTTTATAAATTTTCCGTAAAATACGGAATATGTGAACCGATAATTCTAGTAACTTTTGGATCACACCTCGTACGCTTGAGATGAGCGCAACTGCATACCATCTCGACTACAAGCGGCAAAGCAGGATCTCAGCGTGATCCGAAAACGCTTGATGACGGTACTGACAGACTTCGACTTTTACTCCAAGAGCTATAAGTTGTTTTCGTGTCTGAAGATATTACATGCAGGTAAACTAACAAGTAGTAAAATTTTTAGAACTGTCGTGTTTTTTCAGTAATTCAGATACACGGGCGTTTTTTCCGCTGCAGACGTGCGGTATTTCGTCGCCAATAAATTTCGTCCTCGTGGCGGAAAACTTTCTCGATCCGACCTCCGTCAGCGGTTCAGCGTAGGAAGAGAATCGCGCCAGCGTCCTCGTATATTGCTGCTGCAGTCCAGGAGAACTTTGCGATCTCCGCAGCCAGATGCGAAGAGCTCGCATTTCGCTGAATGGCGACTCTTTCGGTCAGCGGTTTCGATACGCGCACGGCAGGGGGAATAATTCATGAAGATTATTCAGAGGCGCCCTCGTGTGGTTTCTCGCGCGCTGTATATTCGTACGGGTCGCGTCGCTTTGAGTTCTCCTCATGCGGGCATCGGCCAGCGGCCGCAAACCAGCCACACAGGTGAAACTCGTATCACTGTTTCCAAAAAAGCTCTGCAAAGGAGGACACTTCCTTTCGGCGCAGTATTGTGCAGTATCTAAAACTACATTTCATAACAACAGGACATAAATATCCCGAGTTAGTACAGGTATTCAAGATTATTTTCTCATTTATTAGATAGGATTCTGTAACTGTCACGATAATCACTACTTCAAAACTTCGTAGCAGCGTTACACGGCACGGACGAACTCTATTTTATCTTTACACGTAGTATTTTTTTCTGTTTTCAGGCCGCCTTTTTATCAGCTCTCGCAGTTATACTAGCAAGATAGTTAGAAACGTCTTTTTTTTTTTACTGTAATAAAAGTCTTATTTAGACCACAGGTGTTTCGTTTTATTTCAAAGCATCTTCAGTCGTCACTGTAACAATTTTGTATTTCTTACAAAGTTCTTTGACAAGACTGTAAACAGAGCTCATGTTTTACGTTACTACTATTAAACTAGCCAAATAGAAGGAGCTGGACATAACTAAAAGAGAACAATAGACACAAAATATTTCCAGTTATAAAATTAAATAAAAAATCTAGAGAGGCTTAAAAATAAAACAAGCTAAACAAGGAATGCAAAACACACAAGTGCAGTGACCCACATCGTTCACAAGACGCACACACCACTACTACACAACAATGATACAGCACCAAAGCTTAATAGCAAAGCTGAGACACACTCACGTATGGAAACAAGTTACCGCAGAATTGGTAATATTTTTAAGAAACAAGTATTAGTAATAGCTTACTTCAAAGCAGAAGGCGGATGACACAGACGTACATAAAGAATCTTGCGTTTACCACTTCGAGTCTACAGCTGTGATGCTTTATACTGACGACAGACCAGCAGGTATTTGAAATAAGGTATGACGAACGTGAAAGAACATGGAAGTAAGGCACCAGTCATTCGCGGAACACCTCCGACAAGAAAACCATTCCCCAACCGCAATAGGAACATACATGCTAGTAATCTGACAAAGCAGCAGAAAACATCTCCCACCACTTTAAGAAAACTGCCAAGCTCAAAAAACAACCACAGAACAGAAACACACGATAACGTGCAAATAAACATCAGCAGCTAATTAAACGTAGGTAAATAACAATCTCTCTAGACCCCGCATCAACATAATAAGGTAGTTTTAACAAAGTAAGAATTTGTGCACCAAGAAGTTAGGACATATATCTCCCGTATGAACACGCACGCGCCCGCACACACACACACACACACACACACACACACACACACACACACACAAACACACGCACTCACACAGTGAGAGAAAGAGATAGAGAGAGAGAGAGAGAGGGGGGGAGGGGGAGGAGGTAATTGTATACCTGATGAATGAGCAAAAACAAGAAGAAAACAATAAACGAATGGAAAAATTATTTGATATTATCTTCGGTGAAACTATTGTAGTGTTTCTTGATTCATAATCAATTGTAGACTGGCAATGCCAAGGAAAGCGTTTCTGAAGAAGAGAAATTTTTTAACTTCGAGTATAGATTTAAGTGTCAGGAAGTCTAATCTCAAAGTATTTGCATGGAGTGTAGCCATGTATGCAAGTGAAACATGGATGATAAATAGTATAGACAAGAAGAGAACATAAACTTTCGAAATGTGGTGCTACAGAAGAATGCTGAAAATTAGATGGGTAGATGACGTAAGTAATGAGGAGGTACTGGACAGAACTGAGGAGAAGAGGAATTTGTGGTAAAACTTGTTTAGAAGAAGGGATCGGTTGGTAGGACATGTTCTGAGGCCTCAAGGGATCACCAATTTAGCATTGGAGGGCAGCGTGGAGGGTAAAAATCGTAGAGGGAAACCAAGAGATGAATACACTAAGCAGATTCAGAAGGATGTGTGTTGCAATAGTTACTTGGAGTTGAAGAAGCTTGCACAGGATAGAGTAGCATGGAGAGCTGCATCGAACCAGTCTCCCGACTAAAGACCACAACAAAAACAATCAATTGCAAGCGCCAGTTTTCGGAAAACTGCTCTTTTGTGTGTGGTTTGCAGCGCAGTTACTGCCAACGCGTGAAATCTTTGGCAGTATAAACGCTATTTCTTCCCCGAGTGAGGTTCGTACAAAGAAATATCACTGTGGTAAACCTGCTCTCGCGCAGTGTTGTGGTGTTCAGAACTTCTATGTTTCGACTGTTTCTACTATCAGTATCATCCAACGGAATGCACCAAATCCTACTGAACGATAAACGTAAGAATAAAATACAAAAATCAAGACCTGACATAAGAATGAAATATAAGAATATTATAATTAAAAAAGATTCTAGCACCTGAAACTATCTTTCACAGGTATAAGTTGTACAATTAATGTAGGACACTTACTGTGAAACCCAGTTGTAATTTTAGAATTAATATAACGCTCTTGTATCCTCTAACTTGATAAGAAACGTCCGTGAATTAATCTTTAACATACAGGGGTATATAAATAAAAAATAAAATAAAATAAAAACAAATACCGGGTTTCGAACACGTGACAGAGGAACGAGAGACCGCGACGCTAGCTAATACGCGACGAGTTGTGCTGAGCTGCTAAAATGCATCTAAATTACTTCTGAGAAACAGTGGAGTTTCTATGGATAAGACGCGTGTTCACTTACTTTTGCTCCTTTTCCACTGAGCAGAGTTTCTGTGGAATCGGTTTATGCCACTTGCCGTGTTCTCATTGCAAGTATTTTCCACGTGCGTGTTCCCTTCCTTGACCCCGCACTAGTTCCTCTTCATTTTGTATTTGTATTTTGTCTGTTCATTTGAATTTCAGCATTCTCCTGTAACACAGTTCAGAACAATCCTGAGCTTCCGGGTGTTCAGCCGGTTGCTTGCATTGTATGGACGATATATCGACAACTAACTGTGTCGTTCGTCAAAATACCGTGCATAAAATGGTTGTGAAATCTCGGCAGAACGCAGATGATCACAACATTTCAGATGCTTGAGATTCTCTCTCATTCGATATCTCCGCGATCCACGTTTCATTTTTACGTACGATCCTGTCCTCCAGATGTCATTTTGATTCACTACGTTCTCAATCCCAACTGATTTCCAAATTCTATGAATATGTTCTGTCAAAGAAACCATCTATGTCCTTCTCCAGTCTCTTACTGATACCTTCCTTGCTTCAGCCACAATGCCTCATCTTTTCTCCTAAATATTCTGTTGTGTTTTCTGCAGAACATACTTCAGTTCTGATGCTGAGCAGATTTCTGTTTTCGCTTACGGTATCCTTCCCTCTTTCCTTTCCAGATCTTCTGCATCATATCGTAGAGAATATCAGTACCCTGTTTCCCCAGACTTTTCTATGCTTCTATTGGGTTTTGGTCTACCCTTAGTGCCTTCCAAGTTTTCATTTTCTTCATCGCGTGTTCGACTTATTCCCTACTTACGCTATGGGTCACTCCTTCATTTATATCTCCATCCTCATACTTCTCTCGTACATTTTCCTCATTCAATAGCCTTTCAAAGTACTCCCACCACCAATTTAGGATTTACTCAAGTTCGTGTAATACTACATCTGATTCATCCTTTATCTGCCTCATTGATGTTATGTCTTTGGTCACCTTATCTCTTGCTTTAGCAGTGCGTTCCTTCTTTCCTTCCTTATTATATGAAAGGGAAGAACTGCTTCTTTATATCTTTCTTGGAAGTCGAATAATAACAACTAAAAATATGAAATGAAATGATCCTATGGCATCGTTGGGTGTGTCACACGGTCCAAGTCTTCCTATTTGACGTCACTTTGGCGCCATGCGCATCTTTGTGATGACGATGAAATGCAATGGCTTATGACAACACAAACTTCAGACACGCCCGGGAACCGAAGCCAGGGCTGCTGCATGTTAAACCACGAGCCGCGGACTAAAAATACGAAACTTCTGTCTTATCACTACTTTATTTCCTTAGATCTGATGACAGAGAGGCATTCAATCACACCTGCACACAACGTTATTTTTGGAGTTAGTAATTTCTTTACTAATCAAATTTTTCGACAATTAATTATATCCAAATGTGTATCTTGAATGTCTTTGTAGCTCGGAAACATCCTCTCCCCTCTCGCCCAACTGTCTCGCTTCTTAACAGACATCTCCACCCCCCCTCCCATCCATCTGGCACTTAAGCGTTGTCCCTACTCTCGGCTTCGCTCCACCCACGCTCACAAGAGAGACGGGTCGGTCTTTGTAGCCCTGCACGCGAGCCAAATATTCCAGGAATGCCGGCTCGGAAACCTTCCGCTGCCTTTGTTAACTTTATTGTTGGCAGTCTGCGAAAGCGGCCGGATAGTTGCTTCCCCTGGTGTCCTTTGTACGGCCGATGGTAGCAGGTAGACTGCTGCGGGCCTGTCCGTGGGCCCGCATAAGTAGGCGACTTCCTGTGAGCGGTAACTGCGCGTCTACCGACAAACAGGTGTCAGTCACTGACACTTCCTTTCCTTTACAAAATCAGGAACGTATATTGTAGACTTGAAAATTATGTCACGTTTGATGATGTTCCTGCTCCCATCGTCATGCCAACTTGTATATAGTATTCGCAGTTGGATGTGGACATGAAACGAGGCTAATAATAAAAATGAATTAGCGGAGTAGAAAGCATACCAAATACATATCGCTGTAGTAATGTGGACATCAATATGAACGTCAATAAACGTCTTTTGCGCATGGCTTTCTCGAACATGCTACAACTCTGCTTTCCGTCAATATGAATAACTTATAGGCGGTATGTATCTCAAAGTAGAAGCATAGCCGTGAGGCTATTGCATTATTTTTTTCCATGTACAGAAAAAACTGTCTGAAATGAAAATAACATAAATTTCAGTAAAAAAAGAGCTCTTGAATTACAAAGGCGACTGGCATCATCACCAAGCTATTGGGAAATGTCAAGTTTTCTGCTGAAATAACAGTAGTAAGACTACTATATCATCAACATACGGGGGCAGAAAAGCGCATTGTATAGAACTGTGTTTTTACCTAATGCCGAGATATTTGGTGCTAAAGTGGGAAGGGATGAAAAATTACCTCTTGCAAAAGAGTTCTTATTAAATTTGATTTTGTGTAGTACTATGTCGCTGCGAAAGATGTAAACCAAACAGCAGCGTTTCCCAAACTGTGTTGGCCGTGCGGTTCTAGGCGCTACAGTCTCAAGCCGAGCGACCGCTACGGTCGCAGGTTCGCATCCTGCCTCGGGCATGGATCTGTGTGATGTCCTTAGGTTAGTTAGGTTTAATTAGTTCTAAGTTCTAGGCGACTGATGACCTCAGAAGTTAAGTCGCATAGTGCTCAGAGCCATTTTGCACCAAACTGTCCCGCGAAGCACTGATGTTCCACTGGAAGTGAATAGGCTCTGCGAAAAACTATTAATAACATGGCGATTTTTTCTCGACATTTTGATATTACTATTTTTTAAATTTTGTTATGATTTCTATGTTAAGTTTAAAATAAGTAATTACTGAATGAAACAAGGTGATCCATCATACAGTTTTCGAAGTGTCCCATCAGAGAAAAAGTTTGGGAGCCCCTGCTATCCAGTAAAACATAATAAACAATAAAATAGGTGTTCCATCATAGGATTGTTGAAGTTTTCCATCAGAGTAAAAGTTTGGGAACTCCTGTTATTCAGTAAGACACAAGTATCTAGATCTAAAAGTAATCGCCTGGATATTAAAAATACGAAAGTACGTCATATAAACAGAACGAGAACACAAATGTCTCCTCATTTATGGGGAGGGGAGTCTTTGATCAGCAATCACATAAAGGTACATTTCTGTGGCACTGGATGGACGGTAGCGTGATAAAAGGAAACATGTTAACATACAGAATCGCAGTATCCTATTTTCGTTTTTTCCCCCTTATAAAAAGGATTTATAAATATTCTCTAAAATTTCTCGTAAAGAGTTCTCAGTTGATGTTAATAGCATTGCTTTACTGTCTTTCCTCCGTCCGTCCTATTGCTATTGTCGGACAATGTGTGGAATTGCTCTCTCGCTTATTCTTTCCTTAGTCATAAACTATATAGAAACCAATATTAAAGAGATTCTTGATTAAAATGCCATTGGAACTGTGTGTATGAAGTACGATCCAATTACTTTTTAGAAAGATCGGGATTGAATCTATATAAAAAAAACAACAGTGAAAACGGAAAAAATTGAGAGTCGATTACTTGTCTCAAATTAATGGAAAACGGCAAAGTCTGTGTGCAGTGCAATAGATATTCCCTCAGTTAATTCCTGCGATCTCTTGAAATTATAGCACGAATATGCAGTTCGCGATGAAATGTCATTTATAGTATACCACAGTATATATATATATATATATATATATATATATATATATATATATATATATATTTTTTTTTTTTTTTTTTTGCCTATGCATAAATCCTGTTATAAAGCGAACGTAGAAGCTTTATCGAATTTCGCAGCCACGATAGATTGGTATATTGTTATCGGCCTCTGATGGAAATTTTCTGCCTTTCTGTTAATGGTAATCAAATCCTCTTCCCTCGTTCCCAGTGTTCTCCGTCCTGTAGTTGCGAGCTTCAGCGAACGAACGTCCTCGTGACAGGTACTGCACTGCAACGAGTACCTTTTTGCCGTCCGCAAGATGTGGATACTGGAATATAGCATGGTCGTTCCTCGACTGTGTACTCTAGATGACATTTTCATGGCCAATAAGTGATCAGTTCCAGTCTGTCGCAATGCTCTTCATTTAATAAACGTACTAGGTGATTACCAGAGGACGAAATCCTGACAAAAGCAACTAGCAGCGTTACCTCCTCCTCGAATTCGCGAGACAGCCGTTCGTCAGTTTCAGCACAGCGAGTAATGGCGAGTTAATGTGATGCGTACGACAACTCCATTTGAAATTTCGTACTATAGTCAACGTACTTGTTATCCTTCAGGTTTTGCAAAAGCTCGTGAAACCAGCTTACTGTTAGACACAACAGCACGATAGTTTATCGAGATCTGTGCAAAGATTGGGGTGAAGTTCATGATAAAAATTTTATTTTTCTTGGAAGAAAATAATTTCAGCTACCTGTGTGCTTGACATTTCCTTTAGAGAGGAAACGAAGTTTCCTAACCATGCAGTGCTCCAAAAATTACCATTGTGTTACAGACAATGTCTTCTCTCTGATCTTACCTCTTCTTTTGTGTTAATCACATTTCGTTAGGTACATATCGAAATGTAAGTGTCGTAGTAGAAGTAGTAATAATAGTAGTTCAAATGGTTCAAATGGCTCTGAGCACTACGCGACTTAACTTCTGAGGTCATCAGTCGCCTAGAACTTAGAACTAATTAAACCTAACTAACCTAAGGACATCACACACATCCATGCCAGAGGCAGGATTCGAACCTGCGACCGTAGCGGCTGCTCGGTTCCAGACTGCAGCGCCTAGAATCGCACGGCCACTCCGGCCGGCAATAATAGTAGTAGTAGTAGTAGTAGGTAATGTGGTGGTGATGGTGATGGTCTTGTCCGAAGATTGGTTTGATGAAGCTCTGAAAGCTAGTGTTTCCTGTGCAAGCCTATTCATCTCTGTAACATGTATCTATCTCAACCTGTTCCTGTAGCCAAACCTTCCTTTCCCAGTGTAACATTTAACTCCCACCTTCTCTCGCCCCCACACTTTCCTCCATTAGCAAAAATAAAAACTCCTTGATCCTTTAGGATGAGTGCTATGAACCGAACCCTTCTTTTAGTCAAGTTGCGCCATTTCTTTTCTGCCAATTCAGTTCTGCAGCTCCTCATCTAATCTTCAACATTCTTTTGTACCACCAAATTTCAAAAAGTCCTACTTGCTTTTTGTCTGAACTTCCCAATGCCCACGTTTCTCTTCCGTACATGGCTACACCGCAGACAGATTTATTTATTTATGTATTAACAGTAATAGTGTGTCAACGACTTGGTAACTATATTGTATCGTTTACTACTATAAAGTAGGAGCAAAGTTGTAGCTTCTCTCAATGCTGTTATTTATCCTCTCTTTTACACAACTGTGCTAATTCAAAAATGGTTCAAATGGCTCTGAGCACTATGGGACTTAACATCTATGGTCATCAGTCCCCTAAAACTTAGAACTACTTAAACCTAACTAACCTAAGGACAGCACACAACACCCAGCCATCACGAGGCAGAGAAAATCCCTGACCCCGCCGGGAATCGAACCCGGGAACCCGGGCGTGGGAAGCGAGAACGCTATCGCACGACCACGAGATGCGGGCACTGTGTTAATTAAAAACACATATGTGGTACATAGAACAAATTTTTCAAATGGAAAACCAATTGTGCTATGTTCTTAATAAGAAAATAATAGGCAATAGGAAAGATTTAAATAGAAGAAGAGGTCTCTTTACCTCTCTGTTTCAAGTACTAGGGCTTCGGTAAACATTTCGAACCTGTCTCACCTGAATTAGCATATTATATTATAAATTGGTTACTGTTGTATCTAACAAATATCTCTTTTATATCAACTGTTTCCTTGCTATTGTCAGTCTGCATTGTATATCCTCTCTGCTTCGGCTGTCATTAGTTATTTTACTGTCCAAATGGCTATACGTAGACTACTATTTCTGGTCTCTTATTTGATGATGCAATTTCCCCGGCATCACCTACGTCGTATCGTTTATGTAGAGGTCCCTACTGTCCAAATTTAGTTGGTACTTTACGTCCCATTATTAAGTCACAGCGTAGAGGTACGAACTACGCTGCGTTGGAATAGCCAGAAGCTACCACAAACGTTGTAGGAAAACGGGGAAGGTCGTCCACCATCGACAAAGCAATAATGTCGTGCGGCGGCTTCCTTTGAAAAGCACTGGAAGCTTCGAGACCTTGGGTAGAAATACATTCAGACAGTCAGTTGTGGCGAGGAATTGGAAGTACAGTACCCAACACTACAAAGAGTTATCTTTCGTAAATGTGATTCGATGTGATAATTTCTATGTAGTTGTGACATTAAAAGTTAATTAATACCAGAGATGGTTAACAGCATCCGATTTTCGGCTTCCAATCAACGAAAATGATTCCTAATTCCCTTGTGGTTCCCACAGCATGAAGTATAAGACAAATTCTATCTCTTAATCATGAGTGCAAAACTTTCAAATAGTATGTACTCTACACAATAGATTCATTTTCTGAAGTACCTTTTTAAGGACCTCTTCATTTCCATAAATGCTAAATCTTATCTTCAACGAATAGTAGTAGCATGCTGATTTCTGATTGATTTTAATACCTTGTCTTTAATTGGAATTCTGTTGCTTTTTTCGCATCTTAGCGTGAAAGTTAATCTTGAATAATGTTATAGATATGTTATGACCTTGCTTCTTCAGACCTTGATGATTAATGCTGAGCGCATCAGCCCAGAAGCTTACACACTACTTAATCTAACTTACACTAAAGACAACACACACACACGCACACACACACACACACACACACACACACACACACTGTAACGTCCCACTAGAAAAATTATTGAATTACTGTGCTGATAAATCTCGTACATTATTTGATTTTCAAATAGCTGAGCAGAACTGAACGTACTCAGACATTTCGCTCTTTACCTATTCTGATCAACACTAAACTGATACACAATATTTTTAGCGCAACGCAGTCTGACTTTTAATAATCCCTACAAAAGAATGGCGCTGACTAACATTAACCTATACCTTTCACAAATCACTTACCTCACAAAAATCTTCGTTATTCGAACTACTGCAATACAGCGAGTGCCACTACTGCCAGCTAAATAAAAGATTCAAACTACTGAAGGCACTAACTGCTGATAGGCACAATTAGCAAATGAAAGATTTTGATACAGAACAAACAATGTATTTACCTGAATAGTTTTCAAAAGTCATAATATATATAGCAGTTCATGACATCCATTCTTACAAATGTACTGTTTCTGATGGACACACGTCCAGATCACCCGCTCTCAAAAATCCGCCATCTCACTTCCCACATCCACCACTGCTGGCGGCTCACCTCCAACTGCGCAACGCTACGCGCTGTTAACAGCCAACTGCCCAACACTACAATAGCAATACTGCAACAATGCAGACCAGCCACAGACTTCACACAGCACAGTCAGTGATTTTCATATAGAGCGCCACGTGGCGTTACCAGTATAAGAACCTAAACAGCCTACTTACAACACACACACACACACACACACACACACGCGCGCGCGCTCATGCCCGAGAGTGGATTCGAACCTCCGACGGGGGGCAGCCGAGCGAACCGTGGAAATGACCCCTAGACCGCGCGTCCTCGATGCTGACAGATCTGCTTCACATCTTTATTTTTTTAATTGTTTATTATTTATGTTTATCAAGTTCAATATTTGTGTACCTGTAAAGTCTTCAGATAGACCCTATCAAGTGCTTGGAAAGCATTATACAGTTATTATATACTGCACATTCGTATTTGATCAAGAGCCTTTTCAAAAATCAGTAAGCTCTGTTTGAGTCCAAGTTCAGCTCCTCCTTTCTTTCTATAATGTGCTACCTTAGTATCAGTTGAAAGTTCCACCGAGGCGTAGTATGTGATTTGCGTTAATACAGCGGACGACGACGCATTTTAGTGAATTTTTACAGTCCTACACAGTGCAACATACTATTTCGTAATACGGTTTTTTAATTTCGCTGCTCGGTGGAGGGCTCCGAAATCGACGTCCACTCGGAAGAAGACTGCCGCGAGATATTAACCGCTCTCTCTGTCTGTCGCTTGCTTCTGCAGATCGTTCCTTCTCTCTCTGTTTTTAATTACCAAACTCTGCCTACGCAGAGGACAACTGTCATTGTAATAATTTCCTCCTGGGGAGTTACGGCTTTTCTCGACAGTCCAACGTTTTAATAACTGCCAGAAACGTAACGTAGATGACGTTAAGCAGTGGCCAGCGATTCCAGAAACAGAGCAAAAGAAAAATAAAATCGTTTGATAACAGCTTTGTTCTCCAACGATTACAGTTATTCCTTAGCCTCTTAACAATATCCCCTGAGTCGTGTGTGTGTGTGTGTGTGTGTGTGTGTGTGTGTGTGTGTGTGTGTGTGTGTGGATGTACGATGAAAAATATACTTTATTTTAATGGAGTTAGATAACGGAGTGTCTCTGGTTAATGGACAGATATAGGATCCAATACAAACATTTGGTTGACAATTACTCTTTAAGGGTTTCGACTAATTTTGAGAGCCACTTGTATCCTGACATTTCTCACATATTGCATTGTCGTCTGCGGAAATAATTCCATTGGAGAAAACATAGCTTGAAAAACTAAATGTATGATTACGTTCGGATTTATATTCATTTTGATAGCTTCTGAGCCACCAAATAACACTGGTAAAACGTAATAAATTCATGTATCAAATGAAGCAGATTTCTTGGTCGTTACTCTCACTTCAGATGTTAAAATTCACAGCTTTCTCCAGGCTTAGATAATCGGTTCAGCACTTTGCATCGTTCACTTCTTAATGGATAAAGAAATATTTGCCCGATTCCTATTTCTGATCCGACCCCTCTCAAAAAATACCAATTACACATTTAATTTAATGTAGATAACAATATTCATCAGTGTTGTCATCCACAGGACAATATTATCTAGAGTACAGAGGCTGTCCATGACCTGCGTAATGGGTCAGACTAATTTTTCCGTCTTCCTGCTGGGTGGATTTTCAGTTGAAAAAAAAAATGGTTCAAATGGTTCTGAGCACTATGGGACTTAACATGTGAGGTCATCAGTCCCCTAGAACTTAGAACTACTTAAACCTAACTAACCTAAGGACATCACACACATCCATGCCCGAGGCAGGATTCGAACCTGCGACCGTAGCAGTCCCGCGGTTCCGGACTGAGCGCCTAGAACCACTAGACCACCGCGGGCGGCGATTTTCAGTTGAGTTTCTCATTCTCGTAACCTCCATCCTCCTAGAGTTCCTCTGTGATTCGCTAGAAAGCGTTAGGTGAATGCTAGAATATTTGATTCAACAACAATAAAGATTTTTTTTTATTCCAGATGCAGATCAACCGCCTGACATCATTCTCGGTGTTGTGTGCCATGTATTTGATCATTTCTGCTACCTCATACAACTACCATCTGTAAATTATTCAACAACAGAATTGTGACATGCTTTCGAAATTTCTTTGCTCGAATTTGAGGCATGACAAGCTTACACTTTCCACCATCATCGTATATGAGACTTGTCTAAGTACTTCGTTATATTTTTCGCATATAAGGAGCACGAACGCCAACGAAGATCAGCGGGTTGATGCTTTACAAGTGTGATGCGTGTCATCTGTGCTAGCAGTCTCGTATGAAGACAGGTTTACAAAGGTTCTCTCTAAGGTCCTGGACACAGGGACAGAGACAACACAACCGTGCCGCCAGTAATACGTTCCGCGAATCTATCTAAAGACCTTACAGAGTGAGGTCAGGCTTGGTTTGATTGCACCCATAAGAAAATTTCTGAGGCGTCGCTCCCTTCTCTTCAAGGACACCTGCAAGCCTGACTTGGTAAACTTCGATACAAACGTAGCAGCTGGGAGACATGGACTTTGTCTGAGCCCTGCAAAGCGCTTCTGTTATGCGACTGAGCAAAGAAGCCTGACTATACAAGCTGAGGCCGTAATAACCAGACGACACCGTTGAAACCCCTCAAGATTCACACTTCTCTTACGATATATGACAAAATAAATGTGCTGCCATCATAGAACTATTCAACTGTAGACTCAGGTGTGACAACTTTAATGTCAGCTAAAACAGTCATTGTAAAAGTGTCTGTAAAGACACTGCACTGTGTGCGTATGCCCGCACGCACACAGTGTGTTTGCGTGTCCCTCCTTCACTCCAGCTGTGTTGGCGGTGCTCCACGCCCTCACATTTAAAGTACAAAACGTTAAGTTCATACATATTCTTCGTTCTTTCTCAGCGTCAGCCAACACATCACGCAGATTGACTGCATGGATGTTGTTGGTGGTAGTAAAAAGGTCCAGCAACACTACGTGGTGTCCGCCCCCGGTAGCTGAGTGATCAGCGGGACAGAAAGTCAATCCTAAGGGCCCGGGTTCGATCCCGGCTGGGTCGGAGAATTTCTCAGCTCAGGGACTGGCTGTTGTGTTGTCCTAATCATCGTCATTTCATCCCCATCGACGCGCAAGTCGCCGAAGTGGCGTCAAATCGAAAGACTTGCACCCGGCGAACGGTCTGTATGACGGGAGGCCTAATCACACGACATTTAATACTACGTGGTTTCGTTAAGGCATGTCTACAGCACCTGTAGATTTAGAGAAAGCTTTAGACATTGTAGAGTGGAACATATTCTATAAAATTCTGATGCTACCGTGAATAAAATATGAGCGGAAGGTTATCTATAGCTAGCAGAGAAACCAGACAGAAGTTCTGAGTGTAGAGAAATATGACAGGGAAACAGTAATTGAGAGAGACCGATTTGCAACCTGTCTCGGATGTTATTCAACTTGTACATTGAACAAGCAGTAAAAAAAGCCTAGGAGAAAATTGAAAAGGGAATCAGTATTCAGGCAGAGGGAATAAAGTCTTCGATGTTGTCTAATAACACTGCAATTCTGCCAGAGATGGCAGAAGACTTGGAACACAGGTTGAAATATAATGGATAGTGTCTTTCAAAGACCTCATAAGATGAAGAAAAGGGTAACGGGATGCAGTCGAATTTGCTGAGGGAATTAGATTAGAAAATGAGACAATTAAGTACTAGTAGATATGTGATGTTTTGGCAGAGAAATAACTGACGGTGGGCGAAATAGAGAGAATACAAAATGCCGAGTGGTAACACAAAAAAACTCTTCCCGATGGACAAATTTTAATAATGAATATACGATGGGGCTTCAATAAGCAATGTAACACTCTTTTCTGAAATCAGGTTAGTTTTATTCAGGATTCGAATACACCATGTCATTCCCTACTATTATGGCTACAAAACCTTATTTTTTCAACACAATCTCAGTTAATTGCGACGGCCTTACGCCTCCTTACTGGGAGGGCCTGTATACTGGTCGAGGTCGGAACCAACGCTCTGCTGCTGCATCAACCTCGCCATCATCCACGTACTTTCCGCGGAGTGCATTGGGCAAAACAGATGAAAGTCGAAAGGTGCGACATCAGGGCTGCCGGGGGAATGAGGAAGGTCAGCCCAATGACGTTTTGTGAGCTTCTCTCGGGTGCGGAGACATGTGTGAGGCCTTGCACTGATATAGAGAAGAAGTTCGTTTGCATTTTTGGGACGACGAACACATTGAAGTCATTTCTTTAGTTTCCCGAGGGTAGCACTATGCGCTTCAGAATTTATTTGTAGAAGCACATCAAGCAGAATAACGCCTCCACAGTTCCAGAAGACCGTCGCCATGACTTTACGGGTTGAGAGTGCGGCTTTGAACTTTGTTTCGGAAGAGGGGTGGTGTGAATACAAAGTGTAGTATACAGAGAAGTTGCAGCATTAGAAAATTGCAGCGAAATGCGGGAAGATCTGCAGCGGATAGGTCCTTGGTGCAGGGAGTGGCAACTGACCCTTAACATAGATAAATGTAATGTATTGCGACTACATAGAAAGAAGGATCCTTTATTGTATGATTATATGATAGCGGAACAAACACTAGTAGCAGTTACTTCTGTAAAATATCTGGGAGTATGCGCACGGAACGATTTGAAGTGGAATGATTATATAAAATTAATTGTTGGTAAGGAGGGTGCCAGGTTGAGATTCATTGGGAGAGTCCTTAGAAAATGTAGTCCATCAACAAAGGAGGTGGCTTACAAAACACTCGTTCGACCTATACTTGAGTATTGCTCATCAGTGTGGGATCCGTACCAGGTCGGGTTTACGGAGGAGATAGAGAAGATCCAAAGAAGAGCGGCGCGTTTCGTTACAGGGTCATTTGCTAAGCGTGATAGCGTTACGTAGATGTTTAGCAAACTCAAGTGGCACACTCTGCAAGAGAGGCGCTCTGCATCGCGGTGTAGCTTGCTGTCTAGGTTTCGAGAGGGTACGTTTCTGGATGAGGTATCGAATACATTGCTTCCCCCTACTTATACCTCCCGAGGAGATCACGAATGTAAATTTAGAGAGATTCGAGCTCGCACGGAGGCTTTCCGGCAGTCGTTCTTCCCGCGAACCATACGTTACTGGAACAGGAAAGGGAGGTACTGACAGTGGCACGTAAAGTGCCCTCCGCCACACACCGCTGGGTGGACTGCTATTACAAATGTAGATGTAGACTACTCCATGGAGTGCCGTTTTGTTTCTGTTTCGAAGTGATGAGCCCATGTTTCATCGCTTGTGACGATGTTAAACAAAAAATTGTCACTATCAGCCTCGTAACGCTCAAGCGATTCCGCACATACGGTGCTGCGCAGTTCTTTATGGTCTTCTGTTAAGCGGCGAGAAACCCACACATCTCTGAGCATTCCAACTGGTGGACGAGTGCGTCAGCACTAAGTAAAGAGACGCAGAGCTGTGCAGCAAAATGTTTGATTGTGATCCTACGATCCACCTCGAATGAGTGTCTCTGCACGTTCCAACATTACACGAGCCACAGATGCGTGTGGTCACCCGGCGAGTGGGAGATCGGAAAGGTTTGCGCGACCTCGTTGAGATGATAGCAGACGCCTCGCCTAAGGACTCGCCATGGTCTCTGTAAACACTGTGCAACTGCCTACTGGTATTTGCTATGCTCTCTTTTTCCGCTAAAAGCAGCTCAGTGATAAACCTCTGCTCTAAAGCACCTCCGTTACAGACACCATTTTGAAGGCTACATATAACGCGGCCACCTATTATTATTATTATTTATTTTACTTATTTATTGCCAAATTATAGACCTGTTACCTGATGTTTAAAACAGGTCGTACATCTTACAATTTTCGTTTTTCATCTTTTTGCAGTTTTATTTTATTTTATCTACAACATTTACAAAGAATGATACTTTTCAAAATAACGATAATTTCAGGGTGAAATATAAATACAATTTTGTTGTTTTTTAAGAAGAATATAGACAGAATTTAGGATGGAGGAGAGATTTGTTAGTACCATCACCGAATGTGACTGCCGGTGAATACCTCGGAATGGTTTCTTCGAGCCGTTGACCACAGTCTCACACACACACACACACACACACACACACACACACACACACACACACAAATCGTTATTAGTAGAAAAATAATGTTGCTTATCCTATTTATTACTAATCCTATGAATTAACTACTTTAGGTGCCCATCCATGTACAGCATTTGGTGATTTCTTGGCTAGATCGCCAGCATATTATGCTTATTTACTCTCACATCTCAGCTTCCTCCTCCTTTCCTCCTCATTGTCATTATTTTCGCTGTCACTGTGGGTATCGCTGTAAAACCCTCTGGAGATTGTTGTTACGCTGCACACAGGCATGTCTGTAATGTCGTGTCCGCATGTGCTCTTCATGTGTTTTTTTGAAATACTGTTTTGTAAGTGCGTTTAATTGTGCCCATTGTTCTTCGTCTCTTATTGCTGTGTATATATATCTATGTCTGTATCTGTGTAGTCTAAGTGTAGTGTATGTCTATTGTTCGTGTATTGCCGCCACCTATCGGAAATTCATGAAATTATAGTGGCTGAAGCGGGAATATTCGAATACGTCCCTCAACGAATCCTGCATTTCTTCAGCAGAAACTGGTCGACAAAAAAAGTGTTGCATTACTTATTGAAAGCCCCTTGTAAATTTAAATATTAGGAAACCTTTCCTTAAGGAATTTGTCTGGTGTGAAGCCTTGTACAACAGTGAAACGTAGACGGAAAACGGTCAAGACTAGAAGAGATTGGAAGATTTTTGTCACAACTTGAGTAAAAGAAGGCACCGGCTGATAGGATGTGCCTTGAAACATCAAGGAATTGTCAGTTTGGTGATGGAAATAACGATTGTTGGAGAGGGAGGGTGGGAGTTAAAACTGAAGGAGAAGACCACGGCTAAAGTACAGTACGGAAATATAGATGAGTGTGGGTTGTCGTAGCTGGGCTTGCTCGGGCTGGACCACAACACAGTGGATGTATTGGCCCTGTTTCGCACGTAGATCATCGTGCCCTGCCCATTAGTGCCTTCCGCCGTTGTGCTCGGAGACGCTTTAGCGGCCGCTTCCCCCGCACGTCCGCGTGCTGCGCGCCAGTGGACAAGAGCAGTCCCGCCGGGCTCGCTCCGGACTGCGGCGCGCTGCGGAGTTTCCATTTGCTTGCAAATGCCGCGCGGGCCACACTGCAAATTCAAAAGGTCGCCCGTAAAAGCCGCGCTTTCTCCCGCTGTGCAGTAATGGCAGGGCTCAGCAACTAGCTCCGGCCGGGATTCTGCCCGCAGTCGGCTGCCTGAGTACGCCCGCATCTCCGTCGCTTTGAGCCCTCTTCTCTCCTCTTGCGGAAAGACTTTTCTTAGACCAGTACTCGCAGCGGAAGCCTTCCCATCTCGTTAACAGCGTATCCCAGATATTTTATTTCTAGTCTTGAAATAATCGAAAACGCCAGTAGCAGCAAACATAGCAAGATAAACCTGCCGCGCTTAAGATTAAGATTACCCATTTCGCTATCGCTTGCGCCTGTGTCCCGCATTTTGCGCGGGGTTGGTGTGGTTAAATCGGATTTGGCATGTTAATGTGAAGGGGTTGCCGGATGCCCTTTTTGCCGCCACCCTGTACCCCCCGGGACGGAATCACAGTACCCCATCTGTCTGCGTCCAGTGTAAATCATGGAAAAGTGCGGATGTGTTTCAAATGTCTGCGAGTCGCGTAACTGAGGCGGGACGTGCGGACCAGCCCGGTATTCACCTAGAGGGATGTGGAAAACGGCCTAAAAACCACATCCAGGCTGGCCGGCACACCGGCCCTCGTCGTTAATCCGGCGGGCGGATTCGAACCGGAGCCGGCGTGCCTACCCGAGTCTGGAAGCAGCACATTAGTGCCCTCGGCTAACCTGGCAGCTTATTAAGATTACCCATTACGGACATTTTATAAAATTGTGACTCTACATTAACTGATTGTAATTGCAGATAATTGTGACTAGTCAGTTACGAAATAATTGCTTATTTGCACGATCTAGTTTTCGAGAATTTTCACTGTCATCTTCAGACGAGGCACGGATAAGGTACTTGTTCGTGTCTGCAGCGTCAATCTGCACATCGAAGAAGCAGTGATGGAAATAAAGAAAGGGTCAAGAATGGAATTAAGGTGAAAGGAAATCAATGATACGATTCTCTGATGACATTGCTATCCTCAGGGACAGTGAACGAAAATTACGTAATTTGCTGAATGGAATGAACAGTCTAATGGGTGCAGAATACTGGTTGACAGTAAATCGAAGAAAGACGAAAGTAACGAGAAGTAAGAGAAATGAGAACGGCAAGAAACTTAACATCAGGATTGATTGTCACGACGTAGGAGAAGTTCAGGAATTCGATTTCCTAGTCAGCAAAATAACCAATGGCGGACGCAGCAAGGGAGACATCAAAAGCAGACTGGCACTGGCAAAAAGGCCATTCCTGGCCAAGAAAAAGTCAACTAGTATCAAACATAGGGTCTAATTTGAGAAAAACATTTCTTAGAATGTACGTCTGGAGCACAGCATTCCATAGTAGTGAAATATGGACTGCGGAGAAAGCGGAACAGAAGAGAATCGAAGCAATTGAGATGTGGTGCTATAGATGAGTGTTGAAAATTAGGTGTACTGATAAGGTAAGGAATGGGGAGGTTCTGCACAGGAGAGGAAAGGAATATGTGGAAAACACTGATAAGGAGAAGGGACATGGTGATAGGATATCTGTTAAAGCATCAGGTGTTAAAGCAACAGGGAATGACTTCCTTTTCTGCTGTGTAACTGTCGCTTTATTACCGTTATTCGATGGCTCATTTTTGTGCCATTATATTTCAATTGTCGTTTCTTCGACTCAACAAATCTACCTAGGCACCATTTCACCATTTCTGCTTCCATCTGATGTGCAATCCTCCTCCTCCTCCTCTTTCTTCTTCGGTTTTTACAACGGCTTCTGATCAAGAGTACAGCTATCGTGATGGGGATTTCTCTCTTTTCCAAGAAATTTTTCAGACTTTGCTTCCTTTCTCTCCTCCTTTTATTTCGAGATGTTCAGCGCCTTCTTCTCTCGTGTGCCCGACTTGATTTCGTCCACTTTCCACTATTTCCTACCTCAATTCAATCTCTTTCTCTTCATTCATCAACTTTATTCATGACCATCCGTTCTTGTTGTCGCTGTCCACCTGAATTTAATGCTCAAATCGTTCAAATGGCTCTGAGCACTGTGCGACTTAATTTCTGAGATCATCAGTCGCTTAGAACTTAGAACTACTTAAACCTAACTAACCTAAGGATATCTCACACACACCCATGCCCGAGGCCGGATTCGAACCTGCGACCGTAGCGGTCGCTCGGTTCCAGGCTGTAGCGCCTAGAACCGCACGGCCACCCCGGTCGGCCTATTTAATGCTCATTCAAACCATATATTTTATCAGTCGACGAGCAAAGCCTGCAGTTTTCCAGTTGGTTTACACCTTACAGTACCGCCACAAACTGGATGCATCTGGTGTCGCTATTTTGTCGTACGCACTAACGAGATGCGGAACAACGTTGGTACAGGCCGCTTTAAACCCTTAAACTTTGATAGCACACAGGACCACTCCCGATCACAGTAACGATTTCAAAGTACCACTATATGGCACTCCACTGCTAATAACCTACGCTCGACGTTGGCTTCGACTGGGGAGAGCTGCAAGTTCCTTTAAGTATAGAACAGCGACGCTAGGACCGTTCGAGAAAGGAAAGAAAACATTTCCGAAAAACTGCGCTGCTCGACGGATATGTCTTCATCACTGGTAGAGCGATAGAGAGGGGGGGGGGGGTGAGGGGAGGAGGAGAGAGGAAAAGGGACACGGAGTGCGAAGGAAACGCGGCTAGAAGCCACGACGACCGACGACAAGGGTAAGAAAGGGGACTTCCAAGTTGTCGTCGTCTTGGGAAATTGGCCTGCGGAGGCATTAAAGAGAGCGGCAAAAATAAATTATAAGCGCGGCGAAATACGCGGAGCGCGCTTTCAGAGGAGCGATTTTTCAGGCGCCGCGCTCCACGGCACGGCGGGCCGAGGCGTCTCCGCTAATGAGTCGGCGTCCATCTTTTTGCGGCAGGCGGTGCGCGGCTTTTTGCCGCGCTGCGTCCGAACGGTGGCGCTGCTGGGTCCGCCAGAGACCCCCCCCCCCCTCCACACTCCACCCTCTGCCGCTGAGGCTGGCCTGGGTCGACGCCGCCCAGCTATTAATCTGCATACAATGCGTATTTAATGCTGGCGGCAACACACCTGCTTCCCGGCGGCTGCCTCATCAATCAGGCAGCTCTCGTGTCCCCCCCAGTCGCGCGCAGTCCGGGACGGCGCTCAGGGACTGCTAGTGGAGGCCGCCAAGGGACGGAACTGCCCACTGGTCGAACGACTTCAACCTGCACGTGTTCGAGGCCTGGTTGGAGTCTCGGTTGCATCTTGGATAGTGCGTCGACTGTAGCAACAAAACACCAGTTACTTATATCATCTCGCCCGAGCAGAAGAACTTCTATGTACACGTCCATCTACTCACTCTACTTGTAATAAACTTTTAGATAGCTGGACACCTGCAATGGCGTCCTAGAGTCGCTTACTTGTGTAGTATTAATATTCAAAGCACAATACGAGGCTTACTCTTCTTCTTCAGCCCCTTCGAAACATATCCATGTCGGATTAAAACTGTGTGCCGAACCGAGACTCGAAATCGGGACCTTTGACTTTTCGCGGGCAAGTGCTGTACCAACTGAGCTACCCAAGCACGACTCACGCCCCGTCCTCACAGCTTTAATTCCGCCAGTACCTCGTCTCCTACCTTCCAAACTTCACAGAAGCTCTCCTGCATGCAGGAGAAGGATGGGTCGTGAGTCGTGCTTGGGTAGCTCAGTTGGTAGAGCACTTGCCTACGAAAGGCAAAGGTCCCGAGTTCGAGTCTCGGTCCGGCACACAGTTTTAATCTGCCAGGAAGTTTGATATCAGCGCACACTCCGCTGCAGAGTGTAAATCTCATTCTGGAAATATCCATGTCGATCTTTGTTCGGCGGCCTGGTTCCAGTTTCTCCCGTGGCTCGTTGGATTCCGCCTCTCGCCAGAGAAAACCCGACACTTCACTTGGACTTATTCTGATGACACTGCAACAGATTTCGCGTCCATTTGAAGTTGTTCCTGGCCATGCCCAACGCCACTGGACAATGTCATAGACCGCCGTTCTTCTCCTTACATCTGCGCTCTTGACCCTGTCTCTGTGTTACTCCAACCGTTGCTCTCTCTCTATTTCCTTACGACAGACTCTTGTTTAAGTGTCATAGTTACTGACAGCATACATGACTAATAAACCTTCATCTTTAAATTTATGCCAATAGTCGCCTTGCGGAGAATATAATCAAGTTTCCCGAATGCCATTCTGGTGACGCAAATTCAAAATGTTCAGATGTGTGTGAAATCTTATGGGACTTAACTGCTAAGGACATCAGTCCCTAAGCTTATACACTACTTAACCTAAATTATCCTAAGAACAAACACACACACCCATGCCCGAGGGAGGACTCGAACCTCCGCCGGGACCAGCTGCACAGTACCTGACTGCGTCCGCCGCTCGTGGTCTCGCGGTAGCGTTCTCGCTTCCCGAGCACGGGGTCCCGGGTTCGATTCCCGGCGGGGTCAGGGATTTTCACCTGCCTCGAGATGACTGGGTGTTTGTGTTGTCCTCATCATTTCATCCTCATCCAGGAAAGTGGCGAAATTGGACTGAGCGAAGGTTGGGAAATAGTGCGGGCGCTGATAACCACGCAGTTGAGCGCCCCACAAACCAAACATCATCATCTCAGTACCTGACTGCAGCGCCTTAAACCGCTCGGCTAATCCCACGCGGCTGACGCAAATTCTTCTAGTGATCTCTGCTATCAGGTAATCTTTTCCAAGTTGGATTTTATGTCCCATATAAATGTATCCTTTAACTGCTTCCAAACTATGGTTTTCGATGGAGATCGTAATATTCACAAGGCTCATGACACTCGTCTTTTGAAGCTTGATTTTGAGGCCTTCAGCTTGAGAAGGGTCTTAGAGTTCTCGGATCATTGCTGACATTTCTTTAGTGTAGTAGCTAAAGAAGTTGATATCATTTGAAAATATGGTTAATAATAATCTCCGACCTTTCGCACTTATCTCCGACGAAGTACAGTCTGAAACAAGCTGCACAAACATTCAGTCAGAGGTAGGGAGTGCCTATATTGTTGGCGACACCCCAAATCGCTTTCGGCTTCCCGACCAGTGTTCGGTTTATACTGCGGAGCTTTACGCTGTTCTCCAGGCTGTCCACTACATCCGCCGCCATCAGCGGATACAGTACGTTATCTGCTCAGATTCTCTCAGCTCTCTCCTCAGTCTCCAAGCTCTTTACCCTGTGCACCCTCTGGTCCACCGGATTCAGGACTGTCTGCGCTTGCTCCACCTGGGGGGCGTCTCGGTGGCGTTCCTCTGGCTCCCGGGACACGCTGGTATCTGTGGGAATGAGGCGGCCGATATAGCGGCCAAGGCTGCAGTCTCTCTTCCTCGGCCAGCTATTCAGTCGTTTCTCTTCACCGATCTACGGAGCGGTTTATGTCGCAAAGTTGCTCATTTATGGCATGCGCATTGGTCAACACTTCCCCGTAACAAATTGCGGGAAGTGAAAGCCCTTCCTTGCGCTTGGACCTCTTCCTCCCGAACGCGTCGTCGGGAGCCGGACAGGGCACTGTCTTTTTAGCCATCGACATCTTTTAAGCGGTGATCCTCCCCCACTCTGTCCCCACTGCTCTCAGCTGTGGACGGTAAGACACCTTTTAATTGAATGCCCCTATTTTAATCCGTTACGCTCCCGTCTACAGCTCTCGCCTGATCTATCGTCGATTTTAGCAGATGACACGCGCTCAGCCGACCGCGTTCTCCAGTTTATTAGTGACAGTGAAATGACGTCAGTCATTTGACGCTTTTTTTGGGGACAACCACCCCCTTTCTGTAGTGGATGTTTAAGCATTCCTTCTACTTTTAGTTTCTCCAATTTTCTGACTTTGTTCCCATTGCTGCTGGTTTTCAATTTCGGTTTTTTACTGTCTTACGTCACGGGCTGGGCGCTAATGACCATAGAAGTTTTGCGCCCTAAAACCACAAACAAAAAAAAATATTCAGTCAGACATTTGAAATGGTGAAAATATTGTCAAATTAGTTTAAACATTCAAAAATGTAAAATTATTTATCCTAGGACGATAGTATAAACGAGTTACAGTTGGAATCGGTAAGCTTATACTAATAACAGCGTTTAATGCTACGTAGAAATATAAAAGGGAACGGTCAGGAAGGCTGAGTGCGGGTAGAGGAGGCAGCAGACTTGGATTTATTGGTAGAAAGCCCTGGGAATACAGTCACTCTACAAGTACATTGCTTACATATCAGCCCATCCTAGAATATTACTCAAGTATGTGGGACCCTTACCAAATAGAACTACTTGGGGATATAGAACGTGTACAGAGAAAGGCAGCACGAATGGTCACAGGCTTGTTATACCCACAGGAGAGTCTCACGGAGTCTCACGGAGTCTCACGGAGACGTAGCTGGCAGACACTTTAAGACAAACGAGAAAGTCTACTTAAACAGTTTCAAGAACCGGCTTCAAATTATGAGTTTAAGAACATACTAAAGCTTCCGCAGGGATTATGACAACAATTACAACACGCAACAGTCATTCTTCCTGCGCTTGATACGTGAAATGAAAGAGGAAAAACCCTAGAAATGCGTACAGTGGGACGTACCCTCTGCCGCACAATTCACACTGGTTTGCAGAATATGGATATAGACGTAGACGATTTCCATCTGCGTTGATATGTTTCTCTGCACAGCATTGACATAGAACACTTCATCCAGAGGCAAGGTGTGTAACTTAGGTGGGATTCTGTCTCCTTGTCTGGCTCCTTTTCTCACCGGAACCTTTCCAGTGATCGAGTCGTCATTTATTTAGACATGCAAAGTGGACAGTCTCGTAAATATAGTGCATTAAGTTGGTATTCATGTAGTCAATGCCGCCTCCGTTCGTCACCCTCGTTATTATTGCCCAGGTTTTCATAGTGTCGAACACCTTCTGCTACTCAATGAAGACCATGTTAAGTGAGATATCACGTTGTCCAGCAACATTAATATCTATCAAAAGTGTGAATAGCCGTCTTACGCAGCGCGAACCGATGTGACACGAGCAGGAAGAGTGTCAATAACGTTGCGGAAGATACCGACAGGGATTGGGAGTTATGTCGACTCCATTGGTGTGGACAGCTGCGCTAGGTCACTGGGCTTGAGGATCTACGGCACGGAAAGCCAGCTCGAGGTGCCCGCACAGATTCTCGATTGGGTTCAAATCTGGTGAGTTTGGTGACCACGGGAGTACGGAAAACTGATGTTGGTGTTCTTTGAACCACGCACGATACTGCGAGCAGTGTGACATGTTGCAGTGTCCTGCTTGTATGTGCCATCGTGCCGAGGCAAACCAAACTTCATGCAAGGCTGGACATGGTCCCTAAGAATAGACGCAAACTTGCTTTGATTAACTGCGGCTTCCGGAATGAAGAGAGGACGCAGGGAATGCCACGGATACATTCCCCAGACCATTAGGCTCTGACTATTGTTGCCGGGTGCGCACTTTTAGACGTTTCCCACCGTACACGCCAATGACCATTTGTCCGGTGGAGACAAAAAGTGATTCATCTGAAATGGCCACCTTCGCCACTCTCTGGACGTCCAGTTGAGGTATTGGCGCGCAAAGTGCAGTCCTCGTCGCCGATGAACGATAGCATGTGTGCGCCTGCTGCAGACGCTCATACGCAGCAAAGTTCGCTTAACGGTCACTGAGGAGACACTGTTAGTTGCCCCTTGGTTCATCTGGGTCGCAGGTTCGAATCCTGCCTCGGGCATGGATGTGTGTGATCTCATTATGTTAGATAGGTTTAAGTACACTCCTGGAAATTGAAATAAGAACACCGTGAATTCATTGTCCCAGGAAGGGGAAACTTTATTGACACATTCCTGGGGTCAGATACATCACATGATCACACTGACAGAACCACAGGCACATAGACACAGGCAACAGAGCATGCACAATGTCGGCACTAGTACAGTGTATATCCACCTTTCGCAGCAATGCAGGCTGCTATTCTCCCATGGAGACGATCGTAGAGATGCTGGATGTAGTCCTGTGGAACGGCTTGCCATGCCATTTCCACCTGGCGCCTCAGTTGGACCAGCGTTCGTGCTGGACATGCAGACCGCGTGAGACGACGCTTCATCCAGTCCCAAACATGCTCAATGGGGGACAGATCCGGAGATCTTGCTGGCCAGGGTAGTTGACTTACACCTTCTAGAGCACGTTGGGTGGCACGGGATACATGCGGACGTGCATTGTCCTGTTGGAACAGCAAGTTCCCTTGCCGGTCTAGGAATGGTAGAACGATGGGTTCGATGACGGTTTGGATGTACCGTGCACTATTCAGTGTCCCCTCGACGATCACCAGTGGTGTACGGCCAGTGTAGGAGATCGCTCCCCACACCATGATGCCGGGTGTTGGCCCTGTGTGCCTCGGTCGTATGCAGTCCTGATTGTGGCGCTCACCTGCACGGCGCCAAACACGCATACGACCATCATTGGCACCAAGGCAGAAGCGACTCTCATCGCTGAAGACGACACGTCTCCATTCGTCCCTCCATTCACGCCTGTCGCGACACCACTGGAGGCGGGCTGCACGATGTTGGGGCGTGAGCGGAAGACGGCCTAACGGTGTGCGGGACCGTAGCCCAGCTTCATGGAGACGGTTGCGAATGGTCCTCGCCGATACCCCAGCAGCAACAGTGTCCCTAATTTGCTGGGAAGTGGTGGTGCGGTCCCCTACGGCACTGCGTAGGATCCTACGGTCTTGGCGTGCATCCGTGCGTCGCTGCGGTCCGGTCCCAGGTCGACGGGCACGTGCACCTTCCGCCGACCACTGGCTACAACATCGATGTACTGTGGAGACCTCACGCCCCACGTGTTGAGCAATTCGGCGGTACGTCCACCCGGCCTCCCGCATGCCCACTATACGCCCTCGCTCAAAGTCCGTCAACTGCACATACGGTTCACGTCCACGCTGTCGCGGCATGCTACCAGTGTTAAAGACTGCGATGGACCTCCGTATGCCACGGCAAACTGGCTGACACTGACGGCGGCGGTACACAAACGCTGCGCAGCTAGCGCCATTCGACGGCCAACACCGCGGTTCCTGGTGTGTCCGCTGTGCCGTGCATGTGATCATTGCTTGTACAGCCCTCTCGCAGTGTCCGGAGCAAGTATGGTGGGTCTGACACACCGGTGTCAATGTGTTCTTTTTTCCATTTCCAGGAGTGTAGTTCTAACTTGTAGGGGACTGATGACCCCAGATGTTAAGTCCCATAGAGCTCAGAGCCATTTGAACCATTTTTTTCATCTGGGCGGTCAGTTGCTCGACGGCTGTACATTTATTCGCCCACGCACACGCCTGTCATCTATAGCTCGTGGTGCATCGCAGTTGCCTCTGCGCCGGTTTTGGATAGCGCCATTTTGCTATTACTTTAACCACGTCGGCACGCGAACTGTTTACCAACTTAGCCATTTCGGAAATGATTCCACCTTTCGACCTAAACCCAACGATCATTCACTTTTTGGACGTCAGAAAAATCTTCATTTAGTAGCACAAACGCGTTTTGATGATGCTGACCCAATGTCAGACACTACAAGAGAGGCGTTGTGCATCGCGATGTGGTTTATTGTCAAAATTCTGATCTATTTATTGATTGTTCCTACGTATATTTCGCCAAGAGACCAAGAATGCAAGGTTAGAGTGATTTGATCTCGCTGAGAGCCTTACCAACAATCGTTCTAACTGTGCATCATTTCCGGCTGGAGGGAAGGTGGGGGGTGACAGTGGAACACAAAGTACTCTCCTCCACACATCACAAGGCGTCTTGTACGTGTAGCACCTGGTATTGTTGCGAACGTTGCCTGTCAGTTAAGAGGTAGGAAAAACTATTCCTAACCCGGATTAGCGCAGTTCCTACAAGAGCACCCTCGCAGCTAAGACTGTGCCGACGTTGATTTCTCCAGCGAACCGGTACGTGCGTACCTGACGGGGCACCATCACGCGACCCTCGCATTACCGCCCGCGAGCCACTGGCGGATAACGCCGCTCTCTTGAGGTTGCCGTAATCACCGGCGCTAACAAATTGCTCTCGCAACCTAACAAAGGGGCTGCGAATAATTCTGGCTCTGTTTTCGGCTGGTGGAATTACTCGTTCGTTTACGGCACCGAGGCCGATATGTTACCAACGAACCTGGTGTTAAATACGCCATGGATGTAGTCAGGTAAGTTCAAACAAAGATCAGCTCTCGGATAGTTTCGAATTCCCCACTGGTCTCGAACTCTCTTCTGCTGGGAACCGTAACAAAATTAGTGGCACAGTGGTGCTACTGCTCTGTAATTATCACAGAGCGCCTGATTACTCCTCTTAAACATAGATACAGTAGTTGGCTTTGCTCAATCATCAGGGATCTTTCCATATGTCCGTAACATACTCGGTACTCTGTACAGCCACTGAATACCGGTGGGTGTTGCAGCTTTGATCTCTTCTATTGTGATTTGCTTTACTCCAGGAGCCTTGCTATTTTTCATTTCTAATGCAACTTTCTCTACAACAAAATCCTGTAAATCTTCTCTATCCATTGTAACGGTGATATTTCTTTCGTCTCCCCTGTATCTCATCACATGTATGTGTTTCAAACTGTCCTTCATATAGAGTTTGGAAGTATCCTTTCCATATTTTCAAAATTTCTTCTTCCTCCTACATAGGGTTTCCTTCTTTGCTGATGACTTTTAACGATTTTCTCTCTGCTTCCTATCTAATATGCTAAAATATCTTTTTGTCACCCTTAAAATCATATTCTGTTTCTTTTGTGAATTTTTTCCATCTTCTTATCCGATGCTATGATTTTCCTTGGAGCTCTGCTTAGTCGTTTCGATTTATCTCTGTTATGTTGCGTTCTGTTTTTGAACCGTTCTCTCCATGCGACGTTCTCATTATTGACTGCTTCTACAATTCTCTCCTTCCACCATTTAGTTTCTCCGTGCCTGACTTTTATTAATGTCCTTCGACATGTCTCTTCCACTGCACTGACTAGGGCCTGTTTGAATCTCCTCCGTTCTTCTCTATATCCTTCCTCCCAACTTTAGGAGGCTCTGACATAATCTTCTCCCAGTACACCTCTTGGGTTCTGTATCGTTCAATTTCAAGCGTTTGCTTTCTGCCTTTCTTCCCCGTATGAATCTTTTCTAAAGTGTCTCTGCCATTGGTCTGTAGTCTCCGTCGAGATTAGTGCTTGGTATTACCTTCACTTATGTCAGGCATGGGGCATATATTCTGTGTAAATTTAACTCTTTTTGTGGAATTATACACAAGTCGGTCTTCTCTGCGCAACGCATAAAAAAAATTGTTCAAATGGCTGTGAGCACTATGGGACGTAACATCTGAGGTCATCAGTTCCCTAGAACTTAGAACTACTTAAACCTAACTAACCTAAGGACATCACCCACATCCATGCCCGAGGCAGGATTCGAACCTACGACCGTAGCGGTCGCGCGGTTCCAGACTGAAGTGCCTAGAACCGTTCGACCACTCCGGCCGGCCGCAATGCATCGCCACTGACTGAAGCGGCGCGCTGCAGGAAATTTGGTTTAACTTCGTGAAACAGCGTACAGTTGCTTCTTGTGACTTAGTGGGTAGAGTGAATGTGGACTCACCCGCTCGCTCTTCATTTTGCCGACTACAGAACGGACTATGGGAGTGTCGTCAAAATGACGTAGCCGAGCGTGTGTGATGTATGCACAGTCGACGACTACAAATCGCGCTGACTTGAAAGAGGCGTACGTCGTTAAGTTTCGAAGAGTCACTCTCAGCGTAGGCGGGCTTACTGTTGAGCAGCCAATAAAGAATGTAAGAGTATTTAACACGTGACTGAATCATAAAGTCTTCTGTTGTAGTATTATTTCGTGCTCTTCATACCTGAATAACGAAATGCAACATTGGTATATGTACTCAAGAAACAGTGCATGCGGAATAAAAAAAACCTGGGTAATTCTTGTGACGGAAAAACAAACAAGCCAGTTTGTTGCAATGTACACATTTCAGTCTGATTAGGGAGACGAAAACTCTTACAGAACTCAAGTACTTTATTTATATTTGCTAGTGAATAGAAGAAACCACTTACATTAGCACGTCATTTATAACATTCATTATCACGTTATTAGCGCAACTGATATGGATGTGTCTCAGATGATCATTCTTGCAATTCATTGGTCGGTATTATTGGCATGTTCACAAAATGGAACAGACTAACTATAGACTCAGAGTGCTCTTGCATTTACATAACATCGAACATTACAGAACGTACTCATATTAAATTAATAGGAAATGTTATTAGCTCGAAGATGAATAAAAAAGTATTTTTTATCTGGTCACGAAACTATACATTCGGTCTTTGCAACCATGGCTACTAAATTACGGAGAGCTTCTGCTTGATATGGTCATGTCTTTATTTTAGGCTCTTCTAAGGCCATTAAATGCCGATATGTCATTAACCGACACTTTTTCGTAACAAATCGTACCCATAACGACATGTTTTTGATAAATCTTCCGTGTGCCGTTGTCTTGAAATTGCATACTTTCATAACACGCAAGTTATAATACGAAAGGAGGTAGATTGGGTTTAACGGCCCGTCGACATCAAGGACATTAGACAGAGTACAAGCTGAGATTCTATCAAATACGGAGAAGGAAATCGGCCCTGCCCTTTCAAGAGAACCATCCCGGCATTTGCCTGGAGAGATTTAGGGAAATCACGGAAAGCGTAAATCTGGATGGCCAGACGCGGATTTGACCCGTTGTCTTACCGAACACGAGTTCATAACACTAATCAGTTATAATACGAATGAAACAACTAGTTTACTGAAACTTCCTGGCAGATTAAAACTGTGTACTGGACCGAGTCTCGAAGTCGGGACCAATGCTTTTCATGAGCAAGTGCTCTACCACTGAGCTACCCAAGCACTGCCCTCACAGTTTTAATTCCGCCAGTACCTCGTCTCCTACCTTCCAAACCTCACAGAAGCTCTCCTGTGAACCTTTCAGAACTAGCACTCTTGGAAGAAAGGATATGGCGGAGACATGGCTTTGCCACAGCCTGGGGGATGTTCCTAGAATGAAATTTTCACACTGCAGCGGAGTGTCTCCCAATATCCTTTCTTTCAGGAGTGCTAGTTCTGCAAGGTTCGCAGGAGAGCTTCTTTTTAAATGTGATCGTGCCTCACAACGATTTTAAATGACGTAAACAAATTATTCTAGTGGAGATTTTTTGGTTACGTAAATAACTGGAATAATTTGTTTACATCATTTAAAATCGCTGTGAGGCACAATTACGCTTAAAAAGACAATATCTCACATCTTGTTTTGGTTGTGAGATATCACCACCCGCAGGGAAATTTCGTCATATGGGAAAACAAAAAGTGAAAGCTAATGTAAAATGTATCTTAACGTGAACAGCCATCTGAAGATGAACCTTTCGCCTCGAAACCGGTAACAGCGCTATTTAAATAAAAATATAGCATTGTAAAAAGTGGCTGGTTGCTGTTGTCTTCTCTGTAGGAGTCAACCTAGATTTTGTACACAGTCACAGGTTCAGAATGTCAGCTTTTGTCAAAATAACTCAAGTAACAGTTTTGGCTGGGTTCAGAGATACAAGATGAAAGGATTGCGAGAAAGAGAGCTAAGTTTTGGACATGCTAGGGCTGTGGGTTTGTTCAACTTACGTTTGTTACGTGTTATACCTAGATGATACTGAAGTAATACGTTGATAGAGTGTTAAAGATATGGAGAAATATATATTTTTAGTAATACGTATAGTAGGAAAACAAGCAAATGTGAAATGCAGTACGGCTTCTCTCAAGTTCTCCACCGGCCGGAGGGAGGGGGGGGGGGGGGGGAGGGTGGAAGAAACAGATCTGGAAAGTTTGACATTCTTACTCGGCTGCGTCATTTTGACGTCTCTTCCTTAGGCCGTTCGGCCGCAAACAAGCTTGACGACTACGCCTTCAGCCGAAAAGCTATTGGTCCAGTGTGGCGGTGGTCACCTGCTGTGTTCAGCGACAGCTTCTAAACGGAGCAGCGCGGTGTCCACATCCGGTCGCCGCAGTTCATTGGCTTAAATGTCGCCAAGCGCGGCAACCGGGCTTCGGAGGCGACGGCGACGACGCCCGAAGCGGCAACGCCGGCCGATTCGAGCTTCTCGCTTTCAGGCCGGCCGGCGAGGCAGACAGGTTTTTCGCGTCCGCTGACAGGTTGCGCTCGCTGTCCCGGCGGGGCTCACTCCAGTTTCACGAAGAAACAAAGTCAACAAAACCGGCGCTGGCGATGCGGTGAGTCAGCTCCGGCCTTTGTCGTGCCACCGGCTGACCGCCCGCTTGTCGTGGAGATCAGTATCGACTGCGCCGCGCGGCGCGGACGGCGACGAAGAGGGAAAGAGGAGCGAGAGGGCGTGCGCGGAGGAGATACATAGATAGGGAGAGAGAGAGAGAGAGAGAGAGAGAGAGGCGCTTTTCCGCCTGGCTGTCGGCGGCCCGCCTCGTGATGTGTCAGCACGAATCGGCGCTCCCGGGAACTGATAAACATCGAATTCAAGGGGCCCGCAGCTGGAAGCGCGTCGCCGTTTTTAGGGCCTCCCGTTCCCGTGATGTTTCCATTCCGAGGCGGACGAAAAACGCAACTTTCTTCCGTGAATGCCTGGGGACCTCAGCAGGCGCTTTACAAAACAGAAAAAAAAACTGACGAGTAAAGTGCCATAACTTAGCTAATAGGATCTTAACCTCACTATAAGCGTACAGATCTGACGGCGCGACAAGGGCGGGGACGTTTCTCTGTTTACATTCCTCGGTAACAACTGTCGGCATCAATTCGCAGCGATATAGTGCAAGCTCAGGCACTAATTTACGGAAAAAAAGTGTTCAACCAAGCTGAAGCTACTCGCGGGTTACAGGAATATACATTTGTCGAAGCAGTGATTCTCTTCGTTCATACCCTTCATATGAGCATAATCCACATTCTGACCCGGCAAACCATTATAAGCTGCATGTGAAGACTGATCTAGCCGAGGCAGTAGCTCGGTGGTTTCCAACCTGGGATTAATTACCTGCTGAGGGGTAAAATGAAATTTTCTGATGGGTAAAAAGTAAACGATTCGATTGTTTCAGTCACGAAACTAAATTATTTTCAAAAACTCATTACTAATATCACATTTTTAAGACTCTAAAATTGATTATATAAGTTATCAATAATTACTTTTTCCCAATTGTACCGTTAATGAGATGGAGGTTACTGGTTCCTCACATAGTCCACCCACTACACACATAGGTTATTCTTTGATCCGTACATTGCTGATGATAAAAATGAGACATATACGTAACGAATGCCAAATATCTCAAGAAAATGTTTTCTCCAAGTTGTAGATAGTACTTGCAGTAGTTCAGAAACTGATTCTTTACTCACTTCGAATTAATTGAGACCACGACGCAGTAATAACTACATAAGAGCTACCATAGTGCTGTACACAGTTTATTATTATTATTATTATTATTATTATTATTATTATTATTAGAGTGGTTAGACACAAACCATTACAGCTTGAAGTCTTCCAATTTAAAACCAAGGAGTGCACCAGTGAAGTGATTTACTAACAGCAAGTGTAGTGTACATATATGAACTTGTTTGATTTGTTGTGTACAGGACCAGCAAGTGCCACAATGGAGAGGAGTAATGGAGGGGAAACATGTTTTGTGACGTGCCTACCCTCACTGTAGATAGTTAGCTTTCTTTTCTGAGGAACTGTGTGTAGTAGCACTTGCGATGCACCACGAATTTCTTCGTCATTTAGTCTAACACACACACACACACACACACACACACACACACACACACACACACACACACAGGCTCGTGCGCGTGCGCACACAAACTAAATACCTTTCATGTTTCATCATTAAAAAAAAAAAAAAAAAGTGTCGAACAAAAGTCTTTCAACAATCTCCGACATAGTGTAACTGAGGCGGAATAAGGGGAACCAGCCCGCATTCTCTGAGGCAGATGGAAAACCGCCTTAAAAACCATCCACGGACAGGCCGGCACACGGGACCTCGGCGGATTCGTGCCGGAGACCGTCAAGGTGCGATTCCGAACACGGCGATAGCGACCGACCGCGGCTGCAGAAGACAGAGGGCAACGCTGCCGCCTGCAGTCGGTGCGTTGCGGAACGTAGCGACAGACAAGCTATGCAGTTGCCGGGAACAACTGCGCGAGGCGGGATGTCTGTTAACACCACCGCTGTTGGAAGTGGAAGACGATGACATTTTATGGTTGCATTCCAGGAAAAGACGAAAGCTGGCAATGCCTTTATATAAAAGTAGAACTGCAGAAGGTGCTTACACAGCACTGATAAAAAGACATTTGTTAGGTGATGAAAATATCTTCAGGAGCTACTGTCGTTTAAATAAGACAGTTTAATTTCGTGCTCAGTTTTATTAAAGATGGCATAATGCCACAGTGCCTAAGAAACGCAATAAGTGCAGAAGAAAAATTATATTTGACGCTGAGGTAAGTACACAAAATGTTATACATTATTAGATTGTGCTGCAGTTCCAAGATTTTGCGAGAGAGTTGTGGAGGTTGAAGGGCTGCTGTTATCACTTGGCTGATGTGTGTTGCACTGTGCAGCCATTATTTCATAATCAGAAACGATCACACCAATTTTTCTTTTCGCTTCTGCCTTATAAACTGGAGGTAAACTCCTTAGAACTGTGCTGATGTGACGGAAAAATTTGTCAGTATCATCATCTTTGTGTTCCTCAAACGTTTTTAGTAAATTTTGCCTAATTTCGTCCCTTTCGTTCCACATTTGTAATATTGTATCATCATTACTACGAACTTTACTGCGTTTTCTTTTCCGTGCTAGCACATAACGTTCATCGTTTGTTACCACAGATGTTTCACCCACCACTATTTCCTATTGTATGTGTTTCTGCAGTGCAATAAAGCGGCTGGGGTGGATGAAATTAAGTCGGAACTCATCAAATACAGTGGAATGTCAGGTCTTAAATGGCTACACAGGATAATTGAAATGGCCTGGGAGTCGGGACAGGTTCCATCAGACTGGACAAAAGCAGTAATCACACCAGTCTTTAAACATGAAAACAGAAAAGATTGTAACAACTACAGAGGTATATCTTTAATCAGCGTTGTGGGTAAAATCTTCGCAGGTATTGTTGAAAGGACAGTGCGAGTATTAGTTGAGGACCAATTGGATGAAAATCAGTGTGGGTTTAGGCCTCTTAGAGGTTGTCAGGACCAGACCTTTAGCTTACGGGAAATAATGGAGAAGTGTTATGAGTGGAACAGGGAATTGTATCTATGCTTTATAGATCTAGAAAAGGCATATGACCGGGTTCCTAGGAGGAAGTTATTGTCTGTTCTACAAGACTATGGAATAGGAGGCAAACTTTTGCAAGCAATTAAAGGTCTTTACATGGATAGTCAGGCAGCAGTTAGAGTTGACGGTAAATTGAGCTCATGGTTCAGAGTAGTTTCAGGGGTAAGACAAGGCTGCAACCTGTCTCCACTGTTGTTAATATTATTTATGGATCATATGTTGAAAACAATAGACTGGCTGGGTGAGATTAAGATATGTGAACACAAAATAAGCAGTCTTGCATATGCGGATGACTTAGTTGTGATGGCAGATTCGATTGAAAGTTTGCAAAGTAATATTTCAGAGCTAGATCAGAAATGTAAGGACTATGGTATGAAGATTAGCATCTCCAAAACGAAAGTAATGTCAGTGGGAAAGAAATATAAACGGATTGAGTGCCAAATAGGAGGAACAAAGTTAGAACAGGTGGACGGTTTCAAGTACTTGGGATGCATATTCTCACAGGATGGCAACATAGTGAAAGAACTGGAAGCGAGGTGTAGCAAAGCTAACGCAGTGAGCGCTCAGCTACGATCTACTCTCTTCTGCAAGAAGGAAGTCAGTACCAAGACTAAGTTATCTGTGCACCGTTCAATCTTTCGACCAACTTTGTTGTATGGGAGCGAAAGCTGGGTGGATTCAGGTTACCTTATCAACAAGGTTGAGGTTACGGATATGAAAGTAGCTAGGATGATTGCAGGTACTAGTAGATGGGAACAATGGCAGGAGGGTGTCCACAATGAGGAAATCAAAGAAAAACTGGGAATGAACTCTATAGATGTAGCAGTCAGGGCGAACAGGCTTAGATGGTGGGGTCATGTTACACGCATGGGAGAAGCAAGGTTACCCAAGAGACTCATGGATTCAGCAGTAGAGGGTAGGAGGAGTCGGGGCAGACTGAGAAGAAGGTACCTGGATTCGGTTAAGAATGATTTTGAAGTAATAGGTTTAACATCAGAAGAGGCACCAATGTTAGCACTGAATAGAGGATCATGGAGGAACTGTATAAGGGGGGCTATGCTCCAGACTGAGCGCTGAAAGGCATAATCAGTCTTAAATGATGATGATGATGATGATGATGATGATGATGTGTTTCTGCCGTATCTTCTTCCTGTGATGCCGAAACGTCGAGTTGACGAGTTCGATCTCCAATGTCTTCTTGGCTTTCTTGTCTGTGATGATGTCAATGTAATATTTGTTCTTCCAGATCTGTGTTGTGCAACAATGTCAAGGAACGATACCTGTTTGTGTCTTTTTGTTTTTCAATTTTTTGAGGTAGCAGAGCCCGTTCCTAATTTGCTTTTCTTCTTGAACCTCTGATAACCGTCCCTTAAAAATTTCCACTTCTTCTTACAGTCATCACCTGTAAATGGAAATTATATTAGCTGTATGTTTTCGTTTGTTTCAGATTCTTGGCCACAGGCGAAAGTTACCGGTCTTTATCATTTGCCTATCGTATATCACCATCTTACATATCAAGAGTTGTTAAAAAAGTTTTGAAGATATTAAGAATAAGGCTGCTGCCTATGTTGATGCCACCTTCTACTGAATCAGATTTCAGACGTATTGAAGAAGAATTTTGGCTTAAATGCAATGTACCTAATTGTGTAGGCGCTATGGATGGAAAACATGTTCGCATAAGGGCACCAGAGAAAAGTGGATCTCTGTTTTTTAATTACTAAGATTTTTTTCAATTGTTCTGCTGGCTATTGTGGACGCAAATTGTAAATTCATTAGCGTCGATGTCGGCGCTTACAGAGAAGAGTCTGATAACGGTATATTTCAGAAATCGGCTATGGGCAAGAAAATAGCTGCAAAGGAGTTTGATATACTTCCACCAAAATAATTGCCAGGCACAAATGTGGGTATATTCGGCCAGTAAAATTAGTCTCCGGTCGCTATGCGGTTCGGCGGCAGCGGCACTACTGGTCCCAGAGCGGATGTGCGGTGGGTCTGCCGCCGGAGCAGGTATACGGCGGCAGACTTCGCTGCCGCCGCGTTCAGCACGCCTCACAATGCTAACAATGGCAACCAGTGCTGCCGCCTGCAGCCGGTCGGTGCAGTCTGCGATCTGCGGTCGTGTTCGGAATCGCACCTTCACGCCTTCCCACCCGGAAAGCAGATCCTTAGACCGCATGGCTTACCGGGCGGGCGTTGACACACATTACACAGCAAAGATCGATGGCCACCACAGGATTCAGAATCTTCGCATTCCAGCGGTTCACTAAACGTGTATAAGTTATCTGTATGCGCTATAACTGTTCGTTCCATGTTTTTGACATGGTTTCCGCATCTCCGCAAACGCCATTTTCGACTATGTCACAATGATTTGAAAATGGGTCTCGGCCCGAAACTAGTCATCCAATAAATAAAAAAAGTAAAATTTGCAACTTTGGACTGGTTTTTTGTTCTACTGATTAACAGAAGTAGCTGACCCGCTGGTAGGCCTACTCTACCATGCTGGAGGTTCGTATGCATATCATTTGCTTCAAATATTTTTGTGTCTTCGGCAAGATCTACAAATAAATTTAAGGTGCTGAAAATAGCGAACACTCCAATATTTATAATTCTGTTGTTGGTGGTAAATTACTAGTAATTTACACTAACAAAATTTTCAGCGTGTCCTTGAAAGCATTATATAAGAATATTTTTGGGGGACAATTATAAGGCGTATCACATTTCCGAAGTAGTCTCCTCCGATCACCTGCTAAACACTTCTCTCAGTGTTGGTGACACAGCAGACAGTTCTGAAGAAAGGGAGCAGTTTGGATCGTCATGGTTCTTTTCAGCCAGCAAGTCCACTATGGGTGAGCTTCTCAAACTCCGCTACCGTACAGTGGTGGAAAGGATTCGGAAGTCATAAAATACTTATTGTCGAAATATTCTGGTTCATACAGAGGCATAGAAGTCGACTCATTGTGGGCACATCTGAACGTAGCGTGTATTCTAACATTGTACATTATCAAGAAGGGAAGTTGACAAATTAATGGATCGTCGATGTTGAGGTCATTTGAGATGAACTAAAACAGTTGAAAGAAGGTGCTGGAAGGAACTAGCCCTGCTCGTGTTGAGTTAATTTAGACAAATCTTGCAAAATCTGTATCAGAACAGCGGAATACGGGTAGAATACGATTCCTTCAGCTACTGCATTGGTTCTCAACCCTTCTTAGACCGTTACCCCTGAATACAATCAGACATTAGTTATTTACCACGCCCCCCCTCCCAAACACACACCGTACGTTGCCCCCCCCCCCTTCCCAAATTATCACAAACATTAGCACCTAGCTAAACTGTAGAATGAAAGACTTTTGTTGGGACAAGTATGTGCACACCATAATTGCTCTACGACGCAAACATTGAGGTTACACTCGTCTGGTGTGAGAGGTTCCCGAGGAGGAGGGGGGGGGGGTGTCAACTGGTGGCCGAAGGGCCCCGAACCGCACAATAACCCTGGTTTCTTCTGCGGTGTGGGGCGGCGGAGGGCTGAGTGGTCTGCCGTTGCCTGTTGTTGGGTTGTGTAACGCTAACGCTACGACGCGGACGAAGCCCCTGCGTCGTTTCTAGGTCCCCAGTTCAATACAATACAATATGTGTCAATTGTCTGTAAAATATATTATCTCAGTTATTATTGGGTATTACCAAGCTTGATTTCATGGTGAAACAGTTGTGCCCACCGACTTATTCATTTCAGATAGTAAAGGGTTCAGCACTCAGGCGCAAAAAATGTTTATTACATATCTAGATTTCGTTCTCTGGACGTCATCGGTGCAATAAATGTAACTCTTCTGTATACACGTAGTCCCAACTGGAATATTCAAGTCAGAGGCTGACTTAACACTCATTGGGACGCGAATGTAGAAACTCGGGGTGTATTGGACTCGAGTGGCACCAGGGACATAGCGTAGCTTATCGTCCACAACATACATGGAGTGGACAAAAATATGGAAGCACCAAAAACACGTCAAATTACCGTGCCTAATAGTGTGCAGTAGAAGCGTTGGCATTCGAACCTGCTTCCAGTCGTTTTTTAATGCATAAATACAGGCCCTGTATGATTTTCAAGGAAATCTTATACCATTACTTTTGCAAAGTAGAAGCAAATTCAGGTAATGATGATGAGGGTGGATAGCGACAGCTCACGCTTCTCCCCAGAGTAGACCACAAAGGCTCAATAATGATGACATCTGATGACTGTGGTGACCAGGAGAGACGAGAAAATTCAACCTTGTGCTTACAAATGCTATTCTGGGCCATGTGAGTAGTGCGAACAGGAGCCCCAGTCATCATGGAATACAGCGTCAACATTGGGGGAACAAAAACTGTACCATAGGATGGATCTGATCAGCCAGTAACGCGATCCTGCAGTGTAAACGTGGGCCCCATGTAATACGAAATCTCACCGAACCTCCGCCTTGATTCATTCTAGGGGCGTAGACTCGGCCAGAAGTTGTAAACAGTGTGAAACAAGACTCATCCGACCACATGACTTTATTCCATTGCTCCATTGTCCAGGTTTTACGGCTTCGGCACCACCTTTTCCCGTTATGGGCATTTGCATCACTGATGAGTAGTTTTGGAATTAAAGCTCGCACAGCAGTTCCCTGTTTATGGGGCTCCCTTTGTGTTGTTCTTGGTTGGTTGGTTGATTTTGGGAAAGGGGACCAAACAGCGAGGTCTTCTGTCCCATCGGATTAAGGAAGGATGTGGAAGGAAGTCGGCCGTGCCATTTTACAGGAACCATTCCGGCATTTGACCGAAGCCATTTAGAGAAATCACGGGAAACCCAAATCAGATTGGCAGAACGTGGATTTGAGCCGTCGTCCTCCCGAATGCGAGTCCAGTGTGCTAGCCACTGCGGCACCTCGTTCTGTGTGTTGTTTAATTGTTGAGAGGATTCCCTAGTGCAACATTCAGTTCTGCAGCAACTTTTGCCGTTGTCGTCCTCCTATTTTTCGTCACAATCCTCTTCAATTACTGTCCGTCACGATCCCTCAACACACACTTTCGTCCGCGTTGTGCTTTGCGGATGATGGTTTTCCGCTTACTCTGTATGTGGTATAAATCTCTGATACGATATATCTTGACAAATCAAACATTGCAGCTACCTTGTTTACGGAAGCATCCACGATAGAAGCACCAATAATTTGCCAATGGTCGGGTTCGCTTAGCACCGACATAATGCACATACACGGAACACTGTTGTTACCACGACTGAGACTTGCAACATGTTGAGGATATTTCCCAGGTGTCTTTCGTGGTCAAATACAGCAAAGCAATCTGCAGGCTTGGCTAGAACATAGTGCCACGCCCTCGATCGCAAAACACTGTGGGGAGGTAAGCGACTTAATCCAGGGCATGGATTCGCTGTCTGATTGTCCGCCTCCTCTTAGGATCAATTATTTATGAAAATTTCTCCCAGAAGGATTAGATCAGCTTTCGCTCTTCCGCCCACTATATGCGTTCGAAATCTTGGCCGCGGAGCCTCGTAAACGACACACACACACACACACACACACACACACACACACACACACACACACACGTATACACACATACACAATTGCTATTAAAGTTTTTTGTTGTTCAGATCGTACTGTTTACTGTACAACCAACCAGGCTGTGTCAACTTACGTGTGAATGCAGTACGGTGCTCTTGTTTCGGTACAGTTGCAAGAAGTGAACCACCTCTGCGTCCTTCCCAGGGCTGGGCACGGTTTCTCCAGGAGACGCAGCGCTAGCTAGAGCGCCGGCACCTCTGTATTTCGTGGTCCTGGCGAGGCTCCAGCGCGCGAGAGTTAATGTCAGGGAGCCGCACATAAAACGTGCCGGCGGCATCTGGAGGCGCCGACCGCAGCGCAGCGCAGCGCCCCCAGACCCGCTCCAGAATACCGGCTTCCCTCCCGTTCAACGCGAGCGTCTGTTTGTTGATCCACTGCCTAATGGCTCCCAGTTCGGCAGGATCAACACACCGGCGTCTAGGGTGCTCGTAGAGCCGCGAGTAGCCCGGCTAAGAGATTTACTGCGTCTGTCGTTACTCCAGCTGTCCATCCCAAAACAGCTCTGACGGCGATAATTAGGAGACAAGCACACTGGGCAAAAAATAGTCACCGCCAAAGAGATACCACGCCAATAGCATGCAGCGCCACCCACCGCCTCGATAATGGCATCAATTTGACAAGGAAGTTACCTCACAAAAATCATTATGGACATTTTTTGAACTTGTTTCTTTATTCTCAATGATTTCTTAATGTGGGTCTTCAACTGATCACCAAGCCGCTATGTTCGGTTGAGGTGTCTGAGGAGGATGTCCGGCTGTCTTTTCTTATTGTCTCTTATTTTGTATTTTCTCTAGCATTATTTAAAGCAGATAATTGGACATAAAATTTGAAATGGCAAAGGATGTTTTAACATTTAATAAGAATTAAAGCAGAAGGTAGCATAGATGATAAATGAGTTAATGCCGCCACCATTGTGACAGTGGTGTGAATACTTTGGAATTGTTGCTTTAAGCCTTTCGAAATCAGTCACAGACATTTAAGTTATCTGAATAGGAGAAAAGATACTGTGCGGGAGCTAAAGTTGGTACAGCAACAGTGTGTGGGTTAGTCTATTGTAGTAGCTTAACTTCCTATTGTTTGACACTCAACGCGTATGTACATGTTTACAGCACATTCATTGCGACAATAGCACGTATTTTCTTATACAGTTTTAACGTATGTACTGGTTTAGAGTGCATTATGGTAGCAGTTTGCCTCTACTAACTTATATTGTGGTGTGGTTGTGTCATTCATTCAAAGTATGTAAGTCAGTCGTCACTTTCTTCTTCTTCTCCACCATCTTCCATATAGAATCTGTCTCGAGGTCACATATAGGCTCGCGTTCGCGCGTATTCTTCATATGTGGCTTTGGAGATTATTTCTATTAACTGTCAAGTAGGATCCATTGTTCTTAATTTGCAGCTATCGTGTAGATCTGTGGCTGTGTGTCAGTGTAGTCGTGGCATTTCGTGTCTCTGATGTTTCAGTGTGTTGTCCGAAGAAGTAGACGGTGTACTCTGGGGAAATGTCTTTCCCCACATGTGCAGGGGTTGGTGTCCGTCTCAGATTCGTCCGGTTTAAGTACGTGGGTTAAGTAAGGTCTGTATCCAGTTAAGACGACGGTTCAAATACGAGTCCGGCCATCCTGATCTAGGTTTTCCGAGATTTCCTCAACTCACTTCCGCAAATGACGGGATGGTTCGATGGAAAAGGACACTGCCGATTTCCTTCCCCATCCTTTCAAAAGCCAAGCGTCTGCTCCCTCTCTAATGACCTCGACGTCGACGAGTCCTTACTTCCTTCTTCCAGTCAAGAAACGCCCCCATCGTACCTCCGCAGGGACGGATATATTTCATTCTTAACAGCTCTCTCACATCTAGAAGTGATCTATCATAAGGCGAGTGCATAGTAGAGTAACCTACCATTGGAGGTCGTGGAACAGTTTCGTAATCAAGCTACTTGTAGACTGTAGACGCATAGCCTTTTTCTAGTACTGTGTAATTTCCTTTAATTTCTTGGTCTAATCGATCCGTGCACCTCGTATTCACACCGACTGCTATCTTCAGGGTCCCTTACTCGTTCGTTGCGTTCCAGACAGTGGGCAGCTTTGCATTTATTTTCGTTGAGAGCAAGCTGTCAAATTTTGCAGCAGGCGTACATTCTGTCAATAGGTGACTCGGTAATATTATCGAATGATATGCTCACAGATAATGATTTCCTCATAAGTATCTGCGTCAGAAGTGAGAAGTCAAAGACAGCGAGGAACACCAACGACTGAATCATTATTGCATGACATGTGTGGTTCTTTAATGCTTTCGTGGCCACTTGATGACAAACTGTCTTTTGGCTTTTGTTTCTGGTTCTTTGGCCGATGTTTCGTTTCATGATTTTTCTGACGTTTCGCCAGCACGAGTAGCTGGCTGGCATTGTCAAAGCTTCAGCCTAATCACCAGCAGTGGAGGGTGAAGCTTTGACAATGCCACCTACTCTTGCTGGCAAAACGTTAGAAAAATCATCAAACGAAACGCCGGCCGAAGAACCCGAGACAGAAGCCAAGAGGTAGGTCGTAGATCTGTGTCACTTTTCTAAATTCAGTATTCCCTGCTTTAAATTGTTGTGAAAATTTTTTTCGCTTGACCGCTTCATCGTGGGACACGTCTAAATGCAACAACTTGAAAACCTAAGGGCAATTGTAGTTCTGAATACCATAATTTTGCGTGATGACTTTCACACGTAATGAACCACTCCTACAAATCACACTGTAGGTGTAGTAAAATTAGTTATACATTATTCCTTCAGTGAGTCATAATTTCATCAGTTTTGTTATAAATCAAATTCCAACAGGGAGTCAAAGACAGTTGCCTACCGAAGCTTACAGAGTGCAGTTGTTGATGAGGAATCACTCGTTACGTGACCAAAGGGAAGTCTGCTTGTGATACGTGATCGGCGAATGAGTATGCCGTAACATAAATATTGTGATCCAAGCGATATCTAATGGCGTAATAGATGTTTGCGTGCAATACACCTGACAGCATTCTTTTATCATGGCAAACATAATAAAGTAGCCTCTTACTTCTGATAAACCAGTCCAGGTCCAGATTTTGTAAATAAGGTAGAGCGCTTACATTCTTATTTTAGTAAACGTTTTAGAGCCCGTGAAGCCGTTAAATCGACTTCTTTAGCAAGTTTTCTTACCTTTCACTCTCAAAGACGCAGAAATGAGAATCATCTCAGATTTATGATGTGGCTACATTTCTTCTTAAAACTCATTTGTTCCGAGTGAGGAAGTCTGAATTCGCCGTTGGTAGTCATCGAATCTTGTCGTACAGTTCTGAGCCCGCCTGATCTGCTTCAGGTCGGCGTAAGGCTCCGCATTGCACTTACACAGGCCATAAAATTCGGTTCGTCACATATTTCCCGGGAAACTTATTAAATTTTTTATGCCCTCCTAGAGACAGGAACATAAAAACGAGTTTTATCTCTCGGTGAGGTAGTCTGGCCACGGATTTCATATCCGCGGGACGAAGTTGGATTTTTCGTCTAGTTAGAAGTTCGCCGCCTCAGCGACACTGTGCGCTACAATGATCAGTCCCCACTGAGCGGGGATACACAGACCCTCCCTCTCACCCCCCCCCCCACTCACCCCACTTCTTCTGCAGCTGTGACGTCACAATTGACGAAGATCTCAAGAAGGTATACATAATTCTGCCGTTTCGGAAGCAGGTATTTGTGAAAGGAGTAGAATATTGCGACAGTGATCACAAGGCCATCATTTTTTTCCCTTTATTTTGTTTGGCGTGGCAGTTGGGATTTAATATCGCTGAGACGGGTCGGAATTTCTGGCGGTTGGCGACGTTTCATCTATCTTTGGGGCGAAGTACTTGCGGCGGAATTCGTAATCCGTCACCGCAGAAGCGCCACTCGTCTCTCGTCATGGATTTAGCCCGGTTCGGATGTGGGCGGCACTTTCTGTGCATTGAGCGTTACCAGCCGAGACTATTTATTTAAAAGTCTGGGGGAACTAACGATGCAGAGGAAGATTTGGTGACATCCCTAGATTACGGACGGCCCGCATAGAAATGAGCTACATACAGCATACCAGCAGCAAAATTACTCTCGCCGATGCTGATGTGAACTTCAGTCAATACTGTTACCTTTGTAATATCGATAATAATATTCTATTGAGCTATAAATTTCGTCAGTAAGTCAAATGAGGTAGTGCTGGTTTTTCGGTTGATGCAATGCTTAATACATTAACACAATATTACTACTGGCAAATGCTCTTACAGAAAATCCTCCTCAAATGTTTGTTTTCATTTGCGAATGAAAACTGTAGGAATACCTGACTGAGATCATAATGAACTACCAGTTACTCTTATATAACTGCATTCAACATTTTTTTTACTGAAAAATATTTAGCATACTGTTTAAGAGGTAACGAAAGAAAGAAAGGAAAATACTCTGGAAAAAATTAGGACCACAAACGAATAAAGATGACATCTAGACGAAGAGTAGAAATGAAGATCTACACAGAAACTTAGAAACAATCACAGACACAATAAGAAAGAGGAGATTAAAGATTTACTGTCATATTTACGAAATGAATGACAATAGACCAACGAAGAAGCTTTTTAATTTCATTTCCAAATTAAAAAAAAACCGCACGGGATGGCCAGAAGTGACAAGAAAAGACTTGAGAAAACTTAACGTCGCAGAAGACACCATACATAACAGGGAAAGTTCCAGGCTACTGGGCAGTACTAAAAAAAATCCTGTCCAATAATGAAATTCAAAAGCTAGGAGGATGGTGTCAAATGAACAGAGGCAGGCCGTAAGCCAACGCATGAAGTACTTCTGGGACGATAAAAAGGAAAACATTGTGTCTTTCTCTTTGGTTCCACGCGGTCTATATGTGACAAAATACCGTAATAAAAAAAAAATATTCTTGCCACATTTGGGTCTCTTCGTGAATCAATCACGTTGACTTAACATTTAATTGAATTCAGATTACAAATTAAATGAAAAATCAGCTTTCTTGGGGATAAATTGGCTTCTGAACGCTGTTACGCAAATCCACCATTTCATCTCCTGTGCCAGTCTGTTCATCTGAAAGTAGACTAACAATAATACGTGATCTGGGGTCATACATACACTGATAACCCTTCATTCACTCTACTTCACACAGATGTTATTATTCGTCAACTGGCTGACTTCGAGTGCTTGCTTAGTACCCAGCTGTACTGAAACAGTCATAGCAGAGAAGCGCATAGCAAAAACACAACACACATTTCTTATTAAAATAGTTAACAATTTAATTTGTTTGTTTCCCAATGTTTCTGAAACTATCGGGTATTAGTGCCGTTTCGAAGCCTTTCGTAAATAAAGACTGATATACAGTGTGAGTCACTAACTATTGCCACCTAGAGTAACTCCGAAAGTATGATAGTAGCCGAAAAGTTTGTGGGACAAAAGTTGCATGGGACAAGAGGGGCCATAATATGGCTTGGTTTTTTGTTGCTAGGTGGGGTCGCGTCAGAGATATGAAGGTCAACTTTTTTGTTTTTTTAAGTGGGATGCTATTGTTTGGTACTTATTTACTGATAGCGGTTATCGGGACGAATTCAATGATGTGTAACATTAAGGTCTTGAAGGTCAACGAAGGTAAAAAAGGTGTCATCAACGTCCATTTACAGAAGGTACTCGAAGTGATGACCATTGGTATCAATGCAGTGCTGCAATCTTATTATGGTTTGAGTTGTATTCCTTATCACTTCGGCCCTTATCGAAGCACGTATCAACATAACAGCCTGTGCGCATTCACATAGTAAGTGCGTAACACTGTTTAAATGTTAGAGCGTTGTCTAAGCGTTTGTAAGGCTTAATAACATATGTTGATTGCTGTCTTCAAAGGTCCGACATTCTGAATGGTTATCTGACAACAATCTTAGAAACGTTGTGTACGATGTTAGTTAAATGTGAATTCTAACATGATATTCAGTCTGTCTTCTGATCGTGTAACCACAAACTTCATTAATCTCATTTACCTTGATTTAGTTGTCATTAAAATATTCTTCTGCTTCACCTATTCTCACAGAGATCTTTCGTTGTGATAACGATAAAAGAAGAAATAACTGAAGGCCTAAGACAGAGCCTTGAGGTATTCCGTAACTAACTTTTCATACACTGAAAGGTATTTTATATGAATTTTATCCATAGTGGATGCTGTCGAACTTCGTGACTGTTCCTTTATGGGGTGTAGAAAAATATCCGCTACGAGTCACAATAAAAGGTTATTTATTTGTCGCCCGCATCTCGTGGTCGTGCGGTAGCGTTCTCGCTTCCCACGCCCGGGTTCCCGGGTTCGATTCCTGGCGGGATCAGGGATTTTCTCTGCCTTGTGATGGCTGGGTGTTGTGTGCTGTCCGTAGGTTAGTTAGGTTTAAGTAGTTCTAAGTTCTAGGGGACTGATGACCGTAGCAGTTAAGTCCCATAGTGCTCAGAGCCATTTGAACCATTTTTTTTATTTATTTGTCACACGACTATTTTCGGGCTTGCGCCCATCTTCAGGTGTTTATACATTCATGTACATGTTCGTACTTTTGGAGATGACTATATAAATACAAAAAAAAAACTTGGTGGTGACTACACAGATACAAGTGGCAAAATTGTAAGTGTTAAGGCAGCATTTGACGAAAATCTATCTGTACTTACATAAAGATGAAGCATCATTGTTACAGTTATGCTGTGGTATAGTTTTGCCACTTAGTTAGACACTTATGGTCATTTTCACGTCCATATTTCAGTTTTTCCAAGTATAGCTTCATATTACACTATTATGATGTGCACTCGTGATAAGGGTGCTTCATCTTTATGTAAGTACAGATATATTTTCGTCAAATGCTGCTTTACCACTTACAATTGTCCCACTTGTGTCTGTGTAGTCACCAGACAATATTTTTTTTTTTTTGTATTTATACAGTGATCTCCAAAAGTACAAACATGTACATGAATGTATAAACACCTGAAGATGGGCGCAAGCCCGAAACCGGTCGTGTGACAAATAAATAACCTTTTATTGTGATTGGTAGCGGATATTTTTCTACACGCCAGGTATTTTATATTTTTATGATGTTTTATACCAACTGTTGCGTGTCAGAAAGTCACTACTTAAACAGCTAAAGTGGGAAGATGCCCCAAACAGAACTTCTTGTTGAATAACACCTTTTGCTTCAATCAGAAAACTTAAGTTGCCCCAGACTTTCACTACCAGCGACAGCAGCAAAGGTGTTTCTTTTCTCTCACCTCGCTAACTTCGATGGATGGAGGTCAGCATTGTAAGCGCTGGTTCCGGAGGCACGGCATTTTCAGGGGAACTAAACAGCGGAGCAGGTCGCCGTGCCACGGAAGGCGCGCCATACCGGAGCGCGCCGTCCTTCACCGGCAGCAGAAGCCACCTGCCGTCGCGGCTGCGCTGGAAATCCGCGCCAGATTTGCGCGGCCGCGCCCACCCACGCGCCCACCCACACACACAGCCATGCGGAACGTGCCCAGTCCCTCCCGCGCGGGATCAGCTTTGAGACCGGCGTGTGGTCTCTCACCTGCTGCTGGGAGCCCGCTTTGTCGTTGGCGGCCACATGTTACGCTAGTTCATACCTACAGGAACTAAGCGTACTGCCTCAGGGAAACACAGTGACTGTCTTGTAAGAAAATTACGATACCAGCGTTGGAACTTTAAGAGTGGCATCGCTACCGTAGGGAAGGAAAGCAACGCAGCGCAAACAAGCAATGTCGTTTACAGCACAATGTAGTCGCATGCCGCCTTCCTTGTTGCAGGGCGAATGACCTTTCTCCTTCTCACATCAAGCGAGTGCGCAGTTACGAGAACAGAGCCTCGTGAAGCGAACAACCTGAGTAGTGGTATCACGATGTTTTCCAAAAAAGGACAACGGAGTTGGAAAAAAAACTGAATGCGCAAGTGCACATACAGTACGACTTAGTCGTCTAGTTCTTCATGAGGCTTGCGGGGTATCTTCATTTTCTTTCAGAATAATAGCAAGGCAGGTACAGAACCTTCAACCAGGGACATCAGAATGTGGCCGGGTGGGCCTCGTGTAGGGGAAGTAGTAGCGTTTATTCTTACTGCGTTCCTGGGCAGTGCTCGGTACGAAAAGATTCGTGTTGCGCCCCGGGAAACAGAATTAGCGCATGGTACGTGTCTTAAACTGTGAAGGAACGCTCGGGTATGGCGAAATTGCATCGCTATTCAAAATATTACGAACTCACTTCGCTTTACGAGTCCTAGAAATTTGTAACGGGAATTTACGAACACCCTGTATCTTCAGGTGAGTTAAATTCACGCAATATGTGTTGGATGTCATCTTTTGTGGGGTTTCTCGTTGAAGAAATTGGTCGCATTGTTGGAGCTGCGCGGATTTACCCCGTTTCGCAATTTTCTGACAAAAGCGCCATTGTTGATTTTGGGGACCAACCGAGACAGTTATTTAAGTGGAACTTAAATGCAGTAATGTTAACGAGTAATATTTTGATTCTTCTTTTCAAATCCTACATTGGTTCAAATGGCTCTGAGCACTATGGGACTCAACTGCTGTGGTCATAAGTCCCCTAGAACTTAGAACTACTTAAACCTAACTAACCTAAGGACATCACACACATCCATGCCCGAGGCAGGATTCGAACTTGCGACCGTAGCGGTCGTGCGGTTCCAGACTGTAGCGCCTTTAACCGCTCGGCCACTCTGGCCGGCTCAAATCCTACATTATACCATGTTCAAGAAAAACATCAGAAAAGTTACATGTAAACAATTAAGAACAGATTTGTTTCATTTTATGACCTTGGAAGTGACCTGCCTGCACGAACTATCATAGAACAAGAAGTTTCGATAAGACAAACCTGCCACAGTGTGGTCAACTTCTGAATCGACAGCAGCCAATTAAAAAGCACGGTGCAGGTTTTTCCCCAGATAACGCTCCGTAACTATGTCTTCGTATAGCCTCTCACCGATATAGTACTCGTATTTGATACATTCTCTTATTTTTATAAGACGAGTCGTCATAGGCGAGCCGTTACAATGTGTATACGTGCGCGGGCACGCCGTGTCTAGATGATCGAGCGATCCTAGTTCTCTTTGCCTCTCATCAAATCCTCCTCTCCCCCACTCTATCTGTCTCTGTCTCTCTCTCTCTCTCTCTCTCTCTCTCTCTCTCTCTCTCTCTCTCTGTCTCTCTGCGCGTGCGTGAGCTTGCACCCGTGTGTGTGTGTGTGTGTGTGTGTGTGTGTGTGTGTGTGTGTGTGTGTGTAGAGAGAGATTATTGCGCGAAAGTACAAAATGTCGATTTCATGAATATTCAGCGACGTGCGCTTTTTACTTCCTCGCTAACTATATAAATTTTTATGGCCGTATCGCTAATGAAATCTTTCGACGTTTGAAATTCTCAGGAGTACTGAAGGTATTTTACTGTTCACGCAGGGGAAAGATAAACGGGTTAGTAACGTACAGCCGAATTATAATCCGTGTCATAATTCAGCGAATAGCCGTTCCGACTGTCGTTCTTCTTCTTTTGTATACGTTAGGGCGGATGTTGCGCGGAATGGTTAACTTTGCGATTATCAGTTACGCCTTAGTCGCTATACCCTTAGTAAAACGGCGTAGCCGCGTAAATAATGATTATTAAGTTCTTTTAGCTGATGAGTGCTTCACAGTTTCTTCAACGTGTGGACGAGAATGAATGTGTAGTGGATGCAGCCTACGAATCATACTTCGTATGAGATTCGAATATTGAGTTACAGCAATTATAAAACAACACAGTATTCCACGCAGGGTGTTTTATCACTTTCTTTTGTAGGGGAGGTAGCCTTAGAAGATGCAGTACTCCGGGGAATGGGTTAGCTAAAAGGAAAATAAATTTATTTTACATTTACACGTTTACTCTGCACTCATCTAACATTACCGCTATAAGGGCAATATGATTATTGCAAACGTTTCACGGTCATGAAAGAACTTTACTTATTTTATCGTCGGTGTACATCAGCTGTAATGAAATGAGAGAAGGTAATTTCGATGAAATTTGCTCTGATTGCGTCATAAAGGTAATAGCATCAACGCATTATACTACTAACTTAATTGAAGTTGAAGAAACCCAAGGCACGGGCCTGTCTTCTTCATGTGTTTGTGAACTTTCGTCAGTGTCTAACTACTCGTCAGACCTGTAACTAGTAAGACGCTAGTTTCAGTGGTACTCAGTAGTGTCAAAACTTGTCACTAGCACAAGTAAATAATACGAAAGAAGTGCGCACTGTTACCAGTTCGTCTGTTCATGATGACTACAAGTTACTTATGAACTAAAAAGAAAAAGGTTTTTAATTTGCGTATGCCACATATGCACGCCGATTAAGGAAATAAATCCGGTGCTGAAGTAACAATGTTTATTTTTGGGCTCGTTCGCTCTAATTGTTTGTATACTAATATCAGCGATTTTCTGCTCCAGTATTTATTTATGTGAATTCATTACTCATTTCGATTGTCACATCGTCATCATCACGTAGATTTAATTTCATTTACATCTTAGATTCCACTTGTCCCAGAGGATAATATATCAGCTTAATTAAACCACTGAATTGTGTTTTTCACACTTCTACACGTGTGTAGAAACTCTACTTGTTGCGTAACAGAATACAAAACTTGTTAACCGCTGCCACAGTGGACCGCGTGTGTTCCTCTACCCTTCTGAAAGCTATGTTTTGCAACTGCTACAAGGCAAAAGTTTTAGTTATTGCGACGAAAATTTTGGAAGCTAATGATCTCAATATGTAACAGCTCTTGACAACCGGATAATAATGATGCAGTATTTCGTAAATGGTAATCTACTATTTGCGCTCAGAAGAATAACGATAGCGAAGACACGTTCAGAGAACATTTTCTTGCTGGCCACTTCAGTTATCGACCAGGCAGGGGGCTTCGAGGCTAATCTTTTAGCCGCATGTGCTATCGACATTCGAAATCGATGGTGGGGCGGCTCCTGCAGACTGCGCGTTCTATCATACGGACTGTCTCCGTAATAGCTTCCTCTCCGCGAGTCAGCCGTTCCAATTCACCAAAACAAATTCCACGACGTATTGGCGCCATACACGAGACCTCTGTCGCCACCGGCAAGTCGGCAGGTTCCGCGTAGTCGTAGACATTAGCACAAAAAATGTCCTATTGTGGGGTGGCGGGTGGAATTAATTGGTTTATAATTGTAGAATGTAAAGTAGAAAAGATGCATTTCTCGGCCGATTAACCATATGTGGGGCGGCGGGTGGAATTAATTGTTGTTAAATGTTCCTATTATTTATGCAGTCTTTTACCGTTCTCAACACTGGCTCTCCAACTACAATATTGGCAACCAGAAAGTGATTAGCAAAACGTGAAGCCTGTAATTAGAATTCCTAGTGCCCACTTCATCTGAGAAATACACTTATAGCTACAGCTTATAGCTCTGAGGAAATAGGAGATTGTCTGGGATTCATAATCAAAAACGATTCTCTATAAAAGGTTCACTATATTCTGAAAGTCACAGACCAAAAAGAATCCACACAATCCAACTACCAGAGCAGTGCAGAGTCTAATGGGCTGATGCAACTATAACTGTTCAAACTAAATGTTTAAGTGAATGCTCGCCATAATTTGATGACAATGTCCATCAAACGCCACGCTAAATAATGGTAGAATGTCTGTCCCGCGACGGCACGTGAAAATACCGACGCGACGCGACTCCCGGCACAGGTGGTGTGCTATTCAGCGTCTGGAGAGAACTGGGGCCTTTCTTTCTCTCGTGCAGCGTTCTTATATATAAAGCCGCGGTGCGGACGGCTAAGGGAACGCCTGATCAATTCCGCTCTCCCGACTAGCCGCTGGGCTAGTAATGCACCACTTTAAGTTATCGAATAAATCATTGCTTCCTTAATTTCTAAGACAAAAACCAGAAAATCATGAATTTCAACAAAAATTTTAATTTGTGAAATCCAGAATACTGTTTCTACTAAATTATTATGCAAAAGGAATCCAAATATAAATTTTTAAGTTTCTAGCTCTTTTCTGTTGCGCCAATGATTTTTACAGAAAAACGTCCAAATTTCGAAAATGGTTAAAGTTATTGAACTGACATTCAACACATATTGATTTAGTATTACTCCTGACATTATAGAAACGTTTCAGGTTATTTACTTGATTTTTAAAGTATTGCGCAACATTTATGACGTCAGAGCTAGTTACAGCGGACTAGGCTGGCACAATGGAAAGACTGACGTGAATTTTATACGGCGTGAGTAGGCTGCTTCCCTACACTATAAATAATGGGCTAGCAGGAACTTTGGTGAACCACACGGCAGCTTTCACCAAGTGGGTAGGAGAGATGATACATACGATGTCTGAGCAAAAGTGTCTAGACACATCTTAGTGGAAGTTAATATGGAGTGTTTCGACCCTTAACTTTTATGACGCCTTGAACTGTGCTGGACACACTTTCGAAGGCGTCTCTCAGTCTCTGTGGAGAAATGGCAGCATGTTCTTCTTCAACAGCCGAAACAAGAGAAAGTAATCATCTTGGACGATGGGATCTGGAGCGAAGTCGACGTTCTGACTCGTCGTGTTCCGTTGGGTTCAGTTCACTGCGGACCGCCCAGTCAATTTCAGGGATGTTATTGTTCGCAAACCATTACCTCGCAGACGTTGCTTTTTGTCAAACTTTTTAAACAGTCATCGCCCCCGAATTGTTCATCTACTGTAATCAGTACGCCTCTAAAATGTGTTCATGTCTATCCGTATTTAGCGTTTGCTTAAGCGGAATCAAGAGCCCCCACCCTTACCACGAAAAATACCCGCATGCGACCTGCTTGCTTCACTTTTGGCGCTACACATGTTGGCAGGTAACGTTCCCCAGGCGTTCGCTAAACCCAAGCCCTCCCACCGGATTGTCACAGGTTATAGCGTGATTCATCACACCAGATCACTCGTTCCCATGCACATACTGTTCAGTTGCGTCGCTTAGCGTTCACTAAAGAAATTAGTGGCTTATGAGAAGCTGATCGACCATCTTACTTTATTTCTTTTAATTCCCTACGTACAGTCATTGCACTAGCTGGAAACCTGGTAGGTTTTTTGAACTCACGAGTGATTCCTTCCCAGATTTCATGCTGTCCGTCAATACATGAGGTGCGTCTGATCTTTGTTTAACCGTTGTTGCTCTCCTTGCGCTTTCTTTCGATCAGATTGTGTACATGCTTGTGAAAAAATGAGCCAATACGTTAGGCTGAGATATTCTTTCATGTTTTAAATCTATTTTGACCTGCCGGTTCGTCTCCATTACGCAACAGGACAGACGTTTCGCATCAATCCAGATAACTAAGTTTCAAGTAAGGTAATAGAATGCTCATTCAGGCGGTGTCTGGGAGCTGTTACGTAACACTAATTGGAAACGAAAGCTTTAAAGGATCCAAGCGACCTAATTTTTTCCTCCGTCGCGAACACAGGCTGTTCTTATTGTGGCTCCGCCCAAAGCCGCGGGGGTAGGCTGCGCCTTCTAAATGCATTAAGAGTGCCCTGGAACGAAATGCCGAATAAGCCGCAGGAGGGAAGCTCTCAATCCAATCGGCAAGTCAGTTTGCGTGTTGGCCCGCGGGCTTTTCCTTTTATACAGAACGCGCGTTCAGAGCCATCCCGTAATCGATTTGCTTTCGCTTCCTCACACCCCCCCTCCCTCCTCCAAACCATCTCACCCCTTTCTTTCCTTTCTTGGTCCTACCACGACGGCCACACTTGCACCTAACATCGCCTCCCATCCCATTCCCTCCTAACCGGTCGCATCCCGCCCGGCGACCACCTTTGCCTACACAGTACAACATCGGTCGATTCGGAATCCTGGAGCCTGTTTTCGCGGCGCGGCGTAGCTTTCCGGCTGCGCCGTTTCTCGTACACAGCCACCTGCAGTCTTCCTCCCCCCACCCCTTCTCCACCACTCCCTTCTCGTCCCAACACCCCCCCATCGCAACCCATCTTTTGGGGAACGCTGTTCCATGCATAATAAATCCCTCTCCCCTCAGTCTTCGGTTTCCACCCAGACTCCCTCTTCCCACCGCGCCGAGAAGTCTGCCTTGACCTAGTTCACTAAATACGGAGCCTTCATCGAATAAATACTTCGGGGGGTGAAAAGAACGGAGAAAGAGAAAGACAGAGAGATTCCGACGGGAGCATTTCACGACAATAGAAGCTGTTATGCTTCCCCGCCTGAAAAGACCGTCCGATTCTTCAATTCATTCCCTCCGAAGTTCTTTCTTTCTTGCCATCCATTTCGCGGAGAATCGTTCGTGATTAAAACGATGCGGCATTCAGAGCGAATACGACCCGAGCTCTTGTTCACAAGATTGCACCGAATGGTGGTCTGACTTTTGACCAAAGAACTTTGTGGCTGGTTGCGTCATTCACCAACTATCATTAACGGCCGTGAAGTTCACAGGATTCAACATGGATAAAATAACGAAGAATTTTCTGGTCTTTACACGTGTGTTACAGTACATATTATCAGTTTCGTATCAGATATTCCTGAACGACTGCAGCTATTCACATGTCATTCACATCGTCAGTAATTTCAACTATAAACCAAGGTCTAGCCGGACCTGCATGCCTGAAATTATAATCGCCGATGATTATTACTACCTTCTTGTGCATCATCTCCTCGTAATTATCATCCTGTAATTAATGGTCTTTCCATACCACTATTATTAATTTTTGTACCCAGCCAGCGTCGCTAGCCGAACTTAGCCAATTTTAAAAGCCGCCTGTTGAGACGTGAACAGCATGTTTAAATTGTCGGCTTCACAGCTTTTACACTTGTCATATTCTACTGGTGATTATGGTAGTTAGTGAAGTGATCCCACAATCTGGAAGTTGATGCCAGTAGGAAACAAAATTACTAGTGTTGTGTATGTCGACAGTGCACAATTTTTAAACTACGGGACCTTGGCGCCACGCGCTCCACATTGGCCGTGGGATTGCCCTGTTGCCGAATGCTCTGGACAACGCATGTCAGCGAATGCTTTGCCTGCCGGAGATCGCGATGTATCCAAGGCGGCCCGCACGCCCGGTGACAGCGCGCTAGCCTTCCACTCTGTCGGCATGGGGGCGAATTCACCGGGGACCCGACACATCCATTGCAGATTCATGATAAGGCTTACCAGCAAAAAACCCGTCAACAGCTGTTAGTTCGCGAACAGAAGGTCTTTTACAAATTGTGTCAGCTCTGAAAAGGGCCTTTTTTGTAGCTATGACATTGTTTACTTAAAGCAGGTGCTCTAACTGTCGACCCTCTGACGCGACACAAGCTTGGTAACGTGGAGAGGTGAAACATCCTGGCAGATTAAAACTGTGTGCCGGACCGAGACTCGAACTCGGGACCTATGCCTTTCGCGGGCAAGTGCTCTACCAACTGAGCTACCCAAGCACGACTCACGCCCCGTCCTGGTCGTGCTTGCGTAGCTCAGATGGTAGAGCACTTGCCCACGAAAGACAAAGGTCCCGGTTCGAGTCTCGGTCCGGCACACAGTTTTGATCTGCAGGAAGTTTCATATCAGCGCACACTCCGCTGCAGAGTGAAAATTTCATCCGGGAACGTCGAAAGGTGTTTTCCCGAACTCTTTCAAAGATTCCTGGCATTGCTCTGATGTGACTGGCAGCAACTGGGAATGCAATGGCCAATCGGAGCGCGTGGCGTAGTTTAAAAATGGTGCATTTCGACCTACACAACATTAATAATTTTGGGCGCTGGTAGTATCAGCTATCCAGAGTTAAAATTCCGTTCACAATTTTTCTCCACCCCTATATGTAGAACGATGCGATATTTTAGTTGACTCTTCCAGAAACTTACGCTCTCAGAACTTTAACCGCAAATCACACCATGATGCAGAAGGCCTCTCTTGCAGCGTCTGCCACAGGAGGCGACTGAGCTTTTCTGTGAGGCTTAAGTCGTTATTGAAGGAACATGTAACGAAAATCTGGTAACGCTTGGACCCTTTCTGTTTCCTCTATCAATCCTATATCGTACAGATCCAAGGCAGACGAACGGGTTATTCAGAGAAGTGGCTAGCAGGATACTATATCGTGGAGAGCTGCAGCAAATCATACTGACGACTACAACGCCGCCGCCGCGACCACCACCACCAACAACAACAGCAGCAACAACAACAACAACACTTTTCAGCTTTTCACTTGCGGACTATTACTCAGTGGTGATGCTGCTTTACTTTAGTCCTGCCTGACAGGTTGCGGTGGTAGTGGTGAGACGTGAGCGGTGCGGACAGGGTCGGTACTGGACACAGTGCCGCGAGGAGCGCTGCTTGGTGCGCCGCCAGCCGCATAATTAGCGATGCCTTGGCACGAACTCGGGCAGCGCGCGGCCACGGCGGTCCGTCGGTGCTGCTGGCGAGGCCGCAGACGCATCGCATCGCAGCACTGCGACAGACGCTCTCACCCCAGCCCGCAGCACTGCGCAGAACAACAGCGCGGCTCTTAAACCAGACTTCAGTGTGGAGCTTTCATAATTCTCCGGACGCATCTGTGGGACCATTCTCAAAAATCACAAGCCATATTTGTCTCATTTATAATGTCATTGCCACTCAGAAAACGAACGGGGTGGCGCAGTTGTTGGCACACTGGACTCGCATTCGGGAGGACGACGGTTCAAACCCGTCTCTGGCCATCCTGATTTAGGTTTTCCGTGATTTCTCTAATCCGGTTCAGGCAAATGACAGGATGGTTCCTTTGAAAGGGCACGGCCGATTTTCTTCCCAATCCTTCCCCAATCCGAGCTTGTGCTCCGTCTTCAATGACCTCGTTGTCGACGGGACGTTAAACACTTATATCCTCCTCCTCCTACTCAGAACGTGGTATGTTTTGTGGTCTGCTTTCTAACGATAGACAACCATTCAGATCTTGCGCCAACCTCACTAGCGGTCTCCACCATATTATGTCTTGTGTTGCTCCTCTCCACGTTGCTTTGATCATTCTCATTTCTCTCTCATCTTTCATTGCTTCACAAACTTCCTTCATCCGAATATTTGAATATTTTCAGCCCTCCCTCCCCCCCCCCCTCTCTCTCTCTCCCTCCCTCTCTCTCTCTCTCTCTCTCTCTCTCTCTCTCTCTCTCTCTCTCTCTCTCTCTTTCTTTCTTGATTGTACTCCCGGACTCTGATGTATACTTACACAGGATTATTCAAAAGATTGTGCGAAAATGGAGTAGCTGATAAAGGAATCGAAATATATCAGCTTTTGAATAGAAACTTGGCTTTGGAAGTAATCGTGAGCCAGAGAAAGCCTTGGAATTTCGGGAACAACAGTGGCAATTCACGGACATACCCTGTAAGTTCAGCAAGTGTTAGAGGAGGTACAACTTCATACGCGTCGTCAAATGTGGATCCAACGAGATGGAGCAGCTGAAATTTTTTTTGTGCAACTACGTGACGCACTCAGTGTCAGATACCCCGGATCCAACTGCTAACTGCACATTCACATTGTCCCCATGATCTGAGTCTCTTTTTTTTTTTTTTTTTTTTTTTTTTTTGAGGACACATCAAAAGCCTCATAAAAGCGATTACAGTTCGATATCTTCGAACTATTCAATGTATCCATTCTGTGCAGTTTCATCGATACAATTACAATGTCTCCAGTATTATTTTCTCTCCTTGGCAATTTTATGAAATTTCATAAGAATATGAAGTTTCTACCCATTTTAGCTCCTCATTAGAGTCTTAATGACGGTAAGCTGATACTGTGTTACAGCATGGAGTAGATAGCCCATGAATAGTAGACGATAATGCATGATACTACTCGCATAGAGATATGTAATTAAATCTGATAATCGTTAGTGGTGAATGAAAGAATTGTCTCAAAGGAATGAAGTTTCATTCACATATTTTGCAAGTTCCACGATGTAAATGATAATGCTCACGACTTGGCACAGCTACTGACAGACTGTTTGAGATAACAAATCAAGCATTTCGTACAGACTCGCAGAAAGAGGTGTGGCAGTAGTATGTGAAGACGATCAAAAAGGTGTCAATCGTCATTTTGAGAGGTAATTTTGTTGTTCGAGACCTGTTGCCAGTAGTGCAGACGACGCAGAACGGCTTGTCATAATGTACGGTGTGTGCTACAGTGCTATGCGGAAGTGATACAGCAATTAAGCAAACGTGCAGAAACTCCCTCGCTCGCAGTCTAGCTCGTAACTGACACTGTGGTTCGATGTGGTAGTGGTAATCTCTGCTGATGTAATCGCGCGATCAGATGTGACTGCGGTTGAAGTTTGAATTTTTAGTTGTTTACCGTATGGAATCAGATGAGCAGTTGTCCAAGGAAGGAAAGATGGGGCGGGAGGGGGAGCGGGGAGGGGAGGGTGACGTTGCTTGCACCACTAATACCAACAAAGGTAGACAACTGCACCGGCGCCGGCCTGTGTGGCCGAGCGGTTCTAGGCGCTTCAGTCTGGAACCGCACGACCGCTACGGTCGCAGGTTCGAGTCCTGCCTCGGGCATGGATGTATGTGAGTCCTTAGGTTAGTTAGGTTTAAGTAGTTCTAAGTTCTAGGGGACTGATGACCTCACATGTTAAGTCCCAATAGTGCTCAGAGCCATTGGAACCATTTCAACTGCACCGGCACGTTGCACAGTGTTTTTGCAAACAATATTAAGCATCCTGTAGAACCATAGTACGACAGCTCTAAAATGGACTGGACGTGCACGAATTTTGCTCGGTGGGGCTGTCGTGGTTTGCCTAGAATATTTAGTAACAGCGTGTGGGGTTCGAAACAACAGATCGCACTTTTAGAAAACCACATTTTCTGGGGGATCGGAGTTTTCGTACTCTGTAAATCACTTCGAATTATTGTCTTCACTGCACTCCAGCAGCACCTCACGCAGATAGCGTTCCTAATTAATGTATTTGCGAATATTCATTTTTATTGATTTCTAGTAGTGTAGCTGCATCAATGTGTAAATCTTCCGAATCCTCCCAGAATCATATATTCCTTGATTGCACTGAGAAGGGAGAAAAAATTGCACTCCCTGAAACGTATGAATCTTTATAGAAGTATCAGGAGATTACGTAGCTAAATCTTTTTTTTTCTTAGTAGAGTGCGTTAAGCCAGAGCCGCACGCACGTCTTCGCTTTGGAAAGGGCAGGAGACGAATCTGGGAGAACAGTTCCTCCGGGACGTGCCCCGCAAAACACGCGCCAGCTGTGTACAATCAAAGTTCCGAAGCAGCGTGCGGTGCTTCATGCATTTCAAACAGGCGGGCTGTCTCCGCGATTGTGTGCACGCAGTTCGCCTTCCGCGACTAATAACGCAGCGGCGGGCTCACTCCGCCCTGCGGTCCCTTCTCGCCTGTGCGAGAACCGCGAGCGGCTCTGCGGAACGTTCTGCAACCGCGGCCTTCGTTTATCTGAGTCGAGACCGGATTTTCATTCTCTCCTGTCACTGTAGTCACATTCGCAGCCATTTCCTTGTTGCGTCACAGCCACATTTAAAATTTTTTCCAGAATGAAAGCATTAAGTATGCTAACTGAAATAATGTTTAATCTACTGGTAATTCGTGGTTTGTGAAATGCAGCGATATGTGACCTTTGTGACCATTAACATCATCGTTTGTAAAAAAAAAAAAAAAAGCCTTAATTAATCAATTGTATATATGTCTCATCAGTACAGAAAGCCACATTTCACTATCGAATAAATAATACATTTTCCGTTGTTGGCTGAATTGCGTTTTATTACAATCGTGCTATTAGTTAATTTCTGCCGTGAGCCACTATCAAGCACATTTGAGATGTCATGTATCACATGTCGTGCTCGTCTCATTGTTTTGGTCATTCATGCTCCTCACGGAAGCAAAACCTTCAATATAGCTTGATCGATGCCTGCAGTCACGCAGCTGTACTATTTCATGTGTGTCTTATTTTCTAGTGTATATCAACTACGCATTAAAATGTCAAAATATATTTCTTGCACTAAGACTACGCGATTTAAAAGACATGTGCATTTCCTATCAAAATAAAAGTTAACGGTATGTAGTAAAAGTGAAATAATTAAATGCGGAAATTTTTCGTTTGGTTCACAATCATTTCAAACGCTATTTGTGCGTAATTATCATTTACTTATTACAGTCATTAGAAGATGCAATCATTTATTTTCACGAAGACCGATGATACTTTTGTATACAATTCTTCCGAAACGATACTTAATTTCTCTTCACGGTCAATCAAAATACCAAACGAGTTGTTTCCAAGCTAACTGTGTGGCTGCAGCTATATTTTTCAGTTTTAAATTAAATGAAAGTTAACAACATTATTGATAATTCTTAATTTTTTTACGAAAGTAACCAAGAATAAACCAGAGATATATTTTGGTCCGTATTTTCTAAGAACGCAACTGCCAAAGGCAGAGTTCTCTACATGCACTGACAAGCTCTAGTGGCTGGAAAATGAATCCACAATTAAAACAGATCTTCTGTCATCTTCTACTACCTTAGGAGAAAAAACCTTGTATCGCAACATCCGTAAATATTCCCTGTTGACTTTTTCAGAATGTGTGTTAAATCTTACGGGACTTAACTGCTAAGGTCATCAGTTCCTAAGCTTACACACTACTTAACCTAAATAATCCTAAGGATAAATAGACACACCCATGCCCGAGGTAGGACTCGAACCTCCGCCGGGACCAGCCGCACAGTCCATGGCTGCAGCACCTTAGAAGACTTTTTCAGAAGATGAGGCGGTTGCTACAACATGGTCGATATGAGACAAACTTACTTTGACTTTTGTGCGAAACTTTCCGGTCGGCTCTTCTAACGGGAAGTGTGCATCTGCAGATACAGTTGGGAATTACTGTATTACGTGTGCGTCGTCTTACTGAGGTGACTGCGCAGATGTGCCGACGTCTTTCGACTCTTTCTCTGGCAGGGACCGACCGAATGTGATATCTGAATTAATTCCGCTCCGATGCTTTGGTATAATGTCTGTCTACCGACCGTTTCCATAACAGCTCTGGTGTCAGCGACAAATTCTTCACAAGCAGTTAGTATAACCGTCTCAGTACCCAGCCTTTTAAGTGTGGTAACATGGACTGTTTCCTTTACACAACACCATGTTTGTTCTTGAAAGCGTACACCCACCCAGAAGAAGCCTTAAACATTTTTAGTCCCACCTCCACTGCTCTAAATTAACAATGCGCATCGTCAAATTTTTTTTCTGAATGCGTTATTTAATTTATCTAGATAGACTGTGTTGGCAACTGAAAGTTTTCGCCGCTTCACGCCCTGGTTTTCAAGGTATCTGCTCCAGATGTACAGATCCATTTTGTGTTTCAATAATGTAACGTTCCTCTCCGGCAGTCCTGAAAGCCAGATTCCCTTTCTTTCCATTTCTTCCCGAGAGATGACAACTCGTTACCAACGTTGAGGTCAGTATGGGAGTACGTTGCACAGCATGGGTTGTCGTCCATGGCGATCACACACCCTGTTAAGAACCGCGCCCCTACCATTTGTAATGTCCAAGTGACCACCATCACTCGCGCTAACATCAGAGTAACTGTCGCTGAAAACCAGAGTAGTCTAGATCGCTTATAAAACTTTTTTATTGATTACCGGTTCGACAGATCTGTGCTGTCATCATCGGATCTTGTAATATATTACCATGACGACAGATATCTTTCGAAACCGGTAATCAATAAGATGTTTTACTAGCGATCTTGGTTTTTTAAGGATAATAAACAATTCCGATCGCTCCAACATTGTCACGATGTCAAACATATTCAGTGTAATTATTGTCTTTGAATACAAATTACATTTCTGTCGGTCTCAGTGCGTATTGCTCCAAGTTATCTCCTGTGGTGAACAGTAGAAGTTCTTTCTATGTATTGTACAAGTTTCATTGAACTATGTTACTTTGCAGTGACACATCATGGGAAAGTTACACTATTGGCCATTAAAAATGCTACACCAAGAAGAAATGCAGATAATAAACGGGTATTCATTGGACAAATATATTATACTAGAACTGGCGTTCCGTATTACCCTCCTGAACCCACCGTTTCCATATTCCGCTAACAGTCATTGGGTGTCGACAAACGCGAGTAGCAATGTCGCGATACGATATACCGCAATCTCGATAGGCTACAATCCGACCTTTATCAAAGTCGGAAACGCGATGGTACGCATTTCTCCTCCTTACACGAGGCATCACAACTACTTTTCACCAGGAAACGCAGGTCAACTGCTGTTTGTGTATGAGAAATCGGATGGAAACTTTCCTCATGTGAGCTCATTGTAGGTGTCGCCACCGGCGCCAACCTTGTGCGAATGCTCTGAAAAGCTGATCATTTGCATATCATAGCATCTTCTACCTGTCGGTTAAATTTCGCGTCTGTAGCACGTTATCTTCGTGGTGTAGCAATTTTAATGGCCAGTAGTGTACTTTCGTCTTTTAAGTTTTATACACCCGTGTACAAATGATACCCGGGTGTATGTTGCGTACACTAGCTTACTCTCCGTTAACAAACAATCAGTCAGCGCGCTATAGTGTAGTGCCCGCCAGATGCAGAGGGGCAGGTTGCAGGCGATCGACAGCTGGCTCGTCAGTTTTTAGAGAGAAATTGTCGTAGAGCTCTGACAGCGTCAGATAGACAGACAGACAGGTAGGTGGGTGTGGCGGATTCCTCCAGCCAGGCGGACGCAATCGCGAACACACGTCACGTAGCGCGGCGGCAGCGACACCGAGACACTTTGTCGAAGCTCGTTAATACCTGGCTGCGTGGCCCGGCCGCGCGGGCAGCGCGCCTGAATACCAGAGCAGCAACACAGCAGTAGCAGCAGCAGCAGCAGCAGCCGGCCATGCAGCGCGCTGCTGTGGCACGTCGGTGCCTGTCATGTCTGAAGCTCTACGTCGCTGGGGCGATCTACGGCTCACTCGTTGCGACACGTCACCTTTAATTATTTTTATACAAGACACGGCGGAATTACCTTTTTAATTAAAACGAGATGTTTCGCAACCAGTTAAAAGTTCACCACTTATTCAGATGTTCAGCGACACCGTAGGGAATTTGAGCTTTTCCTCTCAGGATACCGTAGGCGAAAACATCTTTCGTGTTCCACGTGGCGCTGTTCAGTAGTACGAGAAGTCAGCGGTAGTGGGACATTCTTTATAAAACGGACACCGTATTGCATTTAGCGGTCGCGCGGTTCCACACTGAAGCACCTAGAACCGCACGGCCACTAGCGGCCGGCCCAGTTTCTGAGGTTAGGTTTACAGTGCTAGTCACCTACCTAACTTGTTGAGGGAAGGAATGCCTCAAAATGTTGGAAAGCTGGATGCAATGCCGAAGAATGAGACATGTGCTTCAAATTGGAATGTATTTATGTAATGTGAAAGATAATCGTTTTGAAGCTCACCATAAAACGTAAAGATTTAATTACTGGAAGTAGCAATGTATTACTTCCCAGAAACTATTATATGGTTAATACTTTCTTGGATTTGTGGGGCTGCTTTAGAGAATCAATAGAAATCTCTATTGGAATTCGCATATTTCAAAAATATTAACATTAAGATTCCTATTTCCTGTGGGCAGTTTCCATGATATCATTTATGCCTTGCTGGATAATAAAAAAAAAAATTGTCATTTGCATTTGCATCACGCTTGTTTCTAGTTTGCTGGAAAATGTAAAATAAAAAATTTCCTACGAAGTTTTGTCTCTCAGGAAGGAAGAAATTACACAGATGGATCTCAGCTCGGTTTGTAGAACCACTCCGGCCGGGTTGGGATGATGATGATGATGAGGTCCCATACTCCGAGGAGCGTAGGGGACGATGCGGGAGACCCGCACCGCTATACAGGCAAGGTCCTAGTGGAGGTGGTTTGCCATTGCCTTCCTCCGACCGTAATGGGGATGAATGATGATGATGAAGAAGACGACACAACAACATCCAGTCATCTCGCGGCAGGAAAAATGCCTGACCCTGCCGGGAATCGAATCGGGGACCCCGTGCGCGGGAAGCGAGAACGCTATCGCAAGACCACGAGCTGCGGACCAGTTTTTGGGACAGTATTATAAAAGAAGCGATCGAGTTAAGAATTTTTGACTACACCCTCAATAAAGATGGCGGCTTAGCACAGCTTGGAACGCGGCCATCTCCAAGTGCGCAAATAAAACATTACCGTATATGGCGCTGGAGCGAGCACCAGTGACGTCACTGAAGACAGCGTGGCTATATAAGGACGGCAGCAGAAATCATTCGACAGTCGCCACTTGACAATGGCCGAGGAGAACTCGGCCGAAGCTCGTGGATTTTAAACCATTGGACGCGGCTGGAAGCCCGAGAAAATTTTATCAGTATCGCCGCGAAACTATGCATTCGTATACCTGTTTCCCTTGTCAGTGGAGAAGACTGCGCGTGGTTGGGCTGTAGCCCCACCCCCAGCGCCAGCCCAGTTCAGCCGTGGCAGCATGGCTGGCGCAGCTGACGGCGCAGCAGCTGTCGCGGTTCCGCTGTTGTGGGGGCAGGTGGTCCGCGGACACCCCTGCTGGCTGCTGTTGGCCGCACCTGGCGCCCGCCGCCCCTAATGTGTGCCCCGCCTCAACCCCTGGCTGGCGACCGCCTGCGTCGCAGCTGACCGCACAGTGGCTCCTCTGCTGGCCCAACTCTATCATTTTCCTGCCGCCTTTCTACACGGCCCCCTTACTCTGTTACACTGTTGACCATCCGCACTTTCAAGAAGACCGTAGTATACTTCTGTTGCATGCGAGTTGAGCTACACAAGTTACAGGGGATTACAAAATGTTAAACCTTGATTTAATGAAGCTACATCACTGCCGTAACTCAACATAGAGGAGCTGCACAAAATAGTACGAACACCTGTGAAATGATACATTATCACTTGGCTGTTGGCGTTCCTTTTGCATGACACAGTTTGCATCCGATTTTGAAGGAGAAATTTTAAGTAATACACGACTGTCACTGGGAATGGAAATTTAAAAGTGTCTTTGGAGTAAGAAATCGACTGCACTGACTATCCTCGAAAATAATCTACGTCGGTAAGGCATTGTTTTGGGGCCACTCGAAATGATGTGCTTCATCATGATGGTCATTTTACCAGACTGTGATCGTTCCAGAACTGTGAATTGAAGCAGTAGCGCCACGGAACACAGGTAGTTCACACAGTCGGCGCGGCATCGGTGAAGACGTTTGCTGTGAGCACTGACATAAGAGTTGTAAAACCTGGGACTGTCACAAGTAAGCGTACACTTAGTTTTCCAAGTACCGTACGTCATTATATCGTTTAAAATTGTAACCCCATTACATGCACGTTAAGTGTGTTGCCTACCTGTTGGGCGTTATCTCGTTCCGATCGCTTTGTTTGCGTACACTGTCAATGTCGTATTAGATTCCCCTGGAAACCGGAAGCGGTGAAGCGTCTAGAAATTGAGTAAGCACATATAAAGGACTTCCAACGAATTTTATACAGAATTTCAAGCCTTTACGAAATATTTTTCCGTTAATGCCTCCTCCCCTCCCCACCCCCCTCCCACAAAACGAAGAACAGAAAAAGTTTATCGGTCACTGCATTGTCCCTGTTCATGCAGTAGAACTTTACCGTCAGGCATGACTTCTTAATCTATTACTTCTTTACTACTAACTTCTTTTGCAACACATTATCCACATATACTACTCAATGTACTTGCAAAATTATATCATTGCACGACACATAGTTGAGGAGATAAGACGTCATAAGCACTGGGATGCATAAAGAACTATTCTTTCTTAAAATGGGGTTGTTTTATTATTGGGACTTCGGTTCTGAAAAGAATGGGGACAATATAGGTAGATAGGTTGTACTTTTTCTTTTTATTTAACATCCACCATTCTACAAACCAAGCTGAGCTCTGTCTGTATAATCTCTTCTTTCCTGAGATACAAAAAGTCGGCAGGAAATTTTTCATTTTACGTTTTCCAGCTAACTATAAGCAAGCATGATGCAAATGCAAATGACAATGTTTTTGATGATTCATCAAGGCATAAATGATATCATGGAAACGTACTAGTTCTTGCTTTGTCTTTCTTTTCCTCTTCCTCAATAAAAAACGTTTCATTCATCTAAATGTATATTTTATTTGAAACAAACTGTATATGCTAAAGCCCACAGGGAATAGGAATCTTAATGTTAATAGTTTTGAAATATGCGAATTCCAATAGAGATTTCTATTGATTTCTCTAAAGCAGCTCCACAAATGCAAGAAAGTGTTAACCATACAATAGTTTCTGGGAAGTAATACATTGCTACTTCCAGTAAATAAATCTTTACGTTTTATGGTAAGCTTCAACCTTCCCTCAACAAGTTAGATAGTTGGCTAGCACTGTAAATCTAACTTCATAACTGGTTGCAGCACATCTTTTCTTAGATTTTTATTCACATTTTCTACTTCATCTACATCTTCACTGTTAGAGGAATTCACTATACGTGGACGTCCTCTTCTCCTAGCTACTGGCAGACAACTGAAAGTTCTTATTGTTTACCAGTCAGTTTCGTCTAGCCTTGTATGACAGTCTTCATTCAAAAACGAGAATTCATCATCTTCCCAGTACGATAACTTCGCATTTCTGTCTTCAAGAACAGCTCCTAACTGCTCATTAGTCAATATTTCACGCAGTGCTGTAGCTTGTAGAAGCAACGGTTACTTCTATATTCCGTTATTGAAGACTAAATCGAAATTGACAGGTATGCATAATAACCGAGGTACACATACAAGGATCTTCAGAAACTTTGTTATTTCGTAGCAACTGTAGTCCCACAGTATCACAGCTCCCTGACCTGTGGCTTCGTTACGATATGATTTTGTTTTTATGAAAAATGCCAGTGTGTCAATATTGTCTTGTACTCTCTCTCTCCCTCTCTCTCTCTCTCTCTCTCTCTCTCTCTCTCTCTCTCTCTCTCTCTTCTGTCGTAGCCATCTAAGTGAACAAATGTAATAAAATAATTTGTCTTACGGTGTTAATTTAGAAAAGTTAAATTGGAATAATATGAATATTTACTTTATTTATTTGTGTTATTTAATTTACACCTTGTCCTCATTTAATAATTTTTAATGATTACGTATCCTCGTGTTAAATGGCTCTGAGCACTATGGGACTTAACTTCTGAGGTCATCAGTCCCCTAGAACGTAGAACTATTTAAACCTAACTAACCTAAGGACATCACACACGTCCATGCCCGAGGCAGGTTCAAAATGGTTCAAATGGCTCTGAGCTCTATGGGACTTAACATTTTCAGGTCATCAGTCCCCTAGAACTTAGAACTAATTAAACCTAACTAACCTAAGGACATCACACACACCCATGCCCGAGGCAGGATTCGAACCTGCGACCGTATTGGTCACGCGGTTCTAGACTGAAGCGCCTTTAACCGCACGGCCACACCGGCCGGCCCCGAGGCAGGACTCGAACCTGCGATCGTAGCGGTCGCGCGGCTCCAGACTGTTGCGCCTAGAACCGCTCGGCCACTCCGGCCGGCCTCGTGTTAAAGATAGGCCTACAACACCGGTTTCACCCATTTTCTTCATTCATCTCTTCATTATAATCACCCTTTCTTTCTTCCGACTTTTATTTTTGCTTCAAACAAGATCAACAGCTTGCTAAACGGAAAGGGCAATTATATAAAGAACAAAATTTATTCAAATCTGAACCAGTCCTCAACATCTAGAAAAGTTAGCGAATGTTAGGTAAAAAACGCAGATTCTCGGTGTAATATTTAGGCGTAATACACATTTTCGTTGTATAGAAGTAACCATTTCTTGCGTACGACCAGCTGTAAATTAACGCGTGAATCGTTCCTTGCAAGGTGCTGCGCCCTGGTTTTCAAACTAGGAACTAGAAGTTCAACACGAGTCTACCATTGGTCTATAAAGGGAAAAAATACGCCTATTTAGAGAGGGGGAAAAAAGTGAAGGAAGATCCGCATGTGTGCATCGAGGGAACGAAGAGATTAGTGACTACGTTCCCGTAAGGGCGTCAGCTTTATTTTTAGCATCCTAGATCCGAAAATTTCATTAACGCAGTTTTTCCCTATCCCTCGGTCTGTTGTGTTGCGTTGTATTCCTCTATGCGCTGCGCGTTCTGCCAGCTCGCCTCCGGTGCTCTGTCGCATCGGCGGACGCGCGCCCGGGTCGGCTGTGCCAACACCTGCGGTGTCCCGTCCTGTGCTAACGTCATCAGTTAGGCGCCCTAACACTATCGTAATCGCAATCTGCGGCCGCGCCGGCGTGTGCGACGACCTCGCCGCCTCTCCTCTCTGCTGCTCTCCCGGCAGAGCTGGCTGGCTTGCCCGCCCGCCATTAGCCAAGGCTAATCCCACTACCGCGGAGCGCCGTCCGCTGCACTCATTAGCACTCATTAGCCGCGACCTGCGTCCGCCTCCTCTACCACACCGTTCATCATATCGTCGTCTGCGCACCACATTCAGCCGTCGACGTACCTGCCGTACACATGTTTTCGCTGATACCCTGCCTTCCAACGACTGGTATAGCTACTCGGTAATTCGTAGATCTAAGTCTCAGCTTACGGTCCTGTTATAATGATTTGGCTTCTCCTTTCACTAAAACAGTTCGCAATGGTCCCATACATATAGTTACGAGATTAGAACTGGCGCTTCTACTGTAGCACCTACGGTACCTTCAACAATTATCTAGTCGTCAACACTAAAGAAATAGCTTGGAAACAACGTAAAAGTAAATTATTGGCTGGGGCAGGCTGTTTAGGCATCCTATAGGGGAAAGTTTTTCACTCCCACTATTATCTTACTACGCAATTTCATAAGGGCTATATTTTAATTTGGACAAATGGATCTATGCAGATATTTGTAAAAACGACGATGATACATCAGTCCATACTAATGTAAAATTGCCACCTTCTGAAGAAGACAAATTTAAATTTGTTGAAACCTAGGTAAAGATTTCTTTATCCATTGCAACTGGTCGGCTGTGTATAATTTTATTACGTGGAACCGTTGCTGTTGTGCAGCTATGTTTAAAATACTCAATTTCATAATGCTAAATTTGGATATGCGATCGATTTTTAAAATCCATACATATTCTCTCTCTCTCTCTCTCTCTCTCTCTCTCTCTCTTCCTCCCCCCCCCCTCTGTATATATATATATATATATATATATATATATATAGTGTGTGTGTGTGTGTGTGTGTGTGTGTGTGCCGGCGGCTGTGGCCGTGCGGTTCTAGGCGCTTCAGTCCGGAACCGCGCTGCTGCTACGGTCGCAGGTTCGAATCCTGCCCCGGGCGTGGATGTGTATGTTGTCCTTTGCTTAGTTAGGTGTAAGTAGTTCTAAGTTCTAGGGGCTGATGACCTCAGAAGTTAAGTCCCGTAGCGCTCAGAGCCATTTGAACCATTTGTGTGTGTGTTTGTTTTGTTTTCCTCCTCCTAAACCACTGGACCGATTTCAACCAAACTTGGTACACGTATCCCTTACTGTCTGGCAACAATTGCTGTCGGACTAAAAACCACCTGCCTATCATAGTTTCAGCAGTATAACACCATTAAACATGTCTGAAAAATACAGCATCTTGTATGACATTATAATTTATTACTCTTGTTCCACTAACTCTTTTTGCAATAAATTTCGCAGACAGTGTCTACACATGCAGCTAAATGCAACTACAAAATTATAACATGGTGATACATATAGTTCGTCAGGTATGACGTCATGAACACTGAAACGCGTGAAAAACTCTCTCATTGAACATGACGCTTAAATTTGTTAAGTTTCCTTTAGTTTCCGTCTATGGTCACAATTTTTTTTGTTTAACAGATTACCGGTTAAACAAAAAAATTGTGACCACAGACGGAAATTAAAGGAAACTTATTACATATACGGGTCACTGTGTTTTTTTCCGCGACGATGTCGCATCTTGTGAAACTTAAATTTATTACTTCTTTGCTACAAACTGTATTCGCAATATATTTCGCAGGCAGTATCCACTTACGCCGCTCAAGTTACTTACGCAAATATATCGTTGTACGACGCACAGTTGAACAGATATGACGTGATAAACATTGAGATGCGTCGAAAAATGCACCATCTTGCATGAGATTTTAATACATTTAGTCTTCATTATTAAGACACTTTTACAGTCGAGCTAACTAAAAGAAATCACGGACACATGGCAGCGCTTTTGACAGCTGCGAATTGCGAAGCGCAAACGGCTATAGACTGAAACGGTAGTCGTCTGTACAGCTATGAAGAGGAGTTGCCTATAGAGACATTGTCAAAATTGCGTTGTATTCACACGAAGCAGCTGCACTACACAGTTTTACATTATGCGTATTTCTTAGTACTTCTGTTTCATAATTTAAAAGGTGTTTTCACAAATACCTGGACATCAATTTTTCTCGATATTACACTACGAATATAATTCATTTTTTTGTTTTCATTTCTAACAGAAAATTGGCAAACTTAATACCCGGGGAATGCCGAGTTTGTCAGCTATTCACAACTGTCTCGGTTGCTTTTGGGCTTATGGCAGTTTACTGCAGCTGGCAGTTGATTTCAGATGATCATTATTTCGTAACTAGATACTGTTGCCGATGATAGGCCGTAAAATTCGAAAGTGGTAAACTGCTATACGACCACCAAATGCGACCAAGAAATTAATTTATGAATGAATAAAGTGTTCAAAAATGGTTCAAATAGCTTTGAGCACTACTGAGGTCATCAATCCCCTAGAACTTAGAACTACTTAAACCTAACTAACCTATGGACATCACACACATCCATGCCCAAGGCAGGATTCGAACCTGCTACCGTAGCGGTCTCGCGGTTCCAGACTGTAGCGCCTAGAACCGCCGGCCAAAAAAGCGTTAATCAAGTCACCAAACACTCAAAAGCTTGTGTGTTTAGTCTTAAGTATGACTACTTAGTGTAGGTAACTGAAGGTAGAAAGTAGTTTGCTTGTATTATTTACAAGAATAACTGAAATATTTTGAGTAAGCGGCACTGGAGAGATTTTAGTAAGTTTAAGAATTGCTATGTACAATACACAGGTGTACAACTTTATTGTATTGCAGATCATCGATTTAAGTCCTGCATCAGACCGTCTTCGGGTCTTAAAAAGCTATTCAGCTTTTGCACTGTCCAGCTGCAGTGCCTAACGCAGCTTATAGAATGTTCCGTTATTATTAACTATCTATGTGTGACGGTTATGTTCTGTCAACATCTGAGACATTTGTCTCCACCCCGTTCTCTCACTGTCTGCTGGAAATGAGAAATGGAACACAATGGTGCATCTTGCCAGCACATGTATCTTCCATTTCGCGAGGATCGCTTTAACTGACCGTCAACTTTTATCTTTTGGATCTGTAGCTCTTGTCTTTCTTTGCGTGTTTTCATTTAAATTAAAGGATATAGGTTCCGCTTTTTATGCAGAAACACTTTTTTTTCCTGTTACCCAAACGTGTTTCGTCACCTCCTTGTTACCATCAGTGGGTTTTATTTGTTGAAAACTGTAAAAAGTGAACGTATTTTAGGCTTTAACTGGTCTAATGGTAAGAACAGAAACGGACAAAAACTTTCTTTGAGCCTCACTTTATTAGATCAGTTACAACCTAAAATATGTTCAGTTTTTACAGTTTACAGTTACCGAAGTGCTTCAAGTTCAGTGCTTTTAGATGCCTGTAATACGATCCTCTAGTGAGATATCTCGATTGGAGCTCGCTCACAGTTAACTCGTTTAAACATGGTGTTAAAATTTAAAACGTCGTGGAGTGTTGTGGTCGCAGTGGTGTTGATGTTGATATGGGGAGAGAAGGAGGGAGCGAGACATGCTAAACTAGTGCTGTTTTCATATCTATATCTATTACGCATCTCAAAACCTGTTCTTCACTGTGAATTGTAATAATTATACTGCTTTCTTCACTGCGCTGAAGAGAACGGACGAGGTTTCGGAGAAATGTAATCGCAGACTGTATCTGTTATGTAGACTGACCAAATATCGTGCACTCTCTTCAGCAAAGTTATTGGTCATTTTAAATTCAAAATATGCTTACGAACTTGTAACATACTGCAGGTGAAAAGTAATTATACTCTTCAGGTACAAACTTACTCTTATGTCAAGCCAAACTAGCTCTGTGGTAAGATGGCGATGTGTGCGTTTCTGGGTGTGCAGCTCTTATTGTTATCACATTTTTTTCTATTGCATTAAAATCGTGACGATTCGGAAAGTCGATAGAGCAGTTTATCGTTCGCACTACATTTAAAGAAAATAACTAAGAAGTCTGGAGGCGAGAGAACGGTTTTTAACGAGCATAACATCTCTGTGACACTATATGAGATAAATTGTTCACTCTCAGTATCGACCATGGTGCCAATGTTGGAATCTCGCGCTTTGTGAAAATGTAACACTGCTTTAATACCGATGAGATTTTATTTAGTCTTATCTCTGTCACCCACTCCGCACGCTGGGTATCGCAAGTTCGCATCCCTTTCCCTACGGTCACTGCTGTGGCAGTAGAGTACTCGGCGTTGTCATGGAAACGAAGCGCTAACAATAGCTAACTTACCGTATTGTGTAGGCTAGCTGTTCATTAATATTCCTCGCACGGTAATAGCCGCTTACGCTTCCTGTAATTACGCTGATAGACAATGATTAACTTTAATGGCTTTAATTAATAAATTGTAGCTTCAACCATTGTCTCGTCGTTCAGCTATTCACAAGGGATTATACAGTAGGTTTCAAAGCCCAATCTCCCACTAAAACTGTGGCAGCACCTATTTTTTGCAATGAAAATAAAGTTTGTTTGATAGTGTTCGTATAGTTAATTCCTGTTCCTTTTTATCACCAGTGCAGTTACATGTGCTTTTAAAGCAAACTGATTTAGTATTCATGTCAAAGATAATTAGTATAACAATAAATTATCTAAACCTACTCAAATATACAGCAAATGGAAGACGATCACACAAAGAGGGGCAACGATTAGTTTTTTCTCATTAGGTATTATACACATCCACTTGAATCTGAAAACATGAGATAAACGGCTGTTTCCAAAACTCCCCTGAACATCAACTGTTAATCCCCACTGCTATCATCCAACAGAATATGCTTATTTCCATGTGTATGCTCGAAGTATCACAGTTCATATTGCAACTATCTAATATTGCTACATAGAACGACATGGTGAACGTAAGCCTTGTGCATTTCAGCTTTAAGGTATAATAACATCCTGTGGTTTCATATCATACCGGTCAACTCGCACCATGGAATTCAGATTTGTACAATCCTAACTCGATCTTCACTACCGATTTTGTCATTACTTTTTTATGTCTATGTGTAGACTTGGGCACATCCGCTTTTTCTGGATTACGTCCTTTGGTTTGTAGCTCTTTTTTGTGCAAAAAATGAATCATTGATAGGCTGCAGAGGGAAAGAGGTACTTGCAAATTTGTGGGGTCATCGGTCCCTAAGCTTACGCACTACTTAATCTAACTTAAACTAGCTTACGCTACGGACAACACACACACACATGCCCGAGGGAGTACTCGAACCTCCGAGGGGGAAGCCGTGCGAACCGTGCAGGACGCCTGAGACCGCGCGGCTACCCCGCGCGGCAAAGAGGTACTGCTTAATTTTCAGTAGTTGCTCATGTTCGTGCTTGCTTGATAAAGCTCTTTGTTTAAGATAGTTTTCTCTGTCACTACTTGGGTGCTTTTGACAGTTTTAACAATGTTAGACAGCATTGCCAAAGACACGTATTTTGATGCAGATGGGTACCAAAAAGAAAACAGTAATATTCTCCGGCGACCGTGAATTGGACAACGGCGTACGGTATTATGGTCTGTATAATACACGAAGGCTATATTTATTCTTTATTCCAATATCTCAGTTGCACATTTACTTTTATGATTACTTTATTTGAGCAATATTTGGTGACCTACAGATCTAAAAATAAAAAAAATAAAAACAAAGTAGGTAATTCACAATTGCTATGCCATAGACAGAAAAGTATTACACATGACTACTGCATTTGCCGAAGCAGTTTCGCAAGCTTGGTTCAAATGGCTCTGAGCACTATGGGACTTAACTTCTAAGGTCATCAGTCCCCTAGAACTTAGAACTACTTAAACCTAACTAACCTAAGGACATCACACACATCCATGCCCGAGGCAGGATTCGAACCTGCGACCGTAGCGGCCACGCGGTTCCAGACTGTAGCGCCTTTAACCGCTTGGCCACACCGACCGGTAGTTTCGCAAGCAACACCTCATATCCATACAGAACTACACATTACAATGACACACCTAAAATTTTCCAACTACACTTTACTACTGTATGTGAAATGCTGTGGTTTGTGACTGTGCACGGGATGTGGTATAAATTTCTGACTAGAGAAGGGGGGAGGGGCAGGGGAAATAACGTGAAGCAAAAGCAAAGCTCAAGTTTCTAGTCGAGATGAGCCATTCAGGACCGACCGACTGACTGCCGTGTCATGCTCTGCCAATAGCGTTATCGGATGTGGTGTGGAGGGGCATGGAGTCAGCACATAGCTGTACCGGCCGTTGTCGGATTTTTTGACCTTGAAGACGCCACTTGTCATTGAAGTAGCTCCCTCAGTTGGCCTCGCGGGACTGAGAACTACGGTATAATTTATTAATACTTCTGTCACAGTTGCATATAATTATATAATTGTTTTCACTGGTGACTAGATTCACTTTCGGACGCTTGCGTTCGTTTTCAAAGCATTACCTGCTTCTCTAATGTTGGGAAGTAAATCACTTAAATGGAATATCGAAAACTCGATGGGAGCTTTTTAGTTGGTATACATTCAAAATTTGACAGATAGACGCCTATGTGGCTCATTTTGAATGAATAAATAGCTAAGGACTCCTGTCGAGTTTCGAATATGCCATTGTAATTATATTACAAAGAACACATTTGTTCTATTGATCTAATGTGTGAACAGATATTTCGAATGTTTTGTAAGTTTTCTATGAAAAATTGTTTTTATGTGAGAAAAATGGATATACAAATTTCAAAAAATCTCTACTGTAACGTGTTCTTTAGGTATCGTATTCAGTTGCTAAGCAAAACTGACTGTTGGTTGGTCCTGTTTTGTGCATCTGAACAGTGTCGTAAAATAAAACTTTAATCATCATTAAATGCAAAATTTGAAAAAAAGAAAATCAATCTGATTAAATGCCAAAAGAAACTAATTGCGCACTCAGTGAAAACTATAACACTAAAACTCGGTACCGCAGCACATTATGAACGATTCGTTATATGAAGTTTAGTGTTAGACTAAGAATATCCACAGAAATAAATTACTGCTCTACTCGAACCTAAGTAACGGTTTGAAATTACCAACGCCTTTCGCTGAAAATTAATGCACTTACTAACACGATACCTGACAATGTTGACAACACACTGTTTGCACAAAATACAAGGTGAGATCTACCCTGAAATAAAATTGCTCATCATGCTAATTTTGTGTCTGGAGTACCCGCGTTCTCGAAAGCAAATATAAGGCAGCAGATGTAGCAGCTAAAGACAAATAATCCACTCCTTTTTTTTTTCAGAAACAATCTGTTGCTTTGTGTGGCATAAGGTGCAACGCACACACGACAAAAATTCATAAATTTACTGTGAATCATGATAGTGGGTTTTAGTTTAAAGAAAATCGTTTTTGAGAAATCAGACTCTGATTCTTGAAAAAAAGACAGCACAACATGAAAGGCTCTAACAATTACAAGATTCTCTCAATACAAACATACCATTAAAATTTCTCCAAAACCTGCTCCACCAATATACAGAACAAGAAAGTATAATAAATGTGTTTTTACATCTCGATAATAAAGTATTCCAGAAACTTTCTCCAAGATCCAACAAGACTCACAAAAAATAGATCTATTTTTCTGAAAAACTCAACTGCGCGCTGCTATGCAACGAGTAAGAATGTCCCAGGGCTTCACAGCGGCGCTGGGTAGCCGCGCGGTCTACGGGGCCTTGCCACGGTTCGCGCGGTTCACCTTAGTCGGAGGTTCGAGTCCTCCCTCGGGCATGGGTGTGTGTGTTGTCCTTGGCGTAAGTTAGTTTAAGTTAGATTAAGTACTGTGTAAGCCTAGGGACCGATGACCTCAGCAGTTTGGTCCCATAGGAACTTACCACAAATTTCCAGTTTCCAGCGCTGCACAGCTGACTGACTTATTAGTCAAGCTCAAGATAGAACTTAACACAGTAAAGTAGCTTTTTCACTACTCATGCATTACGCTCATTCAGCTTTCTCCCATAACAGTAAATGTGACTTACTTACATCAGCAAAAAACATATGAGAACGTTACAGTTTCATTAAAATTATGTGTAGCCTAACATTTGAGTAGCAAGAAATGGTTTGAAAGTGAACGCAAAAGTTCGAAAATAACTACCAGTTGAAACAATTATATGAAACTACGACGGAAACCATAGCAAATTACAAACAAAATTCAGTTGCTAACCCTTATTCCAACGCAGTGTCGGAATTGCATGAACTCAGTATTTCACCTTGGTTTTTTTTTTCTTTTATCTGAAGACAATCAAATATGAACGAACTAATCATCACAATAATACACGTGCTACTGAAACGGTGATTTGAACACAGTTGTGAAATCTGTCATTGCGAATACAGGCTGATCAAAAAGTCAGTATAAATTTGATAACTGAATAAATGACGGAATAATGTAGATAGAGAGGTACAAATTGACACATATGCTTGGAATGACATGGGGTTTTATTAGAACCAAAACAATACGAAAGTTCAAAAAATGTGGTCTCGCGGTAGCGTTCTCGCTTCCCGAGCACGGGGTCCCGGGTTCGATTCCCGGCGGGGTCAGGGATTTTCACCTGCCTCGAGATGACTGGGTGTTTGTGTTGTCCTTATCATTTCATCATCATCCAGGAAAGTGGCGAAATTGGACTGAGCAAAGGTTGGGAAATTGTACGGGCGCTGATAACCACGCAGTTGAGCGCCCCACAAACCAAACATCATCATCATCATTCAAAAAATGTCTGACAGAAGGCGCTTCATCTGATCAGAATAGCAATCATTAGAATAACAAAGTAAGACAAAGCAAAGATGATGTTCTTTACAGGAAATGCTCAATATGTCCACCATCATTCCTCAACAATATCTGTAGTCGAGGAATAATGTTGTGAACAGCACTGTAAAGCATGTCCGGAGTTATGGCGAGGCATTGGCGTCGGATGTTGTCTTCCATCATTCCTAGACATGTCGGTCGATCACGATACATTTGCGACTTCAGGTAACCCCAAAGCCAGTAATCGTACGGACTGAGGTCTGGGGACCTGGGAGGCCAAGCATGACGAAAGTGGCGGCTGAGCAAGCGATCACCACCAAACGACGCGCGCGAGAGATCTTTCACGCGTCTAGCAATATGGGGTGGTTCTAATAAAACCCCATGTCATTCCAAGGATGTGTGTCAATTTTTACCCCTCTATCTAAATTATTCCGTGGTTTATTAAGTTTTCAAATTTATACTGACTTTTTGATCACCCTGTACATCGTCAACCGTGAACACACGAAGACATTTTACTTGCTGCTAAGTTTTATTCTACAGTTCAACGTAAAATTAGTGTTGACCGGCTCACGAGCGAAACAAATCTTAGTTAAGAGAGAGAGAGAGAGAGAGAGAGAGAGTTAGAGGGATTAGCGGGCGGAGAGCAAGAGAAACGCATTAAAAAGCGCGCCCGAGTCGCTGGCTCCGCCCCCGCAACCCGGGCCGGCTAATATGTCGCCGAGACAGATGGCCCAGGGGCCGGCGCCCGACCGCCCCCGCGGCATTACGCCCCAACATTTCACGCGCGCGCTTTTTAATATGCTGCAGTCAGCGCATGCACTAATTCAGAAGTCGTTACGGGCCGTACCTTCGCTCCGGCTGCTCTCCACATGACCGCCAGCACACAAACATGTCACCACACACACACACACACACACACACACACACACACAACTTACTCTGCCTGCCACACTTCTCTTCTTTGTCCGTCAGCCACCGCACACAGCTGGGTCGAACGCTGCACGCGGTTTTCGCGTGAGTGGGATTAACTTGAATTTTGAATGAACAGCCACTGAGGTAGACTGTGGAAGTGTTTACACCCGTCTAATTAGGCACGAACACCAACCCGAAGACAAGTGTAATTATTATACAGCAGACACCAAAATTATATTTTTTTCTCCCAAGTGTCCCTTTATAATTGCTCATGGTGGATTGGCTGCTACATTCGTGACGCAGTAATTACGCCACTAGTTAATGAAACAGTCCTAGTTACTGTCCACAAATGTCGATAAGTTTGCGACATCTTGCTCATCGTTACATCGATATATGATTTTTTTTTTAAATTGCATTTCAGAAAAACCATCCAATATCAACATTATTGCACATACGAAGGGTGATAATGATTGTGCACTAAATCACTGAGTTAAACGTACACACCAAGAATAAATGCAGATGATAAACGAGTGTCCGCAGCTCGTGGTCGTGCGGTAGCGTTCTCGCTTCCCACGTCCGGGTTCCCGGGTTAGATTGCCGGCGGGGTCAGGGATTTTCTCTGCCTCGTGATGACTGGGTGTTGTGTGCTGTCCTTAGGTTAGTTAGGTTTAAGTAGTTCTAAGTTCTAGGGGACTGATGACCATAGATGTTAAGTCCCATAGTGCTCAGAGCCATTTGAACCATTTTTGATAAACAAGTATTCATCAACAAATGTAATCACATGTCAGTTCTAGTATAATATATTTGAACTGACATGTGATTACATTTTCACGCAATTTGGGTGCATAGATCCTGAGAAATCAGTACCCTGAACAACAACCTCTGGCCGTAATGACGCCTGATCATAGAGTCAAACAGAGCTTGGATGGCGTGTACAGGTACAGCTTCCCATGCAGCTTTCACACTATACCGCAGTTCATCAAGAGTAGTGACTGGCGTATTGTGACGAGCCAGTTGCTCGGCCAGCATTGACCAGACGTTTTCAGTTGGTGAGAGATCTGGAGAATGTGCTGGCCAAGGCAGCAGTCGAACATTTTCGGTATCCAGAAAGGCACTTACAGGACCTGCAACATGCGGTCGTGCATTATCCTGCTGAAATATAGGGTTTCGCAGGGATCGAATGAAGGGTAGAGCCACGGGTCGTAACACATCTGAAATGTAACGTCCACTTTTCAAAGTGTCGTCAATGCGAACAAGAGATGACCGAGACGTGTAACCAATGACACCCCATACCATCACGCCGGGTGATACGCCAGTATGGCGATGACGAATACACGCTTCCAATGTGCGTTCACCGCGATGTCGCCAAACACGGATGCGATCATCATAATGCTGTAAACAGAACGTGGACGTTTTGCCATTCGTGCACCCAGGTTCGTCGTTGAGTACACAATCGCAGGCGCTCCTGTCTATGGTGCAGCGTCAAGGACAACCGCAGCAATGGTCTCCGAGCTGATAGTCCATGCTGCTGCAAACGTCGTTGAACTGTTCGTGCTTTTGGTTGTTGTCTTGCAAACGTCCCCATCTGTTCACTCAGGGATCGAGACGTCGTTGCACGATCCCTTACAACCATGCGGATAAGATGCCTGTCATCTTGACTGCTAGTGATACGAGACTGTTGGGATCCAGCACGGCGTTCCGTATTACCCTCATGAACCCACCGATTCCATATTCTGCTAACAGTCATTGAGTCATTGGATGTCGATCAACGCGAGCAGCTATGTCGCGATACGATAAACCGCACTCGCGATAGTCTACAATCCGACCTTTATCAAATTCGGAAACGTGATGGTACGCATTTCTCCTCCTTACACGAGGCATCACAACAACGTTTCACCAGGTAACGCCTGTCAACTGCTGTTTGTGTATGAGAAATCGGTTGGAAACGTTCCTCATGTCAGCACGTTGTAGGTGTCGCCACCGCCGTAAACCTTGTGTGAATGCTTTGAAAAGCTAATCATTTGCTTATCGTAGAGTCTTCTTCCAGTCGGTGAAATTTCGCGTCTGTAGCACGTCATCTTCGTGGTGTGGCAGTTTTAATGGCCAGCAGTGTATATTATTTCGTAATTAGCAATGTAAGAACAGAATCATCTTTCCCGGGTATCAAGCTCCGGTTGACGTTTCTTCCGTGCATGCGAACTCATTTTTCTTGAACTCTATCTTACGCAAAACACAATATCTTTCATTTTCTATTTACCCGGCCATGTTTCGACCCCTATGTGTCATCTTCTGTGGGTTTCGATTTATTTCTGTAAAACGGCACCAAAGCACATGGTTGTTTTTCTATTTCAGGTGCAGTATGGGAAAACAACCACAAACAGAAATAAATCAAGACCCACAGAAGATGACACGTGTATATCGAAACATGTCTGGGTGAATAGAAAATGGAGTACATTGTAACTTGTATAAGGCTGAGTTTTAAAAAATAAGAATAACAATTCTAGCAAGCTGTAGAATTCATCATCACAACCTCGACAGACATACAAGTTTATTGATAGCTGATTAACGAAAGAATTGTCTTCGTGTACTTTCCTTTTCTATGTCTGCGTCGCTCACTACGTATCCAATCCAAAATAAATGCACACAAATCAACACACATTCTGTATTGTGAAAGAAATGAGAAATATTTGCGGAACTATAGTATCAAACCGTTCACCTGGTAGACATTAACGTGAGATACTGGTGCGAAACTAAATGTTGATCAGAAGCAGTTGTTCTCATACAACAGCTAGGCTCACTGTTGTGTTTTAGTTGATTTTCTTCATCTGTTAGATACATTCCTACACATTTCCCCATTTCTGTCTCTGACTTTGGTAAATGCAAGAGAATTGTTCATCAACTCTGGGAAAGATCTACACCATATTGAGACGGTCAGTTTCCATGGCGTATATGCCTCAATCGCATATTTGCTCTTAGGAGGAGACCTTGTCGAGCAATGGACACATTCGACTTAATAACAGCATATCAATGATATCAATAGGACCCGAGAAACACACACTCTCCGGTTTTGTTTCATTAACAGAACGGAACGGAAAAAATGAACTGCAAGGAACTGAGTAACAATACGGACATGTGAAAGGCGCGTAACCGCATTTATATTCATGTACTCACTTTATCTAATTACTCAAGAATTTCCCCTAAAATATTTTAACAGAACTGTTAAAAAGACTGTAGCCGAGAACACGTTTTTAATATGACTATGCTTCAGCAGCATTTCTCTTTCGTTTCGCCAAACAGTGCATAGTTTTGTTAGTATGCTGAACAGGCTATGGGTGTTATTGCCTTGTTCCTCCCTTTCTAGAAGCATTTTTTCCAAGAAATGACGTAATCAGCTTACTGCATTCCTCTAATCAGCTAAATAAAAAACAAATTAAAAACGAGCGTACCAGATAACCTGTGGAATAATAACGAGTTTCGAGAGGTATTAAACACTCAGTGTTACAAAACGTAAACGTCGATCGTGCGATGTATTACTCCGCGGGTCCGGGGCAAATTCTAATTAAGTGCTATTGCATTAAGTTTCACAGTATTTCCATGAAAACAGCAAATTAAAAACAAAATTTGTAATCTGGCCCTTACTGAAACAGATTTATTAGTTTGGAATGAAAAATACAGACAGTGAAATTTCGCTCCATTTACTTATCGTATTACACGCCTTATAAAGATGACGCTATGTTGGCAGATGGCTTTGAAATATTTGTGTAATAGTCGAAATATATATTATCAAAACTTGGCTGCTAACCGGTGACTATGTATGCAACCATAAGAATAAGAAAACTTTAAATTGTGCACTCGCTTAAATCTGAGGATGTCCACAAGTGGGGCAAATCCGACAACAGATTGCAAATCGTGATCCAGCTGCCTTTGCAATTTCTAACATCATGACAGGTTTGTAGATTAAAACTGAACAGATAGTTTACATATGTAACAAAGCAAAGTATATAGAAACACATATGTGCAAAATTACAAAAGAATGTAAATGAGTAGAATGTTTACGCAGTACGGAAACTGTACAGAAGTACCTGAGGGGGTTAGCTGCAGTTTAAGAGAGAGCCGACCGCGGTGGCCACGCGGTTCTAGGCGCTGCAGTCCGGAACCGCGCGACTGCTACGGTCGCAGGTTCGAATCGTGCCTTGGGCATGGATGTGTGTGATGTCCTTAGGCTAGGGGACTGATGACCTCAGATGTTAAGTCGCATAGTGCTCAGATCCATTTGAACCATTTATTTTTTTTAAGAGAGAGTATTTCGAAGTTGCCTTTAATAATTTAAAAGCTGTTACGGAGTGTCTGCCAGGTGTGTATTAACCTGAAGGACTTTTGATGAGATTCAGATTTCGGCCCAGTGAAGGGCACGAGACTGTATCTGGTAGCTGCGCTGCGGCCACCGGTTAACACTTATTTAACATATAAGGAGCGAGACTAATGTGGTTCATGTTCAGTCAGTAGCAGACTGACTGAACATGAACCACATTAGTCTCGCTACTGACTGAAGAATTCATACTCTTCGTCACATTTTGATTTATTTGAACAGATTATGGTTTCTGCTGAACAGTTACAGTTATCTTAAAAACAGCAGTGACTCACAGGACTCTTAGTCGTAAATGTCGGTTTATTTAGATACTAACGTCACCGGTCTCCAAGCTAGCTCATGTCATTATGTACCACAGCTCGGCCCGATGGACAAATGTAAAACTTATCACAGACCACAGACAAGAACTTTACATATTCCATAATTATTCAGTAATTAGGTCTCCTATTTGGTGCCGAAAAACCTGTGTAAGTTATGTATTTCTGACATAAAACGAGTTTGTTACACGACCGTAAGAAAAATTTTGAAATTTTTGGTAAGGTCTTATGGGACCAAACTGCTTGGGTCATCGGTCCGTGAGCTTACGCACTACTTAATCTAACTTCAACTAACTTACGCTAAGGACGACACACACCCATGCCCGAGGGAGGACTCGACTGTAAGACAATTTCGGGTAAGATTAGCCATTTAGGGAATAATTGCGGATATCTCCTTAATATTTGATTGTAATCTAACTATTTATACACAAATATGTAATTTAAGCTCATATATATCCTTCATTTTAAGAATACAGACAGTATAAGGGCGAGAGTACAAAAACATTAACTACGTACTCATTATCCGTCCGCCAGGCAAGAATTAGCACTTGAAATTCTTCAGCAGTGGTCACAGAGATAAAGTCCAATACCTTTATAATTCGTACAGTCCTCACGTAACTGTTTTTTTTTTCCTTTTTGCATTATTATACTGCACTCAGACATCTGAAAATGACATTCTGATCATGGGAAAACCATTTGATTTACGGAACCAGTTTCCTGAGGAGTTACAAGCGGTTTGCTTTTTATAGAACTAGGTTTCCTCTGCTCTAGAAGATCATGGGTGGGTTGTTTGGGGGAAGAGACCAAACAGCGAGGTCATCGGTCTCATCGGATCAGGGAAGGATGGGGAAGGAAGTCGGCCGTGCCCTTTCAAAGGAACCATCCCGGATCCCGGCATTTGCCTGGAGCTATTTAGGGAAATCACGGAAAACCTACGTCGGGATGGCCGGACGTGGGGTTGAACCGTCGTCCTCCCGAATGCGAGTCCAGTGTGCTAACCACTGCGCCACCTCGCTCGGTAGAAGATCATGTTTTCCTTTTCTCTCTTTCCTCAGTTCTTCCTTCTCCTCCTCATCCTTCTGTTTCTGTCCGAGAATATTTTTCTGCGGTGATAAGCACAGTATTTACGATTTATGGAGCCTCCGTTTCCTTCTGTCAACTAACTACACTTTTGGGAGAGGGCAAACGCTTGAAATGGCCTTTGGCGCTTGTACATTGTGCTTGAGACACTGAATTGCAGCGTTCCATCACAAGCTCCTGGCTGGGTCTCTTTCTCTAGACTGCCTCGAGATGACTGGGTGTTTGTCTTGTCCTCATGATTTCATCATCATTCATGAAAGTGGCGAGATTGGACTGCGCAAAGGTTGGGAATTTGTACGGACGCTGATAACCGCGCAGTTGAGCGCCCCACAAACCAAACAACACCGTGATCATCATCCTTCTCTAGACCACTGTCTCCAGTCGTGCTGTTATATCCGTTCATCTGAACTGCAGTTTCGTCTCTTGCCGTTACACGACAGGGATCAAAATCCTCCACCGAATAGACAGATATACAGTATGGCCACATTAACTGCACTGGCGGACTGTCGAAGACAGACTGCCTACTATTACGAGAAAGCGTACCAATAATATTTCAAGAACTGGCTTTAAATTATGATTCTAGAACTATATTACAACCATATTCGTATCACTCCTGTAGTTCGCGTCTAGGCATTTAAACTGATTCTTTACTCGCTCAGTATGTGAATGGAACGGGAAGGAGGCCTAATATCGGGTCCAGTGGGAAGCAACCTCCATCGCGCACTTCTAAGTGGTTGGAGAGTATGGCTAAAAAAAAAAAAAGTGTTTGAAATCATATAGGATTTAACTGCTAAGGTCTTCAGTCCCTAAGCTTACACACTAATTAACCTAAATTATCCTAAGGGCAAACACACACACCCATGACCGATGCAGGACTCGAACCTCCGCCGAGACCAGCCACACAGACCATGACTGCAGCGCCCTAGATCGCTCGGCTAATCCCAGTGTATGGCTGGAGACTTAGGTTCCGCTTGCTTCATACCACTCGCCTGTCTTCTCTGCTTTTGCTGTCCGCCAATAGATACCTCTGAGTAAACCAGACGACAGACACAGCAGCTACCGCATGGACGAGGGAGTTCTGTCAAATAGACTTATTAGTTAATGCAATATGTTAATTATATTCTTTAATTTTAAGAGTACTGAAGGTGCAGTGTGTTTTACGTGCTAAAAAACGTTCAACAGCCTAGACAGCATAAAATATTTCTTTATTTTGGACAACCGTTTCAACAGAATTTGCTATCATCTACAGGGCTTAAAAATTTTGTTGTTGTGGAAATGTATTCGTTTTACGTTGAACTTCACACCACATGACTATTTAGCTTGAGGTTCAAGGTAAATGAACACGTTTTCACAAAAAAAGGTTTTTAAGACTTGAAGATGACAGCAAAGTCTGTCTTAAATTAATAGTTCACGCGATGTAGGCTGTTGAATGTTTTTAACAATATATCGAACTAAGTTGACTGGCTAAAATCACTTAAATGACGGATGTGTATGTTACTTTCGATTCTAACAAAAACGTTTCCTTGCCCGAATACAAATAAATAAGAGAGGAGTGTGTGTGTGTGTGTGTGTGTGTGTGTGTGTGTGTGTGTGTGTGTGTTTGAGGTTTACGGGCGCTAAACAGCGTGGTCATCAGCGCCCAATGTCACTACGAACTGCTTCAGTGGTTAGTCAATGCTCGTTCCACTCCAAATACAGTGACTATGTGCGTACCCTTAGACGAAGCTTTGTCTTGACCAAACTTCCCTTAACTGTTTCACAAATTGTAATTATGTCTTCCACTGAAATATAAGTAGATGTAGAAATTTCGTTCGCAGTTACATCAGTAATCGCAAATGCATGCGGAGAATTTCTTTCGCGTTTCGTGCCACGATATGTGATGCCACCGCTTCCATCTCAAAATTCTGCGCCCAACGCGTTTCTGAGGTGGAAGCCCACGGTGGAGCAGTGGTATAATGATCACAGGACCGGCGCGGCTCTGCAGGTACACGAGGTGGAAGCGGCGTCGTTGTTAGTGCAGAGCCAAGTATAAGTCAGGTGGGCTGATGTTACTAATTAATGAAAATACTCGTTAGGGAAACTTTGCCGGTGTAATTATGACATCTTGAGGTGGGGAGGGGGTGGGCCGTGCCGCGGAGTTTGGACGCCCCCACGATTACTGCGGCGGCGGCGTTCCGACTGTTTCCGGGATCGCGCCTCCCACGCCCTACACGACCACGCTCACGACCTCCCCCGCGACCACCGACCAGTCGCGGTTACGATGCGCGGCGCTGCTGGCAGTTCGCCTGCCGCCTCGCGACTCTGACTCGCCTTGAACTGGATTTGCGGCTACACTTTCGAACGTGTTTGACACGCGCGAGCGCGCCTTGAACTTTCAGTCTCGCTGGCGGCCCGTATCCGGTGTACGCAACGATCGCTCTGTTTAGACGTACTTGGTGATAATGCGACACTGCCCGGTTGTTTCATAATCCCAGTCTAACATCCAGCGGGGAAGGAATGAAAGCTGTCTACAGGGTTTGACAAATTAAGTTTATAATTTTTTTAAAATATAAGTACAGAATAGAAACTAAAAAGTAAACTCTTTCACAAATTAGCTTTACTGTCATTTCATCTACATCTACATACAAAGTCCGCAAGCCACAGTACGGTGCGTGGCGGAGGGTACCCAGTGCCACTACTATTCATTTCATCTTCTAGCCGAAAACAGAGTGAGGGAAAAAGACTATCTATATGCTTTCGTTCGAGCTCTAATTTTTCATCTCTTCATGGTCCTTACGTGAAATATAGGTTGGCGGTAGTATAGTCGGCCTGCAGTCAGCTTCAAATTTTCTCAATATTGTTCCTCGTAAAGAACGACGCCTTCCCTCCAGCGATTCCCAGTTGAATTACCGAGGCATTTCCGTATTTCTTGACGGTTGTTCGAACCTAGTGGTAACAATTCTAGCAGCCCGCTTCTGAATTGCTTCGATGTCTCCGTTTAAACCGCCCTGTCAAGGATCTCAAACACTCCAGCAGTGCCCAGGAATAGGTCGCACTGGCGTCCTACATGCGGTCTCCTGTAGAGATAAACCACATCTTCCCAAAATTCTTCCAATGACTCGAAGTAGACCATTACCCTTTCCTACCACAGACCTCACATGCTCGTTCCGTTTCATATCGCTTTGCAATGTTACGCACAAATATTTAACTGGGTTCTGTTACTTAAGAAGTCTCAGAGTCACATATTTCGGAAAGTATTCCACATGCTCCTGCCTTCATTAACAGCCTGCAGTAAGGCACCGTGTCAAATGCTTTTCGGAAATCCAAAAGTGTGGAATCTGCTTGTTGCTCGTCGTCTATAGTTCGCAGAAAAGGGCAAGGCGAGTCTCGCACGAGCGATGCTTTCTAAAACCTGTAAGTAGGCTGTTTATGTTTTCTTATTGGCAACGTTATGTAGCGGTCTGTATGAAAATCACTGGCTGTGCTGTGTGCAGTCTGTGGCTAGTTAGCATTGTTGTCTGACATTGTAGTGTTGGGCAGCTGGACGTGAACAGCGCGTAGCGTTGCGCAGTTGGAAGTGAGCCGCCAGCAGTGGTGGATGTGGGGAGAGAAATGGCGGAGTTTTGAAATTTGTAATACTGGATGGCATGAACTGCTATATATTTTATGATTATTGAGGTAAATACATTGTTTGTTCTCTATCAAAATCTTTCATTTGCTAACTATGCCTATCAGTAGTTAGTGCCTTCAGTAGTTTGAATCTTTTATTTAGCTGGCAGTAGTGGCGCTCGCTGTATTGCAGTAGTTCGAGTAACGAAGATTTTTGGTGAGGTAAGTGATTTGTGAAAGGTATAGGTTAATGTTAGTCAGGGCCATTCTTTTGTAGGCATTTTTGAAAGTCAGATTGCGTTGCGCTAAAAATATAGTGTGTCAGTTTAAGCACAGTCGTATATAATTTTTTCAAAGGGGACGTTTCAAACCTCGCTGAATGGTGGACATAAGCCTTTCGGTCTCAGGAAGATTTATTGTATTGGAACTGAGAATAAGTTCAAGGATTCTGCAGCAAACCGATGTTAGGAATACTAGTCTGTAATTCTGTACTAGTCCGTAATTACCGCACTGTTTTCTTCCGAACTCCTCTATCAGCTTCCTGAATTTGTGCACGGCCTCCCGGAACATAACACGAATTCTTCCTGATCCCAAACTGACAACCTCATTTACCGCTAATTATTGAGTACCTTCGTGTTAGTTACGCCCGAAAATTAGAAACAGTGGCCTTTTGAGAGGCAATATCTTTCTCGGTCACTGATGAAATCTCACTTTAGCCAAGGCTCCTGTAATTCTGCTTGTTTTCGCTTCACTGCATAATTATTTACGGCCTGTGTTTCACTGATCATACGAACGATTCCCCGTATCGAAGCTGTGCGACATGCGTGACACATGAACTACTCAGACATTCAAATGAAACGTAGAGGAATCTATATACCTACTGAGTAGTTCGCATGTCAGGTATAATACGTCAATGAAATCTTGATAACCTTCTATGTCGTCGAGCGTATTGTAACACCAGCTGCAGAATCGGTTATATCCTAGGATTCCTCCCAAAATATTCTTGTGTCATTACGTTTGTTTCAAATGTATTTCTTCAGCTTTACACAAAATTAAATTAGGGTACTTCGTTCGTTCCAGTAAAGTTCTTCCACAGGAAGAATTCTCTGAAACGCCTTTTTCCACTGCTTCGGTTCATTTAAGAGAAAGATAAATAACGTAAGAAGCTTCTGTGGACCCAAAGGGACGAGAATACACAAGTACAGCAGGTTGAAGATGATGTCCATTAAACGTCTCTTAGACTTATAGCTACTTACTCACTATGGAGAAACTAGCGGTGAAAGTGAACAATACTGTTATTGTGTTAAGAGGAATATAAATACGAGGTGCGACAATAAAGTAATGAGACTGATTTTGTTTGCAAGATGTGGCAACCCTGCAGGCTTGCGTAGGCACAATATCATTGACCTTGGTCTATAAGCTGCTCCTAGTCCAAGCGGCACATCGATGCAACTGCTCAATCGTGAGTTGTGCTGTAATAAATTAACACATGTTTGTGTCTCTCGTCGCGAAAATGGAACAGCATAATATGCCACTTCTTTCTACGTTAAATTGGGTGAAAAAGCGACAGCAACTAACGGTAACCTTCAGAAGGCTTTTGGAGATTATGTCAAGAGCTCAAGTTTTTCGTAGGCTTAAAATGTTTAGTGAGGGCAGAACGAATGTTGAAGATGAAGACCACAGTGGACGATCATCAACCTCACGGACGGATGTCAACTTGGCCAGGATGCGTGAACTCGTACGATCTGATCGAAGATTATCCGTGAAAATGATTGCAGAAGAACTGAACATCAATCGAGTAACGTTTCGTCTATTAATAACTGAAGGTCTTGGTACGAGAAAGATTTGAGCAAAAATAGTCCCAAAAATTGCACACCACAACAGCGAGAAACACGGAAAAATGTGGCAGCCGATCTCCTAGAGCAAACGGAAATCAATCCAGAATTGCTGAGCCGTGTTATCACTGTAGATGAAAGTTGGTTTTTTCAGTACGATCCTGAGACAAGACGACGAAGTTCGCAATGGTGCTCAAACGGATCACCCAGACCAAAAAATAAAGCTCTCATGTCAGAGTCAAAAGTGAAATGCAAGCTTGTGTGCTTCTTTGATTCGAAGGGAAGTGTTCATAAAGAGTGGGTGCCTCCTGGACAAACAGATAACCAATATTGCTGCAAAGAAATATTAGAAAGACTTCGTAAAAAGTTCTTCGTGCCAGTGCCAACATTCCTGATAGTTGGATTCTGCATCACGATAATGCGCCATCCCATACTGCTCTGTCAGTACAGAAATTTTTAACCTCAAAACAAATTTCAGTACTATCACAGCCACCTTATTCATCAGATATCGCTCCGTGCGACTTTTTTCTGTTTCCGATAGTCAAAACGGCGGTCAAGGGACACCATTTTCAAACAACACAAGATGTCCAAAAAGCTGTGACGAGGATCTTGGAGGATATTACAGAAGATGAGTTCCAGAAATGTTACCATCAATGGTAGAAGCACTGGAAAAAGTGTGTGCAATAAGAAGGGAACTACTTTCAAGGAGACAACACTAAACTTGACTAAAATGGTTACCAACATTTTCTTTTTCACATCAGTCTCATTACTTTATTGTCGCACCTCGTATTTCCGAATATGCTGCGTTGGCACAATGGAAACAGTCGTACGAGATAGTACTACAGGTGAATCGCATGCATTTAGATACAGAGGCACTGTTGTGGTGGACATCACTGCTTCAGCCGTCTGTTGAGCAAACGGAGCGTGCGGACTCCATTAGCCGTGACACGTGAGCGGAACGCGAAGACGGACCGGTTTCCACACACAGCGGCCGCGCTGCCCCACTCATGAATAAGTGAGCATCGAGACACATTGTGTCAGCATCGCTTGTTGGCCCCCTCTCGATTGGCTGGCCAGGTAGGCTGCATCTGCTCCCAGGTCCCCACACTGCGCCGACGGCTTACCATTATCGTTTCCCGCTCGAGGGGCTGGGGGGGGGGGGGGGAGCAGGGAGCACCTGGGGAGCAGCGACCACGGCCAGGGCTTAGCTCGCTACAAGGGCTAAGCGGCGTCGATCGCTGTGTGTATAAGACCCCTCTCCATTTTGGAAGAACACGCTTCTCAATGCCAGTTTGTTGAAGAAGGGACTTTGGCTGTTGGAGAAACGGTGGAAAGAATAGCATCTGTATTACCTCAGAAGATTAAATCGTCAGACGAAGAAATGGACTCGGGAAATCCGAGGGGGGTACGGTTAACCTGTATATCACGAACGTCAGTAGCAGATCGCTGAAGGAATTTTTACCCATCGATACTCCACGCCTTTGTTCTTAGAGACGCATGGTTCATGTTACCTGCACCGGTAACGTGCATTATGTTTTCTGCCAAACTGTCCTAACAAGGGAGAGGGAGCAAGAGGTGGTACTTACACTCCTCCCCTGGAATCTGGAACTGGTAACAAAGTAATCTATCTATAACAAACATTCAGTGGATAACCATCAATTCTCTAGTATGCAGTAAGTTTCTTTTGTCACCTACAAAATTTAGTTTTTGTGGATTGACGCGTCTAGGAACTGACCAATTCAATTATATTAAAAATGGAAATTTAAGAGTCTTGTCTCCCCAAATTTGTGTGGCAGTTGGATGTGACAGTGGCCTGACACTGGTCTGCACACTCTCTGTCGTGGTTCCAGTAGATCACATCTGACAAGGGAAGATCGCCGTATTGTGCACCAGGCGCATGGCAACCCTTTCACATCTGTGCCTACCACCCGAGAACAAGAACTGGACTCACCATCGTGCTCCATTGGTTTGAGTCCAGCACCAGCGGACTAGGGAGTCACCGTTCCATGCAACGGCTGCGACAACACAAACGGCTGCGTCTGGAATGGCTCCGTGACCGGCAAACATAGACTGCTGATGAATGGTGTCACATTGTGTTCAGCGATGAATCGCGGTTCTTCATCACTCTGTACGGCCATTGACGGCGAGTATGGCGACGAAATGGCGAGAGGTCCCATGTTTACAATGTTTTGGAGAGATACAGCAGTGTTACTCGTCAGGTCGTGGTGTGCAGTCTTTTGGTCTTGGCTGAAAGTCACTGGGGGAACTCTGATGGGACAACGGGCCACTGGTAGGTCACGGTCATCCTACGTCCTCGGGTGTAACCCCTGTTGCGACAGTGTTGTGGTCCTATTTTTCAATAGGAAAATGGTCGTCCTCAAATGACACGTGTCTCTATAACAGTCTGCATCATATTTAGATATTCCAATGGCTTACAACATCCTCAGATATGTCCCCGATAGGACATGTCCCACTGCCAGTTTCGAGGAAATCAAGATTCACGACATTTGTGGTCCAGCTGGCGTCAGGGAGAGTATACAATACCTACGGCACCCTTATCAAGCAGATCAGTGCATGCATTCAAGCCAGACGGGTTACCACGTCGTACAGATAAGTGGGTTCCTACTGCTAATATATTTGTCAATTTGGCTCGATTTTGTACACATACCCTCTAAGCCAGAGAAGTTCCATTTAGATTTCTCCTCCCGCTCTGGATGATTCAGTTCTTTTATGAGGAAGTGTATCTCGAGAGTGCAACCACACTGAATAAAACTAGTTATAGGGGAAGCAAACGCCAGACTGATATGTGTGACAGCCATATACAAAAATGGTTCAAATGGCTCTGAGCACTATGGGACTTAACTTCTGAAGTCATCAGTCCCCTAGAACTTAGAACTACTTAAACCTAACTAACCTAAGGACGTCACACACATCCATGCCCGAGGCAGGATTCGAACCTGCCACCGTAGAGGTCGCGCGTTTCCAGACTGTAGCGCCTAGAACCGCTCGGCCACTCCGGCCGGCCAGCCATATACAATGCCGGGGGCACATTATCACATCCTTTTAGAGGTTTCTAATTCACTCAAGTTTTATTGTAGCAAGAATGCATATCGAGTACATGGAATATTACATTCTCAGATCAGTAGGGCAAGTGGTCCTCAAGTACCACATATCGAGCCATGCTGAAACACCCATATTAACACGTGGTGTAACCTTCATGGGTGGCAGTGCAGGTGCTAACTCTGGCATCCAGTCGACCGTGCAGACTGCGAATACTGTCGTGCGCTTCGCTATCCGACGCCTACTCGACCTGTTCGCGTAGTTCTGTGAGAATTGTTGGTTGACGAGTCACACAAATGACTTCTCGGCATCATATCCCACTCTTCCTCGATTGTAGAGAAGTCCAGAGATCGTGCTGGCCAGGGAAATTGCTGAATATCTTACAGAGGACGTTGAGTTTCACAGGTAGTGTATGGGAGCGCATTATCCTGTTGGAACAACACGTCACCTTCCTGTTCCAAGAACGGTAAAAGTACGGGTCCATCAACGTTCTACGCTTATCGAGTGCTGTTTAGTGTTCCCTACAGAAATACCAAAGGTGTACGAGAGTTCCAGCTCATCGCAACGTAGACCATAAAGCTTGGTGTGGGACCGGTGTGTCATGTACGAATCCACTCTACGGGACGGCGCCCACCAGCCCTATGTCGTACTCGCAGACGACCATCACTTTCACGCAGGCAGAATCTGCTGTCATCGCTGAAGACCATGGCGCGCCGTTCTGTCCTCCAAGTGATCCTCTGACCAAGCGGCGCACCAATCAGGCGGCGCACGTCGATGCTGCGACGTGAGTGGAAGAGGTGTGCATGCCCGTAGTCTCACTGATAACAACAGATTTGCAATAGTTTTTGGAAGAGGAAGAGATCAGTGTTTAACGTCTAGTAGGCAACGAGGTAATTAGAGATGGGGCAAAATCTGGGATTAGGGAAGAATGGGGAAGGAAAGTGGCCATGTTCTTCCAAAGGCAACATCACGGCGCTTGCCATAAGCGATTTATGGAAATCACAGAGAACCTAAATCAGGACGGTTGGCAGCGGGTTTGAACTGTCGTTCTCCCGAATGCGAGTGCAATGCGCTAATCACTGCGCATCAGTTCCTGTTGACAACTCTGGGCTCACAAGTTTTCTTATCTGTGCTGTGCCGGCTGTACGATCTGTCACAGCTGCCCTTGCAATACAATACTGGTTGGTGTCTGTGTTGCGTGGGATCCAGAACCTCGTACGATTGTGAGAATGTTCAAATGACCGCTGTTACCAAAATCGTTCACAGCTGACTCATCACATCCAACGTGGCAGATTCCCCGAAAGGATTATCCCGCCACTCGGAAGGGCGCAATTTGACCCCTTCCAAATTCGCTCAGTGGGCTGTAGGAATCAAGAGTGCGTCTCCGTGTCATGGTTGCCTCCTTGCTTCACATGTTCGTGCCACACAGAGCCATATGGCCGTGAGTATTCCTTGTCAAAGGGTAGACAAAGACGCTGCTGTGGTAGCTATGCCACTATGCCATCGGGATCCTTGAAACCACGATCGGTTTCAAAGTTTTAAACTTGCCTGCGCTCGATATTTATCTTACACATGACATGCCAATTTGAATATTTAATTTCTGACGAAGGCACTCATAGAAGTGTCCAAACCAGGTCAAAAGACTTAATTTTTGCGACCGAGGGCTGTAATTGCTTTAATTTTTATCGTGATCGGTTTATTTTTCCCCAGTTGGCATATGCCGTCATCGGACCGAAGTCGACGTCGTATTTCCAGGTGTAAAAAAAATTTCCGGTAATATGGTCATCCTGTTCAGGTAGGTTCTGTACTATGAAGTTGGCAGCATTGTATCACCATTGTACTACACTATCCACGAGACGAATCCCCACAGATGATGAAAAGTAGTGAGTACAATTACAGACCTGTGGGTAGAAGCGGCCAAAGGTCACGCAGAGGCTGGGTATATGAGCTACCCGTGTCAAAGGCGCTCCCTTGGGACCAGACAGCCCGTTTCTTCCGCTCCGCAGCCCGCGCCGAAAGCCCCCGGTGTAGCGGCAGCTGCGCGACCCGTGTTGACACAGGGAGCGCCAGTCTGGCACCCCTGCGAGACGCACCTTTTTGCCGCCGCGCCGCCCTGTCCTCCACCCATCCAGCTAGGACACCCATTGTACGCTAGCGTCCCCGCAAAGCAATCTTTGTCACCCCGCCAAAGCGCCCTCGGCCGCCGCTGGTAATAACCTTATTTCGGGAGATCTGATGGCATAAGCTGGGGGACCGTCCTTCGCCGGTGCAAACGAGACTGCTCGGCTGCGCCTCAATGTGTAATGTCGCCTCGATTTGGCGCCTAATGACACGTCACGAGGCGACGGGGTGCGGCGCCCGGGGTCGCTATTCTGCTGCGCTGCTTCCTCAGCTCCCCCCTCCCTCGCACCCCTCCCCACCCCCTCCACCCCAGCCCCGTTACCCGCGGTACACGTGTCCGCCCCCATCCACCCTAATGTGCGCGGCGAGCACAAGAAGACGCCGACGGCCTAATGCGATAAGCGCTACCAGATGCTGACGCGCTGTGTCCTCCTCGTCAGGCACCGCGATACAATCTGCCTGATGACATCGCCGTCATCTGCCCAGTGTCATTGATAAGGAGCTCCGCCAGCACGGCTGCTAGGCGCGCGGTAACAGGTGCGTGACGCGCTTTTCTTTCGTGGGCGACGGTGTGATTCTTCAGACCAATCGACGTGGTGCAGTGGTAACACGCTGGACTTGTATTTGGGAAGACAGCGCTTCAAATTCCCGTCCGGCCATTGTAATTTATAGATAATTTTAAAATTTTGGGCAGCCAGCTGCAATAGTCACACTTAACTGAGGGCAATTCATACACAACAGGTTTCACACGTTTTAAGTGTCGTCTCATGCTGTATATAAAAGCAACGAGGGGCGTTTGAAAAGTCCGCGCAAAAGTAAAAACTACTTACGTGTTTGGGGTAAACCTTTTTTATTTTTCGACATAGTCTCCTTGTAGACTTATACACTTCGTCCAACGATGTTGTAATTTGTTCATCCCTTCCGAATAATAGGAATTGTCCAAGTCTGCAAAATAGCTATTAGTTGCTGCAATCGCCTCGTTTGAATAAAATCTCTGTCCCGCCAGCCATTTCTTCAAATTGGGGGACAAATAGTAGTCCGAGGGAGTCAAGTCTGGAGAAGTAAAACGAGTTGGAATCCTATTTCCATTAATTTTGCGACCACAACTACTGTGGTGTGTGCTGGTGCATTGTCGTGATGGAAAAGGACTTTCGTGCGGTCCAATCGCCGGCGTTTTTCTTGCAGCTCGGTTTTCAGACGGTCCCATAACGATGAATAATATGCACCTGTAATAGTTTTACCCTTTTCCTGATACTCGATCGGGATTATACCTTGCGAATCCCAAAAGACAGTCGCCATAACCTTTTCGGCCGAACGAATGGCCTTCGCCTTTTTTGGTGCAGATTCTCCCTTGGTAACCCATTGTTTGGATTGTTACAGTGTCTAGATACATCCTTCCCGCTTGTTTTCAAACTTAGTTAACCTGTTCCCGTGAGTGGCGCCGTTACAACATGTCTTCAAGATGGCTGTTACACTTGACGTTCGTCAGAAGCAACGTGCTGTCGCAGAATTCCTGTGCTGTGAAAACTAGACAGTGGGAAACATCCACAAGAGGTTGAAAAAGGTGTATGGAGATGCTGGTGTCGATCGCAGTATAGTTAGTCGGTGGGCAAGCAGGTTACGTGATGAAAGCGGGCACGGCAATATTGAGGATTGGCCTCGCAGCGGCAGGTCTCGTACTGCACACACCCCAGACAATGTGCAGAGAGTTAACGAATTGGTGACGGCTCACAGACGCATCACAGTGAACGAATTGTCACGCTACGTTGCGACAGGGGAAGGATGTGTTTGCAGAATAGTGAAAGTGTTGGCGTTAAAAAAGGTTTGTGCCAGGTTGGTTCCCAGGATGTTGACAGTGGCTCACAAAGAAACAAGAAAAACAGTATGTAGCGAACTCTCGCTTCCCACACCCGGGTTCCCGGGTTCGATTCCCGGCGGGGTCAGGGATTTTCTCTGCCTCGTGATGACTGGGTGTTGTGTGATGTCCTTAGGTTAGTTAGGTTTAAGTAGTTCTAAGTTCTAGGGGACTGATGACCGTAGATGTTAAGTCCCATAGTGCTCAGAGCCATTTGAACCATTTTTGTAGCGAACTTTTGGAACAGTACGAGAATGGTGGAGATGAATTTCTTAGAAGAACTGTGACAGGTGATGAACATGGCTCCATCATTTTTCACCAGAGACGAAGAGGCAATCAGTGGAGTGGCATCATGCAAATTCTCCCAAGGAAAAAAATTGAAAACCACACCTTCTGCTGGAAAAGTTATGGCTACTGTGTTTTTCGATTCCGAAGGACCCTTGCTTGTGGACATCATGCCAAGTGGAACCACCATAAATTCTGATGCATATGTGACGACAATTAAAAAACTTCAAGCTCGACTGAGTCGTGTTCGACCACATCGGCAAAAACAGGATGTTTTGATGTTGCACGACAATGCACGGCCACATGTCAGTCAAAAAACTATGGAAGCGATCGCAAAACTCGGATGGACAACACTGCAACAGCCGCCTTACAGTCCTGACCTGGCTCTATGTGACTATCATCTCTTTGGAAAACTGAAAGACTCTCTTCATGGAACAAGGTTTGAAGATGATGACTCCCTTGTGCACCGTACCAAACAATGGCTCCAACAGGTTGGTCCAGAATTTTACCGTGCGGGTATACAGGCGCTGGTTCCAAGATAGCGTAAGGCAGTTGAGACGGATGGAAACTATGTGGAGAAATGAAAATATTGTTCCTAAAGGATGTATCTACACACTGTAAAACTTTCAAACATGTAGAATGAAAGATGGCTTTAAAAAAAAAAAGTGTGCATTTCTTTTGGAGTGACCCTCGTATATCACACAGCACTTCAAGCCCTTCTTGGACATTTGTGTGACCGTGGGTCCTTTCAGGTAGTTGAACGTGCAGGGAAACGGCGGACTGCGCGAACACCAGATATGGAGGACCGGGTTCTATAGATTTTGAGACGAATCCTAGTACAAGCTCGAGGCAAGTGGTCCGCCAGCATGATGTAAGACAAAGTACCATTATGTGCATGTTGCATGATATTTATATGTGAACGCGTGTATTGCCTCCCATGGAGGCCACTTACATCTATTGTGACGTGGATGTGACGCTACTCTGTACTGTTTTCCGGGATTCATGATGGAATCAAAGTTGCTTTGTTATCGTTTCACGCACACAATCCTTTTCCGGACTTTTTCCTCAATCTTCAGTCAGGAATCGTTCGCTAAAGTTCGTTGGTTTTTTTAATGGTCACCCTGTGTGTATACAGACTGAAGGGACGAATGGAAATTTGTACAAAGGCCGGGATTCGAACCTGGGCCTCCTACTCACTAGGTAGACTTGGGTGTGAGAGCACCTTGGACGTGAAGGATTGCATGACGACGTTGTACCCGTTCTACAGTGCACCAAAGTGGACAGTTTCGTTTTCAAGCGGGGTGGAACTAATATTTTGCTCGGTAAGCTTATACTGCCCGTTTGTATCAGCCATAATGCTCCTCTGCTTTAGCAGCGGAGATCCGACACGTCGTCCAGAGTCCGTTGGAAGAGCAGCGAGCGACGGCTAACAACGACGGTGGCCCGGGTTGCGTAGGACAGAGCGCAGCAGGGCCCAGTTTTGAGGATCGCCCGGAGCGGTCGCGTCGCCTCGCCTCGGTCCGGACTGATTAGCTATTTGGGACGGCCGACTGACGTCACGTCGCGGCGAACACCTGTGGATCCGGTGGGCGGCTATTTGGGCGTCGCTCCCACCCCGTGACGAAAGGGCGGCGCGTGGGACGCCGCTGCTGCGATCTGGCGGCCAGATAGCCGCCCCGCGCCGGCCGCCTCTCCGCATTGTTCCCCTCCGTGGCAGCGCGGCGCCGTGGGACGGCTTCTGCCAGGCCGGTTCCCTGCTTCCCGATGGAAATCTCCGTGAAAGAATAACGAGCCCGCGGCCACGGTTCGGGCACCGCCGGTAATGCAGGAACTCGTCCTCAGAAAATTGTGATTTCCTTATTAATGTCTTAATTTTCAATCTGCAATTATGAGTCTACGTCGCGCTGCGATGACGTCAGAGGCCGAATACTTTTCATAATATGACGAGAGCCACATGGCTCTAAAAAGGTGGAAGGGGGACGGCACTGCCTGTTCGCACATTTTCAGATAGTGGCTTGCTATATGACTGCTGTTAACAATTACGTGCTGTAGCTTCGACTTCCATATAACAACACGTAATACAGGGTGCCCGTAAAGTTCCGCTATCGTTTCAAAAATATCTTAACTTGGAAACTATTAGAGACAGAGAAGCGTCGTTTGTTGTAAAACGTTTAGCAGTTCTAGAAGTTTTGTTTTTGGCCCTCTAGTTATTTATTACAGATTTCACTTGGAGCTCATACAAATGGCGACACACCAAGAGGGACGCAATGTGTAAACTGGTACGCAGGGTCCAGATCTGAGGCAACGGTACTGAGGAACTGTAGACGCCAGTATGTGAAGGCACCACCGGAAGAAAAGAAAACTATGATGAGGTGGTTCAAAAACTTGGAAGAGACTGGCAGTGTTGAATACCTGCGGCGGGTAACAACCCCTTGCGTCTGAAGCACTTGTTGAAAGAATGTAAGCTGCATTTCAAAGCTGACAGGACAAGTCAGTTCTTCGTATAACACGCGAATTGTAGGGAGCAGGATCGACTGTTCCTAGAGCGTTACATAAGCGGTTACGCCTTTTTGCTTACAAATTGCAAATGGTCCAAGCATTGCAGCAGTTTTTTTATATTGGTACTGTGCGATATGCACTCGTGGTCCATGCTAGCTAGACTCCGTAGAAGCTGATGATCACTATCTGAAAAACTGCCGGTTCTCGGATGAAGCAACGTCCAACATTTCTGGACATGTGAATCACCGCAACATTAGGAACTGACACTCTGAAAATCCACTCAACAACACACTTGACCATATCCCTGATAGCCTGAAGCGTAATTTTAGGTGTGGCTTAAATCACACAGTTCCCGTTACAGCAGATCGAAAAGCTGCGTCGTTCCACCATCTTCCAGCGTGATGACGCAGCTCACACGGGAGTTTGAACGCGAGGAATCTGCTGGACGACACATTTCCTGAGCGGTGAATGCGACGTGATGGTCCCGCATATAGCTTTGGCGCTCTCCAGATGTCACGCCAATAGACTTCTACACCAGTCAATGAGGTTGCTACCTTTTGTGCACGGATCAATGAAACAATCACAGCTGTTGGTGCTGCAATACTAAGCCTTACGTTGGTAGAGTTACAATATCGCCTTGATGTCCTCGGAACGACGAGTGGGGCGTACACTGAAATTCTGGTACAACACCTAAAAAGATTGAAAACTGCTAAACGTTTTATAAGAAAACTCCCTGTTCTATCCCTAATAGTTTCCAAATTATGATTTGGCGAGGCTTTGTGGTCACCATATAGCACCGTCCGAACTCTGGTAATTATTGTCATCTGAAATGACCTCTATTTGTCTGAAACTTTATTACACGTACAGATCAATATCTGCTGAATATTAATATCAATAATAATAATAATAATAATAGTCTTAATTTGAGACCGGACAACTCTGATGCGTAGAGCAATTACGAATGTTTTACTTTTTATAGACATTTCATCACGTCAGAAACCTTAGCTGTTATTATGATTATAATTCATTAAATCCCTGAGGGTGAATTTTAGTTGGGTGGGGTGTAATATTGTGTTTCATTTCGTTGCCGTTGTGACCGAACCAGCTGTCTGTTATTAAGTGGACAATTTAGTGAACACAACAACTATCTCCCCTGTAAAGTGTTCAAATGTTGAAAAATTTTTGTTGTTGATGTATGTTCTGCAATTCTTTCTACGTGCGCAAGAAGCAACGCACGTATCTTACGGATACGGTGTGAGAGTTTTGGTTTTTGTCTGTAAATACTTTTTTTTGTTTCTTACTTTGTAACCGTCATTTCCATGAGCTTTCAGCTCCAGCAATATTAGAAGGATTTCTTTTTCATTCGTTCTATTTCCCTAGTTTGAGCGTCAATACGCGTTCCACCGCATGGGAAGAATGTTATGCATAGTTGTTAGGGTAATACAACTGTGCCCTGGAAAGTCCACTTTAGGTCATTTTTTCTCTTCACAGTCTGGAGCCAGTCTTGTGATTGAACGACTGTTATAAATAATTGAAGAGGCGTATATGATTCAGCAATGTCTTTAGCAGCTTGGAGAGTTTAAAAAATTATGTCATTTCATTGTCAAATGATGTCTTCGTTTCAATTTGTGCGATATACCTAAGCAAATTTTGTAACTGACACTGAACTATGTTTGAATCTATGGTGCTAAGGAGATCCTTTTTAACAATGAATGGTTTTGCGAAATAAGCCCCCGCCCACCCCCAACCCTTCCACCCCATCCTCTCTCTCTCTCTCTCTCTCTCTCTCTCTCTCTCTCACTTTCTCTAGCCGAAAGTATTCATCGGCCCTAATGATGGACAGTAGACATCACTGCAAATAGAATATGCCTTTGCTAACAACCTGACCGTGCGTTCCTCTTTACCGACTCGATATCAGTAATTAAATGTTCGTTCCCATCTCGTGTATTTGGAAGCTGTCTAGCCACGTTTGACATCTCGGGTTTCCGATAAATCAAAAGCTTCTCTCGGTGAATGGCGAGCCGGCACCCGCCGCAATTAATTTCTCTGACTGCTCCCCACTTTTCAAAACGTGTTGAGGCGACACGCCGGTTTCGGTTTGCAGCGCTGATTACCGGCACGACCTCGTTTCGACGGTCCCGTCTCGTCTCCTCTTCAGATTCTTTTTCAAGTTTAAAGTGTCGGCTAATGAGCTCGTCGGCGATTATCCCGGCAGGTATTCTGCGAAACTGCTAATGAGCTACCGGAACTGCGATTGCGTGAATATCTTAGGAACCTTAGGTCGTCCGCAGAGGAAAAAAAAGAAAAAGGAAAAAAAAAAAGATTCCAATTTCTTATACGAAACCTACAGGAACCTTTTCTGAAATTTTTCCTTAATGTAGTCCACAACTGACCTGATTAATTTCTCTACAATTAGATTCACATTTAGATTTCGACGATGCGCTTCGTAATTGTTATAAGAATAAAAGAAATGTATCGCTGTGTCAGTCTGTAATAACAAGATCTTGTTATTACAGCTGGTAAACAGTGAGAGTGACAACTCAATACAAAGAACTTGACATTGAAGAAAAACAGTCGCTGTGAAAACGTAATACAGCAGGAAAACCACACTGTGTGTTAAGAAGCCATAATAATAAAAACCTGCAACTGCAGTGAAACATGTCTGGGACAAAAAACAAAACTGTGATTTGCTAAAGGCGGACCCCACTCAAAAACATGTGTTATTGTTAAAGCAAACACATACAAAAGAGCTTCAACATCAAGATGTTTATCTGTTTTTTCCAGTTTAAACTTTCATCAATTTAGAAACACAAAAGTATGGTGTACACTAGTTACTATTTCCTCACTATATGTTGAATTTCTCAATTTTGCAGCACCTCCATATGTGCGGAACTGAATATGTTATGTCTTCTTGAAACTGCGTATGATGCAAGTGGAGAAAACCGCTCATTAATAATTTTAAGAACATTATTCACCCTTTCTTTTGTTGCTGTGGTCTAGTAACAATATTAGTGTCATCCGTAAAAATAATCAAGTCTGTCTGTTGGATAGTGGCCGAAAAGTAATTCACTAACACGAGAAACAACGATGGACCTAAGATAGAGCCTTGTGGAACCCCTTATGTGATTTCTCCACGGTCAGTAGAATCCCCTCTAGTTATACTGTTTGCACAATTAAGTACGACTTTCCGCATTCTTCTGGTTAATCAGGACGTTATTCATTATACTCCATAAAACCTAGGTTTATCTAAGAGGATACAGTGATTCACAAAATCAAACCCCTTAGACAGGTCACAGAAAAAACAGCGGATGCTCTTTGGTTATATTTTCTTGTATTACCATTGCAACAAAGGTACATTACTGTACATATTTTCAGTCTGCTGTTAAGTTTCACAGTTCATACGTTGCCTTCCGCTCTATTTTCGACCAGAGATGTGCAACGTCAGTGCAGCACTGCATTGCAGAGAACCAGTATTGCACATTCGCCATGCGTCTTGTCTATGAAACGTACCAGCAATTTTCCGCAGTGCTGGCTACAGTGGAAGGCCAGAGTCTGGAGCAATATTCGCTCGCGAAGTGACGACCCCGGTAGAGGCAGAGGCAGAGGTGAGGTGTAATACCTCTCGGTCGCCACCGGTGCCCACTGGAGCGGCAGCGACTTGGCGGCAGTCAGCTGCAGCTGGCGTACTCGGCTCCACTGGGTCGGGCCACCGTTTCCCTGCAATTTCCGCCCCCGCGCTCCGGAGGTGCACGCCACACTCCGGGCGAAGCAGTTCAGCTTATACGGTGTTCTCAGAGCAGCGCCGCGTGTACCAGGCACGGCCACGGGCGTGCGGCGTCTGCGCTGCTGCCGTGTCGTGCCGGCAGGGGTGCGCAAAGGAACAGAGAGCCTCGCGTGACCGCCGTGTGATATGTTGGCGTGTGTGAGCGACTTCCGTACCGTATCTCGGAAATAAATAAGGTACAGTTTCAGCTCGTGCAAGGCAAGTGCAAAAGAGCAATACAGCATTAATACGCAGACGGCAAGAAACTCAGACAATCCTAAGAAATTTTGGTCTTATGTCAAAGCGGTAGGTGGATCAAAACAAAATGTCCAGACACTCTGTGACCAGAATGGTACTGAAACAGAGGATGACAGACTAAAGGCCGAAATATTATATGACTTCTTCCAAAGCTGTTTCACAGAGGAAGACTGCACTGTAGTTTCTTCTCCATATTGTCGCACAGATGACAAAATAGTAGATATCGAAATAGATGATAGAGAGATAGGAAGACAATTAAAATCGCTCAAAAGAGGAAAGGCTGCTGGACCTAATGGGATACCAGTTCGATTTTACACAGAGTACGTGAGGGGACTTGACCCCCCTTCTCGCAGCGGTGTACCGTAGCTCTCTAGAAGACCGTAGCGTTCCAAAAGATTGGAAAAGGGCACAGGCCATCCCCGTTTTCAAGAAGGGACGTCGAACAGATGTGCAGAACTATAGACCTATATCTCCAACGTCGATCAGTTGTAGAATTTTAGAACACGTATTGTGTTCGAATATAATGACTTTTCTAGAGACTAGAAATCTACTCCGTAGGAATCACCATGGGTTTCGAAAAAGACGATCGTGTGAAACCCAGCTCGCGCTATTCGTCCACGAGACTCAGAGGGCCATAGACACGGGTTCCCAGGTAGATGCCGTGTTTCTTGATTTCAGCAAGGCGTTTGATACAGTTCCCAACAGTCGTTTAATGAACAGAGTAAGAGCATATGGACTATCAGACCAATTTTGAGATTGGATTGAAGAGTTCCTAGATAACAGAACGCAGCATGTCATTCTCAATGGAGAGAAGTCTTCCGAAGTAAGAGTTGTTTCAGGTGTGCCGCAGGGGAGTGTCGCAGAACCGTTGCTATTCACAATATATATAGATGACCTTGGGGACAACATTGGAAGTTCACTGAGGCTTTTTGCTGATGATGCTGTAGTATATCGTGAGGTTGTAAGAATGGAAACTTGTACTGAAATGCAGAAGAGTCTGCAATGAATTGACGCATGGTGCAGGGAATGGCAATTGAATCTCAATGTCGACAAATGTAATGTGCTGCGAATACATAGTAAGAAAGATCCCATATCATTTAGCTACAATATGGCAGGTCAGCAACTGGAAGCAGTTAATTCCATAAATTATCTGGGAGTACGCATTAGGAGTGATTTAAAATGGAATGACCATATAAAATTAATCGTCGGTAAAGCAGATGCCAGACTGAGATTCATTGGAAGAATCCTAAGAAAATGCAGTCCGAAAACAAAGAAAGAATGTTACAGTACACTTGTTCGCCCACTCCTTGAATACTGCTCACCTGTGTGGGATCCGTACCAGATAGGGTTGATAGAAGAGATAGAGAAGATCCAACGGAGAGCAGTGCGCTTCGTTACAGGATCATTTAGTAATCGCGAAAGCATTACGGAGATTATAGATAAAGTCCAGTGGAAGACTCTGCAAGGGAGACGCTCAGTAGCTCGGTGCGGGCTTTTGTCGAAGTTTCGAGAACATCATACCTTCACCGAGAAGTAAAGCAGTATGTTGCCCCCTCCTACATATATCTCGCGAAGAGACTATGAGGATAAAACCAGAGAGATTAGAGCCCACACAGAGGCATACCGACAATATTTCTTTCCACGAACAATACGAGACTGGAATAGAAGGGAGAACCGATAGAGGTACTCAAAGTACCCTCCGCCTTCCGGAGTATGGAGATGTAGATATAGAACGCCAATAAGGAGTTGTGCGACATAAACGGAAGTTGGTACTCGTGTTTCTACATATCAAAGATGATGTGCATCCAAATTTCTTGCCACTCTGAGGATTCATATCAGGTTTGTTCTAAGTACACGCTGTAACGGTAGTGAGCGTTAGTTACACCTGAGACTGAATGTAGAGAGTTGATATAGTCAAGATTGCCTTTAAGGCAGATAGACGCCATTATCAAAACCTTATAAGTTTGAAAGAGGTCGTGTAACTGGGCTACAAGAAGCTAGATTTTTCCTTGTGCAGTACTGCAGAAAGAAAGGAATTGTTGAGTGGTACTTAAGTTAGGTAAACGAATTAGTGAAATCAATGTGAAGTGAAGTAGAATTTAGAAAATAAATGAAAAACTTAGTTTAGTTTAGAAGAGTTCCACACATGTAAACAGTGGGCAGAGCAGCAGTGGCAACGGCTGGCGCTTCCAAGTCAGCACATTCAGCGGAAGCCATCGCCCTCCTTACATAAGCGGAAGCTGTCAATTCAGCCGTCAGGGCATCGCCCAACCGGCTCACGTGTTTCTCAATTGGCACATGTGATCAAATGCCCTCGCCTACATTCCAAGAGCCAATGACTGACGTTAAGAAGATTCTTTGAGAAGCTATGCAATGTGACAGAAGAGGTAATGACCGTGAAGTTGTTCACCTCCAGTGAACTGAAGTGAATAAATATGCGAGACGCAGTGGGCACGACAGTAGTAGTTTTTAGTTCAGTTTTGGAGCTGAAGACCGTCATGCAAGAAGAGACTACATTGTAAACAGAAGCACCATGTCCGCCGCTGTAATGGAATAGCAAGCAGCAGCCTCGCCACCGGAAGACGGAAGTTAGAAGGTATTTGAAGACTGATTTTTACATACCCGGGTGACTCGTGAGAATGGGAAGGAGACGGCCTCACATCAGCAGTCACTTGTGAGCTGATGATGAAGATCTGACAGCCGAAGACTGGCAAGCTGGAGTCCGTTGTTTGAGTCCGGGACACTGGCCTTCCCCCGCCACGCCGCTCCGCTGGCCGACGCACAACACTGACACACGCGGCCACATAGAGAAGAGAAACACTGGGACGCCACATCCAAGGTATCACCATCCGATTCACGGCTTCGTTCGCAATAATTAAACGGGCCACCTCACGATGTGCGTCTCCAGTCAACTGGGCGAAACAGCGACACGAGATACACACCGCCAGGCATATGGCTCTAAATGGCTCTGAGCAGTATGCGACTTAACTTCTGAGGTCATCAGTCGTCTAGAGCTTAGAACTAATTAAACCTAACTAACCTAAGGACATCACACACATCCATGCCCGAGGCAGGATTTGAACCTGCGACCGGAGCGGTCGCTCGGCTCCAGACTGTAGCGCCTAGAACCGCACGGCCACTCCGGCCGGCCCGCCAGGCATAATCAGACGCCGCCGCTCACGCAGCAGAAGGCTTCGCAAACGACACAGCTGCCACTCTTCCAGCCAGAACAGTCCAGTAAGGAAACCTTTGTACAAATCTTTCAATAAAAGTTGTCTTATGTAAAAATGCAGTTTAATTCTACCTCATACCCGAGCCAAGGAAGAACCCACTCTGTCCACATGTTGTTAAGAGAGAAAAAGTAATTTACTTAGTGTAACTCTTCAGGCTTTCCCGGCGATATCTTGACAATTCGAATAATCGGGTCTACCGCCGGGTGTTTGTGTCGCTTGGGCACAAACATCCGGCAGTAGACCCGATTATTCGTAATGTCAATTTATTTAGTGTTTTTCACCCTGACATAATGCTTTAAAATCAAATGCCCTTTGGCCGGCCGGAGTGGCCGAGCGATTCTAGGCGCTACAGTCTGGAGCCGAGCGACCGCTATGGTCGCAGTTTCGAATCCTGCCTCGGGCATGGATGTGTGTGATGTCCTTAGGTTAGTTAGGTTTAATTAGTTCTAAGTTCTAGGCGACTGATGACCTTAGATGTTAAGTCGCATAGTGCTCAGAGCCATTTGAACCATCAAATGCCCTTTGCAGTAATGCTCATCCTGACAATTGACTAGCATCAAAAGAGGTTACCCAGTTACAGAATGTAGCCACCGTATATGATTGCTGGCAGCGCTGGTAACGAGAAGGCACGGTCACAAGAAGACCGGGCTACGGACCGGACGGCCACGTGGCACTACCGAGAAGACCATCGTGTTCGGCGATGGCGCTGGCGCGTCCTGCTGCATCTGCAGCAGCAATTTGAGCAGTAGTTGGCACCACGCTGACACGACGACCTGTTACAAGTTGGTTACTCCAAGGACAGCTCCGTGCCAGACGCTCTGGTACCTGCAATCCACTGACCCTAAACCACCGCTACTTGCGACTTCAGTGACGTCAGGCGAGAGTTCAGTGAAGGGGAGGATGGAGGTCTGTTGTGTCTTATGATGAAATCTGGTTCTGCTTCGGTGCCATTGATAACAGTTGTTGGTCGTAAGGAGGCTAGCTGAGGGACGCCTGCAGTTTGTAGACCGATTTCGTATGACAGCAGGAACTCTCTACTGGTTATCCCACGCACTCTGTCTCCATATCTGCACATCAGTCTGGTGATTCGACCTGTTGTGCTCCTATTTATGAACTGCATTTCAGCTGGCTTCTTCCAACAGGATAACACTCGCCTACATACCGCTGTTGTTGTCCAGCAAGCTCTACAGACTGTCCATATGGTAGCTTGGCCTGCCCGGTCACCAGATCTGTCTCCATTCTAACACATGTGGGACGTCATAGGACAACTCCAGCGTCATCCACAAACAGCATTAACCGTCCATTCGTAAGGGTGTTTTAAGCATCATGTCACACATATGGTATCGTGACAACTTTCGGCTTATTGCCCAGTACCATCAGATGATTTGAATACTTTACTTAGTGACTCTTCAAATTAACGGACCCGGGAGGTGCTCGTGTAAAGCAATATCCATTGTCTGTAGTTTTTCTTTCTTTTCCATTCATGAAACGTAGCTAGTCTCGTCGTTCTCAGGTGCGAGTTCATTGTCTTAAGCGCCGGGAAACATCATTAGCGAAAACTGAAAAGAAGAAGCAGTAGGTCTAACGTGATAAGCTGTCATATAGATAAAGAACAGAAGGAAAGAACGGCACATAATGTCTACAGTTAGTGATGCAACTACTATGACTACACTCTTCGATAGAAAACAGCAGAAATTAAATAAAAGTGAGACAAGTGAGAATATAATAATTCCAATGCCAAAGAACGCAGGTGTTGACAGTTGTGAAAATTACAGAATTATCAGTTTAATAAGTCACGGCTGCAAAATACTAACACTAATTCTTTACAAACGAATGGAAAAAACTGGCAGAAGCCGACCTCGGGCAGGATCAGTTTGATTTCCGTAGAAATTTTGGAACACGTGAGGCAATACTGATCCTGCGACTTGTCTTAGAAGACAGATTAAAGAAAGGCAAACCTACGTTTCTAGCATTTGCGGACTTAGAGAAAGTTTTAGACAAAGTTGACTGGAATACTCTCTTTCAAATTCCGAAGGTGGCACGCTTCAAATAAGATATTTACAATTTGTGCAGAAATCAGAAGGCGGAGGGGCATGAAAGGGAAGCAGTGGTTCAGAAGGAAGTGAGATAGGATTGTAGTGTATCCCCGATGTTAATGAAGCTGTATATTGTGCAAGCAGAAAAGGAAAGAAAAGAAAAATTTGGGGTAGGAATTAAAATCCATGGAGAAGAAATTAAAACTTTGATGTTTACCGATGACATTGTAATTCTGTCAGAGACAGCATAGGACCTGGAAGAGCAATTGAACGGAGTAGACAGTGTCTGGAAAGGAGCATATAAGATGAATATCAACAAAGACAAAACGAGGATAATGGAATGTATTCTAATTTAATCAGGGTATGCTGAGGAAATTAGATTAGGAAATGAGACACGTAAATTGGTAGATTAGTTTTGCTATTTGAGGAGCAAAATAACTGATGACGGTTGAAGTAGAGAGGATATAAAATGTAGACTGGCGATGGCAACGAAAGTGTTCCTGAAGAAGAGAAAATTGTTAACATCGAGCATAGATTTAAGTGTTAGGAAGACCTTTCTGAAAAAAATCGTATGGAATACAGCCATGTATGGAAGTGAAATATGGACGATAAATAGTTTAGACAAGAAGAGAATAGAAGCTTACGAAATATGGTGTTACAGAAGAATGCTGAAGATTAGATGGGTAGACCACGTATCTAATGAGGAGGTACTGAATAGAAGAGGAATTTGTGGCCCAACTTGACTAGAAGAATCGATCGGTTGGTAGCATACATTCTGAAGCTTCAAGGGATCGCCTATTTAGCACTCTAGGGAAGGGTGGGGAGTAAAAATCGTAGAGGGAGACCAAGAAATGAATACAGTAGGCAGATTCAGAGGGATGTGGGTTGCGGTAGTTATTCATTGATGAAGAGACTTGAACAGGATAGAGTAGCATCTAACCTGTCTCTGGACTGAAGATCACAACTATAACAAGTGATCCAAATGTAAAAATAATGGAATAAGTAAGTCGTCATTGCTGACGGAAATGGGACAAATGGATCAATGAAGGCAATGGTCTACTGGGGAGTAGTTTGATACGGCAGTAAATAGAAAAGAGAACATATGATGCTTTATTTTGTTACAATCTGCCTCTGACAGCGGTATGTGCAAAGTTAACACAAACGGTGACTGCGTAATTTTTCTATACAACCTTTATAAAATCGCCAGTCATCCTTATTTTCTGAGACACGCCAAGTGGTGGTTAAAAAGTAGGTACGATGAATAACTTAGTGGAAGCGAAACCTTGATGAGATTAAAAGTGGAAACAGAGGAATAATTCACGGTTCACACTCGTTGGGCACGTGTAGGTGGGGCGGTCGAGGCTGTGATTATATTAAAGCACGGGATGTCGACGTCAGAACACGCTTCCCGTATGCAGAATTCACGCCGGACACCATCCGCCATGAGGCCTGTTCAATATTTCAGCACGCAGCCGCGTGGCGTTTCTCGGGTAGTGCAGCTCACAATGAAGTCGCAGCCCGTGTACTGTGACATGGGTCCTCTAATTTACCCGTCGTCTTGTCCGCTTGAATAATTCACTGAGGCTAGTAATAAGCGCCAATATTAGGCCTTCGGTGTGCTGACTGCTGTTCGAGACACGATAACGCACCACGTGTCGTCCTACTCGCACGTACAACCTCGTAGAGCACATCTCTCCGTCTTGTCGGCATTCCGTTCTTTAAGAAAACAATCTAATTAGGAAGAAGATAAATTTTATCGTCCTGCGATATGGAAGTCATTCAGACGACCGAGTCCCAAATCTCGGTTGTAGCTGCAAAAGGGCGATCGGAAGAGAATCCTTTCCAACTGCTGAACGGTTTTCTCATAAAGTTACCACTGTCATCTAATCCTACAATTGGTTAACCATGAATGGAAAATTACGAGAAGTAATACATTTATTGCAAGTAAATAGCTATATAAGATCAAAGTACAATTATAATAATACACGAAATTAGAAATTGTCCATGTTGTGATTTGCGTTGACCGTCTCCTTTTGGTAAAGAGTTCCGTATGGCAACTTTCGCATATACGGTGACACAGTTAACATTCACACATTGCATTTGGTTCATGATATGGCGTGATGTTGCAAATGAGATGGTAAAACCATCGGCTGCCTTCCTGGTGATCACGTGTCTCATCTCGAAGCTCTCCTTTGTACATGTTCGGTCAATGATGCCGCCTGTGCTGCAAAATTCTGGAGAATATCTTTCCTTTTTTTCCTTGATTGTTTTTAGTAGACATTCCGAAGCGCTGGTGTGGGGTAGCCGTAGGTCTTCAATGAAGCAGCATTCCCTCGCCAGCTGGTATACGGATCTGGATCGTGTTGTTTTAGAAACTTCGATCGCTTTCTTTATACAGGGCACCTTTTTCTGGTGTCGTTAGATTTTTCACTGAGAGATGTAGTCCGATGATTTATATGCCATACGGCAGTAGTGGAGAGATTTTGGCTCTGAATAGTGCCATTACTGTCTCTAGGTTTATGGATGTAATGTGTTTTGTTTTATGGATAACAACTAATGCTTCTACTGCTTTCTCTGTTGTATGTTTAGCGAAACATTTTGCTCTTGATTGTATCGTGACCCCTAGGTACTTGAAGTCTGGTACGATTTTTCGTTTTCTCTCCCGTAGGAAGATCTCAGCCGATGCAGGTGCTCTTCCTCCATTTCTGGGCACCATCATTTCTGTTTTTTCCACTTTCATTTCAAAGCCGTGTTCGACGTCTTTGTCTTCCACATCATTTATTGTTTATTGTAGCTTTGCATTGTCCTTTGAGCATATTGCAATATCGTCTGCGTATGAGAATGTGGTAAAAATCCCCCTCCTCGTAATTTTGTTTTTATTTTGATATTCCAAACAAAATTTAAGAGAAGTAATCATGAAATTTTAACTACCTCCTCGAAAAATGAAGTTACATAATGAGTTCTTTGTTTGTTTAGGCACACATCTGCAGTTGTGTTGCAGTTATATTCACAGCGATATTCTCGCGTTACAATACCGTGCCATGTCACTAGTGGAGCCAAAACAAAATAGCACTACCCATTGCTACGTAATTTTAAGGATTGTGCGCTGATTCTTTTTCGGCAGCATTAGAAATGTGAAGCTTCCCCTTTGAAAAATTAAAAATGATTGTGCTGGTAAACTTCTCCGTTATTTGATTTTCAAACAGCTGAGCAAAACTGAACGTACTCAGACATTTCTCTCTCTTTACTTATTCTGATCATCACTAAACTGACACACAATATTTTTAGCGCAACGCAATCTGACTTTCAATAATCCCTACAAAAGAATTACCCTGACTAACAATAACCTATACCTTTCATGTATCACAAAAATCTTCGTTACTCGAACTACTGCAATACAGCGAGTGCCAATACTGCCAGCTAAATAAAATATTCTTGCTACTGAAGGCACTAACTACTGATAGGCAGTTAGCAAATCAAAGATTTTGATAGAGAACAAACAATGCATTTACCTTAATAATGTTCAAAAGCGACATATATATGTCTATCAATTCATGACATCCGCCTTTACAAATTTCCTTTTTCTGGCGGACACACGTCCAGATCGTCTGCTTATAGTAACCTCTCAAAACTGTGGCATCTCTCTCTCCACATCCATCACTTCTGGCGGCTCACCTCCAACTGCCCAACGCAAGGCGCTGTTCACATCTAACTGCCCAACACTACACAAGCAAATATTCCAACAATGAGTCCAACCAGCCACAGACTGCACACAACGCAGTCAGCGATTTTCATACAGAGCACTACATGGCGTTACCAACATAAAAACCTAAACAGCTTACTTACAAATGTTACAGCTGTGTCAGGCCAATCAAGACGGCTAAAGAAATCATCTCGTTCGGCGTGACACAGTTGCAACATTTCTGCTGATGTTGAAGACAAAATACGGATTATCAATGGGCTGGGTAGCTTTGTTTTGACCTCTCTAGCGACGTACTAGGATTCGATGGTGCTGTGATATCTGTGTGTACCAACAGAGCAGACAATATACCTATAATGAATAAAATATTAATTACACAACTTTATTTTTATTTTGAGGCGCCAGTTACAGCTTTATAAATACCCCTGGTAATATCTTACTATCGTCGATTTTGACTGGATCCTACTGCTGCTTGCACAGAAGATCACCGCAATAGGTCACGTTTTATTGAAGTGTTGCGAAATTAATAACGAGAGTGATATACAATGAAAAGTATAAAAGCGAAGGAACGAACTTAGCCTATCGACAACATAGCTTTATCTAAACTACACATGAACGATTTTCATAGATTTCTCCAGCACATACATATGAGATGGGTATAATTTAAGTGCAGCTACTCAAGCAAGTACAGAGTGGGTTGTGATAACCATAGGGCAGCGAAAGTTGGTAGATATGGTAATGCTTTAATTCGAAACTTATTTACATCGCCACTAGGCGCAAATCTGGAGCCGTACAGCATCTCGTCGGCGTGTCTGGAGCTCATACTGAACAAAATGAGTAATCGGTGAATAATAATGCCTTTCTCACTTGTTTGACCTTTTCTGCCCTTGTACCATTCGTAATCCATTACATAAGGAGACGTGTAGGAATGTCTTCCTTGCATTGAGAGCACCAGATTTGCATCTGACGGCCAAATTCGGAACTAAATTTTTGTAGCGTAAATCGTTTCCACATTTACGCATTAGAATATCTACCACGTTTTGCTGCAGTAGGATAATTACAGCTCACACGGGCATCTGTGAGTAGCTGCACTTTAATTATAACCACCCAGAGTAATTACATTACTTACTGAAGTTAAAAAACGTTGTTCTGCCTGAATACTTTAAAAGGTATACTCACTTAAAGTATGAAGCACACTGAAATGTGCTTTTATGAATATAACGAATAGTATACTTTCACCCATACGTCTGTAGTTCGTTGTATTTGGTCTTGATAATAACGTACGTTGCATAAAAATTAAATCTAAACATGTGTTTAAAATACTGTAATAGCCATGTTGAAGAAATAAATAAATAAAAGGTCAAAAATCATTGTCGTTGCAACTATCGTCATCAGCTTAATGTCGTGCGTCTGATCATTGTTTCACATCAAAGCCAGTGCAAAATCTTGCAGTTGAAAGGCAATGATTGTAAGCCTCGTAAATTAAAGAGCAGGTCGTGTTTTGTGGACCCATTCTTCCTAATGCCAGTGATTTTTTGCTACGTTTTTGTGTCTTCTCCGTGGAACCATGATAATGAAATAATTATGAACAACCACTGTCAGCAGTAAACCAATGTCGCCAAATGAAACTGTCACTGGCAACAGACATGTCTAATTAGTTTGTTTGATATAATCGGCAAGATAAAACTAAACGAAAGTTTGTAAGGCGATGCTGTTACCTTCTCTCACTGTTTAGTTCGGGAACTGGCTAACACCATTACTGTATTAGCGGTGAACGCCTACAACTTCTGCTTGCCCGCAACACTGTCTCATGAAGTTCAAGGGGCGAACATCGGTGTACGCTACTGCTAAAGTCAGTCAGTGTCGGTAGAGATGTAATAATGCTACACCAGAAAGATGTTAAAATGTTTCGCACAAAAGGCGATGCGCAAAACTTTCTGCAGCGCGCAGGTGTATCGGTAACATATTTCCGTGTTACGGAATGCCGATCGTCATTAAGTTTAAGCAGTCACTTAAAAAAATTACGAAATTATTTTTTTCAATGCTAGTTCCATATGAATATACAGACATCTGGTATACAGTTCATGACTGCTTTATAGTGGGGATTTCTTTTGCATCTATCAACTGCGGTTTGTGTTGGATACGTCGAAATTGCTTCTGCGTCTGTTTTCCTTCTCACCTCATTGTTTTCTACGTAATTCATAGAAAACTTTGACGTATTTTCCCAGCTGTAACTTCAGATACACTTAGCCTCCCATCATATTAATTACTGAGATGATAAATACATTTTCTGTCATGAAATCTTTTGCATGGACGATAAAACAGATGCATGTCGAAAATAATCGCTTAACGCCAACAATGCCGCCTGTTTAAGCACTGTCAACACCAGGATTTTTTTTTCTCACTGAGTACCGCTGGGATCATAAAGACCCCAAGTAAACTACACATGATACAGGCCTATTCGTAGTGCTTTAATGAACTAACTTAAAGACATACGTTACAGCCAACGTGACAGCCATCATTCAGTTTTCATAAATATTAAATTCAAAAATGAAAAGGCAATTCAGATTGGGGTGATTTTAACCCAGTGTTACTCAGTGCAGAAAAAACGAATAAAATTTAATGTGTTGTAAATATAAAACTGAATAAAACATTTCCTTAAATACATTGTGGGAGTATACAGTGATCAATGTTATTACAAATATTTACAGCGAAAAACAGTATTGATCACAAATTATTTATTGCGGTGACCGGTTTCGACCACAAGTGTGGTCACCTTCTGACCAAAGAAAACGGGCACGTGAATAAATGATTTATGATCAAGACTGTTTTTGATAGTAAATATTTGAATAGAACATCACTGGGTGTAATTGACTCAGAGGAACAAAGCCATACTTTTGAAAACAATAGCTTTGAAAAAAGGGAATTTGAAGTCTATTTTAGCACACTTTAGTACTTCTTGGACTATGTTGCAGCGAACATTTTAAAAACAGGGTGTAGTGCAGAAACGTTGCAGCCTACAATCTGAATTCCAAAACTCCGCCGCATGTCACATTTCAGCTGGAGACCTGATACTGGCTTTCTAAATCACTTCTTCAGCCAGTATTACTCGGATTTTTATGTTTGTATGGAATTAGAAAGTTCAAGACAAGATCTGGCAAAGTTAAATTTCAATGCTGGCAGTGAGGTATGTATCGGTAGTTAAGATGAAGTAGCACTGTCCGATGTGGCAAACAGCCTTAATCAGACGGTATGGAAGATTAATTTGAATGATCGCCACTCCAAAACGAGAACATTATTTCCTCCAAATAGAATTTCATCAGATGATGCTAGTAAAGAGGTGAAAGATACTCAGAATCCTCGGGGATCTCTCACTCTGTATAGTACGCTTTATAAATTTGCTTTCGGAATGAAGCTTCCACTCTACAGTGAAGTGCGCGCTGTTTGGAAACTTTATTGTTTAAACTGTATGTTGGTTTGGATCTGGAATCCCAAACCTTCTCTTCCGTCGTTAAATTTCTTACGGACAGAGCTCCCCGGGAATTAGTCCCGACCCGCCCTCACTTCGCTACATCTGTTTTGTACCTCTCTCCTACATTCCATACTTCATTTATTTTGTTTGTTGCCTGTCCAGGTATATATGAAGCACTTTGACAGCTGGCGGTCGGCAACTGGAAATTACTGGTGCCGACTGGAGGCAACAGCAGAGCCCACGCACCAAAAGAAGGGTGGAGGGAACGAGAAATGAACCCGCCAGGGGGAGAACAAGGGTGGGACGAGAAACATATTTCCACATGAAATGGTAAATTCCTGGTTTCCTAAAACAAGATTCTGGCCACATACCCTCCCTTGCACGTGCCATCGAGCAAGCCAGAAGCCTCTCCAGCTGCACCCCTTCACTACCCACCCCAGCACTCCCTGCCGCCCCTACTGCCTTTCTACCCCTCTCCTCATCCGTTTGCTTTCCATTGAGATGGTCACAATAATTGAAAATGTGCGCCAGCGCAGTTCCTCATCCCGAGTCCGAAACCAATTTCGAAGCTCAACCCCCACCGCCGCCAAGCTCCCCCCCCCCCCCCCCCCCCCCATGCGCCCTGCACCGAGCACCACCGACGACCCCGTCCGCGGCTCTCCGTCTCTGCTCTCCCGTAAGCACAGAAATCTGCTCTGAATGGCCCAGTACAAGCGACTTCGGCCCGGCCTTTGACTGCTGGCGAGCTATGACGGTCCCGTGTACTTGCCGCTGCTTGCATGTCCATAATAATTTCCAGTCGAATCAAGGCACACCGTCTTGTGTCTCCTCTCTCTGTCTCTCTCTCTCTCTCTCTCTCTCTCTCTTCTGATTCTCTTCCTCTCATTCACTCCTCACTATCTCATTAGTCTCTCACTCACTCTTTCTTTCTTCTCTTTCCCTCACTTACTCTCTCACTCTTCTGAATCACTCTTGTCCCTCATTCCACTCTGCCAAACTCGCCCGCATGTTATTGATGGAACCTGACTGGAACCATGCCCTTTTACCTTCATTACGTTCCACGAACACGTGCATGTGAATGTAAATCCTTTCCTCGAAATAGACTATGTTAACGGATTTTAACTTCTGCGCAGATTCTTCGAAAAGAACCGGCGTATTTGAGTTAGCAGAAGCAGCAGCAAAAGCAGTGGTGGTAGCACTGCAAATGTTAACTTTATTAGTTCTTAGTCAGCGCTATTTATTCAACCAAAAAATTTTCTCTTCAACATTGGACACACTACCCACAAAATTTTAGTTTCTAATCACTTTGGTAATACATACCGTGGTTTTTTAGAATGTTTGTCTCATACCTTCCGAACTGTTTCGTACATAACTAATAAGCTTTTAATTTAATAAATTATAACTTTATATTCCTTAAAGAACAAGTTATTTACTGGCAAGCATTATAAAGCTATGTGCCTAATCAGGAATCAACGAGGAACGTGTGTTTCTCAGAATACGAAAGAATTAGAGAGTAGAGTAGCCAATGGCAAATTGAACTCACGTTCCATTGCTGCGGTGTGCTCGCGGAGCTCAATTTACAGAAATCACTAGAAGTTGTGGTTAGAGTCCTGACCTGGCACACAGTTTCAACATGCCGTTTATACTCCACAGCATTACTTCGCTACTGCTACATTGATACCAAACTAATATCTGCAGAAAATTCTTATAGTCGCCTATGGGATTGGGCCTGTCAGCAAGCGGAGGAATACTGTGGACATTCATCCGTTAAGTAATGACAAATCGTTCGAATGTGTCGTTTCTGTAAGACCCTCACCAGTTCCCATCAATAAAATCCAGGATTTCTGCATAAAAACGCCATTAAGGTCTGCTATGCTTCCAGCAGAGATTACTACAGTCCCCTTTGAGGAACAGTAAGTCAGTTATTAGGTAATTATATAAAGATTTCGCTAGTGTTATTTCAGAGGACAGTGGGATGTTGAATTAATGCAAAAGCTGTAGTTGTTAGTTTGGAGCAAATTACGAAATTATTACTCCGTACTCAATATAGCGCAAGTCGTCAGCAGGTCTGTGAATAATGCTTTATTACGGCATCATCCGTCAGCCAAGTATAATAGTAAAAGTAACTTATCCGGTTTAACGGAATACTAAGATGTTCTCCAAGTACAGTTCGCCATAAACAATTCAGCAGGAGGCGGAAACGTAATTAAAAAAAAAAGAGCTTAATGAAAATTTTTCCACTACATGGGGCTGTAAGACTTATTACGTAAATAGGTTCGGCTACAAATGACATATGATGACGGATACCTGGTGTGACACACACATTAAACCAGCAGCACTGTGCAGTGTACATGGCCACACAAGTATGGCATTCAGCAGTTGTGGAACTGTTTGATGGTTAGGTAAGCCCCTTCACCACACAAGGTGGTGTTACATCGGATGTAAAAAATCATATTTTAGTTATTCTGAGGCAAAAACCTGCATAAAAAGCAAGAATGAAATCGGTGTTTAACTGTCGTAAGAGTAGCGTAAGACATGTTCAATATTCTATCTAACGTTTTCTGCCACAAGTAGAAATTGAGAAACAGAATGTCTCAGGAGTCATGCTCAGAACGTGTTGTGCATTGCTGGCGTTTAATTCGGCAACGTTTGTAATCGGGACACTGAAGAGAGTATCTTATAGATAACCCCACCACCATGTTGTCCGGACGGCGAGGCTGTAGGGAAATGACGGCTGATAATTCTAGCATTTCCAAAATGCCTCTGCAGCAGCTGCTTCACTGGTAATGAAATGTGCGAAGGAGCAACATCTCGAATAAAAGTTATCCTATCCATACATTTACACTGTTGAAGAAAGGAAGAAAGAAAGAAGATTGGGTTTAAAGTCCCGTCGACATGGAGGTCATTAAAGAAGAAACGTAAGGTCGGATGGTGTCAGAGTTCGGGAAGAAAATCGACTGTGTCCTTTCAAAGGAACCATCGTGGCATTTGCCAGAAGCGATTTAGGGAAATCACGGAAAACCTAAGTCTGGATGGCCGAAAGTGGGTTTGAATTGTCTTCCTCCTGAATGCGAGCCCAGTGTGCTAACCACTGCACCACCTCGCTCGGTACGCTGTTGAAGGGCCGGGATGACGATTCGGGGAAGACTCTCTCAGGGTGTAGCAGTGGCGGTACAGGTTACAGTAACCGCAGGAATCTCCAAAAATATCGCCCTACGGTAAACTATGCCGTGAACCCGCACCATATAGCTACCTTTTCATAATGAAGTGGTACTGATTAACGTGCGAGCGGATTTTCCGTTGCCCTATTCTACAATTCTGTGTACTGACATATTCTTGGCGATGAAAATGGGCTTCGTCTGTCCGCAGAATGTTCCCTTGCCATCATTGTCCACTTCCATGCGTTCAAAAAATTCTAGAGCATACGTTTGTCTTTCTTTCAGGTTAGAACGAAGCAATTCCTGGGTAATTTACTAAGGGTAATAATGCAGGATGTTTTGCAGAATTTTATTCTCCGTGCTGACAGGTACGAACAAAGTTTGGGCGATTACCCCGTGCACTTTATATTTGCAAACCACCACTCGACCCCTCCTTGTGGTCACCTCTTTTACCGATGCCGGATCAATTGTTTTCCTCCCTGTGTCACACTATACTTCAGAATAGCCAGTCTTTTCGCATTTCGCAATTATTTTCTGCTGGCCTTTGATAGACATCCAAACAACGCCATTTTTCATACCCTTGATTGTTCGGAAGTTCTGCAAAGCTGCTGGCGCAAAGTCACCGTTCTTGTAAAAGAGCTCTACCAGCAACAGGCGATCCTGCTTTGAGACAGTCATACAGAGCGCCTCAGACGCCAACTGAGAAACGGCCGATTTTCTTTCCATAACGTTTTCCCTTTCTTCGATAATTTCTGTTCGGATTTGACGTCGTTCAGGCAGTGGTTCATTTGTTACAACTTTTCGAAACTGAAATTGTAATTACAATCTTATAATAATACTATAAATGCGTGTCAGAATTGAAAGTAAGTGGTGCCCACCAATGTCAGCACGATCGCTTTGCCTCCTTCAATGCTCTGATGCACTGTGCCGTGTCGCCCACCACGTTGTGTTTTGCTGCCTTTGACAGATCTGATGTACTGCAAAGGATGCCTCGCGAGTACTCCCCTTGCACCAATAGTGACTCCTGCGGCTCGCTGCAGGGCTTTCCCAATTTTTAAAACAAACTGCCGGCGCAAATTGACGGTAAACATCCGGGACGCCGTCTACCATAGGTAACATTGTGTGTGTGTGTGTGTGTGTGTGTGTGTGTGTGTGTGAAGAGCATGCCTAAGATAAACTGACGTCAAATTACGAACCGTTTTTAATTCCATCGGCGTTTGCACACCGTGTTTAGCGCTTTTGTTGTCACAGCTGCTTACTCTTCTCTCTCGTCCGGATGCGTAATTCGACACCACTACACACAAGGAGACTCGCTGATGTGATATGTGCTCTTGACAGACCAATATATTAATCGTTACATCTGTTTATGAATTTACCATTTCTGACAATCTGTTCCTACGTGTAGGCCTTTCAGATCTACATGATACTCTGCAAGCCACCTAATGGTGTGTGGCGGAGGTTACTTTTGGTACCAGTATGTGATCCCTCCAGTCCTGTTCCACTAGCGAATAGTGCGTGGGAAGAATGATTGTCGGTAAGTCTCTGTGTTGGCTCTAGTTTCTCGAAATTTCTACTCGTGGCCACTACGCGAGATGTATGTGGAGGGGGGGAGGGGGGGGGGGAGTAATATGTTGTCTGACTCCTAATGGAAAGTGCTGACCCGAAATTTCAATAGTAAATCTCTCCGTGATGCACAAAGGCTCTCTTGTAACGTCTGCCAGTGGAGTTTTTTTTAGCATATTCGTAACGCTCTCTCGCCAGCTAAACGATCCCGTAACGAAACGTGCCGCTCTTCGTTGGATCTTCTCTCTCATCTATCAGTCCAACCTGATAGGGATCCCAGATAGATGAATGGGGCGAACATGCGCCTTATAAGCCACTTCTTTCACCAGCCGGGGTGACCGAGTGGTTCTAGGCGCTACAGTTTGGAACCGCGTGACCGCTACGGTCGCAGGTTCGAATCCTGCCTCGGGCATGGATGTATGTGATGTCCTTAGGTTAGTTAGGTTTCAGTAGTTCTACGTTCTAGGGGACTGGGACTGATGACCTCCGAAGTTAAGTCCCATAGTGCTCAGAGCCCTTTGAACCACTTCTTTCATGGATAAGTTAAGATTCCTCCTATGAGTCTGACTCTTGTATCTGCTTCTCCCACTATCTGTTTTATGTGGTCATACCAATCAGGTCGCTCTGGATGGTTACGCCTAGACATTTTACGGCCGAAGGTGTCTCCAACAGTTTGTCATTAATGGTGTAGCTGTACAGGTCTAAGGCGCTGCAGTCATGGACTGTGCGGCTGGTCCCGGCGGAGGTTCGAGTCCTCCCTCAGACGTGTGTGTGTGTGTGTGTGTGTGTGTGTGTGTGTGTGTGTGTGTGTGTGTGTGTCCTTAGGATAATTTAGGTTAAGTAGTGTGTAAGCTTAGGGACTGATGACCTTAGCAGTTAAGTCCCACAAGAATTCACACACACACACACACATATATATATATATATATATATATATATATATATATATATATATATATATATATATATATTTTAGCTGTACAGTAGTCGATTCCTTTTCGTATGTATGCGCAGTACGTTGCATTTATTTACGTTCAGGGTCAACTGCCGGAGCCTGCACCAAGTATCAGTTTAGATTGGATAATAATGTCTTGAATACTGTCCATACTGTGTGCATTTACAGCACATTCCGAAAAAAACATAGCAACGTTCAGTACATAATTAATTATAGACGAGGTTGAAATATGTACCTGGGCCAGGTCTAGGGACATGGAACAGAGTTCCGAGAACACAACAGAACTTAAAACGCGTTTTGTGAAAAGAAATTGCGCTTATAACGTTTATTTTATATTTACACTCCTCGGTTGTAGCTCTGGGCAGATGCCGGCACGATGAAGAGGGACATCGGGCTTCCGACAGAGAGCTGATACCGGAGAGCGCGCGACGTGGCTGTCCTGGGGTGTGGGTCGGTGTGGTGAGTGCTGTCGGGCTGCCGCGACCAGCCGCCCGGCGAGGCACGCTCGATATACAGCACTCGCGGGGAGAAGCGCCGAGCGCCGGCGAAGAGGCCCCCGCGCCATCAGTCGCGCCCGCGCCCGAGGTAATGGCACGTGAACCCGCGCTCCGTCTCTGTCCGACACGCCGCGACCAGGATTACGACCGCCAAACAAATGGCTGCTCTCTGCTCTGCCCTCCTTTTCTCCCGCGGCCCCAGCCGCTCGCGATCTTCTTAAACGGCCGCGCGAGCTGCTTTGACACTGATACTCGTGTGACGCATCGCCCCCACGTGGACGACATCTGTTCCGGACGATTCGCAACGTAAAATCGAGCCTCTCCTCCCCGTCTTCCACACATACGGCAAGCGCCATTCCGGAGCCAGGTTTTTGTTCGAGTCACGCCCTCTCTCCAAAACGAGGATTTATCGGCGTCATTTATGTAGACCCGAGCGTACGAGATATGAACAAAAACGAATCGGCACAGCTTATGTTGCTAAGAAACTGCCACGGTGATGCGCGGCTGATTTTTGGGTCTTAAGCTGTGTCAATGTGTCGTTAGAATCGATCATCTCAGCGTCAGTGTGTAATATTACAATAACATCGATTTATGTGGAAGACGACATCCTGAAGACACTTCGAAAATAACTCAAAATTTTCAGTAGCAATTAAAATCCAGGGACAAGAAACATTTCCTGCATCTCACGTTCGGTGCTAGTGTTAATGTCCAATGGTTTCCACCTTATTAAGACGCTCTGCTTTATCTCTCTGCCATTTTAAGAGGATGAATAGACCGTCCCAAAGCAACTCAGAGCAGACGAGACCGAGGATCGTTACCAGGAGTTACTGGTACACAGCGACTTTAGCTATTGAAGAACCAAAATATCACTTTTTCGCTTTTAGGTCGTCGGGCGAGCAGATGATGCAAGTGTCGCTGATGAAATTTTCCGGGGTTATCGTGCAAGTAACGGTGTCATCGTGTAATGTCGCCATTTGTAGTTATCGTTAGCAGTAGTGGCTGACATGTGTAGTGGGTGACCTTTTCACTGGTAGTCTATAACGGTCACGTCGTGCTTTTTCTGCTACAGTCTTTCTTGTGCTCTCCCGAGCTCCAAGAGAAGATAGCGGGAAGGGCAGTCAGAAACACGGGTCCTATACGGTGAGGAAATAAACAAAACAATCCCTTTTAAGAGACGACCAGTGAGTATACAGAAAGTGTTTGTATAAAAGAGGAACTCAACGAGGCAGTGCTGTATACAGAAGGACCTTTATAGACCGTCGTACTATTTGAGTAGTGTTACCACGAGCAGCACTTGCTGGTAAATCGGTAACAAACTTCAGGGCTGAAGATTTTGTTCATGTAACTACCTATCGTGACAGCATAATGAGAGGAAAGATGTAGCCTTGAATTTATACCCACTACTTAGCAGTCACGTTCCACAACAGCATTTATTTATTAAAACGCAGACAACGGTATTTCCTCGACGTATGTTATTCATGAGCGCATTATAAAACAGCCATGACTCGTCAGTCTCTGTAATACTAGTTTTCCAGATTGTATTCAAATAAAATAAGGCGGAACACAATCATTGTTTCTTACTGAAGTCAGTGCTTATTGATCACTTGATAGCTGTCTTAGAGGCCTAAGTCAGCTGGTTTTATTATATTTATCGACATTTATTTATTTTATATATCGATTTACTTAAATTTGCAAGATTGTGGCCTTTAGATTCTCTCTTACTTGTAATCTTGCATCCTCAGTGAGTGAGCTTTAAAATTTGTGTAGTGCGCCAGGAATTTATAACGAAGATAATGATGATGATTATTATCATGACCATGATAATGATAATAATAATAATAATAATAATAATAATAATAATAATAATAATAATAATAATAATAATAATAATATAGTAATAAATATATGGAATTTAAAAAATGTCAGATTTATTAATATCGAGATTCACAGTTCCCTCGTTACATTCTTGTCGAATGTTGGTAATGACTTCTAACATAAATGTCTTGCAGCACTGCGGAAGACATCGACATGGAGAGCCATAAATAATAGGGTAAGCCTAGCAAAAGACATGAAAGGAATAAAACAGAAATAGAAATGGATGTCAAAGGCACAAATAGTTCAATAGTTTACAGCGTGACAGATGGTTTATTGTTGGGCAGAAGGAAAACAGTTGGGATATCCCGAGGAGGAAGCTTTGCTGATGATTACAGATAAAGCTTTAGTCTCTTGAATGCAGAGTGGGTTTGGATAAGACGCAGGTTACACTGGAATTTGTACCACAGACTTACGATTCAAATGAAGAAGGAGACTGGGAGAGATTTAGTATCATGGAAACGTACAGCGTGGATCATGGACTTACCCGATCCAGTATACGTTTATTCAGTAAAGGTAGTCTGATAAAGGGAAAATGACATCAATAATTTCTTGAAGCAATTCTCATTCCTCACTGCACAATTTCACGAAGTATGGGTTACCCTATGCTGGTGATTATTAGGCAAAAGACTGACAGTTATCCCATGACAGGTTGCTATTAATACACATCTCCTTTCCCATGTGATGTTCTGATTTCTCTTCTCAAAACGCCATTGTGTCATGTCACTTATAATGCCGCGCAGCTCTGCAGTTAGGTCGAAGTATGAAAATACTGTCCAGAGAACGGCTGTTTCCTTTGAACAGACCCCGAAATTATTAAACACTACACCGCAGTATGATAATTTTAATATAGAAGCAGGAAGGCGGCCACATTCTGCCGAGGATACTTTGACGAAGCCATTTCGAAATCCACACACTGCAGTCATCGGGCTGTTACGGGAAACCCGCGCTGTCGTTGCGTGTCTGAAACTATTGTCCGCCAGGCCAGCGAGGAAACTGCCGAACTTGTTTGTCGAGTCCCTCTTTTGTGCTTGGTCACAGAACTGGCTCTGAAGAGCGTTTTCATTAATGGATGCTTCGAGACAAATTACGTGCTCCCACAGAGGCATTTGTCCTTTTATTACTGCCCATTCGCTGTTCATCTAGCTCGCTTATTTCACAAAACGTATCCACAGAATGTACAATGGCAACTTCAGGAACGAGTTGCGAATGGGCGGTCTTGAGCGACGGCCGAAATACAATTTCAACATATTCTGTGTAGTTGTATTTAGGACTCTATTATAAGCAAGTTTATCGTGCCGTATTTTAAGCCATTAAACTGAAAGAGTTCTTTTTTGTTTTACAGGTAAGTTTGTGCAGAAAGTGACGTCACCAGTGTCCGAAACTTCTTGTAAGTACACATACTTCATGGATAATATACATAATTTTTGTCTGCTCCCTTCCCCATCCAACCCACATACGCACTATATAATTCTCCTTACTGGCCTGTGAGACTCCATCCTTTCTGCTGGGCTAAAATTTCGCTAGGTATAACGCCCATTCCTTTCCGATTTGCCGGCCGCGGTGGCCAAGCGGTTCTAGGCGCTGCAGTGCGGAACCGCGAGACTGCTACGGTCGCAGCTTCGAATCCTGCCTCGGGCATGGATGTGTGTGATGTCCTTAGGTTAGTTAGGTTTAAGTAGTTCTAAGTTCTAGGGGACTGATGACCTCAGATGTTAAGTCCCATAGTGCTCAGGGCCATTTGAACCATTTTTTCCCGATTTTCGTTATAGATCGGAAGTGATACACATTGACACCCCGAAACGTCATAACGTAATAAAACAGGAAAAACCATGACAGATTCACATTACAAATAAATTTATTAGAATATATGCAAATTATGGTACTTTCACGCCGTCCATAATGTATTACATAAAAAATGTTGCAAGAGTCATTAGACACAGTCGTACAATTTAATTTCATTGTTATTAGTTTCGGTTGGCTATAGCCATCGTAAGTGACAATATTAGGGTAATTTTACTGTCGAAGTATGACTAGTTATTTTGCAATAAAACAGCACTTCACTACATTCCAATACACGTGAAAGAAATACTTAGCTCAAATCACCTGGAGCTGAGTCGTTACGAAGTGTATTGTACGTAATCGAAACTCATATAAGATGCCGCTCGGGGTAGTCCCGTGGTCTAGGGCGCCTTCCCACCGTTCGCGCGGCTCCCCCCGTCAGGGATTCGAGTCCTCCCTCGGGCATGGGTGTATGTGCTGTCCTTAGCGTAAGTTAGTTTAAGTTGCATTAAGTAATGTGTAAGCCTAGGGACCGATGACATCAGCAGTTTGGTTCCATAGGAAGTTACCACCAAAACATATAAGATACTGACCACAAACGTTTTCCCCACAAGTAATAATTATTGTTATTCGCGAGGTATTTATTACTACGGGTACTTTCACCGTTTCTTTTAACACATCGCATCAACTATTAATTTGGAAAGATCATTCCAGTATAATCAGATGGCGATTTAGTAATGTCCAAAATTACCTTTAACAATGTTTCATAAAATTAGATTTCATGCTTGTCTCTTCCAACAAAGAAGTGAGTTAGACCTTGAGTGAAATAGTTTGATATGACCTTCAATGTTTTCCTAGCTGAATCCCCACCCCACCCCCACCCACCAAGGTATCATTTCAGAGATCATCGTACGCTGCAGGGCTTTGCGAAGCTTAAGTAATCCAATCACTATAGAAGTGATTTAGATTCGATTATCGGTATATATATCATCGCTCGTGACAGCGTTTACCGGTTAGCAAGCTGCAAATGGCAGCGGCGCGAATAAGCTGACAGCAGCATGCGCGGTCGGAGTCGCCTAGGCAGTAGGCTACCCGCCGAGAGGATTCGACACGCCACGTTAGAAGTCAGATACACGTAAATTTCAGTCTCAAAGTTCCCATAACACCTGACGACGCTAGAAAGTTTGTCTTGTGAAATACCTTTCACCTTCACAAATATAAACCGGCTGCGAAACGAAAAGAAAATAAATAAAAAATTATTTGTTTTCTCCTGTCAAAAGCATACGGACATTAAAGACAGACACAAAATGTGTTGCGTTTTCATTGACGTCAGTGATATTTTCTGCAAACACTGCATACACAGTACGTTTCCACATGACAATTCTTATACCGACAATTTTTGCTTATGAAAGTTTGGGTACAATTTACTTACGGCGTTTGTTTATCCTGTTTACAGATTTTTAAAGTCAGCAGATTTTATCCTCGTTGCTAGCGGACGTTTCAGTTGAATGAGCTAGGTGTCACTCTCAACTTTCAAATTTTTTTTCGCTTTTAGGAACCCGATTTTCTTTCTTCTGCGTGTAGGTACTTTGCATTTCATTTTGCTTGTGCAAAACTTCCGAATGTTGTCTTAGTAGAAATTTTAATGTGGCTTCTCTTGCATTTGCATACGGTACTGTGTTTTTGCGTACGTTGTCCGCAACTGACAGCATCACAAGTGCAGTTTTTTTAAGTACCGTCTCGTATTCATGTCTGTGGGAATCATAAGAGCTGTGTTCAGAGTTCACAGTTCAGCTTTGTGGTGTTGAGTGATAGGAGGGGCGGTAGGGAGAGCGGCGGTAAAAAAAGAAAACAACAGTTGCCATATGTCGTTCGCTGCGGAAAATGGACATCGTAATAAATGGAAAAAAAATGTAACTTCGTTCTCTACATCATGGTCTTACAGCTCCCATTGCGCGATTTTTACTTTTTTCGTCCGTTTCTAATAACATTTACACCGGAAGCGTATGGAATCTCACTGACTTGTAGAATTGTCTTTAAAGGTGACTCCCGCTTCGAACTGAGCCCAGACGATCAGTGAAGACGTGTCTGGAGGCGCCCCGGACAGTAGTGGGGTACCAATCTGAATGTCGCCCTCCATACGGCACGACGACCAGGAGCAATATTCTGGGGTGGCATTTCATTTCATAGCAAGACCTCTTGTGATCCCCGGTACCCTAAGAGCACAGCAGTACGTGTTCGATATTCTGCGCTCCGTTTTGTTGCCCTTCACGGGAAGTCATTCAAAAAGGGCTCTGAGCACTATGGGACTTAACATCTGAGGTCATCAGTCCCCTAGAACTTAGAACTACTTAAACCTAACCAACCTAAGGACATCACATATATCCATGCCCGAGGCAGGATTCGAACCTGCGACCGTAGCAGTCGCGCGATTCCGGACTGAAGCACCTAGAACCGCTCGGCCACCACGGCCGGCGGGATGTCATTCTGGGCTTGTATTTCAGCAAGATGATGCCCGTTCGTAGACGACGAGTGTTTCCGCTTCGTGCTTGCCAAACCCTACCTTGCCATCAAGGTAGACGGATCTCTCTCCAATTGAGATAGTTTGGAGCATTATGGGCAGCTCGCGATTTTGACGCTCTAACGCGCCAGTTGGACAGAATTTGGCACCATATCCCTCAGGAGAACGTCGAATAACTATCAATCAATGGTAAACCGAATAACTGGTTGCTTAAGGGCCAGAGGAGGGCCGAGGCATTATTGATTTTCTCAATTTGTGAAGCTCTTTCTCTTGAACAAATCATCGAATTTTTCTGAAACTGTAATAATTTGTTTTTCGTCCCATTCGGATAAATATTTCGTAGTGCGTTTTTTAAAGTGTGTTTATTCGAACGGAAGGGGAAAAATAACGACCAAAGAACACTCGAATCATCGAGCGCTACCAACTTTTTCTTCATCCTTCTGTGTTTTACGCTTCACGAAACTGCTCATAGCCGGACGGTGTGGCCGAGCGGCTCTAGACGCTTCAGTTCGGAACCGCGCTGCTGCTACGGTCGCAGGTTCGAATCCTGCCTCGGGCATGGATGTGTGTGGTGTCCTTAGGTTAGTGAGGTTTAAATAGTTCTAAGTCTAGGGACTGATGACCTCAGATGTTAAGCCCCATAGTGCTCAGAGCCACTTGAACCATTTTTGAAACTGATCGTAGAACATGCGCCTTTGTCTAAAAATTTACATGGGCCGGAACTCGAACCTTGGCTGCCCACATGGCAGTATTCTTGTGGTCCTTAGAAAAATCTTCCCAGGTTTGTGATCATCGGAAAACTTCAAATTCAATGTTATAGACAATTTTTGAGTGTTGCAGTGAGCTGATTTGTTGGACTGATAATTACTTCGTGAGCTTCACGTATCATAAACATAAAAAATTACAGAACTCCGAGCTCTGTGTGGCTTTTTTGTGAGATACCGTACTGAAGAAAAAGCAGGTTTTGTATGTGTTTCTATGGATGGCAGTTATCGTTGAAACAACCGATTTTCAGTGATATCCATTTTTTTCCAGGCCAGTTTAACCTGTTAAAACTACTCAAAATACCGGTCTCTGAAACAACCAGTTTTCGATTTTTCATTCCTATTGTTTCCTGTAAGAAACGTACGAATCGAACAAAGACCGAAAAAATGTTGGAACTCTCAGTTTCAAGGTACACAGCATCAAAATATTAAATTAAATAGACGATCAGTAGACATCTTAATCAACCCACTATCCTTTTTTTTCTCTAAAAGTGGTAAGTTGTGCAATTCTACAAAAAAAATCACCTTTTTTCTCCTATTGATTCTAATTTCTTGACACGCTGCTCAAAAATCTCGTTGTAATCTCAGATCATACCACTATTGGGGAATTACGATGAAAACTGAGGTTGAAGAACTATATTTTAGTGTTAATTTGTCCGTTTTCAAGGGCTACAGGCAGGTAAAGACATGTTATGTAGACACAGGCTGCAGATCAAGTGCTTTGTATTTTTATTCTGTAGTACGAATGAATTCTTGTTAAGTTTTTTATTTATTACTGTTATCGTAATTTGCTTCCTCTTTTGTTATTTCATAGAAATGGCTTAGAAATATTTAATTTTTAGAGCAATGAAGCATTGTATTTCATTGCTACGTTACATCGTAAAAATATGGTCATCAGTCCCCTAGAACTTAGAACTACTTAAACCTAACTAACCTAAGGACATCACACACATCCATGCCCGAGGCAGGATTCGAACCTGCGACCGTAGCAGTCGCGCGGCTCCGGACTGAGCGGATGACAGGAAGAAACTACCATATTGCCCAGGTGGGGGCAAGTCTTGTACCCCTGCACGTACACTCGCACCTTAAACCACGACACGCGGTAGAGGGGACATTATTGTGTCAGCATTGCTGTACCAATTCCTATGCCTCACGTTTGTTGCTACTTTCTGTCGGCATTGTTATTAAAACAGCACTAACCGATCTTCCATGCAATATTTCAAATCAATGCAAACTTTACGAATAAAAATTACTCTTCGTTTCGGCGTAAAGTCAAGCGCCGGCACGCCAGTCGGGAATGATACAGAAGAGACAGCTATGAGAAGGCGTCAGCCAGTCGCACGCTGATCGACCTCCTTCCGTGACGACAACGTGACAGCAGCGGCCCGTAGGTGAAGAGGAAATAAGCGCCGCGCCCGACTTGTCGCGGCCCAGTTGAAGAGTAGCTTCAACATTAGCGAGTTCTAAAACAGCATCGACAATAGTTACTTTGCTTGTACAGTCTATAAAACACGACTTAGGACTGTTACACCGAAGTACATTGCTTATTTTGCATGTCGTCCTTTGCTTGGGACACACCTGTGTGATGGCCAAGTTAAGTATTCTAATAATTTCCTTTTGTAGTAAAACTCATTAATGTGATTTGTGTGAATGTTGTCTAGCGTCCGAGAACGCAGGTTTCCTGGGCACTCCATATTTCACGACTAGACTGGATTTAACACTCCTTCTTTTAGAAAGGGTTTACGTAAAATGGTTCAAATGGCTGTGAGCACTATGGGACTTAACTTCTGAGGTCATCAGTCCCCTAGAACTTAGAACTTCTTAAACCTAACTAACCTAAGGACATTAAGCACACCCATGCCCGAGGCAGGATTCGAACCTGCGGCCGTAGCGGTCGCGCGGTTCCAGACTGTAGCGCCTAGAACCGTCGGCCACTCCGGCCGGCGATTAATTAAAAACGAGAAATTCTTGCACTACGGCTGTGGCTAATTGATATTTCGTTACTTTTTACTCGGTTATCAGTAAGAAATAAAAATCTCGTGTTATAACCACTATCAAACAAATGCCTAAAAATACCGGTTATTGAGAACTAAAATACTGGCGTCGGTTCAACCGGTCGGTTCTTCCCATCCGCGTGTGGTTCCCAGCGACTGCACCTGCCACTACGGGGCGACAGACAGGGACTGTCCCTCGCTGCACCGCCTCACCTGCGCTTATGCTGCATAGGCGGAAGGCAAGCAGGGAGACGGCTTCGTCAATTACGGTTTTGAGTTACACGCAGGAAATTGAGTTGCCGGGCAGGGCTTCCGACGACAATACGCGGAGTCTAGCCCACGTCTCGTGGGGCCGTCAAGGGAAGACGTGTCCAGAGCACACCTGGGCTCCGACGACGGAAAAAGTTGGCCACCTGCCGACCGGTGAGGCGGCCCTCTCCCAATATACTGCAGGTCGATTATGTCAGCCCGCCTAGGCCGGGAAAATTAGTTATGAATAATAATAGCGGAAGTTAGTTTAAATGCAGAGCGGAGATCGGGTCATCGACCTCTTCCCGCCGAGGCACAGGCAGTTTTTTATGCGGTCACAAGATTTCGTTGGCAGCACGGGACGCGAAGAGTTTTTGAATGGAATAGAATCACTGTTTGGATCACTTGCAGCGTATGGGAAATTCTATCTTTTGCCATATTGTGTTTAACGACCTGCACGACTAAACCGCTTCTTGTACATATTTCAAACACAGCACAGTAAATACACTGAAGGGCCAAAGAAACTGGTACACCTGCCCAATATCGTGTAGGGCCCCCGTGAACATGCAAGAAAGTCGCAACACGATGTGGCATGCACTGGACTAATGTCTGCAGTAGTGCCGGAGGGAACAGACACCATGAACCCTGCAGGGCTGTCCATAAATCAGTAAGAGTACGAGGTTGTGGAGATCTCTTTTCAACTACACGTTGCATGGCATCCCTGATATGCTCAATAATGTTCATGTCTGGGGAGGTCGGTGGCCAGTGGAAGTGCTTAAACTCAGAAGAGTCTTCCTGTAGCCTCTCTGCAGCAAATCGGGACGTGTGGGGTGTCGCATTGTCGTGCTGGAGTTGACCAAGACCGTCGGAATGCATTATGGACATGAATGGATGTACGTGATCAGACGGGATGCTTACGTTCATGTCACCTGTCAGAGGCATGTCAGGGGTCCCATATCACTCCAACAGCACACGCTCCATACCATTACAGAGCATCCAACAGCTTGAGCAGTCTCCTGATGATATGCAAGGTCGGTGGATTCATGAGGTTGTCTCCATAACCGTCCACGTACATACGCTCGATACAATTTGCAACGAGACTCGTCCGACCATGTGACATGTTTTCAGTCGTCAACAGTCCGATGTTGGTGTCAGCGAGCCCAGGCGAGGCGTAAAGCTATGTGTCGTGCTGTCATGAACGGTACAGGAATGGAACTTCGGCTCCGAAAGTCGATGATGTTTCGTTGAATGGTTCGCACGCTGATACTTCTTGATGGACCAACATTACGTTGCACGGTTCTTTTAAGTCGTCGTCGGTCCCATTCTTGCAGGATCTTTTTCCGCCCGCAGCGATGTCGGAGATTTGATGTTTTGCCGGATTCGTAATATTCACGGTACACTAGTGAAATGGTCGTTCGGGAAAATCCCCATTTCATCGCTACCGCGGAGATGTTGTGTCCCATCTCTCGTGCGCCGACTACAACAGCCCGTTCAAACTCAGTGAAATCTTGATAACCTGCCGTTGTAGTAGCAGTAACCGATGTAATAAGTGCGCCAGACACCGCCATATTCTCTATGTTTACATATTCTGTATTTGAATACGTGTGCCTATACCAGTTTATTTGGCTCTTCAGTGTGTAAAGCAGCTTTAAAATTTTGCAGAAACGTGGTGAAAACCACTTGGAGATGCAACAAAATACTGACAACCAACATGGATACGAATGGAGATGGGCTTACTCTAGAAGGCCAGGATGCGTGACACAAATGCAAAGTTGCTACTCCTATAATCGGGAGGAGAGGGAGTCCAGTTCCCATCTCGCTGTTCTGTAACATGTTTCCCGGCGCCTACGTTATTAGTCTCAGGGCTTTCCCGGGATGATTCGTTAAACAAGCCAAGACCGCTACGTATTGCATTTCTCATCCGACTGAACTTGTGCTCAGCCACAAACAACACCAAGTGGGGTCGGATAAAAATATGGAAACACTGCCAGAAGAGCTTGCTTGAAGATGCGGAAAACAGCCAAGCCTGCAAGGTGCGCTGTTGTATTTGACCAGGAACGGCACCTGTACAGTGCGCTCAATATGTTGCACGTGTCAGTCGTCGTCGGAACAGTGTTCTGCGTAGTTGTGAATTCATTACTTCGTAGTTGCACGAATTCTAACTGGGGTAAGTGGTTGATGCTTGCATGGCGGGTGCTTCCGTTATAAGTCAGCCGAAGTTCAAAATGGTTCAAATGGCTCTGAACACTATGGGACTTAACTGATGAGGTCATCAGTCCCTTAGAACTTAGAACTAGTTAAACCTAACTAACCTAAGGACATCACACGCATCCATGCGCGAGGCAGGATTCGAACCTGCCACCGTAGCGGTCGCGCGGTTCCAGACTGTAGCGCCTAGAACCGCTCGGCCACCCCGGCCGCCGTCACGTTAAGACTTATTCATAATTCTAGATGTCTTATTTACTGGTAACCTCATCTTCTTCCCCTTCAGTGTCACTGTGGGTTTCACAGTCCATCCTTTGGAGACTGATTGTTGCTACGTTGCATACAGACAGTCTGTAATGTCGTGTCCGTAGGTACTCGTCATGTATTGTTTTTGAAATACTGTCTGTTAATGCATTTAATTGTGCCCACTGGTCTGACATATGAAGAAGGAAAGTCGGAGAAGCGTTTGAGATCTCCAAGAATGCGATAAACGTCTGTATGGATGAGGACTATAGGCTCGTAGCTTCCAGGCTTCGTTGATGGCCATCAAGGAAGCAAATACCCAGCGACGATACGCGAGGAATACAAACAATTGCCAGCCGCACAACAATGATGTTTTGGTAAACATCCCCCCTCCTGCCCCCCCTCCTGCCCCCCCCCCCTCCACTCTCTTTCATCGATTGTTATCACTAACTGTTCAGTGATGACGACCAACCACTAAAATCCTTAAGAATTTTACCAAGAGACAGTCACTGTGGGCCTCAATAATCTACAGTGAAAGTGACTGACATGCTGAGCAACGACAACACAATTCCAACATAATTCTGCAGGGTATCTAGTTTGGATTCCTAGTCCCCACCTCCCGCCCCCCCGCCCCCCCCCCGCCCCCCCCGCCCCCGCCGCCCTTCTTCCCGCTCGCCTTCCCTACTCCCCTTCGCCCGACAGTAGACGCCGTAGGTGAAACAAATTTATAAAATCGCTGTCATATCACACACAATCAAACACCGGATCAGCCGCCTGCGGTGTGGCGGAAGCAAGCAAGAAATTGTGATATCCTTCCCCTCCCCCCTCCCCCCCTATCCCAGACCCGGGCCTGATCCAGAGACCGAATGAAAGTAGCCATCCGAGTGAAAGACACTCTCTGGAAGTGGCAGCAAAGTTGGGGGGGGGGGGGGGGCAGACAGTCAGCACGGGGCCACAATTTTGCGCCGACGCAGAGGAGGAGCTGTCGCGGGACAGAAAGGTGGAGCGGCTGTCGCGGCCGCCACTGTGGGGAAACCGTACAAAGGTCCCCGCTGGGCCGCAGTAAATTGCCCGCATTACTGCCGAAGCACGAAACTGGCCGACGCGACGCCGCGGCTGTCCTGTTACGACACAGCTGGCTTCCGAGCGCAGCCGTCGCCGCTGCCGTCACACCTACACCCGCGAACGCAGGTTCGCTGGCCCGCCACTGCGTGAGTCGGAACACCATCACGCAATGACAGAAGGAATGTATTCCGAGGAACAGCCCAGCATTCATTCGACACATATGATTAGGGCCAATTCTTTGGGGCGAGGGTTTGCGCACCTATATTCCCCTACGTTCCCAAATAATATAGAGAAGAATGAGAATTTCACTCTGCAGTGATGAAACTTCCTGGCAGATTGAAACTGTGTGTCGAACCGAGACTCGAACTCGGGACCTTTGCCTTTCGCGGGCAAGTGCTCTACCATCTGAGCTACCCAAGCACGACTCATGACCCGTCCTCACAGCTTCAATTCTGCCATTACCTCGTCTCCTACTTTCCAAATTTCACAGAAGCTCTTCTGCGAATCTTGCAGAACTAGCACTCCTGGAAGAGTGGCAAAGATCCCAAGTTCGAGTCTCAGTCTGGCACACGGTTTTAATCTGCCAGGAAGTTTCAATATAGAGAAGAATTTACATCACATAGACAATGGGGAAAGAAACGGAAGGGATGGGTGGGAATTCGTGATTCCCAGACGCAATCTAAAGGTTCCAGATTGGGACTCGAACGACCCCGATTTACCGATGCTCACGAGCGGTTGCCTTAAGGGGCTCCGGAAAGGCTCAAAATCATGAAAAGTTCAATTTTTATTTTTTTGCGTTTTCTGAATCTGCAGACTATTACCTTTTAATAGATATATAATTTATTCAATTCCGAAGACTACAACTATTTTTAATTTTATTTTGAAATGTGTTCTACGTGGACGTGACCCACTGTGGCGCTGTTAAACTGCAGTCAAATGGTGTTATTATTAACGTCCGTGTTCATCAGGTACATTTTAGTGATGTGAGATAAAGTATGTGTTGTGGCTAACCTGTGATGGTTCAATATATATCGCTGGTGTGATTGTCGATTGTTTCATGTTTATTTACTCTGTCGTTATCTCGAAAATATTCGTAATTAATTCTGTTTCTTGAGTCTCTGTTTTGTTGAAGTATAATAATGAGTAAAAGTAAAGTTATTAGAAATCCTCTGAAGGATGGCAACATTGTAAGGTGCAAGGTATTTAGAAATATGGGAATGAAGATAGGTTGTAACATGGTAGGAGCGATGCTTGCTTTAGACAAGGAACGCCTTCGGGCTGCAGACAGGGCTGTAAAGATAGAAATACAAGCAAGAGTAAACAGGAGGAGGAACAAGAGGAAGCTGGAGGAGTTTGCAGAGGATGAAGATAATCCATCCTATGGACCTGGAATGCACTAAAAAGTTAATCCAATCTTTGTCGCTCGATTCCCAAAACTTTTATTTTCTCATACTAATTACATGTTTTCTAAGGATCTTCCAAACATATTTGTTTCAAACTTTCAGTAAATGTTACACAGTACCTTCTGCATAATTTAACACAGCCTTTTTCCAAAAAACTGTATATTTTTGAATATATAAATAAAAAATTGCAAAAAAATGTTGTGAATTTTCATTACAATTGAAAAAAAAATCATCTTTAATAACTGAACTAAAATTTTGTAAAATCCCTGTGTTAAGTTGTAGCCCATATTCCAATAAATAATCTGTAAAAAGTTCAACTTCCTACCTCAAATACTTTGTGAGGAAAGATGTAATTTATAAGCGTTATTTTAACATTGCAAGTATAGGGCGTTCCGGAGCCCCTTAACCACTTCGGCCATCCGGACAGAGTCCCTAACTGACTCAAATTTCCAAAACAAAAATGTCTCTGAGCACTATGGGACTTAACTTCTGAGGTCATCAGTCCCCTAGAACTTAGAACTACTTAAACCTTACTAACCTAAGGACAGCACACAACTCAAATTTCCAACTTACCGAACGCTGTAGTGCTGAGTCCCACGTCCAGCAACCACTTACCCGGACATTAGTGATTCCCGTAGGAGTTCGCACCACATTAGTGCATCGGGACTGTAAGAGCGCGACGGTTCCTCGACGTTTGTTTCAGTGTGGATGCTCTAATAGTGTCCTGAATCCTACGAAAGTCAATATTTTGCGAGAAGGGGGTTAATGGACGAGGGACCCTGCGTTGCAGCTTGCGGTAAGTTGGAAATTTTGAGTTAGTTAGGGACCGTGCCCGTATGGCAGAAGCTGTTAGGGCAACCGCTCTACAAAAGCGGTAAATCCGCATTCGAGTCGTGCTCCTGCACAAATTTCCAACTTTCGCCACTGCTAATGATCTTTCTTTCCTGGCGGGCCACAATGCGGCTGCATGCTTGATCCGTTGATTTGAAGGGAGGGGGCCAACAACAAGGTCATCGGTCCCTTCGGATAAGGGAAGGAGGTCGGCCGTGCCTTTCAAAGGAACCATCCCAGCATTTGAAGCGACTTAGAGAAACCATGATGCTGCTGGAAGTCACGAATTCCCACCCACCTGTCCTTCCCTTTCTTCCTTACCCAGTCTCCATTTCATATAAAAGTATGCTACAGCCGGACCATAACGAGCGGTGTCTTTCCTCTCTACAGAAGAAAGTAAAATAAAACTGAGGATCTGTTGGATGATGATGATGATGTTTGGTTTGTGGGGCGCTCAACTGCGTGGTTATCAGCGCCCGTACAATTACCCAGTCTTTGCTCAGTCCAATTTCGCCACTTTCTTGGATGATGATGAAATGATGAGGACAACACAAACACCCAGTCATCTCGAGGCAGGTGAAAATCCCTGACCCCGCCGGGAATCGAACCCGGGACCCCGTGCTCGGGAAGCGAGAACGCTACCGCGAGCGGCGGACTGATCTGTTGGATGACGATCAGCTTGACTAGGAAAGGTAAGGGTAGCAGACAGGCAGTCTTCCTCAAAAATAAAGACTCGTTCGTAAGATTTATCGAACTGCAAAAACAATTCGACGTTGAAAAATTGGACTCCGTTCCTTGTGAATGCGCATACAGCTTTTTTTTTTCCCGAACGCACCTCCTCTCCCGGTTTGCTTTGTCAGCACGGATGCAGCCAGGCGTGCAAAGAGGTGGTGCAGACACCCCGTCGACTGCGCATGCGCGTGAGTCTATTGGGCCTCTCTTCCCCGGCCCGGGGCAGCTCTGATGATTAGAGCTAACCAAACCACGGCGCGTGCGCAGCCATAGAGCCCCGTCGCCCCGCAGCTGGCCCAGTCTTTTGTGCGCTCCGGACCGCGGCAGTAGGCGTCGCCGGTGCCACGTGCCGTGGGCGGCCTCCCCGCCAGATGACTGGTAATAGACTGTTTGCGGAAGGCGTGACGTAGCGCGGGGCGTCGGCACAGACGCGCGCGCTGTCTGCAGTCGTCGGTGCGCATTAATGACGGCGCCCCGCGGGCCCGCCGCGGCTGGCTCACACAATGGGAACCGCCAGATCGGCTCTGCTCGCTCGCTCTCAGGAAAGAGGAAGCTACACGTTTGCAGGGGCGAGAACAAAGCCACGCCGCTGGCGCGACAGCCGGCCGCCGATTCAACCCGCTGTCGACTCATCGCAATGAAGACGGCCGCTACCCGTTCATCCCAGGTCTGATGTGCTGCGTGCACAAGTCTCGGCCCAGACACTACATCTGCTTATACAGTCCGCAAGACACAGTAGAGTGCATGGCGGAAGGCACATCGTACCGATGTTATCGACCCCCTTTCCTATTCCATTCGTGTTCTGAGTGGGGGGGAAATTCCTGTCTGCAAGAGCTACTGTTTCTCCTTCAAACTCTGAGACCCATAGTGAAAATCAAAAATACTCGTTTGCAATATGTAGCTACACCATCCAGCTACTTCTCTGCTTTGTTACCACTCCAGAATAGACATTTTTCGTAGTGTGGTACCAACTTCCCTATACCCTGGTCACAGAATGCAGCCACCCGTGATTTTCACGAATTCCCTGCGCTGGTGTGCATCTCGTAGTCTGCGCCAAAATTCTGTCTTCATAGCCAGCGGTTCATCCGAACGTAGAGCTGAAAATCAGAGGGAGCCAAATCCGGGATGTGTGATGGGTGATCAAACACTTCCCACCGAAAGCACTTCAGCAGCGACTTAATTGCACTTGCAGTGTGCGGCCGAGAATTCTAGTGAAGGAGGAAATGCATGACAGTTATGTTATGTGGGCTGCATGAAATCTGCCGAAATCCCTTAGCAGGAGTTTCACATTAGTGGGAGACACTAGTTTTGTAGGCTCTCTTACGTGCTCACTGTGCGCTCACAACTGAGAAGTGCGACGTGACATGATAGATGGAATACTAGGGACGCTGCGCAACACATCTGCACAAAGCTTCACCACGTTTTCACTGTCGCTATTTCTCGGCCTATCTGATTGAAAAAAATAGCCCTTGTATTTGCCTCTGTATAATATATCTCGTGCCTCAATCTTACAATCACTACGCAAGATACTCGACGACGGCACTGTAATGTGCACTGTCTTCTTTGAATAATGGTTCTCTGAATTAAGATTGAAGAAGAAAATTGAAGATATATTAGATGATCACTTTGGCTTCAGGAAAGATAATGGCACCAGAGAAATAAATACTTTTGGTATTGCGAATGATAGTGGAAGAAGATGTAACAGAAATCAGATGTGTTCAGACGATCTGTCAACAGAGAAAAAAGATTAGAGAATGAAAAATGGAGCAAAACGTTCCAAATTTTCTGAAAAATATACACTCCTGGAAATGGAAAAAAGAACACATTGACACCGGTGTGTCAGACCCACCATACTTGCTCCGGACACTGCGAGAGGGCTGTACAAGCAATGATCACACGCACGGCACAGTGGACACACCAGGAACCGCGGTGTTGGCCGTCGAATGGCGCTAGCTGCGCAGCATTTGTGCACCGCCGCCGTCAGTGTCAGCCAGTTTGCCGTGGCATACGGAGCTCCATCGCAGTCTTTAACACTGGTAGCATGCCGCGACAGCGTGGACGTGAACCGTATGTGCAGTTGACGGACTTTGAGCGAGGGCGTATAGTGGGCATGCGGGAGGCCGGGTGGACGTACCGCCGAATTGCTCAACACGTGGGGCGTGAGGTCTCCACAGTACATCGATGTTGTCGCCAGTGGTCGGCGGAAGGCGCACGTGCCCGTCGACCTGGGACCGGACCGCAGCGACGCACGGATGCACGCCAAGACCGTAGGATCCTACGCAGTGCCGTAGGGAACCGCACCGCCACTTCCCAGCAAATTAGGGACACTGTTGCTCCTGGGGTATCGGCGAGGACCATTCGCAACCGTCTCCATGAAGCTGGGCTACGGTCCCGCACACCGTTAGGCCGTCTTCCGCTCACGCCCCAACATCGTGCAGCCCGCCTCCAGTGGTGTCGCGACAGGCGTGAATGGAGGGACGAATGGAGACGTGTCGTCTTCAGCGATAGAGTCGCTTCTGCCTTGGTGCCAATGATGGTCGTATGCGTGTTTGGCGCCGTGCAGGTGAGCACCACAATCAGGACTGCATACGACCGAGACACACAGGGCCAACACCCGGCATCATGGTGTGGGGAGCGATCTCCTACAGTGGCCGTACACCACTGGTGATCGTCGAGGGGACACTGAATAGTGCACGGTACATCCAAACCGTCATCGAACCCATCGTTCTACCATTCCTAGACCGGCAAGGGAACTTGCTGTTCCAACAGGACAATGCACGTCCGCATGTATCCCGTGCCACCCAACGTGCTCTAGAAGGTGTAAGTCAACTACCCTGGCCAGCAAGATCTCCGGATCTGTCCCCCATTGAGCATGTTTGGGACTGGATGAAGCGTCGTCTCACGCGGTCTGCACGTCCAGCACGAACGCTGGACCAACTGAGGCGCCAGGTATAAATGGCATGGCAAGCCGTTCCACAGGACTACATCCAGCATCTCTACGATCGTCTCCATGGGAGAATAGCAGCCTGCATTGCTGCGAAAGGTGGATATACACTGTACTAGTGCCGACATTGTGCATGCTCTGTTGCCTGTGTCTATGTGCCTGTGGTTCTGTCAGTGTGATCATGTGATGTATCTGACCCCAGGAATGTGTCAATAAAGTTTCCCCTTCCTGGGACAATGAATTCACGGTGTTCTTATTTCAATTTCCTGGAGTGTATATCTCGTGTCTCAATCTTACAATCACTACGCAAGATACTCGACGACGGCACTGTAATGTGCACTGTCTTCTTTGAATAATGGTTCTCTGAATTAAGATTGAAAAAGAAAATTGAAGATCTATTAGATGATCACTTTGGCTTCAGGAAAGGTAATGGCACCAGAGAAATAAATACTTTTGGTATTGCGAATGATAGTGGAATCAAGATGTAACAGAAATCAGATGTGTTCATACGATCTGTCAACAGAGAAAAAAGATTAGAGAATGAAAAATGGAGCAAAACGTTCCAAATTTTCTGCAAAATATACATAAGCTGTAGGGAAGTACTGGTGATACTCAATTTGTACAAGTACCAAGAAGGAAAAATAGGAATCAAGAAATAAATATTAGGATTAGAAAGGGAATAACACAGGTATGTAGTCTATTGGCCATTCTGTTCAGTTTATACATTGAAGACGCAATGGTTGAAATAAAAGAAAGCTGAAAATATATCATTGATATATGTTCGCTGATAACACTGGTATTCTCAGTGAAAGTGAAGAGGAATTAAATTGCTGCTGAATGGAATCAACAGTCTAATAGTAATGGATATGGACTGAGAGTAAACTAAAGAGAGTTGAACGTAATGAGGAGTAGTAGTAGAAGACAGATTACCGATAAACTTAAAATGTAAATTTGGGGCTACTAACTATACGAAATGAAGGATTGTGATACCTTGGAAACAAAGAAACACATGATGGACAAACCATGGAATACATAAAAAGCAGACTTGCACAGACACAAAAGGGCAGTTTCACCCAAACCAACCCTACTAGTGTCCAAAACCGGCCTTAATACCCCTTACGGTTATTCGAATGCACCTCAGGGGTTTCAGAAAACGATTGCGCAAAAACTACAAAAAATACAAAAAAAATGTATCAGTGGACAGGGAACCTCTCCAAGACAGTATCCCACTTTAGAAGTGCTCAATTTTGGCTCCGTCCATGCAGCGGGAAGCATCAGTTTGTTCATGGAATTCACTGGAGTCGCTGTTCCATCTGCCTGGGAGGGTGAAATGACAGCAGCTTGCTTTGGAAATTTGTTCGTTAGGCTGGTTTTCTGCAGTCGAGATATAATTCTATGTGACACTACAGAGAGGTTGATTGTGTATCTATTCTGACAAGCCTGCCCACCACTGATGCACTCTGTGCATACGCCATGACGTGTATTACGGTTCAAAACATGGTGAGATGGTCCATCCACTGGTAAGCGTCATTTTCCTTTTTGTATGTCTTGCGGTTGTCGCACAGTCACCGTCTGAAGCCACAGAGGTATAAGAATTATTCGGCAAGTAACGAACGATCGGTCGCTAAATGGAAATCATAGTGAAAATTAGATGAACATCAGCACAGACGTGTTGGGCAGTGTCTCTGGTATGCCCAGAGATAGCGTCGATTCGCTCTGCTGAGTTCTGAGTGCACAGTGAGAGCGTAAAGATGCCTCGAAAATAGTATCTCCCGCACAAGTAAGGATGCGTGCAGTGATTTCGCCTGAATTCATGCAGCCACACATAACGTAACTGTCATACATTTAATTCTTCACGAGAGTTCTCGGCCGCAAACTGCAGCGTTTTAGATGGGAAGTGTTTTTATCACCCACCGTACAATCCCGGGACTTGGCTCCCTCTGATTTTTGTCTCTGCGCAAATGAGCCGCTGGCCATGAAGACAACATTTTGGCGCAGAGAACGAACTGCAGACCAGTGTAGAAAATTGTCCGAACGCGCAGGAGGTACAACTCTGCGGAAGATGTCTAAGTAAGAGCTGCTGCTTTGTAGAGAAGTATCTGGATGATGTAGCTAACTGTTGCAAGGAAGACAGTTGTGATTTCCAGTGTGGTTCCATTTCACGGCCGATCCATTACTAACTTTCTGAACAGCCCTCGTGCTTCCGAATAATTTCATGTTGTTGGCTTTCACCAGCACATGGTCCTTTTCTGACCGATGTTACTTTACACGGGGCGTTGAATACGCACCGCTGTAAATGTAATCGCCGAAAACGTTGCTTTAATGAAGATATAAATGTATTAGGCCATTTGGAGATCGATGAAAGCGTGTAACGCTTCTCGGTATAAATAAAGCTGTGAAAAAAGTGGCATGTTGCTGCATTTCTTCAGCTAATGTAATCCACAGTCGTGGATCTCGTCGACTGGTATCAATGTGAATTAATGTTGACAAAGAAGTGACGCCCCTAAGAATGGTTCAACGTAAGAGGAAAGAAGTTCCCCAGAAAGTGAGTTTCAGAAATAGTGGTTCCGAATCAAACGTCTGCTCCTTATTAAGTCAGTGCTCGCGCCGATGTCCACTGCAGCAGAAGTTGGCAGCAGTGTGGGTCGACCAGACCGTCCGCCCCGGCACCTGGCGAGCGCCTTTAAGTCGCTCCTCCTTTTATTAAATTTCGACCGGCCGGCCAGCAAACTTTTCACTTTTGTCATCTAATTCCGGCTTTCTCGAAATTAAGAAGTTTGATACGATCATCCTTCATAAAATTTCATTTCCCGCGGGGCCTCCCGGCCGGGCTGGCCCAGCGCTGCGCGGAGTTGTAAGCCCCCGGGAGGCGAGACCGCCGGCGCCGCTACCCGCCTACCCGCCTCGCGCACGTATTAATGAGCGGCGTCGTCGCCTGTTTGGCGCCCCTGCCGCTGAGATTGCCTGCCTGCGCCGTAATTACCGCAGGTGATAACCAGGGCCTGTCTGCTACTCTGCTCGCTTCCCCAGAGCCAAGTTAGCCTCTCTGTCTGTGCCGCGCCTGTTCAGTCACTGTGCGACGAACACCCTCTTGCACGAAAATCTTCGAGTACAGCTCTACACTAAAGCCAAAGCAGTGGCTAAGCATCTCGTACTATTCCCTAATGGTTTCCGGTACGTCGCTGAGTATGTATACTGAGATGACAAAAGTCGTGGAATACCTCCTAATATAGCGTAGCACTATCTTTGGCAACTCGACGTGGCATGGACTCAACAAGTCTATGGAAGTCTCGTGGAGAAATATTAAGCAATGGCGCCTCTATAGCCATCCATAATTGGGGAAGTGTTGCCGGTGCAGGAATTTGTTCACCAACTGACCTCTCGTTTGTGTCCTGTAAATGTTCTATGCTATTAACGTCAGGCGATCTGGGTTGCTAAATCATTCTCTCGAATTGTCCAAAATTTTCTTCAAACCAGTCTCGAACAATTCTTGCCCATTGAGATAACGCATTGTCGTCTTGTCCCATCTTTGTTTGTCTGCAAATGGTCCAGTCGCAGGTTCGACTCCTGCCTCGGGCATGGATGTGTGTGATGTCCTTAGGTTAGTTAGGTTCAAGTAGTTCTAAGTCTAGGGGACTGATGACCTCAGATGTTAAGTCCCATAGTGCTTAGAGCCATTTGAGAGATGCCACGCTCTTAGCAAAGGCACTCGTGTTGGTCTTGTGTCGCCAAAGCATTAACGCCAGATTTCGCAGCACTGACCTAACGAATACGTTCGTCGTACGTTCTACATTGATTTCTGCGGATGTTTCTCTCGGTGTTGCTTCCCTGTTAGAACTCTACGCAAACGCAGATGATCTCGGTCGTTAAGTGAAGGCCGTCAGCCGCTGTGTTGTACATGGTGAGAGGCAAGCCTGAAATTTGCTATTCTCGGCACACTATTGACACTGTGGATCTCGGAATACTGAATTCCCTAACGATTTCTGCAAAAGAATGTCCCTTGCGTCTATCATTCCGCGTTTAAAGTCTGTTAATTCCCGTCGTGTGTCTATAACCACATAGGACACCTTTTCACTTAAATCACCCGAGTACAAATGAAAGCTCCGCCAATGCACTGCCCTTTTATGAGCTGTGTACGCCATACTACCGCCATCTGTGTAAGTACATATTTCTATTCTATGACTTTTGTCACCTCAGGGTATACGTCATACTCCTCTGTGGTTCACAGTAAGTTGCTGGGTATGTAAAGAATTCACGATCCTTTACTTACAAGGAAACATCACCAATTTGACGCCATATTTCGAGCAGAAAGGAAGCCCACTAACAAGGTATCAACGTCAATAGCTGCTCCCGCGCGTTGATTTGGGCCACACTTCTGACAGTACGCAGTTATGACCTTCAGAAAGTACAGCTTTTACACTTTCCTGTTCACCGGCCGTCTATCACTCGTTCCTCTCCCACCTCAGCAGCCTAATGCCCAAGAGCGGAGTACTGCACGGCGGACCGACAACTCAAAGCCAACCTTTCTCAGGATGTTGAAGGCAAGGGAAGAGGAGGAGAGAGATGGATACATCTGCCCAATGTCTCTTGAAATCTTGATCGAGAACACTTGTTACTTTATGGGGAAAATATTAATATGAGTAGGCCTACGTAACCTCATGCACGCACGAGGGCTGTTCAGAAAGTAAGGAAAGATCAATCGCAAAATAGAAAACGTAGTGAAAATCGTACGAAGATTTGCACAGCTGTGTTGGGTGATGTCTCTAGTATGTCCGTAGATAACGTCACTTCGCTCTTCTCATTTCTGAGCGCACACTGAACGCGTAAAAACGCCTAGAAAATAGTGTCTCTCGCCAAATATTGACCCTCAGCAAATACACATACTGATCATTGAGAAAAATAGACTTTTTTAACTAGTGAATATCAGAATATAGATCGGAAATTACCAGTGTACGGGTCAACTGAGAGAGCCATTATTGGTTTGCAGTGTTGTATGAATTACAGTGTTCGCCACGTGTATGTATCATCAGAACAGCTTGTGGCAATATTTCAAGCTACTTGACCTGTGTTGAGATTAGCCGTGGGCGATCTATAAGACGAAGGCGGTGACTGTCTCAAATTGTGTCTAAAACTGAATACGTTGATTTACATAAGGCAAACCTGACAATGAGTTTGATCATCATACAATCCGTAGTCGTATTTTTAATCCATTTGTTGCACAGTCGGAGATTAGTTGTAACGTCTACCTTACCCAAAACCGATTGTTCTAATAATGTTTATAATTTAAAACAGCAACAAGTCCCCAGTATGATTTTAAAAAAGTAGAAGTATATAAAGTACCACGTAAGTTTTCGGCAGACTTGACTCTCTATTAACTTTAAAATCATTTCATAAACGTTTCTGTAAAGGACAAAAGGAAGGGAGAGGGGGAAAGATAAATACGCGTCTGTCGTAAATTTAGTGAATTTTGAATGAAAAAATTTGTTTCTTTTGATGCAGCAAATCAATAACAACTACAAAACGAAGCCCCAGCATAAAAGCAAGGATATACGTAGGGGTCGTGTGATGTTCGATTTGTAATAAATCCGAAGCCAGTAATGGTTTCATTTCAATAAACATTTTTTAAAACAAACTTGCGACTGGTAGCTGTCGTAAATTTTAAAACTAACAGATGTAATACAGCCAGCGTTCTCACCATGTCTACTTTCAACAATGTACCAATTATTATTACCCATTAGGCACTGTCACAAAAACCAAAATTTAAGCTGGTTCATTCTTATAAATTTTTTGGCAATCAATTAATCGTGACTGTTACAGGTAGCATTTTCGAGACATGGTAGTGTGAGAAAGAAGTTATGAGGAGTATATAAGTCCCTACAGTCTGAAGTTTTGTGAGTCGCGAAGTATAATCTCACTTCGCCAGGAGAAATAGTCAGCGAGGCGGATTGTATTTATGTCAAGGACGTCTCCCTTCCTCTCGAAATAACGTCCCGAAAATAACGCGCCGCCACGTAGCTGAGCAGGCATCTCACGGGACGCCACAATAAACACTCCGCTGTTTCACTCTCGTCCTAAGTAGCTTGCTGAGGCCGCACGAGTGGAATATTAAGCCATTCTAGCATCTGTTCCGTGGAGTTCACACCAACTTGCCTGTGTTTTCTACGTTATATCTCCCCCCTCCCCTCCCCCCCCCCCCGAATTACTTATGTTTCCCATCGTCAGTAGAGAAGAATAGGTGTACCACTATAAATCTTTCGGCGTAAAGATTTATTGTAGTTCTGTTTTCAAACTCTTTTTGAACTTCTTACACTGCGAATCTAAAGCATAGTTATTACACAGACCCTTTGTAAACGTTTCCTTAAGTAGTAATCGAGTAAAATGGAATTAAATGAGGCGTTTCTGTCGGGATTTCTTGAATACTAGTGTGACGTGTACATCTTTCCAGTCTTTGGGTACGGATCTTTCGTCGAGCTAGCGGTTGTATATGATTGTTTTGTATGGAGCTATTGCATCAGCGTACTCTGAGAGGAACCTAATTGGTATTCAGTCTGGACTTTTATTAAGTGATTTAAGTTGCTTCACTACTCCGAGAACATCTACTCCTAAGTTATTCATGTTGCCATCTGTCCCTGATTCGAATTCTGGAAATTTACTTCGTCTTCTTTGGTGAAGGAATTTCGAAAGGCTGTGTTTAATAACCATCAAGTCGGTCCGGGAGAACGTACGGCCCAACTAAACGCAACTCCCTCACATGACCGTAGCGCCTTCTCGTGGCGTTTGCGACCCCTGGTTCGTTCAAAATGGTTCAAATGGTTCAAATGGCTCTGAGCACTATGGGACTAAACTCCTAAGGTCATCAGTCCCCTAGAACTTAGAACTACTTAAACCTAACTAACCTAAGGACGTCACACACATCCATGCCTGAGGCAGGATTCGAACCTGCGACCGTAGCGCTCCCGCGGTTCCAAACTGTAGCGCTTAGAACCGCTCGGCCACCCCGGCCGGCCCCCCGGTTCGTATGTGATCACTGATCCTTGTTGTATGCCCGATATGCCATGTCAAGTTGTAAACGTTTTCACTGGTCACCCCGTACAGCGCTATGACTTGTGAAGCACTGTGCTGTTAAAACCGACCTTCGTGTTGAGAACAGCTTTTTCTCATTAAGAAATTCCGACAGCAGTCTTCCCGTGCACCCTCCGCCAATAAAATGGGACAACGCACACTCAGCCTCACTACGTCCGTGGAGTACTTACAGGGTGTTTCAAAAATGACCGGTATATTTGAAACGGCAATAAAAACTAAACGAGCAGCGATAGAAATACACCGTTTGTTGCAATATGCTTGGGACAACAGTACATTTTCAGGCGGACAAACTTTCGAAATTACAGTAGTTACAATTTTCAACAACAGATGGCGCTGCAAGTGATGTGAAAGATATAGAAGACAACGCAGTCTGTGGGTGCGCCATTCTGTACGTCGTCTTTCTGCTGTAAGCGTGTGCTGTTCACATCGTGCAAGTGTGCTGTGGACAACATGGTTTATTCCTTAGAACAGAGGATTTTGCTGGTGTTGGAATTCCACCGCCTAGAACACAGTGTTGTTGCAACAAGACGAAGTTTTCAACGGAGGTTTAATGTAACCAAAGGACCGAAAAGCGATACAATAAAGGATCTGTTTGAAAAATTTCAACGGACTGGGAACGTGACGGATGAACGTCCTGGAAAGGTAGGGCGACCGCGTACGGCAACCACAGAGGGCAACGCGCAGCTAGTGCAGCAGGTGATCCAACAGCGGCCTCGGGTTTCCGTTCGCCGTGTTGCAGCTGCGGTCCAAATGACGCCAACGTCCACGTATCGTCTCATGCGCCAGAGTTTACACCTCTATCCATACAAAATTCAAACGCGGCAACCCCTCAGCGCCGTTACCATTGCTGCACGAGAGACATTCGCTAACGATATAGTGCACAGGATTGATGACGGCGATATGCATGTGGGCAGCATTTGGTTTACTGACGAAGCTTATTTTTACCTGGACGGCTTCGTCAACAAACAGAACTGGCACATATGGGGAACCGAAAAGCCCCATGTTGCAGTCCCATCGTCCCTGCATCCTCAAAAAGTACTGGTCTGGGCCGCCATTTCTTTCAAAGGAATCATTGGCCCATTTTTCAGATCCGAAACGATTACTGCATCTCGCTATCTCGACATTCTTCGTGAATTTGTGGCGGTACAAACTGCCTTAGACGACACTGCGAACACCTCGTGGTTTATGCAAGATGGTGCCCGGCCACATCGCACGGCCGACGTCTTTAATTTCCTGAATGAATATTTCGATGATCGTGTGATTGCTTTGGGCTATCCGAAACATACAGGAGGCGGCGTGGATTGGACTCCCTATTCGCCAGACATGACCCCTGTGACTTCTTTCTGTGGGGACACGGGAAAGACCAGGTGTACCGCCAGAATCCAGAAACAATTGAACAGCTGAAGCAGTACATCTCATCTGCATGTGAAGCCATTCCGCCAGACACGTTGTCAAAGGTTTCGGGTAATTTCATTCAGAGACTACGCCTTATTATTGCTACGCATGGTGGATATGTGGAAAATATCGTACTATAGAGTTTCCCAGACCGCAGCGCCATCTGTTGTTGACAATTGTAACTACTGTAATTTCGAAAGTTTGTCTGCCTGAAAATGTACTGTTGTCCCAAGCACATTGCAACAAACGGTGTATTTCTATCGCTGCTCGTTTAGTTTGTATTGCCGTTTCAAATATACCGGTCATTTTTGAAACACCCTGTAGCTGCAGCGGAGAGATGTGGGTTATTCGAATGTCTCGCGGCGCTGGTGCTCGGCTGCGAAGCGGCGACCGGCTGAAACGCTATCCCCGCGTCTCGTCGCGACCGCTGCGGGTCCACCGGTGTCAGGTGTCCGGGGCTGGACTGGCCGGCTCAGCGCACCCGGGACGCCGCTGCGACCTTCCGGTCCGCGAGCGTCGCGCCGGTAACTGCGGGCGAGCTGGAACTCCCCGCCACTGCTTCGCTGCCGAGTCTGCGGCTCCGGCTGCCGCCGAACTTGGTAACGACATCCAAACGCACAGCGCCGCCAGTACCAAAACTTGGTCGGCGCGTCTCGGAGCTGCCGAGACAACAGTATCGGCGCACGCACTTGCTCGTGCAAACAAGCAACAGTCACTAATCGCTCTGGTCTGAACCCTACATAGCTAAGGCGGTTATCGCTGACAGGCAAATACGAGGGCCACTCCAAAAGAAATGCACACTATTTTTGTAAAAATACAGTTTTCATTCTGCATGTGTGAAAGTTTTACAGTGTGTAGATACATCCTTCCCGCTTGTTTTCAAACTTAGTTCACCCTGTTCCCGTGAATGGCGCCGTCACAGCATGCCATCAAGATGGCTGCTACAGTTGAAGTTCGTCAGAAGCAACGTGCTGTGAAAACGAGACAGCGGGAAACATCCACAAGAGGTTGAAAAAGGTGTATGGACGTGCTGGTGTCGATCGCAGTACAGATAGTCGGTGGGCAAGCAGGTTACGTGACGAAAGCGGGCACGGCAATATTGTCCTCGCACCGGCAGGCCTCGTACTGCACACACTCCAGACAATGTGCAGAGAGTTAACGAATTGGGGAATGCTGACAGACGCATCACAGTGAACGAATTGTCACGCTACGCTGGGATAGGGGAAGGAAGTGTTCGCAGAATACTGAAAGTGTTGGCGTTAAAAAAGGTTTGAGCCAGGTGGGTTCTCAGGACGTTGACAGTGGCTCGCAAAGAAATAAGAAAAACGGTATGCAGCAAACTTTTGGAACTGTACGAGAGTGATGGAGATCAATTTCTTGGAAGAATTGTGACAGGTGATGAAACATGGCACCACCATTTTTCACCAGAGACGAAGAGGCAATCAATGGAGTGGCATCATGCAAATTCACACAAGAAAAAAAAATTCAAAACCACACCTTCTGCTGGAAAAGTTATGGCTACGGTGTTTTTCGATTTCGAAGGACTCTTGCTTGTGGACATCATGCCAAGTGGAACCACCATAAATTCTGATGCATATGTGACGACACTGAAAAAACTTCAAGCTCGACTGAGTCTTGTTCGACCACATCGGCAAAAGCAGGATGTTTTGCTGTTGCACGACAATGCACGGCCACATGTCAGTCAAAAAACCATGGAAGCGAACTCGCCTTACAGTCCTGACCTGGCTCCATGTGACTATCATCTCTTTGGGAAACTGAAAGACTCTCTTCGTGGAACAAGGTTTGAAGATGATGGCTCCCTTGTGCACGCTGCCAAACAGTGGCTCCAACAGGATGGTCCAGAATTTTACCGTGCGGTTATACAGGCGCTGGTTCCGAGATGGTGTAAGGCAGTTGAGAGGCATGAAAATTATGCGGAGAAATGAAAATATTGTTCCTAAAGGATGTATCTACACACTCTAAAACTTTCAAACATGTAGAATAAAAGATAGCTTAAAAAAATAGTGTACATTTCTTTTGGAGTGACCCTCGTGGTTTACTATTATACCGGTATTTTTTCAACTCCAGTTTAACCTGACTATTAAAAACGCTCAAAATAATCTTTTTCTTATATAACCGATTTCCTCATTTTTATTCCTGTTATTTCCTGTAATAAACGTAGAAATCGAACAAAGAGTGAAAAAATCGTGACTCCCTCTGTTTCAAGACATATAAAATCGAAATATTACATTTAATAGGCAAATAAAAGGTGTGCTGGCATAAGCTGTTGTCTGCACACCGGTCGGCAAGGAGGTTGCGAAAAGATCGATAATAGACGGTGAACGGTGGCCGAGCGATTCTGGGCGCTTCAGTCCGGAACCGTGCTACTGCTACGTCCCAGGTTAGAATCCTGCCTCAGGCATGGATGTGTGTGATGTCCTTCGGTTAGTTAGGTGTAAGTAGTTCTAAGTTCTTGGGAACTGATGACCTCAGATGTTAAGTCCCATAGTGCTCAGAGCCATTTAAACCTATAAGGAGAGAGACCAAAGACAGACTCGCAAGCAACGTGCCGCCAGCGCCCTCTCGACCTTCAGTATTTAGATCGCCACCGCGCATCAGAGGACCCAGTCAGTCACAGACAGTCATCCCAGTTGTAGTCGGAGTTAGTCGCTGTTGCTATTCGAGTCTGCTTCTGTCAGTTCACGTCATAGGCTACGAGAGAATAGTGTTTGAAGCGGGAGTTGTACTTTACCAACAGTGAGGCTAACGTGGACTATTACGGAAGAGCTTGTACGACAACAACTTGCATAGAGATAAGTAGCTTCTTGTTCTGATGAATAAAGAACTCTGTTAATACATGTGTGCAGTTTTGTTGTAGAAAGACGATACCGGCCACCAAACAACATCCTCTCCCTAGCTTCCCCTGGTACAAGACAAAAAGGAAGTCCATCCACAGTTCGCTGCTTTCCTGTAAAAGTGATAACTGTTTGAAAATTAAAAAATAAATAAAAATCGCTAGTATCCTCCTGTCGATTCTAATTTTATGAAACTCTACTCAAAAATCGTGTTGTAATCGAGGATCATACCACTATTTGGATATTACGAATAGTCATTGCTACAAGGTGAAATCCGAAGTTTGAAGAATTATGTTTTCCGCGATAATTTGTCTTTTTTCCTAAAAGAAGGAAAAAGGTATATTATGCGGACGCAGGCAGCAGCTTTCTGTTTGTATTGTGAACTATTAAGGAGTTCGTAAGCTTTAAGCTTTCTCCTTCTACCTTTTGTAATCTTTTAAAGCAAATCGAGCATTGTACTTCATTGATACTGTTCTTCGTAAAATACTTCCTGACTAGGGATGTTACCATTCTGTAATATGAGTACAACTGATATCCGAAGACAACAGCAAGAATACCAGATGGAGCAAGCCTACATACTTCATGTACATGCCTACCAACTAAGAGAGCATGCCACATGGTAACAGATGCATTAGTGCCTCAATGGTGCTACAACAATTCTTACGTCATGTGTTTATTGCACATTTCTGTCGGCATTGTTATTAAAATAGCAGTGACTCCTTTTCCCGTTTCTGTAGTAACACAATATTTCAAATCAGTGGAAATTTTAGGAATAAAAATTACGCGTTCCTTAAAAAAGATTTATTAGAAACAAAAAGTTTTAGCACAAGTGCTATTGCTAATTGATATTTCGATTTTTTAAATCTGGTTATTGGTGGAAAAATAAAAATCTGCTGTCTAACCGCAACCATACGAATACCGAAACATACCGGTTATTCAGAACTAAAATACCGCTATCGATTTTAACCATACGGTTTTCCAAATCCCTCACCCTACAGCCCCACCGAGAGAGATGCAGAGCGACAACAGCCTATTTTGGAATTATTTGAGGGGACGCTAGAAGGATTACGGTTCTTCGTCTTGACTGATCTCTGTAAGGTCGCATGTCCGCTGTTTTTCGGTTTTCTTTTTGCATCAGATTTGTTTGCATTCTCAAGCTGCAGAGATATAAGCTCAGTTTACTACCATCTAACGGAGTCAGCATAGCTTCTACTGTTCACCACAGACACGAAAGTAATCTCTGTCTGCGATGACACACCACTCATTAGTACCACAGTTCATTCGTCATCTTGACGACAGAGAAAATTCTAGAAAACTTGAGTATACAAACGAATTTAACGCGGCTGGAAAATTAAAAATTATTTATCCAAGAATGTCACCGCGACGAGCCACATTCTCATGTTAAAATTTGCCTCGACTGCCCTAAGAACTCCGTTCCTTTCACATCCAACCACAAATGGCGGTTTCTTTGCCAGATATTCGCTTAGCTGCACCTGTCTCTCGTTTTGTCCCTTGCCGTAAGGAGTCATACAGTCGGAGAGAACGAATTGCCTGGTAATAAGTACGTTTTGCAACTACTGGAGGCGTAGTAAACTAAGAATATCTTGGACCCTCATTATTTTACACCTACAGCACCTGTATGGTGCATACATCTACCACTGCATTCGCCAAATTCTTCTCGGAATGCTGCAGTAAGGATGCTATAAACAACGCTCTTGGTGTTCGAACCAAGAAATAATTTCATCATCATTATCATCAGCGCAATTTTAATACACCAGTAACCTATCAGAAGGTTACCCTCACCACTCAATGTTTTACTTGCATAGTATTACTGAAGGCTGGAGGTAGGGGGGTTAAGATTTTGCATTCTTCCTAACTGAGAATCAACCTACTTAATCCGTTGAAAGGATACGCCCAGCAAGGTAGCGCAGTAGTTAATGTAGTGGAAATTATTCGGGAGATAGGATTCGAATCACTTTCCTGCCGTTCAGATGTAAGCTTTCAGCGGTTTGTTGGAAAAAGACAAGGACGGTTTCTTTCTCCGTCGTAGTGAAACCAGAAATATTGATCCCTCTGTAATGACATTACATCATCGGGATTTCAAACACTAAACTGCCTCCCTTATTACCTCATTCATCAAAAAATAAAGAATAAATATTTTGTAATTATTTCACAAATCATAAGGGGGAAAACTCATTAATTATGTGTAAAAAAAATATTTACCTTATTTCGTTGAGGTTCCAGAAGCAACAGTGTGACCGAAAACTGTGCCATTCCTCATTTAGCCAGTTCTCTTAGTCTAAGTACACTGCACTTTTTTACGTCGTTGCTGTGGGGTATATGTAGTTATACACTGAATTTCACACATGCAGAATACAAATTATGATTTGCATCATATTACGACGAAACAAGTTTTCTTTTCTGTAATGGACGTACAGTGATGTTCTGCGGAACAATGTGAAAAGAGAGAGTTTTACACACACACACACACACACACACACACACACACTGAGACGGCTTTAAAGAATAGAGAAGAATGGAGCTAATGCTTGTGCTACTAATTGCGTATCGAACACACGTTGTGAATAGTCATCAGCGGGCTGCATTCATAACACTGTCCTACAGAACCATGACAACCGGTGATTTTGCTTTTGTTCCTACGTTGCCATTTTATTTATTGTTGCAGCCTTCTTTCACCAGCAGTGGCGTAGTCTGTTTTAAATGCGAGACGCACGTTTTGTAGCGCAATCCTGTGCTGTCTTTTATTTGCCTCATCCTTGTTTCACCGCGCGTAGTCTGCCGAGAAACCCGCTTTCTTTTTGTTTCCTCTTTTTTTTTTTTTTTGCACAGCCATTGTTCTGCGGCGAGAAGTGGTTTCGGTTCAGCCCGCAACAAAGAAGCGGAAAACCATACTCCGCCGTCGCGGCTCCGACGCGCTCATGTGCCGAAACAGACCGGCGGACGACCAGCTTGAAATTATATTCCGGTCGTAATGAGAAATACGTAATTATTGTGTATCACGTCCGCAAAAGGAAACGGCGCGAAACGTTTGCTTTGTCCGCTTTTGAACTCGCGTCACTTTATTGTATTTCACAAAGGCTCCCGCGGGTTCGATTCTGCGCAAATGGCGTTCACGGGCGGCCTTCCATCAATCATTGTACTAATTAGCCATCAAAGCGGAGGGTCGGTGAGGGGGGAGGGGCGAATTACACGTGAACAACTTGGAATGTTAAAATATACAGCAAACGTGTGCTGCTTTTTCCGTTTTGTTTTACACGAACTAAAAACAAAGGAAGGGGAAAAAAAAGTTTTCTGTGGCTGTGGCATGTAATGAAATTGCCGTGTAAGATGATATTTAAAACAGAACACGTTTGATGTTCGAGCTGACGTAATTAGCCATGCCGAAACAATGCCGCCTAATGGTGTCAGAGGCGTACAAAACTGCATTAGGAGGCCTGCCATTTCGTTAAATGCAAGCTAGGGGACGCGGGACGGCTCAAACGGAATACATTGCGTTTTGAAATGCAACGCTGATTATTCGTTGGCTCAAAAAAGTGCCCCCACTCCGCATTACGCGTTTTTATCACTCCATAATTATTTTTGTTAATTTAATAAGCTATAAAACGTCTCCCACAAACGGAAATAATTTTTTAATGTGGAATGCGTCATGAGTGTACTCCACACTCTACCTCCCAGCAACCACCCGCTACCGCTGAAAAAAAAAAATGAAGCGGAGGAAAAATACTTTCAAAGGCAATGGATGCGATTTCCGGTAACTTCACTTGCTTGCTTTCCGAACCGTGTTATTGCATGCATTTATTTCACCTGGCATATCTGACCAGACATACCTAGCGAGTGAACGTTACAGTTTGTATGTTAAAGGAAAGGTAAGGTTAGCCGTTCTGGTGCTGATCGGCCAATGGGGTCCGACTGGCCACCATTTCAACCCTTGCCAAAGGCATCATTGGATGCGCCTTGGAAGGGCCGCCTATACAGCAAACCGCTGTCCGGGTCGTTGTCGGGTTTATTGACCTGGAGCCGCTACTAATCGGTCGAGAACGATCCTGAGTGCACGCCGTATCTGGCCTGCCACCTAGAGAAAAAATCCCTGGCAACACAGGGAATCAAACCCAGATGCTTGGGATGGCAGTCAGCCACGCTGACAAACCAGCTACGGAGGTGGATAATTTGTATGGTTCAGAAGCAGTGCATAATGATGATGATGATGATGATAATGATGATGATCATGAATAATAATGTGTGGTGTATGGAATTTAGGAAATGTCCGTCAGTAACATCGGAATAAGCAATCGCGTCGAATCTGAACAGAAATGTGGGCCAAGAGTACGGAAGGGATCGAAAAAGAACAGGAAGTTGGTCACAGAATGAGCAAGTATTACAGAGTAAGATTAATAGATGAGATGGAAGGGAGAAGGAAGAAAACAGAAATAGAAAGAACTGAGAAAAGCGCACATCGTTTACAATATACATAGATAATGGTTCCGCCATCCTGAGAGTTTTTATAACATTAGAATCAGTAGGAGAATACTGATAATTTTTTTTAGCAGAATTTAAACGCTTATCACTTTTCGGTGACAACAGACAAAGTTTCACTCTCCTCTTGAATTTAGAAAGATTTTGGCTAAGACGTGGCTAATTCGTTCCACAGTCGTATGGCTGACACGAGGAAGAAGAAAGATTTATCATTACTCAAAGGTACCGCCAAAATGGTGCGACTGTCTGATTAGGTACTGCAGTTGTGGAATGATGGTAGGCATTAGATGAGTAAGGAGACGCATTAAGGACACCAGTGGTAAAGACAAAGTCGAAGTAAACAGAGTGTGAAAATGACGTCGTCATTCTCACTTCAGTCAAGGTGACTATAATCAACAGACCTAAGTGTTGTGCACACCAAATACTTGGCGTCACACGTAAAGGTGGCAGAAAGAGAAACCTCTCACCACAGAAAACATCCACTGTTTTTGAGATAGCTTGCTAACCCCGCAGTAACTGAGCAGTTTCGTCACAGGGCCAAGCAGATTTAGTGGAACTGTGACTGAATAATGCTGTAAACACAGAATAAGTAACAGTTAACAATAATTAATTAACATTTATGCGTTACGTAACTTGATGAGGTTTGGCGGTGTTATTAAAAGTCACAAACTACGAACACTGACCTATTCCTCAGTCCAGTGAATTGTGACCAACTAACCTGTAGAATGTGTGGTCGGGCTCTGCTGGCATTGGCACCGTTGATTGACGCACGCACAACCGAATCTCGGCGGATGCTGCAACACTGCGAGACTCTGCCGAGTGAAGCCGTGCTGCCGCTTAGATCGGCGATTGGAGGATAAGTGTTCGCTTTAGAACTACTTGCGTGACGTCAGGCGGGAGCATGCGAGAAAGACAGGCCGCGGCGCGTACGTCACAGCACGTGACATTGCAGGTCTTAGGAGCGCCAGAAGCTGTTCAAAAAATTGGTTCAAATGGCTCAGAGCACTATGGGACTTAACTTCTAAGGTCATCAGTCCCCTAGAACTTAGAACTACTTAAACCTAACTAACCTAAGGACATCACACACATCGATACCCGAGGCAGGATGCGAACCTGCGGCCGTAGCGGTCGCGCGTATCCAGACTGTAGCGCCTAGAACCGCTCGGCCACTCCGGCCGGCCCAGCAGCCGTCACCGACGGCGAGCGAATAACTGTTTCCGATGAGTTTGATAATTCTTGGCTGCGTGTTTAAATGCGTGCAATTTCTCGATAGCACACGAGGAACTTCAGACTTTTAGAGGGTACCTTGTCAATTAAATATTGTACGGGACCGAGCACTCGCGAAGTATTGCGAAGCCAACTAGTGTGACGTCACAAGTTCGTCACAGTGTCCGTATATTTTGCTGGCCCTGGATTCCGTATTTTGTGCACCCTCTACGGCGTCGGACCATAACTACATTGCGTCACACTGCAGACTGGCTTTGCAGTGTGGCGACGCCTAAGTGTGCTGTTGTGTACCATATCTACTGGCCACCACGACCGTGCGTTATCGCCTGCGTAAGGAAGACACAGTGTAAGCGGATGGAACACTCACGACTCGAGATGGGTCCTTCGCGAACTAACGGGTCCAAAGGAACGGTTCACATAGATGAACGGAACGAGCGAGGACCGAATTGTAAGGAACGGTCCTTCATAGTTCACTTTGGTCGCGGCTTTCTACTTATGGTTCCCGGGAACGGGAAACGGTCGGTCTCGTTCCCGAACGGCACGTCGGCCAGTCTCGTTCCAGCCTCGGTCCCGTTCTCATGTGTTTCGGTCTCGGTCTCGCTCTGCCGGACTCGTCCTCCTTCGCGTGGCCACTCGTCGCAGTTCCACTGCAAACTGCTCATAGTTAGTTCAATATCGAGGTGTTGTATGATTCGTTCGGTTAGCGCTACCATTCTAGATCTGTTTCAAAGCTTTTCTGAACTCAGATCTTGTGGTTCTTTTTTTATTCTATCCAGCGTCCACGACCGGTTAATAAAATGTATTTTATAGTTACGTCAATTACATAAAAATTGCCTGGTATGTAATATATACTTCACTATTTCGATAAACACCAGAAGAAATACTTGTAAAAAGGCAAGATTTTTTGTTAGTACACATGCAAAGGACGTCGGCACGGCACACACGAGTGGCCATTTTCCGTCTCTTTTTGATCCAAGGTAATAGAGTATGTTCATTTTTATGGAAGGCAGACCGACTTACAACCGAATGAAGCCCACACTTCATAATCGAGAGTGTGGTGTCACATTTTGTAAAGAGAATATGATAACTCTTACAATATTATTTCAGTGGTACAGGGTGGCGCACGAAAAATCGGCCCCGAGTAGTAGACTGCTCATTGTTGCTTACGAATCGTCTTCGTCGAAGTTGTTTGCAGTAGCTTATTTGTTATTTCTTCACTGCCTAATTATTACATGTTTATCTATTCTGCTCGTAGCGGTCAACAAATCGTGCGAAATTCAAAAAATGGTTCAAATGGCTCTGAGCACTATGGGACTTAACTTCTGAGGTCATCAGTCTCCTAGAACTTAGAACTACTTAAACCTAACTAACCTAAGGACATCACACACATCCATGCCCGAGGCAGGATTCGAACCTGCGACCGTAGCGGTAGCGTGGTTCCAGACTGAAGCGCCTAGAACAGCTCGGCCACACCGGCCGGCGTGCGAAATTGGCAAGCAGTCTGTACTCGGGGACGGTTTTTCATGCACCATCTTATATTATTTCACTGCGATCAGCCAAACAAAGCTACAGTTGGCTGAACGAGATGTTTTGCAGAATGACGAAAACTAAAAGTGTTATGAATAAGAACAATGTACTCCAGGAGGGAGGCAAGTGCCCCTCTTGACGCCTTCCATCCTGAGTCACCTATGCTACTAATTTTCAATTTTTCTTAAGAACCTAATACCGAGCACAATGAACGGTGAAAAAGTAAAAATGAACGGTTCCCAAAAAAAGAACGAACACCAGGGAACTAGTTCCCAAGGATGAACGACTTTGCCCATCTCTACTCACGACATGTGCCTGCAGTGTACATGTCGCACTGTAACGCCCACATGAAATGTCTGGCTGTCACATCATCTTCTACATCTACATCTACATACATACTCCGCAATCCACCATACGGTGCGTGGCGGAGGGTACCTCGTACCACAACTAGCATCTTCTCTCCCTGTTGCACTCCCAAACAGAACGAGGGGAAAATGACTACCTATATGCCTCTGTACGAGCCCTAATCTCTCTTATCTTTGTGGTCTTTCCACGAAATGTAAGTTGGCGGCAGTAAAATTGTACTGCAGTCAGCCTCAAATGCTGGTTCTCTAAATTTCCTCAGTAGCGATTCATGAAAAGAACACCTCCTTTCCTCTAGAGCGTCCCACCCGATTTCCTGAAGCATTTCCGTAGCACTCGCGTGATGGTCAAATCTACCAGTAACAAATCTAGCAGCCTGCCTCTGAATTGCTTCTATGTCCTCCCTCAATCCGACCTGATAGGGATCCCAAACGCTCGAGCAGTACTCAGAATAGGTCGTATTAGTGTTTTATAAGCGGTCTCCTTTACAGATGAACCACACCTTCCCAAAATTCTACCAATGAACCGAAGACGACTATCCACCTTCCCCACAACTGCCATTACATGCTTGTCCCACTTCATATCGCTCTGCAATGTTACGACCAAATATTTAATCGACGTGACTGTGTCAAGCGCTACACTACTAATGGAGTATTCAAACATTACGGGATTCTTTTTCCTATTCATCTGCATTAATTTACATTTATCTATATTTAGAGTTAGCTGCCATTCTATACACCAATCACAAATCCTATCCAAGTCATCTTGTATCCCCCTACAGTCACTCAACGACGACACCTTCCCGTACACCACAGTATCATCAGCAAAAAGCCGCACATTGCTATCCACCCCATCCAACAGATCATTTATGTAGATAGAAAACAACAGCGGACCTACCACACTTCCCTGGGGCACTTCAGATGATACCCTCACCTCCGATGAACACTCACCATCGAGGACAACGTACTGGGTTCTATTACTTAAGAAGTCTTCGAGCCACTCACATACTTGGGAACCAATCCCATATGCTCGTACCTTAGTCAGGAGTCTGCAGTGGGGCACCGAGTCAAACGCTTTCCGGAAGTCAAGGAATATGGCATCTATCTGATACCCTTCATCTGTGGTTCGCCAGATATCGTGTGAAAAAAGGGCGAGTTGCGTTTCGCAGGAGCGATGCTTTCTAAGGCTGTGCTGATGCATGGACAGCAACTTCTCTGTCTCAAGGGAATTCATTATATTCGAACTGAGAATATGTTCGAGAATCCTGCAACAAACCGATGTTAAGGATATTGGTCTGTAATTTTGAGGATCCGTCCTTCTACCCTAATCTTCCACGATTATGGCAGTAATGTCGACTGGAGATATTGTAATGTGACGTTCAGTCTCTAATAAGTGAGCAGACAGCTGATATGTTGTACGTGGCGGCTTAGTACCTTAACGGATACGTTACAAATGTTGTCGGAAACGTTGGACGCAGGCGCCGTGAGAGTGGCCCGGCTAGCGCCCAGCAGCGACCTGTTCCGGTGGGTCGAGTCGAGCGGACGGCTTTGGCTACGCCCGGTCGTGAGCCGGGCTGGGCTGTAATTTCGCGTCTCGCTGCCGCGCCACACCACGGAGCCCGCGGCGCGAATACCTCCACACAGTACGGCGCGGCGCACCACTTGTTTTCGTTCCGCCCAGAGACAGCCGCAGGCAGCCGGGGCAACAATCGCATTACGGTCGCAGACGCAGACACCGGTGCCGACGCCTCTGCCGTCGTGAGCCGCGCTCCGGGCTGGCGCCAGCTCTCGGGGCGTTTCCTGCCGTGCCGCCCTCGCCGACATCCGGCTCCTCCAGCGTCCGTCGTGCCTCCACAGTCAGCACTTGTCAGCATTACACACTCTCCAATCAGAAGTATCCACACACCCCTATGTAATACGTAATTCAGCACTAGATGTCAACGAGAGGTGAACCCACCAGTTCAAAAGCATCCGAGGGGGTAAATTTTGTTGTCAGTAGAGAAGCAGTAACACCATAATGGATCTGTCACGAGAGCTCCGTGACTTCGTACATAGGCTAGTCATTGGATGTCACCTAGCAAACCCATAAGAGACGTTACAACCCTTCTAAAGCTGACCAAGTCGACTGTTGGTGATTTGATTGTGATGTGTAAACCCGAAGGAACAAGTACAGCTAAACGAAGACCGTACTGTTGGACAGGGACTGTAGAGCATCGCGGAAGGTGACTGTAAGAAAACCACATGAAATTAGCCTCCCGTAAGTTCTAAACCGCTACCAGGTAGCACAGTGAATGTGCACAGGGAGTTACGTAGACTGGGGTACAATATTCGACCAGCTCCTGTAGTCACTGCCAAATGACGCCAGGGGTGGTGATGCCACTGGACAGTGGATGACTGGAAACGAGTGGCTCGAAGTGATTAATTGCGCTGTACCCTGTGGCAATCCTGTGCATGGGCTTAGTTTAGGCGAATCCCTGGATGACGTTTCCTGCCATCATGTTTAGTGCCAACAGAGAGTTTTGGAGGAGATGGTGTTACAATACGGTGGTGACACGCTGAGGCAGACGTCCGCCGCTCGTGGTCTCGCGGTAGCGTTCTCGCTTCCCGAGCACGGGGTCCCGGGTTCGATTCCCGGCGGGGTCAGGGATTTTCACCTGCCTCGAGATGACTGGGTGTTTGTGTTGTCCTCATCATTTCATCATCATCCAGGAAAGTGGCGAAATTGGACTGAGCAAAGATTGGATAATTGTACGGGCGCTGATAACGACGCAGTTGAGCGCCCCACAAACCAAACATCATCATCACGCTGAGGCAGACGTTAAGTGCAGAATGATATGAACACATCGCACAGCGATTTGTAGTGCGTAAAATAGAGGAATAGTTTGGGGACGATGACTGTTTGTATCAGCGATAGTGTGTGTGTGTGTGTGTGTGTGTGTGTGTGTGTGTGTGTGTGTGTGTGTGAATTCCTGAGGGACCAAGCAACTCAGGTCATCGGTCCCATGAACAACACACACACCCATTCCGGGTTTGTATGGACCTGACAATGCAGCTTGTCTTGCAGCAGCGTGTTTGCGGCTGTGGTCTCTGGACATTAAAATTCCTGAAAAATACGTACCTGCCCAGAGTCCTGACTTTCACCCTTTGGGACGAGTCTGAACGACGATTTCGGTCCAGACAACACTGTTCAACATCAGTACCTTCTCTCGCTTCGCTCTTCAGGACGAATTGGCTGAGATTCCTCCACGGACATTGCGACATCTCATTGAAATTGTCCCCCGTGTAGTTTAAACCCACATACAGGTGAAGGATGTGTACACGCCACATTAATCTGTACTAACAAGTGTCTAGGTGCTTGTAACTAGGACTGTTGACATTTTTAAAAATAACTGGAGTCCGATATATTGATTTTTAAAAGCTATCATTATTTCCCCACAACATTCGAAAAAAGTATTGGTATATCGACATACCGACGGAAAAAATAGAGACTTACCGGGCTATAAAAATATCAGCTGTACCTAATAAATATACTGCCAGTTTTTAGAACTGTGCCGGCCTGGATTAGCCGAGCGGTCTAGGGTGCTGCAGTCGTGGACTGTGCGGCTGGTTCCGGCGGAGGTTCGAGTCCTCCCTCGGGCATGGGTGTGTGTGTTTGTCCTTAGGATGATTTAGGTTAAGTAGTGTGTAAGCTTAGGGACTGATGACCTTAGCAGTCAGGTCCCATAAGATTTCACACACATTTGAACATTTTTTTTAGAACTGTATATTTAAGTATTAATTTATTATTATTCTGTACGTCAACAAGCTAGCAGCGTGCCTATCTCCTTGGACCAAAAACTGGAAGGAAGTCGATGAACGTTCACGCTTGGCTATAACAACTTTGCTAACTGCATGTAAGTGACGCAGTAAAAGCTGTTCCATGGGTCCGTCATTCGGTTTCGTTACATATCGAATTTATCCGGAATACTTCATGTAGGCTTCCCAGATTTTTTCCATTTCTGCCAACGACAGTGACCTACCACTTGGAGTGTCAAAATTGCGTGGTGATGTTACACGCAGCAGTTTCTCGTGGCAGCGCCGAGCACAGAATACGTCAACATTTCTCCTCACATGTCCCCGCCCACTGCAAAGACCAGTCTTTTCATTTACATTTTTCTCCAGCTGTTTCTGAAGAAACACTAGTTGCGTTAAAAATTGCTTTTCAAAGCAACTGATGTGCTATTTCTCCACACGGGAAACCTTGTTATTCCATTCACACCGCCACCCCCAGTGCAATCGGACTTCTTCTTTGTGCCACCTATATATACAGGGTTATTACAAATGACTGAAGAGATTTCACAGCTCTACAATAACTTTATTATTTGAGATATTTTCACAATGCTTTGCACACACACACAAAAACTCAAAAAGGTTTTTTAGGCATTCACATATGTTCGATATGTGCCCCTTTAGTGATTCGGCAGACATCAAGCCGATAATCAAGTTCCTCTCACACTCGGCGCAGCACGTCCCCATCAATGAGTTCGAAAGCATTGTTGATGCGAGCTCGCAGTTCTGGCACGTTTCTTGGTAGAGGATGTTTAAACACTGAATCTTTCACATCACTATGCGTGAAACTTGCCCACACGCTTTCAACCGTTTCTTCGCTCACTGCAGGCTGACCCGTTGATTTCCCCTTACAGAGGCAGCCAGAAGCTTTAAACTGCGCATACCATCGCCGAATGGAGTTAGCAGTTGGTGGATCATTGTTGAACTTCGTCCTGAAGTGTCGTTGCACTGTTATGACTGACTGATGTGAGTGCATTTCAAGCACGACATACGCTTTCTCGGCTCCTGTCGCCATTTTGTCTCACTGCGCTCTCGAGCGCTCTGGCGGCAGAAACCTGAAGTGCGGCTTCAGTCGAACAAAACTTTATGAGTTTTTCTACGTATCTGTAGTGTGTCGTGACCATATGTCAATGAATGGAGCTACAGTGAATTTATGAGATCGCTTCAATCATTTGTAATAGCTCTGTACTTGCTTCACACAGTCAAACAGAAAGACTGGACGTGATGAATGCTCAAAAAGTAGTAAGACTCCTTCACAAAGTGAAAGTAAAATTACGTTCCGCTAAAATTTCAGAAGAACAATTTCAAATATTTACCTAAAAATGTGAAAAAAGTAAAATATAAAATAAAAATACTGGCACTCGGTCTGCTAATTTGCTATCTATATATCGAAGGCAACGTTACCGCCGATATCTATCGATACTCCTTGGAAACACCGACACGTCAATATATCGATATTATATCAACAACCCTAATTGAAAGACGCAGACTGCTGCACGCATGGTGGTTAATATTTCAATGCCATGCCAGGCGTGCTGTGGCCGCCTGCGGCCTCGTGGCAGTCAATGTGTTGATCAGATGGTGTATTAGAACATTGCCGAGTCGCATGGAACCTGTATGGTGTTGGATGACCAGAGGCCACGGAGTATATGAAAAGAAAGGTGGAGAGGTTGGTCCCACGGTACTCTGAATCACGTGGCACTCATATCGGGTACAACTGTAGTTTAAGATGGTATTCCAACCTGTGGTGCACCCTTTGAATCTGCACACTGACACGTACACACTGAGTCTCCGAACCACACGATAGAGGGGGGGGGGGGGAGAGGGGGAGCGCACAATGGTGGTTGGGGGCGGGGGGGGGGGGATGGTTGGGGTTCCCTGCAGAACGGGCGCTCAGACGACAAGGTGTGAGTCAGCACTCTCAAGGGCGCAGCCCGCCCATCTGCGAGCTGTCGCTGCCCTGCGGCTACTACCAGACCGGCGGACCTCGTCTTCCCACGCCACCCACTCGTGCCGGCCGGGCCTGGTGAGCTAACTCCTGCTGACCATTCGTTTTAATGACCTCAGCTACTCTTACTGCCGTCCTCTCCTCTTCTCTTTTTCCCATCCGCGGCCGGTGGCGGCAGGTACTGACGGCAATGTGGAGCATGACATCACCTCCGGACCGGTTATTGATTCCCGCTCGTGACGACTGAAGTGGTCCAGTCAGAGAACTTAAACGTCGAGTGGCAGGAACTAGTCGCTGCAATAAAATAAGAACGACTCTGATGAGCCAGCATTTTACGCAATTTCTACAGTCAGCTGAATATTACTCAGTAAATCTATGACTCCGGAATGCTACCGGTTATTAAAATTGGAAGGAAGGCCTATACGAGGTATGATAAAAAAGTAACAGGAATTTTTGTTTATCTTAATCTTTATTTATTCGTCAATATCAGCTTTGTCCCCTTTGAACTAGTCCTCCTCAGATACAATACACTGGCGCCATCGCTTTTTTAAAATCTTGAGAGCACTTCTGGAACTCACTTTTTGTTATGGTGTTCAGCTCCTTAAGCGATTTTGTTTTTACAGCAAGAACGGGAAGATAAGGTTTAACGTCCCGTCGACATAGAGGTCGTTAGAGACGGAGAAGCATCTCCGATTGTGTCAATGGTAAGGAAGGAAATCTGACGTGTTCTCTCATAGGAATCAGCCCGGCATTTGCCTGGAAAACCTAAATCTGGACGGCCGAACGCGAGATTGAACCGTCGTCCTCCAGAATGTTTTTATCTCTTCAATGGTGGCGTCCTTTCATGGTTCTCTTCGGCTTCGGGAATAGAAAACAGTTTCTCTACTAATAACCATTTGTGTGTTTGTGTGTGTGTGTGTGTGTGTGTGTGTGTGTGTGTGTGTGTGTGTGTGTGTGTGTGTGCGTCCGTGCGTGAGTGCGTGTGTTTATGTGTGTGTGTATGACTGGCGGTCAACGGCTCGAAGAAACCATTCCGAGGTATTCACCATCAGTCACATTCAGTGATGGTACTAACAAATCTCGCCCCTATCTTATCTTCTATTTATATTCTTCTTAAAAAGCAACAAAATTTTATTCACATTTCAACCTTAAATTATTGTTATTTTGAAAAGTATTATTCTTTGTTAATGTTGCAGATGAAACAAAAGAAAAGAAAACTGTAAAAAGACGAGAAACGAAAATTACAAGATGTACGACCTGTTTTTAAAACACCAGGTAACATGTCTATAATTTGGCAATAAATAAATAAATAGAAAGCAGTTGCAGCAGGCCATGTCCGGTGAGTACGGTGACTGAGGCAATATAACGGATTTTTTTTTCAAAGATACCACGAGCAAGTATCGAGGTGTGAGCGAGAGCATTATTGTGAAGCGAGTTGGACGAATGGCTTTGCCACTGTTCTGGTCGTTTTCTTCAGATTGCTTGACGCAGACGGCTCCTAACATCCAAGTAGTATCCCAGATTAACCGCCCGACCATCATGCAGGAACTCATGATGCACACATGCTTGATGCAGACATAATCGAACTTGTCGAAGATTTTTCGGTCCTGGCTCTTTAGGCAATTTCCATTGCGACCTTTGGGACAGTATAACTGTTTTTCTTTACCCGTTATAATCCTCTTGATTGTTGTCATTTTTATTTGGCAGTTCCTGAGCGATGTCTACGCGACGTAGTTTTTGGTCGAAATTCAACTATTTCCAAACGAACTTCGCTGCTACACGTTTCATGCCCGAAACATCCGAAAAAGTGGCTTGGCTTGAGCCAAAGCATATGCCGTCATCATTAGCAACCTCTCTGATGGCGATCAGAACCATTATCTCTCCTCCTTCCACATTGTCGTTAGCAATTGTTGTGCTAGGGTGTCCAGGGCGGTCATCGCCTTCAACGTCTTCTCGACCCTCTTTCAAACTTTTATGCCACTCATAAACACTTGTCTTACTCATAGCAGATTAGTTGAAAGTCATAGTAAACATTTCAAATTCGTTGCTCCACTATATACCGTTTTTCGAGCAAAATTTAATGCAGATCCATAATTTTCATTAGTAAAACTTCGCCGAACACTCGCGCACACGTGTAGTCTTATCGACTGCCAACAATAAACTGCACATATAAAACAGCTGTAAATGAAAACATACATCAGAAACATTATTACCAACAAGATAAAAAGCTTTTGAAAATCTTATGTATAAAGCCCGTGCAATTAAAAAATTCCCATTACTTTTGATCACGCTTCAACCAAACACATTATAACGCCAACTCGTTCTATTATGAGGCAGTACATCCTGGAATATACGAGTGTGAGTCACTAAGTAAGTCGCAAAAGTCAGAATATTGCATATAGTTTTAAATTTCGCGCCTATACTTATGTAGAAGGTAGAAGCGCATGTCGCGTGGCAAGTAGCCCATATGCAGTATTCCATGGCCAGTGGTTAGTTATCTGCAGTCAGACCAAGGTAGCAACTGTGCTACAAGTGTGTTCACGACTACAACAACGCGATTTTTGTAAGCCGAGGGATCGTCCGCAGACTATGTCCTTAGCGAAATTCTTTCCTTACATGGTTAATCTGGCAGAAATTTATGTTCAATTGGAAACAGGAATTCAGCAAAGGACAAAAAAAAGTCACACACTAGGAGCGTCCTGGCCGCCCTGATTGTCCAGCGATGGCACAGGGATATTTCGCTACTCGCAAGACACATCGGTCTTGCGGGCTGCAGCAATTTAAGGAACAAAATGGTTCAAATGGCTCTGAGCACTGTGGGACTTAACATCTGACGTCATCAGTCCCCTAGAACAAAGAACTACTTAAACCTAACTAACCTAAGGACATCACACACATCCATGCCCGAGGCAGGATTCGAACCTGCGACCGTAGCTGTCGCGCGGTTCCAGACTGAAGCGCCTAGAACAGCTCAGTCACAGCTGCTGGATTTAAGGAACAAATCAAGGTGTCACATCTCTAGAGGTTACTCGTTATATGCAAACGCTACCACAAGAATTTTATGCTTCAGGCATTTAACGCCTTGTCGAACGATGGGATAAATGTTGACGTTTACAAGGGGAATATACTGAAAAATGAAAATAAATTTCAGGTTGGTACACTCGGCACTGATATCTCTATCCCTGTTTGCGAGTTACTTATTGACTCGCCCTCGTATGTGAAATATAAATGCTTAGGCTTTCGCGATTGGCGGCAATCTCACTAAAAGCGTTCTGGGTATACAGCATGTAACAAAAAGGTATGGCCAAACTTTCAGGAAACATGCTTCACACACAGAGGAAGAAAATATGTCACGTGGAGATGGGACCGGGAGCGCTTTATTTACACGTCAGAACTCATTTTCCACTCATCTTCATAATCGCATTAATCCTATGAAATACACAAAAACGGAACGTTCTAGAATTGCATGAAACTTTGTCTTACATGAAATGTCTAAAATACCGTTTTGGTTAGGTTTGGTTAGCATGGGCAGTAAGTGTTATTCTTAGGTTCACAGTCGATGTTATTTGTTCCAATTGAATGACGGTAATATTGACCTGTGACTCACTTTAGTACTTGTACTGACATACGTAGGCTTCTAAATATCAGATTCTGTGACGGACAGGTAGAGGTGGATTAATTCCTTGGCTTCCACGCTCCCCGGACATGAACCGACTAGACTACTGTTTGTGGGACCATTGCACAGAACCTAGGTACCAGAATGCTTTTAGTGAGATCTGCGAAACGGCGTTCACATTTATGACGAAAAGGTTTGTCAAGAGGCATAAGCACACAGAACTCATACACCGCAAAATGATTTTGATTGGGTGAAAAGCCGCTATTCGGATTTACCGAGTGTAGAAGAATGAAACCGGAATTTCCTAGTAGATGGTCTAGCCGTCGGTGTAGGGCCCGTGAGACAGCTTCTGCAGCGTCTTCTGCTTCCTGTAACGGCCGAAGACGAATGTCAACACACAGTAAACAAAGTTCCATACATCGATATCTGTTTAAAACCCGTAAACACGGCAAGTTTTGTGGCTACTATTTACGATTTGCGGACACTGTTCGTTTTCTGTAACCATTTGAAGAAAACTGATGCAGAGTCGCAACGAATGCTTGTCAAAGCTTTCGGCAAACATGCTCTTGTGAAAACACAGTGATTCGAGTGGTTCAAAAAATTCAAAAGGGGTGATTTTGAAGTGACTAACGACGATCGCGAGAAACCACCGAAAAAGTTCGAAGACAACGAATTGTAGGCCTTATTGGATGCAGATGACACTCAAACTCAACAGAAACTCCCGAAACAATCGAATGTGACGCAGAAAGCCGTTTCTCTTCGGTTGAAAGCTATGGTACAGGTGCAGAAAGTAGGAAAATGGGTTCGGCAGGAACTCAATGAAAGACAGCAAGCAAATCGAAAGAGCTCTTGCGAAACGCTGCTCGCCAAATACAAAAGAAAGTCGTTTTTTCATCGAATAGTGACAGGTGATGAAAAATGGATATATTTTGAGAACCCTAAGTGTCGTAAATCATGGGTGAATCCAGGCAAACCATCGACGTCCACCGCAAGACCAAATCGCTTGGGAAAGAAGACAATGCTGTGTGTTTGATGGGCTTAGAAGAGTGTCATCTATTTATAGATTTAAATCGAGCATTACGTGAAAAGACCGGAATATGGGAAAAAGCAGTAAGAAGTCATATTGCTCCAAGATCACATACAGCAAAACGGGTCAGGGAAATGATGGGGGCATTCAGTTGGGATATACTAAGGCGCGCGGCTTATTCCCCAGACTTGGCTCCGTCCGATTACCATCTGTCTAAATCACCTGGGCACGCTCTCGCTGAACAACGCTTCAATTAGTATGAAAATGTACGAAAATGGCTCGCTGACTGGTTCGCCTCAAAATAAGAACTGATTTTTTTATATTTTTATTTATTTATTTATTTATTTATTTATTTATTTTTGCGTGCCATTCATCGCTTGCCGGAGAGGGGAGAGAAATGCATAAATGTATAAATAGTAAAGGAGATTATTTTGAATAAAATGGTGTTCAGTTTCAAACGTGTAATTTTTGCAACCAAATTCCAGTTTCATGCTTCTACACGTGTAAACCATTATTGCTGTGCTATCCCTCCATTCTTAGCGTTTTCTCTCCGACAAGAAAGGATGATATTGTGTTGATATAGACGAAATGGGACGCAACATGCATAATCTGGGCTAACAAAGGGAAGGAATTTATAGAGGTTTGGAAAGCAAGTGTCTTTCACATGAGGTGTGTGACACGAACCCCAGGCATATTCACCAGACCCATGCACTGAGACCGCGTCACTGTGTGGTGAGACATATCGCGAGTAGGCATGATGGGCCCTTACTTTTTCCAGGAATATCGTCGTGCTGTAACTGTAAGTTCGGATCGTTACATAACTATGCCGCAGGAGTTTTTCCAGCCCGCTTTCGAGGCCGTGCAATTACAGGATACCTGGTTTCAACAAGACGGTGCCGCTGCACACACAGCGGGCATTAACGTGAATTTTTTGAGGCAAAAGTTTCCTGGAAGGCTTATCTCTCTGATGGGGCTCGTACTATCACCGGACTTAGCACAATGCAATTCTTTCTTTGGGGTTACCTGAAATCAGGAAGATCTACAGAACAATACTGAGGCTGAAACTGCAAGAATACCAAAAGACATGCGTGAAAGAGTGCATGAGAATTTCAGAAAACGACAGCGGCAGTGTGTGGGTCTTAAAAGTGGACTTTTGACAGATATGTTGTATAAGCCATGTAATTAGAATCTTCTATTATTGTCCAATAAGAGAAAAATAAAAATGGAACTTTCTAAGTGTTAATTATTTTTTATTTCATTCCCAGGTCAACAATTTACCGCTCTCCACCTTGTTCTATACCTGCAATCAGGTCTATAGCCCAAACACATGCTACTACTCTACGTGCAACGAAGCCTCTAGCCTGAACACTGGCTACTGTTCTACTGGCAGTAGGTCCATATCCCAGGGGCTGGCTACTATTCTAAGTGCAATCTGGGTCATAGCCACACACTGGCTACTACTCTTCCTGCAATCAGGCCCATAGCCTGGATATGGGCTACTACTCCACAGACCAGTCGCAAGCTACCATGACAGACCTTACTTTTAATAACTTCAGTGACACCAAATTATATCCATTGATGTTGTCAATGGCTCCGGATAAAAAGTAACTGCACCAATTCGGACGTTCAGTTAAGACTTTTGTTCTTAGTTGTCTGTGGCACGGTTGTGGGCAGCGAGTATGTTTGCGGGTGGCAGTGTGGCATTGGCATGGCAGACGGCAGCAGGTATCGGCAATAGAAAGCACGGGAAATGGGGGGAAACTGCTTCGGCAAATGCGCGATGGAGACGCAGGCAGCGGGCGAGGGTTCTTTGCTGTGGTAACGCGGCGCACGTCCCGCCCCTCTCTCGTCATCGCCGGCGTCGCGTCATTGGTGGCCCGCGCGGAATGCAGATGAGCAGCGCAGCCCGGCCCGGCCCAGCCTCGCGGCACAACTGCGTGTCGAGACGGGCCCGCCTCACGACGCCAAGGTGATCGGGTCCCGGCGGTGAGCGAGTCGCTCCAGTTCCGTCTCGCGCAGCGCACTGGGAAGAATCGTGTAGTAACGCTCTCTACACGTCTCATGACGTAATGGCCCGTACGTGTAAGGCGATTATTTACTAAGTGAGGGCTCTTAACAGCCTTGGGATCTTTTATACCTACTGCATCACTTGCTGGTAGACGTTCGAAATTCGGTACATACCTGTGCTGAAGAACACTGCCTGACAAAAAAAGTGACGTACCTAAGAGGGAGTTCGCCACGATAGCTGAGTCGTCAGCGCGACGGACTGTAGTGCCTAGGGGCCCGGGTTCGAGCCGGCCTGTGTGGCCGAGCGGTTCTAGGCGCTTCAGTCCGGAACCGCGAGACCGCTACGACCGCAGGTTCGAATCCTGCCTCGGACATGGATGTGTGTGGTGTCCTTAGGTTGGTTACGTTTAAGTAGTTCTAAGTTCTAGGGGACTGATGACCTCAGATGTTAAGTTCCATAGTACTCAGAGCCATTTGAACCATTTGAACCAACCCGGGTTCGATTCCAGGCAGGGTCGGAGATTTTCTCCACCCAGGGTGTTGCGTTGTCCTAATCACCATCATCTCATCCTCTGCGACACGCAAGTCGCCGAAAAGGCGTCAACGTAAAACACTTGCACTAGATGACCTGTTTACCCGACGGGAGGCCCTAGCCGCACGACATTTCATTTCACCTAGGAGGGCAGGAGGAAACGAAGTGAAACTTCACGTGCTGACAGGTTGCTAGGCAGTGCTTACAAAACCAAGACGTACTGACAAAGAACTTCGCAGTATGTGACCACTCATCAGTATGAACTTGCTCCCTCTTTGCAATGGATGCACGCACTGATCCCGTGAAGCGAGTCATAAAGCTATTGTATCTTCTTCTGAGACAAGGGGAACCACAGCTGTCCGTCATTGATTCGACAGTGGCACAGGGAAGTTCATATCCGAGTTGGTCCCACGCGTATTGCATCAAGGACAGATCACCTTGCTGGTGACGGGAGTGCCTCAACATCAGGCAGACAATTCACTGTGACACGTGCCAAGTGGTAACGAGCATTGTTTTGTTGAATAATGGCACCACGATACTGACGCATCAGAGGTCACCTACGAGGACGCAGGATATCCGCGACACAGTGTCCTGCCATCGTAGATCCCTCAGTCACTATCAGCCTTGACATGGAGTCACACCAGATCGCTACCACACCGCGACGCCGGGATTAACGCTGCTCTCCTTCTCCAAAACGTTGAAAGAATGCCAGCTCTCGTCAGGTTGCCGCCATACTCGCACTCACCCATCAGACTTGTTCAGGACCAGAGCGGTTCTTTTAGACTTAGTTGTGATCAGAGTTCTCAACTCTCTAACAATACATGACGATGATGATGTTTTGTTTCTGGGGCGCTCAACTACGCGGTCATCAGCACCCGTGCAAAGTCCCAATCTTTACACAGTCCAATCTAGTCACATTCAGGAATGACGATGAAATGATGAGGACAACACAAACACCCAGTCCTCGGGCAGAGAAAATCCCCAACCCGTCCGGGAATCGAACTCGAGGCCCCATGATACATCCCTAGCATTGAAGACTTCACACATTGCTAGTGTGGCTGTTTCAGTATTACGGACTGCAAAAATACATATCCCCAAATACCTGAGCACCGAAACGCTACTAAGACAGCTATCGTCACACCATTCGACCTCTTGTAAATTCTTTTCTTGCCCTCCAGATTGGAAACGAGGGTCATACAGAGGAATGATTTATTAGTGATGTTCTCTTCCATTCTGGCCGTTGCTGTGGGTTCGTTCATGTCTTGTGCAAATACTGCTGACTTCGAATATCTTTAAACTAAATTCGCACAAATGGATGAAAAGACCTACGTGATCGGCAATCGGTCTTTGGTATCAGCAGTAATAAGTATCCAGGATAATATTTTTATCATGTAGACATTGGACAAAAATATGGAAAGACCGCTTGAACATAAATGAGAATTCTAGCCAAGCCTGCAGGTTGCAGTGTTATATTCCACCACGAACAGCACCTGTGCAACGGCTTCAATACGTTGCAACTGTCAGTCGTAGTATGAACAGTGTCCTGTGCAGTTGTGAGTGCTTTACGTCTGATCTAAGTGAATTATAACGTGAGCACATTGTTGGGGCTTCCGTAAACAAGAGAGCCGAAGTGTTTGGTGTTTCAAGAGGCACTGTGTCGAAGATTTATGCCGCACACAGGGAAAGCGGAAAAACATCACGCACAAAATCACAACCCGTACGAAAGTGTGTGGTGAGTGATCGTGACGTATGGTCATTGAAGAAGACTGGCGAAAAGTAAGAGGACGACAGATGCAAAAGTTACTGCAGGACTGCATGTCGCCGCGCGGGATTAGCCGAGCGGTCTTAGGTGCTGCAGTCATGGACTGTGCGGCTGGTCCCGGCGGAGGTTCGAGTCCTCCCTCTGGCATGGGTGTGTCTGTTTGACCTTAGGATAATTTAGGTTAAGTAGTGTGTAAGCTTAGGGACTGATGACCTTGGCAGTTAAGTCCCATAAGATTTCACACACATTTTTAAACTGGATGTCGCACTTGCGAGCTTTATGAGCACCAAAAGAACTCTAAGGGGTTCCCATAAGAAGGGGGCTGCACGGCGAGGTGCAATTCCAAACTCACTCATCAGTGATGCAAAAGCCCGTAACAGGAAAACGTGGCGCAGAGGCCATAAAACCCTGATTATGTTGGAACGAAAGAATGTCGTTTGGTCTGATGAGTCTTGTTCCACACAGTTCTCAACTTCTGGCGGGGCTTCGACGGTAATTTGGATAGCCATATCGTGGTATTCCATGGGCTCCATGGTTACTCAGCCTGGTCGCATTATTGCCAAGAATTATGTGATAATTGTGGTTGATCACATCCGTATTTTCCCCCAGTGATGACGCTGTGTTCCAAAGCGACAGAGACCTGTTCACACGCCTCGCATCGTCTAAGAGTGGTTTTGTGAGCACGAGAATCAACTGTTGGCCACCAGATCTCAATCTTATTTGTAAGGTGGCTATAATTTCGCACCTTACAAGGACTCTTCTATATACTTTGGCGTGATTTACTGTCGGAATTAGGTATCATTTGATAGGTTGTACATCGTATATATATTTAAAGAAGACTGAAATTGTCACGTACACCTTGTAAATAGTTGTTAACGCTTACTGCATGAAAGGTGATGGATTGTCTTTATCATCGAACTGGTGTAATGAATGATCGTTTATACTAGCAGAGTTTGGAATGCTAATGGAAACGAAACGGGAGGCGTAACTCAGGCCCTGTGTGGAAAAACCCGCACAGGTGTGTTGGTCCAGCTTAACACAGATTGAGTGACAGGAATTGGCCGGTGTGAGATCCTGGCTGCATAACACAGGATGTAGCCCAAAACGGACGATCGGGGCACCTGAATGCTGAAGCACAAGAGAGCGGCGGCCGGCCGGTTTTGCAGCGAAAATTAATGGGAACAGGTATTTCCTCGCAAACTTTCAGTGCTGGACGACAGAAGACTAAAACATGGTTGGTCAGCGTTCCGAAGAATCTGTAGAGAGGGAGAATATTCCGTGGATTCCAGAATATGTTTCGCTTTCCGCAGTTACGAGGGAGAGAGCGGAGCTATGCTGGGAAGCCAGCGGTGGAGAGAAAGAGGTCTTCCGTTTTGAGCTCCCTTGTTTGACGGGTACTCAGTATCAGCTTTTGTTGCTACAGACGGACTCGTTGTCTTTTCTCTCAGGATATTTTATAATTAACGAACGGTTAGACACTGTACTGTTGCGAACTTATCGATTCTGGACTTTCCCTCCGGGTAGGGAGTCGACGTTAAGTATGCAGCGTTCAGTGATTGAAAGCACTTCTGTCTTTACTCACGTTGAGACGTTATCTGAATTCCGTCCTTGTGGCTGGGAGTTCGGGTTTCTCGTCGGTAGAACACAGAAAGAAGAAGTCAGTATTAGATTATACTAGTCACATGACCGCCTTCTGCTGTCCTAGTGTTTGAATGAGTTTTTATTTTGTATTTTGTTCCTGGATGTCTTCCGTCGTGGCAGACGTGTACGAGAACCATCACTCTGATGCACCGGACGCAGTACATACAGTGATACTGTTAATAGCTTCGGCTTATTGGGGCTATAAAGTTAAATAGATGTGATCGCGTACATTTATTTCCACTGAGGTTGCACTGTAGATCAACTTTGAAAGTAGTGTCTTCTAGCATTTGGTACCTATATGCTGTCAGCCACCTCACGTTATTTATCTTAGATCGCGTATCCTTAAAAAAGTTAGATTTGTGCGATTTATCAGTTGTTGTTGTTGTTGTTGTTGTTGTGGTCTTCAGTCCTGAGACTGGTTTGATGCAGCTCTCCATGCTACTCTATCCTGTGGAAGCTTCTTCATCTCCCAGTACCTACTGCAACCTACATCCTTCTGAATCTGCTTAGTGTATTCATCTCTTGGTCTCCCTCCACGATTTTTACCCTCCACGCTGCCCTCCGATGCTAAATTTGCGATCCCCTGATGCCTCAGAGCATGTCTTACCAACCGGTCCCTTCTTTTAGTCAAGTTGTGCCACAAACGTCTCTTCTCCCCAATCCTATTCAATACCTACTCATTAGTTATGTGATCTACCCAATTAATCTTCAGCATTCTTCTGTAGCACCACATTGCGAAAGCTTCTATTCTCTTATTGTCCAAACTATTTATCGTCCATGTTTCACTTCCATACATGGCTACACTCCATACAAATACTTTCAGAAACGACTTCCTGACACTTAAATCTACACTTGACGTTAACAAATTCCTCTTCTTCAGAAACGCTTTCCTTGCCATTGCCAGTCTACATTTTATATCCTCTCTACTTCGACCATCGTCAGTTATTTTACTCCCCAAATAGCAAAACTCCTTTACTAATTTAAGTTTCTCATTTCCTAATCTAAGCCGGCCATTGTGGCCACGCGGTTAAAGGCGCTTCAGTCTGGAACCGCGCGATCGCTACGGTCGCAGGTTCGAATCCTGCCTCGGGCATGGATGTGTGTGATGTCCTTAGGTTAGTTAGGTTTAAGTAGTTCTAAGTTCTAGGGGACTGATGACCTCAGATGTTAAGTCCCATAGTGCTCAGAGCCATTTGAACCATTTTTTCCTAATCTAATTCCCTCAGCATCACCCGATTTAATTCGACTACATTCCATTATCCCAGTTTTGCTTTTGTTGATGTTCATCTTATATCCTCCTTTCAAGATACTGTCCATTCCATTCAACTGCTCTTCCAAGTCCTTTGCTGTCTCTGACAGAATTACAATGTCATCGGCAAACCTCAAAGTTTTTATTTCTTCTCCATGGATTTTAATATCTACTCTGAACTTTTCTTTTGTTTCCTTTACTGCTTGCTCAGTACACAGATTGAATAGCATCGGGGAGAGGCTACTCCTTTCCCAATCACTGCTTCCCTTTCATGTCCCTCGACTCTTATAACTGCCATCTGGTCTCTGCACAAATTGTAAATAGCCTTTCGCTCCCTGTATTTTACCCCTGCCACCCTCAGAATTTGAAAGAGAGTATTCCAGTCAACATTGTCAAAAGCTTTCTCTAAGTCTACAAATGCTAGAAACGTAGATTTGTCTTTCCTTAATCTTTGTTCTAAGATAAGTCGTAGGGTCAGTGTTGCCTCACGTGTTCCAACATTTCTAAGGAATCCCAACTGATCTTCCCCGAGGTCAGCTTCTACCAGTTTTTCCATTCGTCTGTAAAGAATTCGCGTTAGTATTTTGCAGCTGTGACTTATTAAACTGATAGTTCGGTAATTTTCACATCTGTCAACACCTGCTTACTGATTTATCAGTACTACTAGTAAACTCATTTGTATCTCTTTATATCCATTGGACATTGATATATGAACATTTGTGATGTATAAAGGGGCTTTAATCTATAGTAAATGTATAAGCGGAAACAACATTTATCATTTTGTAGTTACTAGTTCCCTTAATCATTCAGTTATGAATTAAGTTGTAATTTATACGTATATAAAAGATTAAATGGTTCAAATGGCTCTGAGCACTATGGGACTTAACTTCTGAGGTCATCAGTCCCCTAGAACTCAGAACTACTTAAACCTAACTAACCTATGAACATCACACACATCCATGCCCGAGGCAGGATTCGAACCTGCGACCGTAGCGGTCGCGCGGTTCCAGACTGTTGCGCCTAGAACCGCTCGGCCACTTCGGCCGGTATAAAATATTAAGATATCCTAAAAGCTGCTTCAGGGGGTAGTCAGACAGGACCCAATCTTCATTTTTGCGTTAAGTATTTTCCATTGCGCACATTCATTTTTACACCCGCCAGGAGTGGCATCTTGGTTACTGATTGTGGTTTACGTTCGAGAGACGGGAGCGCGTTCACTACCCACCACATCCTGAAATTGACACTATTTTGCAGGATTAATCGTCTCACATTCTTTTAAAAACACACAGGACGTTTATTATCCATTCCCAGACGACTGGAAGCTGTTTTGAACGGCTACGGATTTGCTGTACTGTATGAGGCGTGTTAATGTTTTTTTGGTGCTACTATATATTTGTACACGCCCTGCAGATGAGTGAAGTTGTTGTTATCCATCTTTTACAACTGAATATTTGTTCTGTTTTCAACCGAACATGTTTTACCCTTTCATACTAGCATAATCAATGTCTCCTTTTCGTGTGTCCATTGTTTCTACCGTAGGCACAAGACGAACAGAACGTTAGTTTCCATTTGATCGCCTCTTCATAATAAGCATTTCACTGTGCATAACCTTTCTTGTTTTTTCTAGAACTTCCTGATCTCTTTTCTTCTATAACACTTAATCGCTTTCCTCTCCGATATTCGTAAAGTGAACCAATCGTTCCAAAGCAGTACTAACATTTTCTCACAGTCGGTTAATTGACATTATACAGTCCCTGAAAAGGTTTCGTGCGTTTCGGTGTCGGGACTGCAGCAACTTCTGTAGGTTTCACCATAAAAGGAAGCGACAGAAACGCCATTAATAAGTAATGGTGGCACTAGCTGCTCTCTGACGGGGAAGAACAAAGGTTTCTATATTATCGCCGGTGTACATTATTTAGTGGTTCCGGTGCTGGACAAAGGCGGACGCGGAAGGCTTCTGGAGGGCAGTGTCGCCAGCAACATGCAAGAAATATTAGCCGATGGTGAGTCATGCGGACGCCCCGCTGCAACGCCGTCCGCATGCATGTCCTGGTCTTCACGGGAACTGCCTGGCCGGAGAAGCCGGCGGCGGTGGCTTCGTAAGCGATAAGCCTGAGAACGAGAAACCGGACGCGGCCGCCGGACTTCTAACAAAACAGTCTTCATTCAGTACTGTCTTACACCTTTGGGTCGTGCTGATGCCGACCCTAAGAATTAAAAAACTAAGGACGAAATAAACTACGACGTTTGTTCAAAATCGATATTTTGATCCCTTTCTCTTACGTTAGCCTCTGAAAGGTACACACACAGGTGTCACTTGCTACACAATACATATGTCTGTGTAACAACTCTACAAGCCCCGTTAGATGGAATAGGTGACCATACTTTGCACCGTTTATCTGTCATTCTTTTCTTTGCTCCACTCATGAATCTACTGAGGTGGGGACTGAACCGGGATGGGGAAGAGGATATGTGATCTTCCTCCTCCTCCTCCTCCTCCTCCAAGAATATTGTGTTTAAACAAGTCACATATTCCTACAGCAGATAATACGAGTGTTGGTCAAAACCGCAAGAAAAACTTCTTATAATCATACTTCCTGAGACCAATACCTATTGAGATATTGGCCGTTCTAGTTTCAACGAGTAAGGTGTAGTAATTGCGAACAGGGCGGATTCACAAGAGAAGGCATTCTATATTACCTCACTATGCAAGTGTGGATGTTCTTACACGATGAATTACTAGCACTACTTGAGAAGTTTACGCTTGCTGAAAAATGACGACTGTGTTTTATATGCGCAGCGGGGCATCAAAATGGTTCAAATGGCTCTGAGCACTATGGGACTTAACTTCTGAGGTCATCAGTCCCCTAGAACTTAGAACTACTTACACTTAACTAAACTAAGGACACTACACACATCCATGCCCAAGGCAGGATTCGAACCTGCGACCGTAGTGGTCACGCGGTTCCAGACTGTAGCGCCTAGAACCTCTCGGCCACCCCGGCCGGCGCAGGGCATCACCTCAGATTCTGTTGATCTTCCAAGATTACATGCCTAGTGAATTAATAAAGGAGCATGACCGGAGTCGATTGGATTTCTGACTACGGAGCATTTAAAAGTGTACTACAGGAGCGTGTGACTAATCCAAGTGACGCATTCCGAATGGATCCAGGTTTATTTGAAAGAGTGCGTGATTCAATGCGAAGAAGGGCTGGAGGATGTGTCAGGATGCGTAGTAATCGCATACAGCATTGGATGTAGTTTCTACTCTCTACACAACAAAGAAATTGGAACGAGAGTATAATAGAACAGTGTTATTGTCCACGTACGTAGTGTTCTGTTAAGATCTGACGTGCTTATCTGCTAAATTGGGTAAAGTTTTAATTGGAGTGATAAATACGCGATTAAAGTATTGTTCTATGATTAAGAAGATCAAACAAATCATTTAGGTGCCACCTGAGCTCGTCCTTAACTTAAGATTATTTATTATTGTAAAAAGCAGCAAAACATGCATAAGAAAGGGCGTCGCTATTAGGCTTTTGCTCTTGTTACATCCGTTTGGGAAAACGCCTTTTCTACCACAGAATATGGGATGTAGGCAGACCGGTGCAGAGTGTTGTCTTGGGGTACTAGGACAGGTGGCCCTGTCGTGTTCCGTGTTCCGGACACCTTTTACATACAAAAATACTTCACCGCAGGCAGACTCCACGGAGGAGAAATAGCGAGAAAGCAGTAACAGTGGGCAGTCGTGTACTTTTGATGCAGTCCGCAAAAACTTTACACTTTGTGGTTACACCCGCACAAAACGTTGGAGGGAGACGGTTATTAATACTCTTTAATACAGAAGTTGTTTCTGATAAGTAAGAGTTGCGGTTGCAATAATTACCAGACTCAATAATTGGTTTACAGCAGTGCACAATTTAACTTCAAGCACTGAATATCTGCAGCTTTGGCGAATCTGTGTCTTTTTTTATCGTTTTAATCACAGACATGAAGAAATTCCAGAAGTGTTTCTTGGGCATCCTTCATCAACTGCTCTGCAATTAACAAGGAAACTATGAACTTCAATAATTCTCATTAACGTATAGGAGAGTCAGATTTAATTGAACTCATTCGTGATCAACTGCGTTTTATTCAATATACTGTCATTTACTCCTACAGAGTGTCACTTTTATTCCAAAATCCCCTTCATTTTTCTTGAATCTTTCGTTCAGATGCAATGTCGGTAATGGTAACAGTAGATGCAGTAGCTCCAATGTTGTCTCAAAGTTAGTGTGTCCTAATATTACGCATATGTAATGGGTCGCTTTGCTACGTCCAAAGATATATTTTCTTTATTTAAATAATAAGTAATAACTTTAACTGAATTGTGAGAAATACTGAAAGTACTGAAAGGAAGTCAATAACATTTCTGTCAGTTTCATTCTGATTCTCAAAAGCAAATTTTAAGCTAATTAAAAATTAACTTAAAAAACTTTCCAAGTTGAGTGAACAGAGCTAACTTTACAAATTCGTTCGTTGAGAGTGTGGCGTCCATATACAGTAAACAGAAGCATTAAATTTCAATAGGAATTTCTCAAGGTGAGTTTAGTCACAATTCCTGTTCCAGTGGTGAATACAGTCAATATGTTTAGGTGAGACGTGAGATGCGTCGAAAACTTCGCTGCTAAACGACGACCCAATGGTTTGTATACTAAACACTTCAACAGAAGTCCGAAAGCCAAATGAAATTTCAGTTAAGTAAACACGTGGTCAACGTAAGGTGCATTTCAGTTAAGTGTAGTGCCCAAAGTGAAGTTATTATTGTTGTTTGGTTTCGCGTTTATGGTTTTAGATGTTACAGGAGGAGGAAATTAGTATTTAACATCCTGTCGACAAAGAGGTCATTAGACAAAGCAGAAGTTCGGATTAAGGAAGTATGGGGAAGGAAATTGGCCGTGACCTTTCGAAGGAGCCATCCCGGCATTTTCCTGAAGTGATTTCGGGAAATCACGGAAAACCTAATATCAGGACGGCTCAACACGGGTATAAACAGTCGTCCTCCAGTATGCGAGTCCAGAGTGCTAACAACTACGCCATCTCGCTCAGTTTTGATGCTGCACCAGACAGGAAAAGTTGTAGCAAGGTCGCGCTGCTTCACAGTCGCGAATTGACTACCGAAAAAACTTACGTAAAGAGAAGACTGTAACTGAGTATAGGAAGAAGGTAGTTAAAAGAGAACGGATTGGTCCACATATGCACAGGCGTTAGTTTCTGGATATTGACTATAGGAGCTTTCCTTCTAATACAATAAAAAAATCCTCTACAGTTGACAGTAATTTCCTGTTCGTTGCATGACTGCTTCCGAAGCCTAAAACTCCATCTTCAGTAGTCACCAAATAATTATGGGAATATGAATGTGAGGCAGTCGGGCCAGTCACTCTTGGGTGGTCACACTCACGTCTAACAAACGCATGGGATCGTAGGACCAGCAGCCATGGTGACCGTCTCAATAACTCAACACGGAAGTTGCAGTAGTCAGTTATGGACACTGTGCCGTCTGGAAGCTTTGGGAAGTGATGAAGATCTGGTTGGAAAGATGGTTATTTACTTCTAATGAGGTAACAAGTGAATACAAGAACAATGTAGACATTATTGTTGCTTTAGTAGATACGTCATTAACTGTCGATTTAATATGTAGCTATTACTCGGTTCTCTGACGTAATGAGAGAAGTTATTCCAGAGTTGGGTTCCAGCTACTAAAAAGTACTTCGTGAAAGCGGCTGGTTGATAGAATGGGACGGAAAGGATTTTATTCTGACGGGCACAAGTGTTTCTGACACGTTGTTCAGGCAAGAGGGTTGAGGTCGAGAACCGGTAGTGGTACGATTAGAGTTGTAAAACCACCCTAGGGTACTGTAGACTGTCACAATTAAGTGTAAACTACGGTAGCTTTCCCACTGTCTTTGTCCAATTAGGATCATAAGCGCAATACCTGTGCGTTAGGTGTGTTGCATATCTGTTGGGCGTTACCTCATTTCGGTCGCTTTGTTTGCTTATGCGATCAGTGTCTTACTAGATTCACCCAGAAACCGGAAGCAGTGAACCGTCTAGAAACTAAGTGAAGATACATAAAGGACCACGTAACCTAAGGAAAATTTTTGTTTTACGTAGTTACCCTCTTGTATAAACAGTATATATAGCAAAACTGAAACTGTCAGTGATTAATTTAGGTTTTATTCGAAAAAAGGTGGCTTTTTATCGTAGAACAGAGGGACGTTGTGGTAAAAATTAAAAAATACAATGCAGGTTTGCCATATAGCGCTATAAAACGCAATTTACTCAGAAAGAGGTAAAAAAAAAAAAAAATAACGGCAAGAGACAAAGATATCAAGCTTCACTCAGTACTTCGTCCAGCTTATATAAAACATGTTTTTGTTATTCATAAACAACATTATCTCTTGTCAATAATGAAAAGAAACTCTGGCAACTGATGACGATGGAGGACGTTCCATTACGTACGAAGAACAAAAATAACAAAATACTACTTATGTTTATGTATGTGAAATGTACTTCTATCAAAAGTAATTGCTTTGGCTACATAAAAGCGCAAAAGCTGCGCGATCAACTAATTTTTATCACTTATAAACTGCACTTTACCCTTTGTAAAGATATAGAATACGCTGTGAGCTAACATTGAACCATGTGCGTTCCTAATTATGTGCAAAACAAACAAACAAAACGAAGAGAAGTTGTTGGCTCCCAGTGTCTTGTTCATTTGTTATTCTTTCCGTACTAGTGCCACCATTTCTACCGGTAATTCTAACACCAATTACTACGTCTTTTGTGTATTGTACCAAAACAACCGAAACGTATTTTTGGCAGAATGCAACTCTAGGTATGATGTTACCTTTCTCCGAACTACGAACTCTCTCACTGAAGACGTTATAGGCAGACTACATGAACTTCGAACTATGGCGCGACTTATTATTTTTCTCGCCATTTAAGACCGCCTTATTTGAAATAAATGGTAACTGAAAGATAAAAATCGTAGAAGTGACCGAGGGCTAAATATTTCCCGCCTAAAAGGAGAACTACTACAAAATTTCCATTGTGAAGAAGTCCTTATCTCTGCCGCCTTCTGAGACGTACTGGTTCAGTCAAGAATAAATTACATTAGGATAATCAATTAATGGCGTCATAACCGTGATCCAACAGGACATTAGTATCGTGGCGCAACAGGCAGCTGCTTCTATCTTGAAAGAAGGAGTGACTTCGTTAAAACAAGTTTCCAGGAAATAAATGACAGAGTCCATAACACTGACAGAGAAATCTACAGTAGTGCTGATAAGGGTAGGCACATGGGCTGTGTAAGGGATATACTCGAGAAACAAGGTATATCTTCCGTGGAGACAGGAGATAAGCAACAGTGAGGCAGGACAGAGATTCCATTAGGAAAAGGAAGAAGCAAGAGCAAGGCTCGTTATGTTGAATGCTGTCGCAGGTATGCAAAGGTGGCGAGATTATCTCACATCAGAAAGGAAAAAATAATATACGACACCATTAAAGAATCTAAAGAGACACAAGTAGTAAATGAGCGAAAGGGAGATTGTTACGAAAATGAGAATGGGCAACGAAATGGTCAATGGGGACCATCTTGACAGTTTTTGATCTATTACATCCACCGAGAAATGCAGCTGTGGGCAAAAAGTGGACCTCCAGGTAACGAAAAAAATACATACGCTCGACGCGTTCGAGCGCAGCTGCCAGCGGGGTAAGAAATGAGTCGGAAGCGGCGGACAGATGAAGACGCGAGCAGCTAGCGGCCTGGTGTGGGAAAGCGGCGGCGGCGGCGGCGGCAGCAGCGGCTGTGCGCAGTGGGTGGCGGGTGGACCGGTTGTGGAGTCTGGAGACCACACCGTGACCGGGCGACCGGGAGGAGGCAAAAAGTCGGGCTTCAGAGCACCTGCCGCAGGCGGCCCATTCACTGTCGTAGGAACGGACGGAGCTGTTGCTTTCCGATACAAGTGATTTCAACTAATGCTACTTTTCGGTAACTGATGTTTGTAATTGTGATTTGTACCAGTTGTAAATAACGTTATACGAATTCGCAACCTGTACAAGAACCTAGAGGCAGCAATAAGATGGGAAGACCAAGAACGTAGTACACAGATTAAACAAGCTTTGAGACAGAGTTAAAGTCCTTCGCCCCCTGCCGTTCAGCCTACACATTGAAGAAATGACAGAAAGAAAACAAAGGTTTAACAGTGGGATTAAAATTCTGGGTGAAAGGATATTTGTGATTAGTTTCGCTGATGAAATTGCTATCGTCAGTGAAAGTGAAGAATAGTTGCAGGATCTGTACCATGGAATAAACATTCTAGTTGTTGTTGTTGTAGTTGTTGTGGTCTTCAGTCCAGAGACTGGTTTGATGCAGCTCTCCATGCTACTCTATCCTGTGCAAGCTTCATCATCTCCCAGTAACTACTGCAACCTACATCCTTCTGTACCTGTTCAATGTATTCATTCCATGGTCTCTCTCTACGATTTTTACCCCCCCTGTTCAAATGGCGCCGAGCACTACGGGACTTAGCATCTGAGGTCATCAGTCCCCTAGAATTTAGAACTACTTAAAACTAACTAACCTAGGGACATCACACACATCCATGACCGAGGCAGGATTCCAACCTGCGACCGTAGCAGTAGCACGGCTCCGGGCTGAAGCGCCTAGAACCGCTCAGTCACCGCGGCCGGCTTTACCCCCCGGACTTCCCTCCAGTACTAAATTGATGATCCCTTGATGCCTCAGAACGTGTCCTACCAACTGACCCCTTCTTCTAGTCAGGTTTTCCCACAAATTCCTCTTCTTCCCAATTCTATTCAGTACCTCCTCAGTAGTTATTTGGGAATCCAATGGAAGGGTTTGGGCTTTGGCGTTGTATGGAGAACGTCACCTAATGCAATGAGTAGTGCCAATACTGAAGTATCGAAGAGGTGGTGTTAAGATATGAGACTGTTATTCGTGTTAGGATTGTTCAAATGGCTCTGAGCACTATGCGACTTAACTTCTGAGATCATCAGTCGCCTAGAACTAATTAAACCTAACTAACCTAAGGACATCACAGACATCTATGCCCGAGGCAGGATGCGAACCTGCGACCGTAGCGGTCGCCCGGTTCCAGACTGTAGCGCCTAGAACCGCACGGCCACTCCAGCCGGCGTTAAGATTGTGTTCCCCTTGTTACGCTTAGGAAAACCCTAGATACTGAAGGATATGACGACATTTTCCAACATTGTGTACTGCGTACGGTAGAGGAACAGTTCGTAGATGATGACTGCAGCCTGTCATAAAGTAGCACCTGTGGAACAATGGTTTGTGGACAATTACATTCCGGAAACGAGCCGCCCTATCCCGACCTGAACCCAGCGGAGCAACTCTGCGCTGAGTTAGAATGCTGACTTCTCTACAGACCCCTAAAATCACTAACGTCAACGGTTTCGGCTCTTAAAGAAAGAATGAACTGCCATTTTCCCACAGACATTGAGAGACGTCAATGAAAGTGTGCTTAGCGAAGTTCAAACTGTCGGAAAGTGGAATGTTTAGTATCGACTAATAGACGTCTGGATACGTTTGTTGAAATAGTGTTCGCTTTTCCACTGAGGAAATCTTTTGTATGAATTTCTGGCGGCGCAATGAGTTTCTTCCACCGTCCTTACATCTTGAGTCTGTTGCTTTTCCGTTCGCTGAAACTATGATATTCCTCGGGCTCAGGCTTGACAGGAAACTTTCTTTGTCCTCCCAAGTGTCATATCTGGCCACCCGCCGTAACCGGGCCCTCAGTGTCCTGTGTGTCCTAAGCGGTACTTCCTGGGGAACGGATCAGACCACCCTCCTCCATCTGTGCCGTCCATCGTCCGCTCGAAAATAGATCATGGGTGTTTTGTTTATGCATCTGCACGTTCGTCTATCTCACCCCGTCTAAATACAATCCATCATCGTGTAATCAGCCCACTGGCGCCTTTTACACCAGCCCGGTTGACAGTCTCTATGGAGAAGATGCCGAGCTACCGCTGTGATACCGGCGCGATGTTCTACTCAGCAGATTCGCATGCCGTTTGTCTGCCATGCCCAGCCACCCATCCTCTGCATTCTTCTCTGACGACCCCTTTGATCGCCAGTATGGAGAGCGTCCTCTTCTCTGTTGCCTGCTGGAGTTCGCTTTCGGCTATTGCTCCGGCAGCTTAACTTCACGCTACCTGCCTTTTTCCCGATGGGTATGAACCCTTCACCATCTTGGCTTCGTGCAGCGGCCCTTGTTAACCTTGCACTTCATTCGCCTCCTAAGGAAACTACTCCAGATTCGATCTATCACTTTAAGTTTCTCGACCTTCGCACAGAACTTATAGTACCGTCGTGTACACTGATAACTCTCGGACTGACCGCGGTGTCGGGTGTGTCTTCGTCATTGGCACCGAACGACATACGGAACACTACTCGTTATTTGCAGCACAGCTGTTCGCCATGTATCAGGCCACGCACAATACATCCGGGTGACACAGGCTTTTTATTTGTGTCATCTGCTCCGACTCTCTCAATGCCCTTCAGAGCCTCTGAGTGCTGAACACAGTCCATCCCTTAGTGCAATAGGCCCAAGAAAGCTTCCACTCGCTCACTCTTGAGAGACCCACTAAGTTGTTATGTGGATTCCTGCTCACGTCGGTCTGACGGAAGACGACGCTGCTGCCAAGGCTACAGTCCACCTACCTCGGCCCGCTAGTTCATCCATTCCTTCCGATGATCTCAATTTTGATGTCAGCTGTTTGTGTCACTTTAGCATCACCGCTGCTCTTCCCTTCATGGGAACAAGCTGAGGAGAATCAAACCTCTCCCAGTGGCTTGGCCGACCACTTCTCGGCTCTGTCACCGTGAGGAGATCATTTTAGGTAGGTTCCGCATAGGGCACTGTCGTTTTAGCCATCGCCATTTGTTCAGTGGTGATCCCCCACCACTTTGTGCTCATTTCATCAACCTTTGACCGTTCGCCATTTCCTGTCCAAATGCCCTTTTTTTAACCACACACGTCTGAGTTATCGGCCGTTTTAGGAAACGAGGCGCGAGTTGTCGCCCGCGTTTTGCTTTTTGTTCGAAGTAGCAATATGGCGAAAGACATTTAATCTCTACTTCGGAATCTCCTCTGTCTCTACGGCGTATTACATAGACCTTTCTCCAAGAGGAAGTCCTTAGAATTTTTTTTTTTTTTTGTGGTCTTAGGACGCACAACTACGGTGGTCATTAGCGCCCAGACAAAGTTATGAATGCACTGCGAGGCACAAGGTTAAAACAGCAACTAAAAGGGACAACACTATAAAAGGCACATTAACAGGCAAGGGATTAAAAGAAAACAGCATACTCAAATGTCCTTAGACAGGTTCGTCAAGTGGATAAAACGAAGAACGCGAGCAGCTGCTCCTGCGTCATCCGCTAAAATAGCATCCAGAGTACATGGCAGGCCAACATGTAGTCTTTTTTTACATCCCTTTTCATATTATTGTTCTAGGGTTCTGACATGGGCGCGTATGACCTTAGTTGTTTCTGCACCGTAGAACAAAACAAACAAAACAGAACAATGATCTAATAGTGTGCATACTGACATCGATGTTGACATGATGACACCGCCCTACAGTTGATTGAGACGTTTTCGTTCACGGTAAACTCTGCGTAGAACGAGAGCGAGAACGGACGCTGCGAAAGGTGAAGAGAGCGGCATACAAGCAGACAGACAGCCGCGGTCTGCAGACAGTTAATAATAGCAACATTCCAGGGCTTTCTTTGTTCGTGGTTTTTCCGGCTGCTGGAGCGCCTCGCGGGGCGTGATCGCGAGGGACCCCCGCCTAATGCCTCGGGCACCTCCTTAATGGACAGCCTAATTCCCGGCGGACAGCGCCGGACCGCCTGAGGAGACCTGGGGATGGAGCAGGAGAGTGGAGGATGGAACGCGCTGGCCGCGTCATCCCCGGCCGCTGCCACTTGCGGCCCGGCGCGGGACAAAAGGCGCCGCGGCTCACAGCCGCCGACCTAATTACGTCTCCACCTCTCCCCTCTAGCCCCTCGCTCTCGTTTCTTTTCACTTTGCACGTTCCTCCCGCCCAAACTTCGCAGTTCACAATGATGGCTCCACGTCTTCTGTTGGCGTCATACCGCTGCTGAATCCTAAACGGACAAAACTTGGGAAAAAAAAGAAATCCATAGTTTTGAATTCTGATCTTGTCATATTTACTTTGATTTTGGCGGCTGCAGTAAGATTTTCCACGTGACCATCTCAGTTAATATAACATTATCTTTCTCCTTTATCACTGAGAAACGCTGTCTCAGAAGCCACGCAGCATGACTTATCGTTAGGGACAGCTCGGCCCGAAAGAAGAATAACCGATAGCATTTCGGGTCGAGTCACATGACGTCACTCGCCTGCTACTGCAGAGAGTCGGTATTGGACTTCGTCGTATTCTCTTGATTCCTCATCATAGCTTGGGTGTTATGACAGTATGCTATTTCAAGACAATGCAGCACCGAGGATTTTTTCACAAAATTCGCTCTTCGTACGACTTGTTACAATTAAATTCCAATTAATGAAACGTCAGCGATAAAGAGCCTTTAGGAAAACCCATGTTAGACAATAGTACGTCCAAGTTGTGAGCCGGCCGTTGTGGCCGAGCGGTTCTACGCGCTTCAGTCTGGAACCGCACGACCGCTACGGTCGCAGGTTCGAATCCTGCCTCGGGCATGGATGTGTGTGATGTCCTTAGGTTAGGGTAAAAATTTCAATGTGAGAAACATTAAAGCGAAACAACATTACGTGGTATATGTTGTTTTACCTTGTGTACCAGTGAACGGCTAACACGCTGTGTTTTTCAGACGACTAAAAAGACGTCTATTTCTTTGGTTCGCATTTCGTTTAGCTCATGGAACAAGGTACTTGTCGGCTTGTTGAAATGCTCTTTGCTGTGGGAACAGTTCTCAATTGCTTAAGTTTACTTACTTTCTGTATTCCGCGGAAAGATGTTACAGACGGCTTATTGACTGATACAAAACATGGCTCTGAGCAGTATGCGACTTAACTTCTGAGGTCATCAGTCGCCTGGACCTTAGAACTAATTAAACCTAACTAACCTAAGGACATCACATACATCCATGCCCGAGGCAGGATTCGAACCTGCGACCCTAGTGGTCGCTCGGCTCCAGACTGCAGCGCCTAGAACCGCACGGCCACTCCGGCCGGCTTGACTAATACATCTCATTTGTTCTCTCTACTAAGGTTTTCCAAGCATTTAATCTCTTGCTTACAGAAGCGATGTAGTGGCAGGCATTCCTTCAATATCTTGCTTTGCTCCCTCTCAAACCTTTTTCGAAGGTTACAATAGTTTCGTGATAAAAACTGGAATTGGATTCGACCTCTGTGAATTTCCTCACGCCGGTATTTTCACTCTTGTTTGGTTTTTATGTATCGCCAATAGATTGCACGGCGTGCTTGAGAAGTAGTATATAGAATGGTTAACGCAAGCGGTATGCATTAATTCGTTCTCCGTTTTACATTATGAGTGGAAGATCAGGAGCTGCAGTCTGAATGCTACTGTTAGCCGTCCCTTATTGATTTACAAGCCGTCTGTCATATGTCTCAGCGGGAGTAACTTCAATAAGGGCTTCTGTTACTGTAAAGCCGATCTGCGGTTTTTTTTTTTTTTTCGGCACTCGTTTTATAGTATGAGTAGCGGGTAGCGGCCGTAGGTCGTAAAATTCATCTACACTTACGGTAGTTTTCAAAGAAGTTATTTCCTTAACACTTCCTGAGATTTTGATGAGTTAGTAGTAAGTTTATAATTAATATCATCAAAGCATTGTGAACTTTTAATCTGAATAATATTGTGATTTCTCTGTCAGCTGTTCTTGAGATCAATCGACAATAGTTTTACGTGTTTCAAATTCTACTATTGCTTGATTTTCATTTTGCTGAATTCATAAATTGGTGAAATACTGTAGCCACTGTACTGGAACTGTGGTGACCCTGCTCTCTCTGCCTTATTCAGACCACACTGCATTCGGTTTTCTCTCTCTTATTTTCAGTAAATGTTTTCTGGTATATCATTTATAAAAAGATCTCATTATTGTCCATCAACTGTCTTAACGTCCTCTAATGTCTGTTTTTGATTTGTTGACACTTTATTCTGTGATTTCTGTGACGGACCTAGACAGACAACTTCCTTTCTTGTTTCAGTAAATTTTATTTCGTTCATTGATGATAAGTGTATCGTAACTTTTGCTGAGTAATAATTTTTTCATTGTAACAATGGAGTCCCATCGAGAAGTATAAAATGTGCTGCTCTAACTGATTAAATCTAATTTATGATAACATCAATACTCATGTGTTAATGAGAAACATATGTTCGCTATAATCATAAACAATGATCATGTTTCCCTACAGAGTCCAACCAGGTAACTGCGTACCTAACATTGTGAAGTCTTGAGCTATTGTCTAGACTTCTTTATACCAACTACAAGGAAAACTGCGTGTTTTACTCGTTATTGTGCTGATTAACCGATGGTAGAATAGGTAATGTCCTAGATTTATTTGCAAATTTGATCCTTTATTCGACAGTAGAATCTCGTAGCGAAGAGGGTGTTCATACTTTACGAACCAGTATGTCGTAGTTGAATATTCCAACAAACGAAAGTATCAGCACAAGCTGGATCAAATTTCCCAGGGAAAAGTTCAGACGGGAAGAAAGTGTGTTCGACACTTGGTAGAGACTGGGTGCTCGCCAGCCGCTGCAATCTGCACCCTATAAACACATCGCATCGGCCCCCGCTTTAATAAGCGTGGCCCGTTTATCAATTGTTTTAATATTCCAGGGGCAGCGCCTTATGGCGCGTGCGTGCTCGTCCCCTCCCCCCCTCCTCTCTCTCTCTCTCTCTCTCTCTCTCTCTCTCTCTCTCTCTCTCTCTCTCTCGCTCTCCCCCTCCTACACCCCCACCCCCACACTCCCTCCTTCCTTTCCTTAATTTACCCTCTACTTCGCGCAGAGAAAACCACGCAGTCAGAAGCGTTCTACATGCTTCTCCCTGCTCAGAAACAGTGTTTCCCGTTAGAGATAACGGTGCTTTGTCTCCAAATGAAGTTCAGTACTTCAGCCAGGAACTGAATCTCTTCCACATCCCATCGTCTTTCCATTCATTTTTGTTACATAGGCGTATTTCAACCCCAGGTCGCAAAATGGTTATTACACTTTCCCCTAATCATCTTAGGATGCTAAATTCGAAAAAAAAGGTGGGTAGTAAAATATTTGGAAATTAAATTACAAGTTAGACTAACCTCTCTATACACAGTAACTATTTACAAAAAAACTGTGAACATAAAGCAGAACGCAAAGATCGTCATGTGAAGGGTAGGAGGAGAGGTACAGGTGGAAGTGAGTCGTGCTTAAATATTTCAGTCGACAGTGCACTTGCCAGCCAAAAGGGAAAGGTGCCAGATTCGAGTTCTGCTCCGGAACACAGCTTGAATCTGCAAAAAAGTTTCATTTCTGTAACTGCTTGACATGGAGAACAGTGCGTCGTGCACAAAAGGAGCAGAACAGGGGAATTGTGTCAGTTTTCAGTTTGTGAGCCTTATAAAAGTTAAGCATCCCAAAAATTAAGATCAACGACGTGTGTGAAAATCTAGCTTCTTGTAATTACTACTCTCGTGTCTTAATTACTGCCCGACACCGCTTGTGCTTTGTGGTACACACGGCCAAGACTTGTTAGTTCGAAACATAACAAAGGAAAGAGACGAGAGATACGGGTTGCCCGTGCGAGACAACAGCCAGACCATGCAGGGCGGTCACTCAAAATGTCAGAGGCTCCTAAACACATTGGGGAAAAACACTGACCAAAGGCGCCAGGGCACTGACGGCCGCGTATAGCGATGGCGCTAAAGACTGCAAAAATAAGAATGATGTAATTGCAGACAAGGAGCGATGGTAAGAGAGGCGTAAGGAAACGAGTCTTTGGACGGGGCTCCTATACGTCCTGAACAGCCAATAGCAGGCCTAAAGCATTAATGAAAGATGCCTCCCTCCAACCACTCAGCCTCCAAAGAATAGTGCAGGAGTAGAGTCAGTGAGACGGTAAGGGCCCTTCTACAACAAGCCATGTCAGCGACTGGTGAGGGTGAATGGGAAAACTGAATAAACCTCGGAAGCAAGACGTTCTGAGAGGGCTACTGTAGTCAGATTAGGAAGTTGATAGCTGTATAGGCAGAGGCAGCCTAAGTGAGTATTCAGGCAGGGCTAAGCAGAGTTATCTGCTGCAGTTGCTGGTGGAATCACAGTCTTTCAGCCAGGGAGTTCTGCGTGTCGTGTCGAGGTGAGGATGAGGGCTCAGTCAGTACCGGCAGTTTTATTTGAAGTAGACGGAACGATGCAAGTTAGTCACCACCTTTCTGTAAAGACTTGGTGTCTTCATGGGTCCAACTCCATTAGAGCAAGTACGAGCGGCGTTTTATAAGTAATGGAGTACTTGTTTTTATGAGAAAAGGTTGGCTTTCTTCAAGATTACAGTACACCACATTATTCCTCGCTCTTTGGCTACAAGACCCTATTTTTTTCACATAATCTCAGTTCAGTGGAACGGCCATAGCCACTTTATTGCGGTGCCCTGGAAGCCCGCATGGTACCAATCAACTGGTTACGTTGGAGCCAACGAATTTTTGTATCAGTAACCTCTCCATCATCCGCGTACTGCTTCCCGCGGAGTGCATCTTTCATAGCGCCAAGCAGATTGAAGTCGGAAGATGTGAGATCTGGGCTGTAGTATGGATGACGAGAACAATCCAATTAGCTTTTGTGAGCTCCTCGCCCAATGACTCACCGCGATTTTGTTCACTGCCATGTCTCCGAAGACATTCCGCAAACGCCTATGAGTATCTGCGATGCTCCGGTTGTCCGCCAATAGAAACTTAATTTTAGCTCTCTGCTTGGAACCCACCTCCGTTACAGAAGCCATTTTGAAGGTTACGTATAGCGCCGGCATCAGTCGAAAGTTCATGAAACAGTAGCGGCTGAATTGGGAACATTCCATCATGTCCCACAAAAAATTCTCCATTTTGTCAACAGAAATCGATCGAGAAAAAGTGTTCCATTAATTACTGAATGCTCCTCGTATTTCTGAATAAAGTCAGAAGATGTAAAACACTCAGCGTTTGTCATTTCAGTACTTATTCCAAGGCTTACCTTTTGAAATAAGGGAACTTTGAAACATAGTCAGGTCAAGCCTCCCTCTCACTTAGGTCAATCAACTATTCTTCCAGAGTCCTGCCGCCCTGTTCCAAGCAACACTCAAGTTTGGGACGCGACAACTTGACAACGACGAAAAAGCAACTCACAATCATCTTTTATCATGGTCTAAAGAAGGAAGTATCAAACCATTTTATGTAAACTGAAAAATCCGCCTTCCTCTTAAAATTTTTACAATTGAGAAAATATTTCGCTGTAACAGTACCTCGCTCGAAAGTCATTTTTTTTTTTTCGAGTCGACACCAAGCCCTCGCTAACGTTAGTGAGAATAACCACAAGTCGGGTATGGTTCTGCTCATTTGTGATGCAGTTTACAACTCTGGTAAATCCAGTTTCATACCCTTTGAGAACCACCACCTCGAACAGAACTTCTCAGGACGAAAGCTGACAAGACATTGTACCTACTTTGAAGTAAAGTCACTGTTTAGCCGCTCAGGAAGTGCTGGCTTGTACACAAGCTGGGTGTCGGTGCCAACTGTTGCTGACACGGCATTCCAATAGCGCCGCCTGCACCCATCGCTTCTCTAGGGAACCTTTCAATTCCAGTGGCGTGACTCCTGTCAATAACACTTCTAAAAGTTCTTTCAGAAACCTGATGATGCGACTTTCGTGTTTGTTCTGTGAAACACCACTCACCCTATCGATCACGGAGTGCACACGAAAAGATAGACTGGAAATAGACAAAAGTCACTCTTTAGTCTTGCAGTACGGATAAGAAGCGCCAAGAGAAAGTAATTTATGCAGAGTTTTCATTTAAGACCTGAGGTAATAATTATTTTCAGTTACCACGCGAAGTAAAGCGTGAAATACGTGTTGCTGGCATTTCCCAGTTGCAGTTTGTATTTCTGTATATTTGTGTATAACTACTTTCTCGCGTGTTACTCGGCTGTGAGTTATCCTAGTCTACAAGACAGTTACTAATTGAATGCAAATGCTGAGATGCAGATAACAGTTCGTTGTTTGCTGCGAAGCAAAGATAGATGCAATATTCCCGGCCGCGGCCACAGCTCAGCCTTCGTAAGTCCAACGATGGTACCGGAAGTCGTAATCCACATTTTTGCCAAGTTCATGAATAATTGCAGATGCAGTATGCTAGATCTGACTTATGGCTCCATGTTTAAGACTTTCAGTGACTTTCCTTGTGATTAACGGGTGCACCAAAGAAATTGTGAAAATTTCCACAGTGACATACCATTACGATAGCATATATCTATTCTTTCCCAAAAAGTTTTGCATATCAATTCATTTCGGTCAGTAACATGAGGAAGCAGATAAATTATTTCACTAGAGTCGGAAAGTTGAAACTGATTAGAGCGTACTTCGCATGTGATGTGATGCTGATCAATAAGTGATCATATTTACTTTTTTATATCATACTGCACTCTATTACGTGGTATGTCCCACAGGGGATCAAATATGGGTAAGAAATCGCTGGCATACTACCTACACTCAAATCCCATCAGCCTTGAAAATTCTCTAAGCTGAACCCCGGACCGTTCTCCTAAGGAAAAAAATTAAAAATTAAACAAAAGTCCACTTCTTATCCTTTTTTCTCGGATCTTATCGTTTTTTACATTTCTGAAACCAAAAAAAATCCTCGGACCAGAATTTGAACTCTTTTGTATGACATGTGAGTTGTAAATTCTATTACTTGTCGTGTGTAGTTTACTATGATTTTCAGTGTGACTTTTGCAACGTCAGAACGCTTTTGGTTTAGGGAAAGGATAATTTTGTTTCAATTAAAAAAATACATATTGAAAAGCTTCAGTGATAACGACCGCGGTAACGTGAGAATAACTTTTCCCACTCTGAATTTATTTATTCGTCACTCTACCTTTTTCAGAAGGCTGACAGCTTCCATTATCCTGTGCACTAAGGTGAATAATTAACTTTTACCATAAATGGATAACCAAAGTTGTGGGAATAGATTAATTATTTGGCTTGTCACACATATAGTGTGTTGGATAATAATTATTTATCAGTCCTTAGGCTTTGTTAGTGTTACGTACGTACAAACGGTAGTGTTGGTTTATTTATGTGTCTGCAGACTTTCTTGGCCCTTGTGATTGAAGCTAGTGTCTTCAACATTCGTCTTCATAAGTATTCGTTTAGACTCCTTTCAGGGCGTCTGAACAGTGTCGAAATCGAGTGTTGCGTTGACTTACAAATGATGTTTTCCCGTGCTTATACAGAAGGTATGGAGCTACAGGCCAAAACTGTTCAGGCTACTTTGGTGCACCATCGTCATTGAACAAGTGAAGTTTGTTGTGGTGTCGCTAATGTGGCTTACTAGCAGTTGCTTGTATTCATCGCGTGCCGTGGCTGGGCGTTTACTTCCTTAGTGGCAAGAAGCCACGTAGCTGCAGACCTATGGCGATCTTCTCTATTTACATTTCTCTCATTCTTGGTGATCGCAATCGCTTCTCGGACTTTCCTTCTGTAAATGTTATATCTTTCTATAGATGCTACATTCATTCGCTAGCACTTAGCTGCGGTCTTCTTGGTGTTCTGCTGCTGCAGGTTTCACACTTTGTTTCAAATGAATATGATTTCCGTGCTCTTCAGTCCATTTTTTAACCCAAGAACATAAAAGGGGGGGGGGGGCAAATGTTACTAAACCGTCGTAAATTCTACTACTCTGTATTTTATTCAAAGGACGTCATAATTTGTAGTCTATGCACTAGTGAATTACAATTACCAGTGATACGTCACATACAAAAAAATCACAAAATGTCCTGCTTTACACCCTACATTGACGATATTAGGTTGGAGGGACCTGCGAGTTGGTACCAACTGCCATAGTAAATTTTACGAGGATTTAGTACACTAGGGTTAAGAAAGTAAATACCCAGTCACAGTCCGCGAGGAATACTAACTTTAAAAGTAACAACACACACACACACACACACACACACACATTTTCTGTCTGGAACAATGGACAACATTTTCCCAGGGATAAATTAAAAGACTTCCAATCCGCAAGTCCGTCCGAGGTTTGTGGGAGGTTTCCCTTGGTCAACGGACGAATGCTATAATGGAAAGCTACTCCCAGAGATTCTCAATTGGGATTCCATCTGCTCCGCTCCCATCGGCCTGCTGAGAAATTTGACCGAAAAAGGCGAAATCCTACAGCAGTACTCCCTGCTTTCGAATTAAAGCTGCAAAAAAAAAAAAAAAAAAGGCCTTGTTAGCGGGTCGACGATAATAAATATACTGGCAGTCACCACCCTTCACATTCACTGCCCTTTATCACTACCTGTCAGATGACGACGACCCACTATCCTGAAGGATTATACCTAATAATTCCACCTCTTCTCATTTCTCTTTTAACATTTTTTTTATCAGAGAGCGGATGAATTTGAAGTACAGAAACACAACACGCGGTATGGTGCACTTGCTCACGGGCCACGGATCGTATCCTGTGCACCTCCACATGTTTGACCGAAAGCAGACTCACACTTGTACCTGTGGTGACAATGGCTCACCTGAACACACATTGCTCATCTGCGATGCTCTAGGACACAGAAGACCGAGGTTAGGAAACCAACACATAGGACAGTTAATACGCACACAGAATGAGAGGAACTCTGTAAATAACATCATAGACGAAGTATCGCGAGCACTACATGCGATATACAAACTAGGGCATACGCTACAATAAGGCAGGCTTCACATCTGACAGATCAGCAGTATAAAGTAAACTACACAGACACTGACTCGGACGATATGTCATACACAGAAAGGGAAGATGACATGCACATAAAACGTAGTGAAAGTAGGCTAACGTTTTCCGATACTAAATCGAATCAATCTGAAAATGTAACTTTATGTAGTTGTCTGTTGTACTATTTCATAAGATGTGATATTTCTTCTTCTTTCGCTGCATCAGGTGTGATTGGCTGGAAGTTTTCCCGAGCCCTCACACCTGATGCGGTTGACTATGACATATTGAATCCACTGTCAATCCCAGCTGTTACCTTAAGTTCGGTAATTAACAATGACTAATTAAGTATTTCCACAGCAAAGACAACATATGTAATAGATGTATACCAGACACACAGAAGGTACAAAGGGAAGAACTGTCTCATCATATCTAAGTTAACAGTACTGTTACCTCCTATTTCTTCCTTTAAATAGAGTTTTCTATTTTAACTTAAATTACATCCACAACATATTATACATCTTATTTATTATCATTTTTTAAGTTAGCAACAAATTTAACAAAAATTGTTATGATACATATTTACTTTTTAATATTTTTTATTTTGTCGTTTTGTAAAAGTCTCAAAAAATGTACTAGTAATGAAACTGGATTTGTGTGATATAAAATGTGAAGTACAAAATGTACGGCCTACTATATAATAACAGGCAGCAGTTCTTTGCTTGTGAAACAAATAAATAATTTATGTGAATCATCACTCTTATAACTGTTTCGACGCGGCCTGTCACCAATTCTTCTCTTGTACCAAATCTTTCGTCTCTGAGCTCCACCGAGTGAGACGGCGCAGTGGTCACCAGACTGGAGTCACATTCGGGAGGACGACAGTTCAAAACTCACGTCCGGCCATCCTGAGTTAGGTTTTTCATGATTTCCCTACATCGCTCCGAGCAAATGCCGGGATGGTTCCTTTGAAAGGGCACGGCCGACTTCCTTCCCCAAACCGATGGAACCGATGACCTCACTGTTTCGTCCCTCCCCACAAATCAACCAACCAACAAAGTGAAGTTCCATTGCACCTTACGTCCGCGGTTATTTGTTGGATGTATTCCAATCTCTGTGTTCCCCTACAGTTTTTACCGTCTACATCTTCCTCTAGTAACAAGCAAGTCACTCTCTTCTGAATAAGAGCGGGAAAACGTCAATGAACAAACGCGTCACACGTTTTCGACGGTGTTCATCCGACTGGTGACGCCAAAAGAGTCCTGAAGAAGACTGCATCAGAGGTTTCGAAACGCCAGCTAGTGAAGATGATAGTTCATGAACCACATGAAGCGGCCTAGTAACAGAGAAGACCTTCACTGTTTATCAGTTGTTCTCAATCTAACGTTTCCACCACGGGCCTCTGCCTGAGACTCGCTTAAAGTTTTGCCGCCGTGGTGCAGTATGTTTCACCGCTATGGTGTGCGAGCGTGTAGTCTGCTCGCGTGCGCTGGCAGGAGTTGGGCAGTGCGTATCACTAGAACGGGCCAGCTCTTTAATTAATTTCTGCGCGCACGCGCCATTAAATGATTGTGTTGACAGTGTCGGCACTGCGCGCGCGTCGCGTCGCACTAGCAGTTCGCCGCTCCGCGGCGCCGGCTCCTGCTCTGAATTATTTATCCCACTAATAAGCGCGCGTGTACGGCGGGCTCGTCTTCCTGCAGGCGCTCGCTGCAGGATCCCCCGTAAACCGCGGCGCGTCTCTGACAGCATTCGATGCCGCCACTTACTCTCCAGAGTTCGCCCACGCTAATTTACGTCTGTTTGTGGTGCCCGGAGCAGAACGAGCCACACGGATCCTCCCGCCCTTCTGTCAATGCTTGCCCCATCTCCTCATAGCTTCGTATCGCACCCGTCCTCGAATCCTCACTCCGTCCCTTAGATCTCTCCCTCCGACTCCCTTCTGTTTCTCCCTTTGCTTCCCATCCTTCCTATCACCCTCATGTCTCCTCCAAGTCCGGACGCTAGTTCTCATCTTGTCATATGAACTTCACACCACTGCCTTCTGCAGAATGTAAAAGATAACTGCTTACAGCGTACCACAATCGTGTAAGGGAAGACGAGACCAACAATTCGACACAGGTCACTTGCGATCTACGAAGCCGGCAAACAAACTGGCCTACAAACTCCACTTAAGCTGCAGCGCATGCGTGCAGAGCGACCGTTTCAATACCCTTTAGCTCTCTTACATCACCGGTTTAGTCGGTTATTTCGCTAACATTATTAATTTAAACTTCCCTTTGAGGGTAATGAAAGAGAGGCTTTCGTAAGCACTAATTGCATCGTAATTCGATCTAAACCTAACACTTACAAGCACAATACTTACGTAGTGTGAAAGCCAGACGAACAAGACAAGTTAATTACTAACTTAGAACTGTTAAAATTTACATTTTGAGGTAAAATTTATACAAACGTCAATTTTACATTTTTAAATGCATGAACAATGGGTTTTTAATATTCAAGGACGATTTCAGCCAAAATCTCGCCCGACTTGCATGCGCTGTAGGCCAATATGGGACTGTCTCCTGGCCTGATGGACTGCAAATGTATTGTATCAATTTGTTTGTCTCGACTTCTCTTACACGACTGCCGTACGCTGTAAACAGTTATCTTGTACGTCCTGTGTAATGGAAAGTCATGTCAAAGAAACTTGGTGGTGATAACTCCACCAGAACCTCACAGCAAGCAGGTATCAGAACAGTTCGCTATTGTGATAGAACGTAGACTACTAGCTGTCTTTTGAACTTATCTAATATTTTGAAGAATAATGCTCCAAAACCGAATTCCTGATAGAGAAAATGATTTGGAGATCACGGCTCTGTTCTGTAGTGGTACAGAGAGAATTTTACTTCATTGAGGACGAGTATTTCTCCTGTGTTGTTCAGGTAGTAGCGTAAGTATTGAAGACAAATAGGAAGGAGTGCAATGACTGAGGAGTTGATGCAGCACACACAGGGTACTATAATCTTTACATTTATGGGCACGCAGCCATGAGAATTGTTCGCAGGCAGGAGTGGTATGGTCAAAAATGATGCAGTATCCCGCCGCGTGTGAGACTGTGAAACCTATAAGAGTACTGGACGTACCCAGACCCCGTCACACTCCTTTTAAGACTCCATGCAAACTGTAAATTACGCAACGGAAACGTATCTTGAAATGCCCTAACATAGAATCACAACGTGGGAAATTGCAATAATCCTACTATATAACTATCCGTTCAATCAAGAAAATAGATCCGTGAATTGAAGGGAACTACGTGCTTTGTCAAATAAAAATGCAAATGAAACATAAACCGAATATATATTATACTGAACAATTACAGAGTGTTTGTATCAACATTAAAAAAATTGCTGACGATAACTAGCAAAATCGCCAAGTGTTGGGTTTGCTACGGTATCGTAGATGCACATTAAATCATTAATGCAATACAACAGAACGATTAATTTAGAAACTCCAGTGGTCAATTGAATACTACAACAGACGATCATAAGGTAAGAATTGTGCTTAGCGAATCTGCGGCAACGGTACGATTCCTGTATAACATTAAACGCCATCTAGTGAGCCGTACTGCTGTATACTCTGGCCAGTCTGCTATGGGGGTAAGCCGGAGGATCGTGGTCGTGGTGGAGAGTCAGAATCTCGTTCGTCAGGACTCGGACACCTCCAAGCGCCACTTCTCGAACCAGCGACCTGTATCTATCCACCCTCAAATAAAGAATGTCCCTTTTTCTTCCACCAGCTCCCGACTAAGCAGTTTGCACCAATCTGGCAAGAAACGCCAATCAGGAAAAACCTTACTGTTTTCCGCCAATATCGTGTCAATGCCACGTCTTACAAATTCCCACCCTGGAATGTCGTCAGTCACGGGCCAGTCAGAGCACATCTTCCTCGCTAGTTTGTCCCAGAAATTCCCGTCTGACGTTAGCCGGTGACGGATGAATCTGAGCGTTGTTTAACACTTCTGCATTTCCCGAGATACCTGTTGTCACTGTGGTTTGCCCCAATATTCCGCGGCTTGTACACTTCCGCCATAAATTGTGGCGTCCCAACAAACATTTGAAACAGTTGCCCTCGGCCATCTCAAGAGGCGAGTTGTGCCACAGGTCGCTAAGCCCAACTTCGTGAAAAGAATCGGTAGGTTCTGTAAGCTTCCGTCAGTGGGCACTTGACCCGCGCAGGCCAGCACAAAGCTCTGAGTACCCAGGACACACCTACCAAATTCTGAAGACGGTACGAGCTGTGCATTTCTTCTGTATTCACAAACTGGAACTGTTAGCCCTTTACCGACGACCACTGACATTTTATAAAATACATTTCCCTGTAACAAATCAACGTAATCAGACTTTAAGGAGATGCAACCAACTGTCCTGCCTGTCGTCAGTCGTGACAAAGGGCAGATAAATTTAGTACAAATGGTGAAACGTCCCCTTAGAAAAATTGTACATGACTGTGCTTAAACTGACACACAATATTTTTAGCGTAACGCAACCTGACTTTCAAAAATCCCTACAAAAGAATGGCCCTGACTAACATTAACCTATACGTTTCACAAATCACTTACCTCATAAATATCTTCGTTACTCAAGCTACTGCAATACAGCACGCGCCACTACTGCCAGCTAAATAAAAGATTCAAACTACGGAAGGCAATAACTACTGATAGGCATAGTTAGCAAATGAAAGATTTTTATAGAGAACAAACAATGTATTTACCTTAATAGTCATCAAAAGTCATAATATATATAGCAGTTCATGACATCCAGTCTTACAAATTTCAAAATTCCGCCATTTCTCTCCCCACATCCACCACTGCTGGCGGCTCACCTCCAACTGCGCAACGCTACACGCTGTTAACAGCCAACTGCCCAACTCTACAACGGCAGACAACAATGCAAACCAACCACAAACTGCACACAGCACAGCCAGTGATTTTCATACAGAGCGCTACGAGGCGTTACCAATATAAAAACCTAAACAGCCTACTTACATAATGGAAGGAGCAAGCCAGACGCTTTGTAACCTTCCATAGCGTAGATCACAAATGTATCACGCACAAGCAGTCATCACCATTTCCAGCCGACGTGAGTTCTCGTACGAAAGTTCTTTGACAATAGGATCACCATAATCATGGAAGGGGAGTATTAGTGCCTCTACGACTTTCTTTTTAAGCTCCAAAGGAAACGCTTTTTTATGTAGAGTGTTTTCGTAAGACCGTGCAAAAAGTAACAGGACGTAGAAAATGCTCCACTGAAAAATTTGGGGTAGGGAACCCGCGGTCGGACAAGCCAGCTTAAGGAGGTATGGAAGTAAACTTGTCTAACACTTTCTGTAAAAAAAAAAAAAAAAAACACTCCGTCTGCAGGCCACAAGTGGCCCATCGTGACCATCCGACCACCGTGTCATCCTCAAGGAAGATGCGGATAGGAGGGACGTGGGGTCAGCACACCGCTCTCTCCCGGTCGTTATGATAGCAATCTTGACCGAAGCCGTTTCTATTCGGTCGAATAGCTCCTCAATCGGCATCACGAGGCTGAGTGCACCCCGAAAAATGGCAACAGCGCATGGCGGCCTGGATGGTCACCCATCCAAGTGCCGACCACGCCGGACAGCGCTTAACTTCGGTGATCTCACGGGAACCGGTGTAGCCACTGCGGCAAGGCCTTTGCCTATCACTTTGTGTAGCATTACGGTTTTCCAGCTTATTTACAGCTAACATGCACACAAGTTTACATGTTCTGTAATGTTGATTTACATGTACCTTCCATATTTTCTGAAAGGAAAGGAGGAGGACGAGCCTGATAAATAGGAAGTCTACCTGCCCGTGTGAATGGCTACCAGTACTTGAGATTCGTGCAAAGAGTTCAGTCTAAGTTGTTGGAGAACGTACCCTTGGCTGTTCGTGAGGGGATGGGATACAACATGACGGTGCACCGCCTCACTTCGGTGTGGAGGTCCACAACCATCTCAATGCTGTATTTCCTGGTCACTGGATTGGAAGGGAAAGTCCTACCCCATGGCCTGCGAGGTTACCTGAGCTCAGTCCCCTTGATTATTTCCTAGGGGGATATCTAGAGCCACTTGTGTGTGAGACTCCAGTGGATACTGAGATGGAAATAGTTCCGGAATTGTAGCTGCCAATGAAGTGATTCGAGAAACAACAGGGATATTTCTCAGGGCGTGTCAGCATCTTGTTCACCGATGTCATGCTTGCACTGAGGTTGATGGCCGCCAGTTTCGGCACATTTTGTTAGATACAGCAACAACCATACGTTCGTTGTGTCAATGATGGTCTTACAGTTAACTGCAACTAATTTAAATAAAGAAGTATATAGTAATGTTATTTTAGTCCTATTATCTCCTTAAGCTGGCTTCTCCGACCCGAGGTTTCCTACCTCATATTGTTAAATTTTTGCACGCTCCTACCGAAACGTCCTATATTTATGTAGTGAATGAACTGATGCCGTAATATATAAACGCGCACTTTTTGTAATGCACAGATACCTGCTTTTAGACGCAAATGCTCGATTCTGTTGCTAGGAAGTTAAGATTCAATCGGGTAAAAAAACGCCAACTGCAGAGCTACATAGCCTCTCGCTCTACGCCTTGGTCGTTACAAGAAGTTGTTGCAATTTCTCTTACGCTCTCGAAACCAGATCGGTTTCTCAACTGTCAGTGCGCTTTATCAGTAATCTAGGACGATTGCTGATTAATAGCGGTGGAGCAGGGGCCATATGTCCGCGCCTGTCTAGGCAGGGGCGTGTCCCAGCGGCCGGCTAATGGACGCCGAATGTCCGTGAAAGCTTTGCGTCGAGCGGGCGTGCGCTTTTGTATCTGCCCGACTAATGGCGCACCCCGCAAAAACCTGCCGCCGCTGCTGCTCAACATGTTTGTTTACGTCCGCCGGTGGTTGCTCGTTTCTCTTCCGGGAAAAAACGTCGCCGGAAAACAAAACGTAGAGTCGCCCATCTAATGTCGCCGGTATTCGGCAGCCGTCCAGCCACGTCGCGGGGAAACTTTTCCCGTTCCTTACGTAGTTTTCTTTGTAGAACTTATCGCTCGGACCGTAATGGTAAAGTTCAGCTCATTATTTTTAATGAATGCAGCATTCATTATTGTAACAGGAAAAAATCGGCCACGGTTACGTTCGCTGGCTCTGTGTAAGGAAAATAAAAAGTAAATCCTATTATCCCAATAAAATTCGTTTTTAGCTCACGACTGAAGATATCAGTTGTGAGAGCTCATCCAGTGCGTGTGCTGCCATTCTGTGTCACAGCAATTAAGTTTTAGGAGTCTGAGAAAGAGAGCCGATTGCACTCGCTGGTCGAATGGCGTCGATGTGTGATTCAGGGCATTAATTACAGTGGATGGACCGTGGGGAGACTGATACTATGACCAGAAGCGGAAGTAACACAGACTACTCCTCCAACAGTCACATTAAAGTGACCATTTGTCAGAAGCCTGAAAAACCACCGCCGGCTGAAGTGGCCGTGCGGTTCTAGGCGCTGCAGTCTGGAACCGCGAGACCGCTACGGTCGCAGGTTCGAATCCTGCCTCGGGCATGGATGTGTGTGATGTCCTTAGGTTAGTTAGGTTTAACTAGTTCTAAGTTCTAGGTGGACTAATGACCTAGGAAGTTGAGTCCCATAGTGCTCAGAGCCATTTGAATTTTGAAAAACCACCGTTTTGCTGCTCTGACGTGTAGAAAAAGTCAGTGAGGTTACTGACAGGGATGTGGATTCATGTCGACTCCAGTGCAGTGGCCAGATGCGTTAGGTTTCTCGGTTGACGAACGGCCCGATCTAAGTGGTCCTACAGATTCTCGACTGGGTCTAAATCCTGGCAGCTTGGTGGCCAGCGGAATACGTTTAAGTCATCCCTGTGCGATTCGAAGCACGCACGTACGTTGCGATCTGTGTGACACGTTGCATTGTCCTGCTGGTAGATGGCATCGTGTCAAGGCAAAACCAACTGTATGTTTGGGTGAACATGCTCCCAAGGATAGATACATACCTGCGTTGACCCTTTGTGCAAACCAGAACGTTATCACAATGCCATGAAAACATTTCCCAGATCGTAACGCGTCCTCATCCGTCCCGTACTCTTACGAAGATTGTTACAGGGCCATACAGCTTCCAACGGCCACCAGTCCAATGGAACAAAAATCGTGATTCATGGCCACCTGTCGCCACTCAATGGACGTCCAGATGAAGTACTGGCGTGCAAAATTTCAGCCTTCGACGCCGATGAACAGTTGTCAGCATGAGTGCATGAACCAACCACCTGCTTCACAGGCACCTGTTCACCAACGTTCGCTGGTAGATCGTATAGCAGACACTGTTTGTAGCTCCTTGGTTCATCTGGGCGGTCAGTCTATTTGACCGTACGTATCTCCGCAGCCGTTGTTCACCCCGGTCACCTAGGGCCCGGGACACATCACTGTTGTGTCGGCTACGTTTTTGCCATTTTGCCATTTTGGCATGCATGATGTACTTAAACAACAGCGGCACTGGAACAAATTTGAAACCTAGACGTTTGGGAAATGCTTCTACCCTTGGCCCGGAAGCCAATGATCATGCCCTTTTGGACTCAGATAAATCACTCGGCTTCATATTAGTACGAGTGCACTATTTTTCGGCACCTCCCCCCCCCCCCCCTCCGACATGCGTTATATACCCTCCACGTCTAGTGCTGCCACCTGCGGTCAGTGAGTGGTTATTGCACGATGACGTCAAGAATGGATGGTGGTCACATTAATGTGACTGGGCCGTGTATATGTAACGGCAACAATTTCCTCCAACAATTCCCAAATATGTTAAAACTTCCTGGCAGATTAAAACTGTGTGCCGGACCGAGAATCGAACTCGGGACCTTTGCCTTTCGCGGGCAAGTGTTCTACCAACTGAGCTACCCAAGCACGACTCACGCCCCGTCCTCACAGCTTCACTTCTGCCAGTACCTCGCCTCCTACCTTCCAAACTTTACAGAAGCTCTCCTGCGAAACGACGGGTAGACGTATATCTTGCCAGTATCGATATCGATAACAGGCAAAAATAGTCGCGATTCTCGATTCTCGGCAGGGATGAACTGTTTATATACATATACACATACATTGTAGGGAATCCATGGCGTGCAACTTCTACTCACAAGATATACTCGCAGTTATCCAATTCTTTACTACATTATAATATCTTAAATACGAATCAAGACAATTAAAATACTAACTCGAGAAGAAAGACACTAAATTTTTGAAATCAAATACTAAACCGTTGGTGTTACAACTACTAGATTTTAACGATCATTTTATAGAGAATGATTTTAGTTGTAATGCGGACGCACAAACATTAAAGTTCTACCACGAGAAACTGAGACTACACATGTACATACGTGGCGCTGTTTCGCATTTTTCGTTATGTCTTAAATTGAAAATAGGGTCGGATGGCTTTAACTGAGGTCATTGGTCGCTTCCGTCGCTTCCCTCCCTATCCCTCCCGTACTTGTGCGACTCGAACTTGTTCTCCGTTTCCAATAAGGTAGACGTCTGCACAATCAGACTGCAAGTTTCCCCGCATGCGTACTTCTACTTTCGTGGGAATCCGAAACTGCCAGTTTCAACTTAGAGTATGTTAGTGAAAGCGCAGCAGTCACCTTCTGATTTTTACATCGATTTACTGTTCTGTGACCGTTTTCAAGTCCCTCCGTCTCACCTTCAGATCGATTATATTAGCCTGTTACTACTACTAATACTAATACTCTATTATAAGATACAGTTTCTTCTTCGAGTTATATGTAATTGTTGGTTGCTTTTTTTCCCTCAGTTACGAAAGGTAGAATTGAAAGATACACTGAAGCGCCAAAGAAACTCGTATAGGCATGCGTATTCAAATACAGAGATAAGTGAGCAGGCAGAATACGGCGCTGCGGTCGGAAACGCATATATAAGACAACAAGTGTCTGGCGCAGTTGTTAGATCAGTTGCTGCAGCTACAGTGGCAGGTTACTAAGATTTAAGCGAGTTCGAACGCCGCGTTATAGTTGGCGCACTAGCGGTGAGACACAGCATCTCCGAGGTAGCGATGAAGTTGGGATTTTCCCGTACGACCATTTCACCAGTGTACCGTGTATATCTGGAATCCAGTAAAACATCAAATCTTCGACATTCTTGCGGCCGGGAAAAATCCTGCAAGAGCGGGACCGACGACGACTGAAGAGAATCGTTCAACGTGACACAAGTGCAACCCTTCTTCAAAATGCTGCAGGTTTCAATGCTGGGCCATCAACAAGTGTCAGGGTGCGAACCGTTCACGGAAACATCATCGAGATGGGCTTTCAAAGCTGGAGGCCTACTCGTGTATCCTTGATGACTGCACGACACAAACATTTACGCCTCGCCTGGGCCAGTCAACACCGACATTGGACTGTTGACGACTGGAAACATATCCTGACGGGACGAGTCTCGTTTCAAATTGTATCGATCGGATGCACGAGTACGGTTATGGAGACAACCCCTTGAATCCATGGACTCTGCATGTCATTAGGAGACTGTTCAAGCTGGTGGAGGTTCTGTAATTTTGCATGGTGTGTGCAATTGGAGTGGTATGTCTAGATGCGATTGTGACATGTAACATGTACTTATATTTATGTCCATTGTGCATTCCGACGGACTTGGGCAATTCCAACAGGACAATGCGACACCCAACGTCCACAATTGCTACAGAGTGGCTCCAGGAACACATTTCCGCTGGCCACCGAACTCCCGAGGCATGAACATTATTGAGCATATCTGGGATGCCTAGCAAGGTGCTGTCCAGAAGAGATCTCCATCCCCTCGCACTATTACGTATTATTGGACAGCCCTGCATGATTGATGGTGTCAATTCCCTCCAGACATTAGTCGAATCCCTGCCACGTCGTGTTGCGGCACTTCTGTGCGCTCACGGGGGCCCTCCACGATATTATGTAGTTGTACCGCTTTCTTTGACTCTTAAGTGTAGTTTCTGTCTTGGGCAGTGTTACAAAATAATATCTCTGCTGCCGTCACTCTGATTTCGATAGCGCTGTCCGAGAGTTGAACTACCTACCACGTGTGTCAGAAAGTATGCTTCACGCCAGCCAGTTGAATTGCACAGGCTACCACACAACCACATCTCTACATGCATATTTACTTCAGACTGTCCAGTGACATACCAGAAAACCATGTCTGGCGTCACAAATAACCTAAATAAGAAGTCACATATACTTGGGCCACGAGAAATACGGGCCCCGAAGCGAACTTACGACGCCACAATTCGCTAACTCTAGGCGCCGTGGGGAGGCCATGGGAAATAAGTAAGTCAATGAAAACGTCCCCACTAAAGGTCTTAACTTTGTTGTGTGCTATCGACAGCTCGGATGCATTTGAAGGCCCAGTTAAGAATTTTTAAACTCTTCAGAAATAGTTACCCTCTCCTTGCCGGAGATAGCTGTTGGCACTCGGAGGACCTATGCTCTCCAGTGTTGTGACGTACGCGAAGCGGCCTGTCCTTGTGGGCCTCGTAGGGAAGCCATACCGAGATCACGAGTTTTCCTGACCTGAAAAGGACCGCTGTAAAGACGATCGTTATGTCGGCTTGAATGTTGTCTGTGCTTATGGAGTCGCTTCCTAACATCCGAAATTCTTTTATTCAAGTGTCCTTCAGTTAATTACCATAATTTTCCACATTTCAGGAGTGTAATGAGTTGCCGGCCAGGGTGGCCGAGCGGTTCTAGGCGCTTCAGTCTGGAACCGCGCGACCGCTACGGTCGCAGGTTCGAATCCTGCCGCGGGCATGGATGTGTGTGATGTCCTTAGGTTAGTTAGGTTTAAGTAGTTCTACGTTCTAGGGGACTGATGACCTCAGAAGTTAAGTCCCACAGTGTTCACAGCCATTTAAACCATTTTTTTGGAGTGAGTTTCCACACTTTTAATGCCATGTCGTAGACTTTGGAATTGTCGTTACATGTGACTTTCAAGGCGCATTGGAAGGCCGTATGTTGTAAAAGTTAATTTACAACACGATGCACTACAGTAGCGCAGATTTGAATAGATGGGGAGGGGGGGGTCAGGGTGGAGGGAGGGAATGCTTGAATGACACGTCTTAAACGCAACGCAGATGGCACCGTCTGTCCTGTACGATGCACCATTCAGGAAGTTGAGGAGGTACATGGCTATCATAACATAAGCCGATGTAGAGGTAATAAACAGATGGGCCACCGGGTGAAGCGAATTCTGCCAAGAAGCGGTCCGCAGAGTGCGTGGTGTTTGGTGGCGTGGTCTGGCCTGGCGTGCCGTTAAGACTTGTTGTTCTAAATTTACGCGCGGCCATAAATCGTGGCGGAAGGCTGGCCCCGCCCTGCCACTCTGTGGCGCTGCCTTCCGGTCCGCTGCAGAAACGCAAAGCTGCTGCGGCGGCGACCAGAGAATTATCGCCGCTGCGGCCTTCCGCAGAAGCCGGGGCTGCGCCGCGCCGCGCCGAAAATCACGCCGCGAGTGCGGGCACTGGCTGTAAGAACGACTGCGCTGCAGCGCTGACAGCTGACACCAAACCAAAGCAGCGCGTCCAGTGACGATGTCTCCAGGTCATTTCGTCTACTGCCAACTGAACACTCCCTAAGAATGAAGCACGTGAACCTTGCCTTCACCGGTTGATGAAGTTATTCATTCTCGATGAACGGCGTCATTAACACAAAAATCATCTGCATTGGATAGTAAACACCATCAGTCGCAGCCCACGTTTTGCAACATTTTACTAGAATAACTGGCAGTGAAACCTTTATCTTGTAATCGAAAGAAGCATTTTCAGGCAGGTAATTGTGAAGGTGCTGTACGCGAAATGGAAAACAATGATCATTTCACTTATCCTGTTGTCACCTGCTAGTGGTTAGGCAGTGCGTGTCGTGTTCGACTTTAAGAAATGAATTAACACTGTAGCGCCACCATTTTTCGTTATGAGATAATCTGTGTATACTCCGTGTCATGATTAGAGCTACAGTGTTCTGTTATTTCTCTGCAACGCTTGCATTTTGCATCATGAAGTAACATCTTCACAACAGTGTATAAACAAAACAGTATTGAGCACTGAGGATAAACCGAATGGAAATAAAAGTACAGTATGACATTCATCGCCTATCTGTTGAAAGTCTCTCAATTTGATGCCACTTCGGCGTCTGGTGTGTCGATGAATATGAGATGAAAAAGTTAGCACAACACACACACACACACACACACACACACACACACACACACACACACACGCATGCACGCACGCACAACCCCCCAGCCAGGAAATTGAAACCATGACCTCACGATCTAGAGGCTGATTTCTAGACAAAGAGCTGAGGGCAAGTGAATGAAGTTATAATTTGTTGAACTATTCAGAATGACCAGACAATTTTAAATTCTCTCTTTTATTTAATTACTTAATGAAAATGTTTGAGTGGATCCTACTATAAGACTACAGCTAACTGTCTGTTCCATTCTATAGCTGTTATTTAATTAAAGGAGAGTGTACATGTGTATTTGGGGATCTCATTCCAAATTCCAGTATCAATTCCAGTTAGATTTGGCGCAGGGACAGCAGACCTCACTGCTACCACCACTGTGAGGTTGATAACCTCAAGCTCTGATGAGCGGAGATAGAGGCGAAAACGTCTTTTCTTTTTTTCTTTTTTTCCACCTAGTGCACAACAAGCAGCAAACAGTATTGGCCTGCCAAACACATCAGGTACAAGAAATGTTTTTCCAGGGTCTGACATATAGGCTGCCCTGTATGACAGGTGTGTTGTGCGAGTAGTATAGGTCTGCTTTACTGAACTGTAGTGCACAGGCTACACATACTGGCAAGCATGGGTAGGGATGAGTTGAGAGCTATAGAGGGGGGACGGAGAAAGGGAGAGGGAGTGGGAAATAGACATGGAGAGGAGAGGAGGGGGAGATGTGTGAGGCAGGGGAAGGGAGGAGGGGTGGTGGGCAGATGGAAAAAGGAGAGGTGAAATGCAAATGAAAAGAGATAGGGGATGAGGAGGAGGATATGGTAAAAGAAAGGAGAGAAATAGACAGAGAGAGAGAGGAGATACACAGAGGTGATATGTTACAAAAAGGTACGGCCAAACTTTCAGGAAACATTCCTCACACACAAAGAAAGAAAATATGTTATGTGGACATGTGTCCGGAAACGCCTACTTTCCATGTTAGAGCTCATTTTATTACTTCTCTTCAAATCACATTAATCATGGAATGGAAACACACAGCAACAGAACGTACCAGCGTGACTTAAAACACTTTGTTACAGGAAATGTTCAAAATGTCCTCCGTTAGCGAGGATACATGCATCCACCCTCCGTCGCATGGAATCAATGATGCGCTGATGCAGCCCTGGAGAATGGCGTATTGTATCACAGCCGTCCACAATACGAGCACGAAGAGTCTCTACATTTGGTACCGGGGTTGCGTAGACAAGAGCTTTCAAATGCCCCCATAAATGAAAGTCAAGACGGTTGAGATCAGGAGAGCGTGGAGGCCTCTACCAACCCATCGGTCACCGAATCTGTTGTCGAGAAGCGTACGACCACTTCGACTGAAATGCGCAGGATCTCCATCGTGCATGAACCACATGTTGTGTCGTACTTGTAAAGGCACATGTTCTAGCAGCACAGGTAGAGTATCCCGTATGAAATTATGATTACGTGCTCCATTGAGCGTAGGTGGACGAAACTAAAATGAGCTCTAACATGGAAATTAACCGTTTCCGGACACATGACTACATAACATCTTTTCTTTATTTGTGTGTGAGGAAAGTTTCCTGAAAGTTTGGCCGTACCTTTTTGTAACACCATATATACGTTTGGTTGCGTGGCCATCTTCCGCAGCAACTGTTAACATCTGTTATTATAGGTTATCTGTCTTTTTAATTACATTGTAGTCAGCTCAAGACAGATAATAAGTTATATGTATATGTATACAGGATGAGCATTAATAAAACCAACAAACTGCAGGAATGGATTCTTCACTGGAAATTGAGGAAGAAAGGTCCTATGAACATGAGTCTGGAAATGCATCATTGACATGGTGGACGGCTTTGACGAATGGAAGTTCTTCTGATCATATGCCCTTATATGTTGCAGGATGTGTACTAAAAGTAGCAGAATGGTCCGGTATTCAAGTGAGCAAGACGCCGAGATAATGTTTGTGCACGGCCAAGGAGATGAAAACTGTCGAGCGGCAGAACCAGGACCTCCAAATCCGATGTACTTGCAGTCCGCCGCTTCCCTGCACGTTTGTCTGAAAGGACAAAATGTTGTGTGATGTGGTTGGTGTCTGTGAGCTTACTTGTTTTGGTATAGTCGTGCTGCCTCTCAGACCATTTCCACCTGCTTGACCGTATACAAACACCATCTCAGCATGTTCCCGTCGTGAATGCAGGAATATTCTGCTGTTTTCAGCACGCTACGTCAATTACATAACCTGCAATACTAAAGGAACAGACGGCACGTGGGCAGGGGAGCTTACATTCATCAGCGCCATCTAACGTGGCAGCGAAGCATTTCCAGATACATGTTCCTGGATCTTTTTTCCTCCATTTACATTCGTGCACACCCATTACAAACAACATGATTGTTAAAGAGATTTTCTACATGGCCATTCGATATAGCGATCCCAATTTAGTCTAGTGTGATATTCGTTTTAGAGACATGTATTAACAGGGACAGTAAAACACGACGGATAAACAGTAATGCATCAGCGACAGCGCTGCCCTGGCCCTCGCTGGCTGCCACGGCCATGCAGCAGCACTTGTCATTCGCTGCTGGAGCACAGGTTATTCCTCCTGTTTCAAAGTTCCTGTTAAGTAGAGGTAAACTTATAGTTAAAAATTGAGTCTGAGTTTTATGAGGACGAATATTTTTTTGCGATTGCAGAATAAATTATTCTGCTACTACAAGTTCGAGTCTCGGTCCGGCACACAGTTTTAATCTGCCAGGAAGTTTCATATCAGCCCACATTCCGCTGCAGAGTGAAAATCTCATTCTGGAAACATCCCCCAGGCTGTGGCGTGGCTAAGCCATGTCTCCGCAATATCCTTTCTTTCAGGAGTGCTAGTTCCGCAAGGTTTCGCAAGAGAGCTTCTGTAAAGTTTGGAAGGTAGGAGACGACGTACTGGCAGAAGTAAAGCGGTGAGAACGGGGCGTGAGTCGTGCTTGGGTAGCTCAGTTGGTAGAGCACTTGCCCGCCAAAGAGATTGGTCCCGAGTTCGAGTCTCGGTCCGGCACACAGTTTTAATCTGCCAGGAAGTTTCATATCAGCGCACACTCCGCTGCAGAGTGAAAATCTCATTCTATAATAAATTATTGTTAGTATTAAGTCGTACTACCGCTTCTTTCTTTGATGTTTATGTGAATCTTTTTTGTTTCAGGTAAGTGTCTCTGAGAACCTCACGACTGCACACTATTGCCGTACGTAAGTCCTCATTCGCTGTTTGCATGCTTAATGTTCCAACTACACGACACACATTGGCTAGATGTTTTAACCTTGTAACATGATCGCCATCTGAACGCATACGAGCTGCAAAATTCCTTTGGGGAGGGGAGGGGGTGGGGTGAAGTAGCGAAAGAGGGAGCGAATATTGAGTCTCCTTTACCTAAAGCACTACCATACATCTTCTACCATACATCTAGCTACTACCATACATCTAGCCGGAAAGTGGCATTTTCCCTTCCAGGCATTGAGGTGACCAGTTCTAGTCACTTAAATGTGGCCACCTTTCTCAGCTCCTTCCCCTTACCACCACTCACGTCGCGTTATTATATGTCCTCCTCGATCGTTCAGCTGATATAATTTCTCCACAACTTTCCTGCCCTCGACTCGTGTGTCATTTTTCAACAAGCTGTCTGATGGCCGTGTCTCAGTGGTCTGCACCCTACTAACATCATTTACATAGTCTCGTTCGATATTAACGTTCTGAAACATTAAATTGTCGATTTTGGATTCTTACAACGAGGTTAGGAAAACCATATAAATGTCTTATGTTTCATTTGTCTCCACCTAGTTATCAGGTAAATATAGCCATGTTTCCTAAAAACTCTGAGATGGTTCTGGGTGGCCAAATCGTGAAAAATTACTGTTCTTGAAGTATATTCCCTTTTAAATATATTCCTTGTCGTTATTGTACCCTTTCTTACACTGGTGACAATTTTATACAGAATTAAATAACAGTGTACACTGACTCATAAAACGTGGCGTCTGTGAGGACATCGGAGTACAACTTGTAACGCCCAAACAAATTCACAACTTTTCTGCATAAGTTTTTACATATACTGTCTTGTGTACTGTTTTCAGTCACGATCTTCCACGTCTCCCATTCCGAGGCGCTGCTTACGACATTCCTAGAGAGATGGACGCTTCGTACCGTAACTGCTGTGACCTAAAGCCGTCTGATAACGAATTTCAAAAGCCGCACACCTCCCAAGGAGTACCTCATGCAGATAACAATAAAACACAAACAAATATCTGTACGAACAGAGCATATACTATCCAAAAATGCGGACCTGTTCTCTACTTTAAAACGTATCTCTTTACTAAACATTGATGAACGACACGATTACTCTTTTATATAAGACGACGAGCGTACAGAAAACTTCGCACTTCCGCTTTTTAAGCGAGACATCGTGAGTTTAAGATAATTTACTAATGAATAAACCCTTACGATTAAGACATCCTTTAATTAAAATCATTAATAACTCTTTAGTTGATTTACCTGCACCAACAAATATTTCATTTTGATGAAATTTTGGATCACTGCTAGGACTATGTTTAGTAATTCAAATTGTAACCGGACTATTTTTAGCCATACATTACACATCAAATATTGAAATAGCATTTAGCAGTGTAGTTCACATCTGCCGAGACGTAAATAATGGTTGAATTATTCGAACCTTACATGCAAAACTATGCAAACGTTTTTACGCTCACACTTCATCACTGTAAAGAGTAACTGCGGAAGAAGACTTCATAAAGAGAGAAATTTTTACTATACGCTGATTCGATAACGAAACACACTTTTCGTCTCCGTTTTAACTACGAGCCTTTTAAAACGTGCTACTAGACTATGAAGTTTTAGTATGAAACTCGCTTGAAAACGGTTTCTTCTTCAGCTCCTGCTTTTTCAAATTGATTCTTTTTTAAATTGAAATAACTGCTTTTCATTTCGTCTCTTTAACATATAACCGTTCTAGTACTGTACGTAATTACTAATACTTTCAAATATCTGCTAGTTTCGGTGAACATTACGTCACCAAGCATTTGACCGCAACGCTGACGTGTCGATCGATACCTCCCTTGAATCACAGTACGGCGCGCGCAAGTTTCATACAGCGCCCTTAGTACAGCTTCCGCGGGGTGCTGAAATGATTTCCAAGCAGAGGGCTGGCAACCCGTTTCGTTTGTTTTTTCCGCCCAAACAAGCAGCACGCTCGAATAGACCGCTCGCTGCCTCCGGACACAAAGTGCTAGGGGGGAACCCCTAGCCCCTAGGCCCCGTTGGTGACAACGCTCTGATTTAGCGTTTACCCCGGCGTGTGTAGCAGCTCCCCCAACGGTTTCGAAATTTAGTTGTACAAAAAAAGAAAACCTTTCAATAGACAATTAAGGAAACAAGGGGGCGCACCCAAAGCACTCACGCCCCTCATTGACCAGCGTAACATAGCTCGGATGTGCTCGAAACCAAGTAGTCATTGCAGAGTTCTCTGTACTAAGTCAAACTCAAAAACCTCTAACGTCTGGACTGTATGTTTTGAAATACGCTTGCATGTCAAAGTTTACATAAAAAATAAAGGAATCACAACCTTACATCCATATTACGAATTTGTCACCTAACGATAGCAAGTCTGAAATGTCAGAACTGGCGTCCGAAATTAAAGCAACAAACGGAAATTTTGCAAGGCTGTGTTTATTTTGTCACAAAACAGTGTAAACAAGTGATAGTAAAGTATAAACAATGTAAAGAATCAAAAAGTAAACAACTGCAACGTGCATAATGGTAGACGGAAATGTTCTTTGTTTTTCTTCTTCCAAAATTAACTGATTTATATACACATTCCGACAATTGGTTAACGTGCGCAATATGCGGCGTGATCACCTCTTGCAGCAGTACAGGCCTCAGAACGGCGGGGCATGCTATGAATGATGTCTTCAATTTCCTGTTGTGGCAACAATGCCCATTCTTTCGGTACAACTTCTCGCCAGTATCGGAGAGTAGTTGGTGGATGATGACGTGGTGCAACCAGTCTCCCTAATGCATTCCAGACATGCTCTATGGGATTCAAATCAGGAGAGCAAACAGCCCACTCCATGGACGCAATATTATTTGAAGGGCTTATTTAAATAGTGGTACAAGTCCATTTTCGTTCATTCTGAGATACAGAGTCCTAAAGTTAAATGAGCGCTGAAAAATCTGCAGTTGAGAAACCAGAAATATTCAAGCATATGGTTTCTTGCTAGAGATGAACCTTACTTTCCGTTTGTTTCGACCATTTATTTCAGAAACATTATAGACAGAAAAGTGGAGGTAATGGACTTGTACCACTATTGAAATAAGTCCTTCATTTCAAGATTTCCAGTTTGAGCCGTTGTCGCCCATCTTCAGCTCGTTAAAATATATAGCAGGAAATGGCAGGCTACATGACGGTATATTTTCTGGAAGTAAGTATCATGGATCACTCCTTACTGAGAAATGTGTCCGGTTGGAAATTTAGTCATGTATTGTTTCAAATTGCGCTTAATAGTCTGGGAGCTTGCGAATGATAAAGTAATATATCATGCCTCCTCGAGACACAAACAGTCAAGAGACTAAAACAGGGATACAATCTAGATTGGCTCCTCGAAAGGTACGACAGAACAATACAGAAAAGAACGCAGGTTCAAACTAAATATTTCCGGTTTCTTCTTCATTAACGTTGTACGTAATTAGCAGTAAGTATTGCGTAATTTTACGTTGCACCCATTCCAGAAACTGTCAGGGTGGTATGTGCTAAGTATCTGCGGGAAACTGAACTAAGGTCGGTAGCAATCTAGCTTCATAACATAAAAAATCCGAGACCAACATATACTAAGAATTTGGCATATATATCTAAACCCATACTCAGCACTCACCTACGTTGTGAAACGGAAGGTGCTTCAATGTGCCAACACCATTTTATCGGCCTTTCTTGATCCATTTGCGACTGTCGGTTATTCTCGGCATGAGCTCGGGTTTCTCTGATATTCTCACGTGGTTATTTTGCGAATGTTGCCTAATTCCCTGAGAGTACAAATGATGATCAACTTATTTGCTTTCCCACAGCTGCTAAACGTCAAAACCATAGCTCAGCTCGAGACACAAATGTTTAAAATTGAAATTTTCTCTATGTCAGGAATGACATGCATAGATTTTTGACAAAGGTCTCTAAGGTTTCATCTGGTCGGTTGTTATGTGCTAGGCAATTTTAATTTTTTGTCAAAGCTTATAGGGACCTGTTATCATAGTTGTAACACTCAAAACATAGCAGCTCATTACAATCAGGTACAAATTCACTGAATACTCGTAAATGGTAGTGCGAAACGTCTGGAAAATTTCTTGTCACAGTGATTTTGCGGAGACACAGGTAAGAAATCCATTGGAGTTGCCAGTTCGTCACTACTATTTTGTGTGTACTTTTCTCATTCTCTTGATGATATCACTGCTTAAAATACATAATTTTCTTTAACACTTGACGTGAACAGGATGTTTTTCTTTGTGGCTGTTCAACACTTTGATCTGTGTGTTATAGTGGAGCTCTCATCAAAGCAGCAAATGAAAATGGCTGCCTGTCAGTCTGCTTGCACTTTTCATAAATGGAATTTTGAGTGGCTTCTTTATTTCGCGCAACACATTAAACTTCGTACAGGGAACCGCGTACCACATAATTCCGTGATTTTTGCTTCACATCCGCGTCAAACATATTTGGTATTTTGTGGGAACATAGGACGATGCGTCGCAGGAATGTATAACTCTCCGCTATGCGGCACAAATATGCGTCCCGTGGCATTTCACTGAATTCCGTCTCCATAAAAGGTTCATCAGTGGCTGTTCCCAGCCGTTTTATGGATACAAATAGCCATACATTTATATACGTATTTATTGTGAATAACACCGCGAAATCTGTCGGTCATCATCTTTGTGGGCATAAAAGGATGGGAAATGTTTGTTGGACATTTACTGGTATTAATTCAGGGAAGGAAGAAAGGAAAATTGTTTGCCTTTAAAGTTCTGTCAACGATGGGACCTCGAATTGATCGAGGCTGAGCGAAGACATCGGCCGCGTACTTCTCGAAGGAACCACCTCTGCGTTCACTTTACTTGAAATTGTATCGATCATGCCTTTTCGGATGTTTCCCACAGCATCCTTGATTAAATCTTCCTCGGCCTCTATCCTTGTATTATCGATGTTTCCTGTTTTTCTTTTTTTTTTACACAGTTGCAGGTCTTAGGCAATATATGTTTGTGAGCTTCTTCAATGAGACATACATCACACAATTGCTCATGTCTGCGTACCTACTCACCCAGGAGGTATCTACGATATACCTGTAATGGTGATTCTAACGATTGTTGTTATGGGTGCGGTGCACACCAGTAGAACTTTCTTCTATCGAATTTCATGAGTTTACCGTCCCCTGTAGTGTCCCTCTGAAGTTCGCCTCACGGACGAAACATTGGGAAAATAGCTATTTATATGCTCGGAACGTATCCTAATCTCATCAGTCACTTGGGATTTTCCTTATTTTCGGTACCTGATTCCTGCGTAAATAACACATTTAAATTTTAGCCATTCAAGTTTCGCTCCGTTTATTTGTTGATATCTGTAGCAGCAATCCTACGGAGAAAGGGGCGCACATGTTAACTTGGAGTCAGAACCGCGTATCGTTCTTGGCGAGTCTTCACGTCATTTTTAGATCTGTAATATTGCCGCAGCACAAGCTGAGTAGCACCGTGGTTTAGTGGTGGTGATGATATTAAACTGTTGCATGGAGGGACGTGAGTCCAAAACTCACGTGGACGGTACAATTTTAATTTCTATATTCAGTTCGAGTACATTCTAGAAGTATCCACAAATGTTATGAATCATTGTACTGGAACGTTCTTTTGCTGTATATATACTGTATGTGTTCTGCCCGGAGGCAGTTCTCTCCACGCTCTTGTATGTGCAAGTGCTGAGTAAACCTTCGTAAGTGAAGCTAGTGTTCGTCATTCATCTACTTACACCATCTTCTACGTGACAACATAATGCATCGACCAGTATCTCTACAATGTCTGTACATTCTAGAAAGCACACTTTCACTATTTTACAACTTTGAGTGTCACTAGTTTGTAAGTCATCGTGTCATTTGAGATGTGATATTTGACGGATATTATAAAATCTCTTTCGTTTATCTATATTCCCGTATATGACAGATGACGATATCTGTAACTTTCTACTATCAACTGAAATGCTCAACGGATCGTGTGTTTTCATCGCACATCACATACGAGTTTCACATCTGGATATTTAGCAGTTTAGCTGAGTCCAGCGTCTTATCACTATAGTCTAGTTGAAACTGTTAGTTAACGTCTACCACGCGTCATTCGGCTTTCCCACAGCGACTGTCAACTGTCTCTCGTTTTCACTAGGCCCTGCCAAACAATTAGTGAGTTGACTACGGGAACAGAACGCATTGTTGGAAACGGCTTTTGGTTATAGATGCACTGATCGCTATGTGGTTTCGATAACGGATAACATATACGAGGTGCATTCAAGTTCTAAGGCCTCAGATTTTTTTTCTCCGGACTGGAAAGAGATAGAAACATGCGCATTGTTTTAAAATGAGGCCTCGTTCATTGTCAATACGTCCCAGAGATGGCAGCACCGTACGGCAGATGGAATTTTACCGCCAGCGGCGAGAATGAGAACTGTTTTAAATACTTAAAATGGCGACGTTTTCCTTACTTGAACAGCGTGCAATCATTCGTTTTCTGAATTTGCGTGGTGTGAAACCAATTGAAATTCATCGACAGTTGAAGGAGACAAGTGGTGATGGTGTTAAGGATGTGTCGAAAGTGCGTTCGTGGGTGCGACAGTTACATGAAGGCAGAACATCGTGTGACAACAAACTCAAACAACCTCGGGCTCGCACAAGCCGGTCTGACGACATGATCGAGAAAGTGGAGAGAATTGTTTTGGGGGATCGCCGGATGACTGTTGAACAGATCGCCTCCAGAGTTGGCATTTCTGTGGGTTCTGTGCACACAATCCTGCATGACGACCTGCAAATGCGAAAAGTGTCATCCAGGTGGGTGCCACGAATGCTGACGGACGACCACACGGCTGCCCGTGTGGCATGTTGCCAAGCAATGTTGACACGCAACGACAGCATGAATGGGACTTCCTTTTCGTCGGTTGTGACAATGGATGAGACGTGGATGCCATTTTTCAATCCAGAAACATAGCGCCAGTCACCTCAACGGAAGCACACAGATTCACCGCCACCAAAAAAATTTCGGGTAACCGCCAGTGCTGAAAAAATGATGGTGTCCATGTTCTGGGACAGCGAGGGCGTAATCCTTACCCATTGCGTTCCAAAGGGCACTGCGGTAACAGGTTCATCCTACGAAAATGTTTTGAAGAACAAATTCCTTCCTGCACTGCAACAAAAACGTCCGGTAAGGGCTGCGCGCGTGCTGTTTCACCAAGACAACGCACCCGCACATCGAGCTAACGTTACGCAACAGTTTCTTCGTGATAACAACTTTGAAGTGATTCCTCATGCTCCCTACTCACCTGACCTGGCTCCTAGTGACTTTTGGCTTTTTCCAACAATGAAAGACACTCTCCGTGGCCGCACATTCACCAGCCGTGCTGCTATTGCCTCAGTGATCTTCCAGTGGTCAAAACAGACTCCTAAAGAAGCCTTCGCCGCTGCCATGGAATCATGGCGTCAGCGTTGTAAAAAATGTGTACGTCTGCAGGGCGATTACGTCGAGAAGTAACGCCAGTTTCATCGATTTCGGGTGAGTAGTTAATTAGAAAAAAAATCGGAGGCCTTAGAACCTGAATGCACCTCGTATGTGTTGGTTTACTCAGACTTTTATTTATTTCGTGTCAGAAGCAAACTAAAACATAATTCCATACATTACTGCATTACATTACTACATACATTATGGTTTATAAATCAAATGAGTCAGAAAATGAAATGCATATACACACACAGATTATATTAACAAACATTGGCCGCGCGGAGTGGTCGCGCGATTAGAGGCACCATGTCACTGATTGCTCGGTCCCTCCCGCCAGAGTTTCGAGTCCTCCCTCAAGCATGGATGTGCTTGTTGTTCTCAGTATAAGTTAGAGTAAGTAGGGTGTAAGTCTAGGGACCGATGAGCTCAGCAGTTTGGTCCCATACGAATTTACACACTTTCGAACATTTTGAACAAACATTACTTAACTTAACTATACAATGGATGCCCAAAAATTAGCAACGTCCAGTGCACTTTGTGTAGCATTTACAAGATCTCCCATAGTGCACACAGTTGGAGCTAATGTGCACTGCATCAGATGTGATGATGTCTGAACGGCAGCTCCACAGTCACACTTAGGAGAGACCACCTGGAAGCCCCAGCTCTGCAGGTTGCTCTTCGAACTCGATACACAGGAACGCAGGCGAGTAAGTGATTTCCATGTGGACCATTTCTCTGTGTGGCCTGGGGGAAAGGGCTTCTTGTGGAATCAGCCACTCCTCCAGATGCTGGCGTCTCTTCCCCCGGTGTTGGTGTGGAGTGTCAGCGAGTGCTTCTGTGCATCTGAGAGAGCTGTTTCTAGACAGAAGTCTTCGCTGTGCTGGATGATGGCCATGTAGAGGGTGGGCTTTGGATGTTAATGCCTTTTTCATTTCATTTTGTGCTGTTGTATCCCGTCGGATGTCCGGAGAGGCTATGCCGAATAAACAGTGCAGTTTTTCCACTGGTGTAGCTCTCAGACAACCCGTGATGATACGTCTTGTCTCGTTCAGAGCAACATCAACTTTCTTGGTACGTGTGGATCTGCACCACACTGGAAAAGCGTGCTCAGCTGGAGAGTAGCATAGGGCTAATGCGGATGTCCACACTGTATTTTGTTGTGCTCGCCAAGTTGTTCCTGTCAGCTTCCTAACAACATTGTTCCTGGCAACCACTTTTTGCTTTGTTTTTAAGCAGTGCAACTTGTATGTAAGAACACGATCCAGATATACAGAAAGGGAACTGATTCTTTGGTGTGTTGTACACGCAATGGTGCACAGTTAGTGCGTGACCTAAAGTACTCTGGGAAAACTGAGTTTCAAGGTATGAAGTGCCAAATAACAAGTAATTTTAATCAATGTATCCCCCTTTTCTCATGTTTGTCCCTATTTAAGGCGAGCCAGTGGTTAAGCAAACCACATGAATATTTTGTATCACAAATCCCAGTTTCCAACCAGTTAGTGAACCCAGTTTGTTGTATAGTCGCAATGCACCAACAACAAGAAACCTCAGTATGCAGTTTAGACCTTCTGATAGGTCGTTCATAAATAATTAGTTTAAGAACAGTCCTACCACAGTGCCTCTGGTCCTGGGCTATTGTTTCGGACCAGCATCTTTCATAATACACTCCTGGAAATGGAAAAAAGAACACATTGACACCGGTGTGTCAGACCCACCATACTTGCTCCGGACACTGCGAGAGGGCTGTACAAGCAATGATCACACGCACGGCACAGCGGACACACCAGGAACCGCGGTGTTGGCCGTCGAATGGCGCTAGCTGCGCAGCATTTGTGCACCGCCGCCGTCAGTGTCAGCCAGTTTGCCGTGGCATACGGAGCTCCATCGCAGTCTTTAACACTGGTAGCATGCCGCGACAGCGTGGACGTGAACCGTATGTGCAGTTGACGGACTTTGAGCGAGGGCGTATAGTGGACATGCGGGAGGCCGGGTGGACGTACCGCCGAATTGCTCAACACGTGGGGCGTGAGGTTTCCACAGTACATCGATGTTGTCGCCAGTGGTCGGCGGAAGGTGCACGTGCCGTCGACCTGGGACCGGACCGCAGCGACGCACGGATGCACGCCAAGACCGTAGGATCCTACGCAGTGCCGTAGGGGACCGCACCGCCACTTCCCAGCAAATTAGGGACACTGTTGCTCCTGGGGTATCGGCGAGGACCATTCGCAACCGTCTCCATGAAGCTGGGCTACGCTCCCGCACACCGTTAGGCCGTCTTCCGCTCACGCCCCAACATCGTGCAGCCCGCCTCCAGTGGTGTCGCGACAGGCGTGAATGGTGGGACGAATGGAGGACGTGTCGTCTTCAGCGATGAGAGTCGCTTCTGCCTTGGTGCCAGTGATGGTCGTATGCGTGTTTGGCGCCGTGCAGGTGAGCGCCACAATCAGGACTGCATACGACCGAGGCACACAGGGCCAACACCCGGCATCATGGTGTGGGGAGCGATCTCCTACACTGGCCGTACACCACTGGTGATCGTCGAGGGGACACTGAATAGTGCACGGTACATCCAAACCGTCATCGAACCCATCGTTCTACCATTCCTAGACCGGCAAGGGAACTTGCTGTTCCAACAGGACAATGCACGTCCGCATGTATCCCGTGCCACCCAACGTGCTCTAGAAGGTGTAAGTCAACTACCCTGGCCAGCAAGATCTCCGGATCTGTCCCCCTTTGTGCATGTTTGGGACTGGATGAAGCGTCGTCTCACGCGGTCTGCACGTCCAGCACGAACGCTGGTCCAACTGAGGCGCTAGGTGGAAATGGCATGGCAAGCCGTTCCACAGGACTACATCCAGCATCTCTACGATCGTCTCCATGGAAGAATAGCAGCCTGCATTGCTGCGAAAGGTGGATATACACTGTACTAGTGCCGACATTGTGCATGCTCTGTTGCCTGTGTCTATGTGCCTGTGGTTCTGTCAGTGTGCATGTGATTTATCTGACCCCAGGAATGTGTCAATCAAGTTTCCCCTTCCTGGGACAATGAATTCACGGTGTTCTTATTTCAATTTCCAGGAGTGTACATACTGACTCCTACCTGTTAAGAAGGAAAAATGGAGCGAGCATCTGACAGCGGCCTAAGTAGCTACGATAATTTCTCTCTGTCGGTGCTAATAAGCAGTCGGATTGTCCGACAGGCGGATTACGTTCGCGAGAAATCCGCTCTGCCGGTGGGAGGAGCAAACGACATCGCCTACAACGACAGCAACAGTTGCAACAAAACAACCGCCTTTTAAATTAAATGCTCGCCTGTTAACAGTATCTGAGGAAACGTCCGTCACACGGCAGCACAACAATGACACGACGCAGGAAACAGTTGCCTGCTCGGCAGACACAATGGCGTCCATTGTGCGGCCGAGGTTGGCGGGAAGCGGGCGCTAAGATGCGGACAAAAGATAGCCGGACACGACCGCCCTTCCTTTCGGCCCTTTCTCCCTCTCCGCGTGCGACGCCTCATTCACGCTGCGAGGTGCTCTCTAATCTAGAGACACCCCGCCCACTTTTGTTCGTAAAATTGTCAGATGTCAATACCCTTTCCCCACGCCGACCGGGTGCACGTTTTAATGAACTGCTACCTGTTTGGGGGGGGCGTTGTTTTATTCTCTGCGTGACTCGGCCCGCCAGCGAGATAAGGAAATTCATAACAGGCCTCGTGACGAACTCCTCACGCCGGAGCGAAGCGGTTGACGTGCCGCTACTGGCGTGCCACCCTTCCTGTTCCCAGTTTCTTTCTTCCCTCCTCCTTCCTTTTATTTCCCGCCCCCCCCCCCTTGCCACTCCCCACAATTTTAACGATTTAATCTGCGGTGACACTGTAATTTCCGTTCTATAAAACTCTGAATGCGTAGGAGGAGCGAGCATGCGACATGCAACATTAAACGCGCACATGCCCAAATTGTGTACCTCCGTGACGGACGCAGAAGTTAATTCCTCACTATTTACGTCTGACCACTGTATCATTACGCCGCTGATAACAACCCTGTTTCTCTGTAAGAGACGGACAGAGCAAAAATTAAAGAGTATTGCTGGTTATTTCCATTTGTTATTCATTCGCGTTGCTGAAGTCTGTTTACAAGTGTGTCGAGGAATTGCCGCCCGGTACCTGTCGGGTAAAATGTGGACCAGCAATTTACTTTAATTTTCCCGGGACATTCAGAGACGCTACATGCAAACAGCGCTTATATTCATGTTACTACTGTAAATAGTGCAACAGATTCAAGAAATTTCGTCTGTCTTGCATACGGCACGTGTCACCTTACAGTCTTCAACTCGAGAATTATGTGTGCTGAACTGATACTACACGAACCAACCTAAATCGATCATCTGAGTGGCAGCGGACCAGCAGTTTACTACAGACGTTTTCTTGCGCTGTGTTGCAAAATGTCCTGTACGAGATCTCTTTCCTCTTTGCCATCACCGGACAAAGACGCAGCGACTGCGGAGACCATGGACATAGGTATAGCGGCTACACCACAAGCGGCTGTAACTACGCCGTTTGAACGCCAGCCATGCAAATCGGCCATTCTGAGGAATTATGAAGAGGCAGTACAGGGTGATTTTGCTAACTGAGGACAAACTGGAGCAAACTAGTCCTCAGAGGGCAAGGAGCAAACAGGCCCTGACCGCAGATGCGTTCCAAGGGAGGTACGTACATTTGCAGGTGGAGATATAAGATCTTTGACAGGGACCCCACTATCAGCACGAGGTACGTAGCTCCAAATGTAGAGAAGTGTAAGTTAATGCGGATGTGCAGGGGAAAACCAACCAGTAATGTTCGGATACAGCATTAGTGTCCTGCTTGCTACAGTCACATCATTTAAATATATGCGAGTAATGCTGCAAAGCGATGTGAAATGGAACGAGCGTGTGAGGGTTGTGGTAAGGGAGGCAAATGGTTGACTTCGTTTTATCGAGAGAATTGTAGAAAAATGTGATTCATCTTAGGAGACCGCATACAGGACGGTAGTCGTGGAGTCCGCCGCTCGTGGTCTCGCGGTAGCGTTCTCGCTTCCCGAGCACGGGGTCCCGGGTTCTATTCCCGGCGGGGTCAGGGATTTTCACCTGCCTCGAGATGACTGGGTGTTTGTGTTGTCCTCATCATTTCATCATCATCCAGGAAAGTGGCGAAATTGGACTGAGCAAAGGTTGGGCAATTGTACGGGCGCTGATAACCACGCAGTTGAGCGCCCCACAAACCATACATCATCATCATCATCATCATCATCGGTAGTCGTGGAGGCTAGGTGACATTTTTTTTCTTTTCTTTTTTTCAATGAAGACGAAAAAATGCAGAAATCAGCATTTGAAGCTGACTGCAGAACAATTCTACTGCTGCAAACATACATTTCGTAGAACGACCATGAAGATACGATACGAGAAAACAGGGCTCATACCGAGGGATACAGACAGCCGTTTTTCCCTCGCTCTGTCTGCGACTGGTTCAGGAAAGGAAATGGCTAGTAGTGGTACAGGGTACCGCACCGTACAGTAGCTTGCGGAATATGTATGTCGATGTCGATGTAGAGGCTTATATTCCGAAAACAAGGGATATGCCAGACGACGGTGTGGAACATTCTCCACAACTGCCACTATCCGTTTCGCTTACATCATTTGCAATCGTTATCACCTCCGGACTTCCCTTAGATATGCTCAGTCAGAGCTTCATCTCCGTACAGCCATCACAAGGTTTCTGAGAGCGCTATCAGTAAAACTGTGTTTTTGTTGTGTGCTACGAAAGTGGAACAGCGGAATTTGGAACAATGTTACGCTGTCAAGTTTAACATAAAACTTGGGGACTCTGCGAGTGTGACCTTTGAAAAGTTGAAGCAGGTCTACGGGGAACATTCCTTATCAAGAGTACAAGTTTCTCTGTGGTAACAATCATTTCTGGAAGGCAGAGAACGTCTTGAAGATGAACCTCGCCCAGAGAGACCTTCAACTCCAAAAACCGACCAAAATGTCGAACGTGTGCGTGCTCTTGTGAGATCAGACCGAAGTTTAACAATAATGGGCAACCTGTTAATCTTGAACACTTTCACCGGACATCAAATTTTGACCGAAGATTTGCAAGTGTGTAAGGTTTGTGCCAAAATGGTGGCGAAATACCTCATAACTGAGCAGTAGTGCGTTTGTCTTCTTGAGAGGACTGCCACGAAAGGTTCAATCGTTTGATCACAGGTGATGAATCCCGGATTTCTGAGTACGATTCTGCGATCGTGAGACAAAGCGGCAAAGTGAGGAGTGGCACACTGAGACACCTACTAGACCGGAATGAGCTCGAATGAGCACATTAAAGATCGAGTAAAGAATTTGTCCCACCAGGACGGACTGTGAACCGAGGGTTATACAAAGATATCCTTACAAGGCTCAGGAAGAAGATGGGTGGGGTGAGACCTGACATTGCAGACAAATGGTTGCTGCATCATGATAACGCCTCCTGTCACACGGCCACTTCCATCACGAAATTTTTAACCTCAAAAGTCATTCCTGTTGTGCCACAGGCGCCCTATTCACCTGATCTGAATTCTTGTGCCATTTTTCTTCTTTCGTTTCTCGAAACTGAATAAGGTTTTAGAAGGGTGGCCCAGGAGAACATTCTAAAGAACGTGACCGACGTGTTAAACGTCTACCAGTTGAAGCCTTTCAGCGCCTGCTACCAACGGTGGAAACGACGACTCCGACGGTGTATAGCTGCCGAAGCTAACGACTCTGAAGGTGACAACATTGTTGTTCGAAAAAAAAGTAAAAACTTTGATAGATAAAAAGTCAGTCTCACTTATTTTCTCACATACGTCGGCTGGCCGCTGTGACTGAGCGGTTCCAGGCGCTTCAGTCTGGAACCCCGCTGCTGCTACGGTCGCAGGTTCGAATGCTGCCTCGGGCATGGATGTGTGTGATGTCCTTAGGTTAGTTAGGTTTAACTAGTTCTAAGTCTAGGGAACTGATGACATCAGATGTTAAGCCCCATAGTGCTTAGAGCCATTTGAACCGTTCACATACCTCGTACACAATTATTGGGTACCTGAATTAATGCCTGCTGTTTGTTTTACTGCAAACATGTGTTTATTTTAATAGAATGGTATAAGATAATTTACTGAAAATCGTGTCTTTAGGCAGCTGCAACCTTTTCCCACTTTTCGTGTAGCAATTGGATTCTGTCATAAAAAAAGCTTCAGGTTATTTTGAGGTGATCTACTCATGGAAACAGCTTTCGTGATCGTAAGAAGATATGGTATTCAGAAAGGCCGTGCTGCTTCGACTGAAACAAATCGTAACTGGAAGGGGGGAGGGGGAAGTCTGGTTAATGTTCTAGGTGTCGTAAGACAGCCGGCCGAAGTGGCCGTGCGGTTAAAGGCGCTGCAGTCTGGAACCGCAAGACCGCTACGGTCGCAGGTTCGAATCCTGCCTCGGGCATGGATGTTTGTGATGTCCTTAGGTTAGTTAGGTTTAACTAGTTCAAAGTTCTAGGGGACTAATGACCTCAGCAGTTGAGTCCCATAGTGCTCAGAACCATTTGAACCATTTGTCGTAAGACATTCCATTGAAATGCCTTCGCTGAGCTTGCAGCATGTGGTTTGGCGTTGGCATAATGACTTCTTCATATCTCTGAACATACTGCGAGCATTTCTGTTTAAACGTGCCGTCCAGATTGAGTAATTGTGCTTCGCAGCGTTCGTTCGGCGTTCACAGTTTGACACGGATGCAGCAGTTCACAGTACACCACACCGACCAACACGCATTTTGTCACTCAACTCAAACTCGTTGTCTCTGAACTATCGAAATTAATCTCTGTGCACTTTTTCCGAAAGAGCATGCTCCCCGTACGCTTCATCTAGCAGATGATGACTTTCTGCAGCACATTTCTTGAGATGAAAGCTAAAGAGTAACACTCACCGCAAAATGCTGTTTTGTAGGGACAAAACCTGGCATGTTCAAGCCACTAAACAGGCACGTTCTTTCCACGCTGCTCGAAATTCACACACAGATCTCAAAGCCTAATGTTCCTACGGTTAAACAGATCTGTGTAGCTGTCCGTAATGCTGCACTAGTGTAACTACAGTCCCTCTTCGTCAACAGCGAGAATTAATTCAAGCTCTTAACACTCCAGTTTAGGAAATTTTCCGAAGCGACGCCGCAAAACGCGTTTTAGTGGTTCTAATTTCGGGATATCCGACTTTTTCCCGGTCGGGCCTCGCGGAAAACGGCTTCTACCAATTTCCCGTCCATTATTTCACTTTCGGACAGTTCGCGTGCCGGAGTGTCTGTATGGGCACACCGGATACCACCCGCACCTGAAAAACGCCCCTGACAAATGAACAACTAGTGCAGAGAATATTTTCGAGCCCCCAGCGTTGCAGCAGTTGGCAATTTCCGATGCTGAGGTTTTGGGTTCGTGCCCGGGCGGTTTTCGCGGTCTCTGCGGCCGGCGAGCCATCCACGTGTTTCGCTCGGCGGGGGAGGGCGGCGTTTTTCGGTGCGGACGAAATTCCATTTGCCGTGCGGCGCGGGGCGCGGGTCGCGGGCAGCGGGCTGGTGTTTTGTTAATACAGCTTGTCAGGTCCCAGCGCGACAGCGGGACACTCACGCAGCCTGCCGTTTCGTTTATTCTGCGCTGCCGACTTTTTTCCCCGACTCTGTACACAGCGTCAATCCTTTCTGGCGATCGTGTCCCAGATACTACATACTTTATGCCGCTGACAAGCAGACGACCGCAGATTTGTGACGGAAATATCCCGCCGATTCGAACTGCGCGTTACGTGTATACGTCGCAGTTTCTGTCCTGACCGTGAAACCCAAAGCGACGGCTATTCCGAACGTTCGCTAAATATCAGATAGTTGCTAATTCTTTCGATTATACACTGCCTCCAACACACGTATATGTTATTATTTGGCTCTGTGATATGATTCTACACGAACTCGTCCCTGATATCTAGCATGGGTGGTATTACGCTTACCAAAGCTTGCTCTCTCTGCTACAGTCAGGCCTGCCCCTCGCGAAATCACAGGAATCGAAAGTAACGACCTAAATCGCAATTTATTTTCTGTCTTACACGAACTGTATTCGAAGTTGCGAACATGAATCCCTTTCGGCTGCATATCAGAATGACTACAATGAAACTTCGCACCGGACCGGGACTCGAACACGTATTTTTCGCTTGACGCGAGCGGTCGCCTCAGCTTTGCGACTATCAGTGCACGAATCGCCTCCAGAACTTAAAACAACTTAAACATTGTAGAAACAACCTAAGCTCATAGCAATTGTTCAAAGTAACGACCACAAGTCTCAGTGCGTGCATTACGACGGCGGCATGAAATGTTGACATATTCTCCCATATACTCCTTCAGTGGGTCAGGCTGCTGCCATTCTATGAACTAGGGGGCCACCAACCAGTCCTTGTTCAGAACCGGGTTGCGTTTTTAACTCTTCTCTTAATCTCATCGGACACACAACAGACGAGTGTCTACTGTTTTTAGGATTCCGTGCCTCAATCGGTAAAAGGGTGAACCGTTATAGCATCGCTTTGTTGGCCGTCCCTCCGTCGGACTGTTAATATCCCTGTTTCTCAGGAACGGGTATAATTATCAAGTTGGAACGCTTATCAAATACTAAAGTCTACGGGCTCTAGGTGGTGTAAACAAAATGTAAGCTTATGAATCAGCGTAGATAAACTACACTCTCATTCATGCCACATATTTTGATACTTGCAAATTCACTCGTGAAAACATGTAGGGTACTTTCAGTTGACATAGAATCATAAAATTTGGCAAGAAGCAAGCTTTCGCGATGGAAGTAGAGGAAAAACTCAGAAAATTATTAATTTGTAGTTTTATTGCGTAAAAATATTTTTTTGCTGTTTGTGGTCCGCTTGTCAGTTTGTCCGTCTGTTATAACACCTTTCTCTCTGAACCGGGTAGAGTTATCAACGTTGAAATTTTTATCAAATGCTAAGGTCTACAGTCTCTTGGCAGTGTACAAAATTTTAGCTTTTAAGTCAGTGCAGCAAAAGATACAGCCATTATGTCACATAGGATGTCAAATTAAACATCTTTCAGCTACCAGTTTCAAGTTCATTTCATTTAGCAACCAGTTTCAGCGTTTTACTACGGCATCATCAGGCCCCTGACCGACGTGCAGGAAGAATATACCACGGTCGTGATCAAAATAGGGGCCATCAATACTTGTATTAGTTGATATTCTTCAGGCCTCGAATAAAATGCAGAAAGAATCCACATCGGTTGTGATCGAAATAGGGGCCAGCAATACTGGTATAAGTTGATGTTTGCTACTAATACCAATATTTCCGGCCTCTTTTTTGATCGCAACCAAGGTAGATTCTTACTGTAAGTCGGTCAGAGGTCTGAAGATGGCGTAGTAAAACTCTGAAACTGGTTGCCAAGTGAAATAAGTTTGAAAATTGACGGCTGAAAGGTTTAATTTGACATCCTGCATCGAACAACCGAGTCCCGCAACCATAAAAAAAGACATTATATATTTTGACATTCGTAAACTCACTCATCAAAACCTACAGCTGAAATATTTTACACACACAATGAAGTTTCTATAGGGCCCTCAGAGCGTGAGTACTGCTCTCGCTTTCCATTCATTTCCGACCGTTGGTTCCCTGTCTCAAAATACTAGTTTTGGATCCTCTGCCATTTGTATAGGTTTGATTCTCCAGCTTTGGGACGCAGTGTTTACAACACAAGCATAAAATGCAACGTACGTCATGAGCTGTGTCTTGTAACATTACTTGTTATACGTGGATATAATATTGTGACGCAAGAGTGTTAAGTGAGGAAAGTTTGTTTCACCTCATTTTGCAGGAGATGTTAGCCTGTTATCGTCTGCAGTGAGGTGCGGTTGCGGTAGTGAGAGAATTTGGATAAGATGACAGGGATTGTGTAGGGATGGGCCTACGTCTGGGGGTGTGAAATGATTAATTTTCGGAGGCGGCAAGTGACACCTCGTCGCGTATCCTGACGCCACGCCGGCGGTTGATGGATGCTGCGGGAGATTGAGCCTAAGCCTGGAGAAGTCGAAGTGAGGTGGGGTGTGGTGGGGTGGAGCACGGCTGGAACCTCCACCGCCCGGACCGTATCTGGGGCTGGCCGCCGCTTCCCAGCGCCCGGCTCCCCACAATGAGCTGCTGATTGAATAGCAGACAAGCCGCCGCCGCTACCGCAGACGCATATTTCATCTTTAACAAACAGCCCCGGGAGCAGGCGGCTGCAGCCCTGGGCGCGCAACCCTTTCGCCGCGCAGAGATAACGGCGGAAGCGGGTAGCGGGCCTTGGCAAAGCGGCGCGGGGTGCGTCCGCGTGCGCACGAGCGTGCGTGCGTGACTCCCTGCTCATCCCGCGAGCAGCTGCGTGCCCTTGTCTCCCCACCAGCTCTTTCTGAAGTCGCGTCCCACCTCCATCGTGACGGCAAGTTCTGTCCCTAATTTAGCCACATGTGAATATTCAGAGAGCACTACGAACCTTCATTTCTACTCTTGTTCCAACTGATACCGTCCGCACCACTCATCAAACCCAATTGTGCTGCGGAGACTGCTCATGTTCGTTGTCCTACATCACCTTCTGACAGGTCACAGCCCTTACCCTACGGCCGGCCGTTGTGACCGATCGGTTCTAGGCGCTTCAGTCTGGAGGCAGGTTCGAATCCTGCCTCAGGCATGGATGTGTGTGATGACCTTAGGTTGGTTAGATTTAATTAGTTCTAAGTTCTAGGGGACTGATGACCTCCGCTGTTAAGTCCCTTAGTGCTCAGAGCCTTTTGAACCATTTTTTTTACCCTGCGGACTTACGCCGCGTAGGCCGCAGACAGAGTGCGACTTGTACGTGTGTGGAACATGGATCCCCAGAACACATACGTTTTCACTGTCACCGATACAGAGCAACACACCCGACACCACCGCAGTACAACAGCGACATGACACGGGCGATAAGAAACAAAGACGAGTGGGTTCAAAATGGTTCTAACGGCTCTGAGCGCTATGGGATTTAACATCTGAGGTCAGCAGCCCCCTAGAACTTAGAACTACTTAAATCTAACGAACAGAAGGACAACACACACAACCATGCCCGAGGCAGGATTCGAACTTGCAACCGTAGCGGTTGCGTTGTTTCAGACTGAAGCGCCTAGAACAGCTCGTCCACCAACGCCGACAATCGATTGGGAAATAGTAAATAAAATAGCTGGTGATGTCTCAAGGACATTACATGAGCAATACAGACAGACAGAACACTGCAACACACACGATTCACTTAAGACAGCAGTTCCAATTCGTACACCAACACAGACAGCAGCACCGAAATGCACACTCTCTCAAAGAGCGAACGCTTCCACCTACACATACCGCAGACAACCTTACACACCATCTAAAGTAATTGAACTGTATCAGAATAAATAGTGAAATGTAATCAACCCTTTAAGCCTGTTCTAGCATAAATATAAACAGCAGGCATATCCGTCCCGCGGTCATTATACCGCTGTTGGGATGTAACTTTTGCAACTAAACACTTAGTATATAAGCAACGTAAGAGGTAAAATTCAAGACACATAATACTGGAACTGAATGTTAATTAATTAACGCAAGAAATAACATACTTTACACTGACCCACCATTACGGTTTCCACAATGTGCGTAATAGTTATAGTGCCGGCCTTTGTGGCCGAGCGGTTCTAGGCGCTTCAGTCCGGAACCGCGCCACTGCTACGGTCTTGGGTTCGACTCCTGCCTCGGGCAAGGATGTGTGTGATGTCCTTAGGTTAATAAGGTTTAAGTAGTTCTAAGTTCTAGGGGACTGATGACCTCTGATGTTAAGTCCCATAGCGCTCAGAGCCATTTGAACCAGTAAATAATGCAAACATTTTACTTCTCAAAACAGGCTGTTTTTATTCAGGATTTCAATACATTAAATTATCCCCCACTCTTTTGGCTGCAAGACCCTATCCGTTCAGTGAGACGGCCTTTCGCCATCTTACTGGGAGGACGTGTACGCCCGCTGATTGATGTCACAGCCAACGTCTTGCTGCATCAATAACCTTCCCATCAATCACATACCGCACCCCGCGGAATACAGCGTTCATTGCGCTAAACATATGTAAGTCGGAAAGTGCGAGATACAGGCTGTAGTGTGGTGATGAACCCAGCGAGCACACATTTTTGAGTTCCCCAATTTTCTTGCCGAGTCTGTGAGCACTACCAACATATACATCCTGTTTACTTTCAGTTCCTTTATTCAAACGGTACCGTTACCGATTTCGAATCGTTGTGATTCATCCTTAGACGGTTTTCACGCTTTCTTTATGACATGTGGTGCCTTTTTTACAGATTAATTGTCGTGGAGCGTCGGTTTGGAGTGTTTGTTTTCATAGCATTCGTCCAACATATGAAAACAAACACTCCAAACCGACGTTTCACGACAATTAATCTGTAAAAAACGCACCACATGTCAGCAAGAAAGCGTATAAACCGTCTGAGGATGCATCACAACGATTCGAAACCGGTAACGGTACCCTTTGAATAAAGGAACTGAAAGTAAATTTGTGGTGGTTGCTGTCTTAACACCATCAACATTTGTCTTCAAACAACAGCCACAGTCTCCATCATGTCATCATATGACAAAATTGCATACATCCTATTTCCAGCAAGGTGTTTGGGATCCGTCTATCATCTCGAATGAGAGTGTCCGCACGTTCCAATACTTGAGGAGTCATAGACGTGTGCGGCCGGCCGGCACGTGGGAAATCGGACAGGTTTGCGCCTCCTTCTTGCGATGGTGACGGACGCCTCACCCAACGACTCACCGTGCTTTTTTTCACTGCCATGCCTCGGTAGATATTCTGCAAGCGCCTATGAATATCTGTGATGCTCTCCTTTACCACCAAAGAAACTCAATGATCAATCCCCTTGCTGCCAAATTGGCACCAGAAATATGCCTAAATAAACCATTACCTTGACGGAGCAGAAACTGTAGATAGCAACATTTACGTACGAGAAATGAGTGGAAAATAAATCTCTCTATCCTTCAACTAACTAAATTTTCAGGGGAGACAATACGAAAGCACTGAATTCCTTTGGCAGAATTTGCAAGGTCATGGACCCACTTAAATGTCCACCGTACCTTCGATTTAACTCTGTTACATGATGATTAGTCATTGTCTTGCTCTATGAGCAGGCTGTTGCACTCTTATACCCCCAGAGTAAAAACAAAAAACCATATCCGGCCATCCTGTTTCACTTTCTTGCGTCGATTGCCGGCTCCGTGATAATTACTCACAAGGGGTACATGAGGCAGTCACCAACGGTACACGTCAGAACAAAACCGATCGGTTAAAGTAAATGTAACTGATAACCTTTTTTATTCGCTGTTGACTGATGGGAGATCGTGATTTAACGGAAATTAGTTCAGTCCCACCGTGCAGTGCTCTGTTAACAGAATCTGAACGAAGTAAAATGACTTTTGTTCTTTACTTTACAGTCTTTTAATAGAATACAAACGAAGTAAAATGATTTTTGTCGTTTGCTGAAGAAGGGAACGTCTCCTTCCGAAACACGACTGTATTGTTAAATCGAGATATTATACCTGTGAAAGAGCTGGCTACGTATCTCTTCCTATCAGCATAGTCACTTCTGTGAACAGTAATATAAACTCCAGGCTTGTGTACAGTTCAAAGCACTGCTGGAGCATAGAAATCCAGTTCGCCGTAATTCCTTATCAGATGACGAAAGGCAAGGACACTGCTACCTTCCCACTAAAATCCAGTTCACCGTAATTCCTTATCAGATGAAGAAAGGCAAGGACGCTGCTGCCTTCCCACTAAAAGGTAAGAAGTTCCAGGTGGAAATGAACTGATGTCTTTATTTTGCTTGTTGTTGTTGTTGTTGTTGTGGTCTTCAGTCCAAAGATTGGTTTGATGCAGCTCCCCATGCTACTCTATCCTGTGCAAAGTTCTTCATCTCACAGTACCTACTGCAACCTACATCCTTCAGAACCTGTTTAGTGTATTCATCTCTTGGTCTCCCTCTACTATTTTTACCCTCCACGCTGCCCTCCAATACTAAATTGGTGATCCCTTGATGCCTCAGAATATGCCCTGCCAACCGATCCCTTCTTCTAGTCCAGTTGTGCCATAAATTCTTCTCCTCTCCAATTCTATTCAATACCTCCTCATCAGTTATGTGATCTACCTATCTAATCTTCAGCATTCTTCTGTAGCACAACATCTCGAAATTTTCTATTCTCTTCTTGTCTAAACTATTTATCGTCCATGTTTCACTTCCATAGATGCCTACACTCCATACAAATACTTTCAGAAACGACTTCCTGACGCTCTCTGTACTCGATGTTAACAAATTTCTCTTTTTCAGGAACGCTTTCCTTGCCATTGCCAATCTACATTTTATATCCTCTCTACTTCGACCATCATCAGTTATTTAGTTCCCCAAATAGCAAAACTAATTTACTATTTTTTCCGGTTAATACACATAAAAGAGATCTCAAGCCCCTCTATAGTGTGCTGCACGGGGTAGCCGCGCGCTCCGAGGCGCCTTGCTACTGTCCGCGCGGCCGCCCCCGTCAGAGGTTCGAGTCCTCCCTCGGGCATGGGTGATTGTGTTGTCCTTAGCGTAAGTTAGTTTAAGTTACATTAAGTAGTGCGTAAGCGTAGGGACCGATGACCTCAGCAGTATAATTCCATAAGACATTACCACAAATTTACAAATTTTTTCTATATAGCCTGCCGGACTGGCCGTGCGGTTCTAGGCGCTACAATGTGGAACCGAGCGACCGCTACGGTCGCAGGTTCGAATCCTGCCTCGGGCATGGATGTGTGTGATGTCCTTAGGTTAGTTAGGTTTAATTAGTTCTAAGTTCTAGGCGACTGATGGCCTCAGAAGTTAAGTCGCATAGTGCTCAGAGCCATTTTACCTATATAGTGACAAAAGACATATCGGATAGTAGAATTAAACTGAAATTTATTCACATTCGAGGCACTTGTATGTACAGCTATCGTTGTGATCTGCCACATTTCTGTTATTTGAATCCTGAAAGATAATGACAGTTCAAAATGGTTCTAATGGCTCTGAGCACTATGGGACTTAACATCTGTGGTCATCAGTCCCCTAGAACTTAGAACTACTTAAACCTAACTAACCTAAGGACATCACACACATCCATGCCCGATGCAGGATTCGAACCTGCCTCCGTAGCGGTCGCGCGGTTCCAGACTGTAGGGCCTAGAACCGCTCGGCCACCCCGGCCGGTGATAACGACAGTTATTGAACGCAATTCCTTTTTCATCTCACTTTTGATGACGTAATGCGTGTACGTTGGTGTAAAAACTCGATGCGCCGGATGTCATTCACATTATGACATGGGACTCTTTTATGTAAATTGCTGCCAGAGGACCTACAATTTTCAGTCTCGACGTTGCATGCCTAAAAACGTGTCGAGAGACAGTAGACTTACTTGGATGGCCAAAGGGGGGGGAAAACGGTACACACTGACAGAACGCGTCGACGCCAAACTCGGTCGTCACCCCTGCGCTTCAGAATCGCTGCCCTCAAAGATAACCGCTCCAGGGGCGGGGAGGTGGGCGGGAGGTGGATATGAAGGGGAGGGCGAAGAGAAGGGAAGAGTTGAGCTGTGGGGGCGGCAGCGACCCGGGACGCACGGTGTGGGGTTTGCGTCAGACACGCGAGCCGCAGGGAAGGTATACAGTGGTGAGCGGGGGCCGCGCGCGCTCTCATTCGCTGCGCGTGTGGTCGTGTGGCGGTGCGGTCGTGTGGTGGTGGTGTGCAGCTGCTTTTGAGAGATAAAGCACGCCCCCCACAAAGAATCCGGCCGGCGGCGGCGTGTGCTGTGCTGCGGACAGGGTACCACCACTCCGTCTGCGCAGCCGTGGAATTCCTCACACACCGCGCAGTTGTCCCGCCAGGCCCGTGGCAGGCAGCGGGTCGCTACGGCGTCCACTGGAGCGTAATGCACTCTCTCACCACCATTACACTCAAATATTCCACGTGACACATTGTCTACCTGTTCTGCACATATAAACTGATCCAAAGGGATCGGACATCCTTACGTGAAGAGGATGTGACCACTAGAGGTCATGAGAGGCGACGCTGGTAGTATTAAAGGAGGCGTCTAGTACTGTTTCGTGATAGAGAGTAACAGCAGAACGAGTCAGCCAGGAGAGAACAGCGACTTCGAACGTGGGCCTGTCATTGGATGTCACATAAGTAAGAAATCCACTAGGAACACTTGACCCGTTGTAAAGTTGCCCAAGTCAGCCGTTGATGATGTAACTGTGAAGTGTCAACTTGAAGGAAAAAAAAAAACACAGCCAAACCAAGACCAGGCGGACGCCATGCAGGGACGAACATGGATCGTCGAACATTGCGGAGGATGGTCGTACAAAATAGCAAGCAACCAGAGGAACAAATCACTTGCTAGTGCCACAGTGCTGCCAGGAACCCAGCCAGCACATGTAGGGACTTGTAAGGATGGGGTAGGGACTTGTAAGGATGGGGTACAGTGTTCTACATCTACATTTATACTCCGCAAGCCACCCAACGGTGTGTGGCGGAGGGCACTGTCATTACCTCCCTTTCCTGTTCCAGTCGCGTATGGTTCGCGGGAAGAACGACTGCCGGAAAGCCTCCGTGCGCGCTCGGATCTCTCTAATTTTACATTCGTGATCACCTCAGGAGGTATAAATAGCGGGAAGCAATATATTCGATACCTCATCCAGAAACGCACGCTCTCGAAACCCGGACAGCAAGCTACACCGCGATGCAGAGCGCCTCTCTTGCTGAGTCTGCCACTTGAGTTTGCTAAACGTCTCCGTAACGCTATCACGCTTACCTAATAACCCTGTGACGAAACGCACCGCTCTTCTTTGGATCTTCTCTATCCAAATGGTTCAAATGGCTCTGAGCACTATGGGACTTAACATCTATGGTCATCAGTCCCCTAGAACTTAGAACTACTTAAACCTAACTAACCTAAGGACATCACACAACACCCAGTCATCACTTCTCTATCTCCTCTGTCAACCAGACTGGTACGTATCCCACACTGATGAGCAATACTCAAGTACAGGTCTACCGAGTGCTTTGTAAGCCACCTCCTTTGTTGATGGACTACATTTTCTAAGGACTCTCCCAATGAATCTCAACGTGGCACCCGCCTTACCAACAATTAATTTTATATGATCATTCCACTTCAAATCGTTCCGCAAGCATACTCCCATATATTTTACAGAAATAACTGTTGCCAGTGTTTGTTCCGCTTTCATATAAACATACAATAAAGGATCTTTCTTTCTATGTATTCGCAATACATTACATTTATCTATGTCAAGGGTCAGTTGCCGCTCCCTGCACCAAGTGCCTATCGGCTGCAGATCTCCCTGCATTTCGCTACTATTTTCTAATGCTGCAACTTCTCTGTATACTACAGCATCATCCGTGAAAAGCCGCATGGAACTTTCGACACTATCTACTAGGCTGGTAATAAGCTACACATTTCAGGAGTCAGTGCTAATCGACGCTTGAGGAGGTGTAAAGGCCGACGCCATTGGACAGTGGACGACTGGAGACGATTGACTGCGAGTGATGAATCACGCTGTACCCCGTGGCGATCCGATGGAAGGATTTGACTTGGCGAACGCCTGGAAAACGCTTATTGTGTTGTATAATTTTGCGTAATAGAAGTCTGTTCGGTGCAATATACTGGGTCTCTGCTGAAAGGGTAATGGTGATATCAGTGACGGGATATTCAGGTCTGTTATTCAAACATACGTATAAAAATGTTTAAAACGTTTACTCACTCCCTATACTGTTTTTTTCGGTTTTGAAATTCTGCTCCTTTTTTTGACATAGCTGAACTTCAGTGTAACTCTTACTCTTAATCGAGTCTGTACTGGAATTGGTCTCTGACCGGAGATAAAGCAGCGTAAAATTCTGCGTTCTGGTATTAAATGGGTCATTCGGGTCCGAGCGACCACCGTGTCATCCTCTGACAATGTCGTCATTGGATGCGGTATGGAAGAGCCTGTGGTCAGAACACCACTGTCCCGGACGTTGTCGGGTTTCTTGACCTTGCGACGCTTACTAATGCACCGAGTAACACCTCACTTCAGCTCACGAGGCTGAGTGCATTCCGCACCAGTTCTCCCACCAAGGAAATATCCGTGGCAGTACGGGAATCGAAGCCGGGCCCCGCCACATGGCACTGAGCCGCGCTATCCACCGAGTTACGGAGGCCCACTCCTCGACCGAAACTGGTCGCATATTAAAATAAACCTTTTAACAGTAGTATACTGTGTTACATCATGCCGCTTCCGAATTTTATCAAAGCTGTGAAGTACAATTGTGTTCATATTTATAAATGTGTGTGAAATCGTATGGGACTTGACCGCTAAGGTCATCAGTCCCTAAGCTTACACACTACTTAACCTAAATTATCCTAAGGACAAACACACACATCCATGCCCGAGGGAGGACTCGAACCTCCGCCGGGACCAGCCACACAGCCCATGACTGCAGCGCCTAAGACAGCTCGGCTAATCCCGCGCGGCTCATATATATTTCTCTAAATTATGGAGCATGAAGCGTTAAAGAATACGTCCTTGTTTGAGTATCGAGTAGTGCAGTGCTAACAATTGACACGGTACTCCGTTGCCGACTCTCAACAAAAAGTACGAGCATACGGAATAATTTCACAGATGGCTGGAAGACTTCTTAGGTAACAGAACTCAGTATGTTGTCCTCCACGTAACTAATGAGGAGGTATTGAATAGGATTGGGGAGAAGAGAAGTTTGCGGCACAACTTGACTAGAAGAAGGGATCGGTTGGTAGGACATGTTCTGAGGCATCAAGGGATCACAAATTTAGCATTGGAGGGCAGCGTGGAGGGTAAAAATAGTAGAGAGAGACCAAGAGATGGATACACTAAGCAGATTCAGAAGGATGTAGGTTGGAGTAGGTACTGGGAGTGAAGGAGCTTGCACAGGATAGAGTAGCATGGAGAGCTGCATCAAACCAGTCTTTGGACTGAAGACCACAACAACAACAACAACAACAACAACAACAACAAGCAAAATAAAGACATCAGTTCATTTCCACCTGGAACTTCTTACCTTTTAGTGGGAAGGCAGCAGCGTCCTTGCCTTTCTTCATCTGATAAGGAATTACGGTGAACTGGATTTTAGTGGGAAGGTAGCAGTGTCCTTGCCTTTCGTCATCTGATAAGGAATTACGGCGAACTGGATTTCTATGCTCCAGCAGTGATTTGAACTGTACATCAGCCTGGAGTTTATTTTACTGTTCTCAGAAGTGACTATGCTGATAGGAAGAGATATGTAGCCAGCTCTTTCACAGGTATAATATCTCGATTTAACAATACAATCGTGTTTCGGAAGGAGACGTTCCCTTCTTCAGCAAACGACAAAAATCGTTTTCTTTCGTTTGTATTCTATTAAAAGACTGTAAAGTAACTGAACTGAAGACCACAACAACAAACAACATGTTGTCCTCGACGCCGAGTGTTCGTAAGAGACAAGTGTATCGTCAGGAGTGCCCCAGAGAAGGGTGATGCGACCGCTACCATTTTATGTATACATAAATAATCTGCGGTTATTTGCTGACGATGATGATGGTGATGATGATGATGTGGTACAGGAAGGCGTGGGAAATGAATAACTGTAGGAGGATACAAGATGACTTACACAAAATTTTTAGACGAAGTGAGAAATGACAGCTGGCTCTAAGTGTAGCAAAACGCAAGTTGACGCGGATACAAAAAAAAAAAAAAAAAAAAAAAAAAACCCTGATGTTCGGATACAACGCTAGAAGTGTCCTGCTTGACACAGTCCCTTCGTTTCAATATCTGGGCGCAATGTTGCAAAACGATGTGACATTGAACGAGAATGTGAGTATTGTGGTAGGAAAAGTGAATAGTCGACTTCAGTTAATTACGAGAACTTTCGCAAAGTGTTTTTCGTCTATAAAGTAGACCGCATAGGACGCTGGTGCGGCTTATTCTTGAGTACTGCTCCAATGTTTACAATCCGCTCCACGTTGGATTATAAGAAGATATCGAAACAAATCAGAGGCGGGCTGCTAATTTGATACCGTTAGGTTCGAACAGCATGTGTCACGGAGATGCTTCCGATACTCAGATGGGCATCCCTGGAGGGAAGGCGACGTTCTTTTCGACGAACACTATTAAGAAAGTTTGGAGAACCTGCATTTGAAGCCGACTGCAAAACGATTCTACTGCCGCCAACATACATAGCGCGCAAGGACCACGAATTGAAAAAAATGGCTCTGAGCACTATGGGACTTAACATCTGAGGCCATCAGTCCCCTAGAACTTAGAACTACTTAAACCTAACTAAGCTAAGGACATCACACGCATCCATGCCCGAGGTAGGATTCGAACTGCCACCGTAGCGGTCGTGAGGTTCCAGACTGAAGCGCCTAGAACCGCTCGGGGACAACGGCCGGCCCACGAAGACAAGACAAGAGAAATTAGGGTTGGATTGTTAGGGGGAGGAGACCAAACAGCGAGGTCATCGGTCTCATCGGATTAGGGAAGGTTGGGAAGGGAAGTCGGCCGTGCCCTTTGAAAGGAACCATCCCGGCATTTACCTGAAGCGATTGAGAGAAATCACGGAAAACATAAATCAGGATGGCCTCCCGAATGCGAATCAAGTGTGCTAACCACTGCGCCATCTCGCTCCGTTGCCTCATGTGATTACTGACGTGCTCGTGCTCATAATATATGAGAAATTGGGGCTAACACTGAGGTATAAACACAGTCGTTTTTTTTCTCACTCTATTTGCGAATGGAACACAAAAGGAAATTATTAGTTGTGGTACAGGTTACCATCGGCCTAGCACCGCATGGTCACTTGCGGAGTATGGATGTAGATGTAACATGTTGCTATCAGGGCAACGAAACTGAAACGAGTAATAATTTGTCAGACTGTGCATGACCTATTGCTGTTTTAACCGAATGTATGAGTGTATGGTTTCTCTAAAAGAAAACTGCCGAACGGGATATTGATCCCCTGTTGTTCCTAAATACGACACATCTGTTTTCTAAAATACACGTGACAATTCCCATTTATGTGCGACTGCAGAGCGCAGTCGTGGCATTCAGCTACGGCACCTACCTCTTCAGATACTCGTTGCATTTTGCAAGAACCCCGCGAACAGCGCACTCTCAGCGGACACACTTCTCTCACTTCGCGCCTCAAATTCATACGTCCGTTCCACATCAGGCAGTGTCGTATTGTCGCACAGTAACCCTGCGCGCCGCGGAGAATTCCTAATGCGGCTCGGACGGGATTCGCGACTGACAGCAGAGGAGGTCCGGACGGTTCCAGTTTGATGACAGACAAAGAGCCGCTCCGGCGCCTCTCCGCTCTGGCGCCACGGCCCGCCCTGCTGCATATTGCAGCCGGCAGCCAGTTGGTTATTGAATGGTACACAGCGAGGCATTTGAGCGCCGACGGGTGGCCGCGTGAAACTTTCAGCGAGACGCGCCTCCGCGGCCCCCGTGCCGCCCCGGCGCCCTCGCTGACACTGACATCGACGCCCGCCTGTCAACGGCCGAGTGCGGTTCCTAGTAGCGGCGCCGCGCCACCTGCTGTGTCCGTGTTGACGATGCTGCGGCCGCCGCGCCGCGTGTTGTTCCGGCCCGGCCATGAACGGACACTCCTGTTTAACCTTGCAGCTTCCAAAACTGGAACACCGCTGCAGTGGACAGTTGCGCCGCGGCGCAACAGTTGACTGAACCGTTACGTTCCTGCCTGCGATTAACTAGGCTGCATCGGTAACCGCGTTCCGTTATCGGGTACGCGCAAGCCCGTGACCGCCAGAGGGACACCTATGTCCCGAAGGGGTGCAACACCTCAGCTCTGTCGTTCAACCTGTGCGACCTAATCGGGCGAGATTTTTCTGACTCGGGAGTAGGGATGGCGGTTATCACTGAAGCAACCAGTTTTCGGTTGTAGCTGTTTCGTCCACGAAAGTTTAAACTAATGTTGAAACTGTTCAGAATACAGAGCCACAGTCATTGAACTACATGAAATTAAATAGTCATAACTTCTGAACAGTTTTTTTAAAATTCTTTATTGCAATTTTTATAATAATTACACACACCTAACGCACTTCCTCAAGTGATTAGTGGGTGCTAATTGTAGCGAGATACAAATTTGATTAATTAGTGAGCTACAGCTAACTACACTACTGGCCACTAAAATTGCTACACCACGAAGGTGACGTGCTACAGACGCGAAATTTAACCGACAGGAAGAACATGCTGTCATACGGAAATGATTAGCTTTACAGGGAATTCACACAAGGTTGGCGCCGGTGGCGACACCTACAACGTGCTGACATGAGGAAAGTTTCCAACCGATCTCTGATACACAAACAGCAGCTGACCGGCGTTCCCTGGTGAAAAGTTGTTGTGATGCCTCGTGTACGGAGGAGAAATGCGGACCATCACGTTTCCGACTTTCATAAAGGTCGGATTGTATCCTATCGCGATTGCAGTCTATCGTATCGCAACATTGCCGCTCTCGTTGGTCGAGATCCAATGACTGTTAGAAGAATATGAAATCGGTGGTTTCAGGAGGGTAATACGGAACGCCGTGCTCGATCCCAACGGCCTCGTATCAGTAGCACTCGAGATGACAGGCATCTTATCCGCATAGCTGTAACGGATCGCACAGCCACGTTTCGATCCCTGAGTCAACAGATGGGGACGTTTGCCAGACAACAACCATCTGCACGAACAGTTCGACGACGTTTGCAGCAGCATGGACTATCAGCTCGGAGACCATGGCTGCGGTTACCCTTGACGCTGCATCACAGGCAGGAGCGCCTGCGATGGTCTACTCAACGACGAACCTAGGTGCACGAATGGCAAAACGTCATTTTTTCGGATGAATCCAGGTTCTGTTTACAGCATCGATGGTCGCATCCGTGTTTGGGGACATCGCGGTGAACGCACAGTGGAAGCGTGTATTCGTCATCGCCATACTGGCGTATCACCCGGCGTGATGGTATGGGGTGCCATTGGTTACACGTCTCGGTCACCTCTTGTTTGCATTGACGGCACTTTTGAACAGTGGACGTTACATTTGAGATGTGTTACGACCCGTGGCTCTGCCCCTCATTCGATCCCTGCAAAACCCTACATTACAGCAGGATAATGCACGACCGCATGTTGCAGGTCCTGTGTGGGCCTTTCTGGATACAGAAAACGTTCGACTGCTGTCCTGGCCAGCATATTCTCCAGATCTCTCACCAATTGAAAACTTCTGGTCAATGGTGGCCGAGCAACTGGCTCGTCACCCTACGCCAGTCACTACTCGTGATGAACTGTGGTATCGTGTTGAAGCTGCACGGGCAGCTGTACCTATACACGCCATCCAAGCTCTGTTTGACTCAATGCCCAGGCGTATCAAGGCCGTTATTACGGCCAGAGGTGATTGTTCTGGGTACTGATTTCTCGGGGTCTATGCACCCAAACTGCTTGAAAATGTAATCACAAGTCAGTTCTAGTATAATATATTTGTCCAATCAGTACCGTTTATCATCTGCATTTCTTCTTGGTGTAGCAATGGCCAGTAGTGTAGATAACAATGGGCAACTAATTTATCTATTATTATTAATATTGCCGGCGAGTGTGGCCGAGCGGGTTCTAGGCGCTACAGTCTGGAACCGCGCGACCGCTACGGTCGCAGGTTCGAATCCTGCCTCGGGCATGGATGTGTGTGCTGTCCTTAGGTTAGTTAGATTTAAGTAGTTCTAAGTTCTAGGGGACTGATGACCTTAAGTCCCATAGTGCTCAGAGTAATCTGAACCATTGTTAATATTAAATTTATGTTACCTACGCTTAACTAAACTCTATTGCCTGCAGCGTCACAGTTGTGTCAGTATTTTATAAACCTACTTTTTAGAGCCTTGCCCATCGAGCTAATCCCGATCGGCGTGCCTCTGACACTGGGCAGGCCAAGGATGTTATTCACTGCAGGTTCCTGAATAGCTAATTACCTAATTTAAGTCCTACTAACTAGTTCTAACCTAAGTCAAGTCCGGTGCTTTGTTCCTGTATCGGTGATGATGTACACAACTCCCCCTAATCCTGTACGCGGCGGATTCCAGACTATGAGGAAAGTCGGCCTGTCCACGCACAGGCGGTATGGGAATAGGGTGCAAAATTCAGTATTTGGTGTGTCTCAAATTGTTAAGTTAGTTTATGTCCCTCAGTTATTCTTTTGACACTTTTCGTGATGCTCATCGGCCAATTGGTTAAGAGTTTGAAAAATGTGTTCTTGTCTTAGTAAGTGGTATGTGTCATGGTCAGGTAATTGGTCACGTAATGTAGATGCTACATCATTTAAAAGGGGCACTCATAGACCACACGATCGGGAGTACCCTCTGATTCACCACATTCACACGCGGGTGTGGCCCTTTTCCCGAACCGACATAAATATGTTAAGACGTTCAAACTGCGCTGTTGACCGCGGGGCAGGTTTGGAATTAGTATGGGCATCGAGAAGCCACTATTCCAACAAGGAGTGACTGTGTGGTGTTTAATGTCCAGTCACGGAATCATCGATGTGATACTGCTTGATGGCACGGTGACTATGGAACGGTACGTGATGGTTTTGGAAGGTGATTTCATCCCCATTATCGAAAGTGACCCTGATTTCGACAAGATGTGGCTCATGCGAAACGGAGCTCGACCCCATCGAAGCAGGAGAGTGTTTGATGTCATGGACGAGCACTTTGGGGACCGCATTCTGGCTCTGCAGTACGCAGCGGCCACTAGCAAGGGCCTCAATTGGCCACCGTATTCTAAGGATCTGAACACATGAGGCTACTTTTTGTGGGGCTATATTAAAGACAAGGTGTACAGCAGTAATCTGAAAACCATTGTTGAACTTAAAACAGCCATTCAGGAGGTCATCGACAGGATCGATGTTCCGGCACTTTTGCGGGTCATGGAGAATTTCGCTGCTATTCGTCTGCGCCACATCATTGCCAATGATGGCAGGCATATCGAACACGACATAACCTAATTCCGAATATCTATGGTGACGTTTACACTTTGAATGAAGTGTGTGCACGCCGTAGTTTGTAACTACGTTTTTTTCCATGTAGTTCTATAACTGTCGACCTGTAACTGGTCTCTGAAAAAACCTACTTTCGATTATTTATTCCTGTTAATTCCTGTGATAATGATGATCACATCAATTCTAGTTCCGTAGTCGACTCCAACTTCGACTGTGAAACAACAGTTGCGCAGCCTCCAGTTACGATGAAATTACCTCTGTGAAATCATCTCTGCATCTACATACATACTCCGCAAGTCACCATACGGTGAGCGAGGGGGGGGGGGGGAGGGGAGGGTACTTTATACCACTATTAATCGTTTCTTTTCCTGTTTCACTCTCAAATGGAGCGAGGCAAAATCAACTGTTTATATGCCTCCGTGTGAGCCCTCATTTCTCGTTCGTTATCTTCGTTGTCCTTACGCGTTGGTGCCAGTAGAATCGTTCTGCAGCCAGCTTCAACTGTCTTCTCTCTGAACTCCCTCAATAGTGTTCGTCAAAACGAACGTAACCTTCCCTCCAGGTACACCCATTTGAGTTCCCGAAGCATCTCAGTGACACTTGGGTGTTGTTCGAACCTATAGGTAACAAAACTTAGCAGAGCGCCTCTGGTCTGTTTCGACGTTTTGACGTTTTACTTTAATCCTGTACAGATCAACCACACTTTCCCAAAAATTCTCCGAATAAACCGAATTCTCTCAATAAACCGAAGTCCCTACCACAATCCTCACATTGTCGTTCCATCTCGTATCGCTTTGTAATGTGACGAGACTGTGTCAAGCAGGACTCTAGTAATATTGTAATCGAACATTACAGATTTGTTCTCCGTACTCATCTGCATTAACTTACATTTTTCTACATCTATAGACAGCTGTCATTCACCACACCAACTAGAAATTTTGTCTAAGATATCTCTTATCATCCTGCAGTCACTCGTCCCCAACACCATCCCCTACACTACGGCATCATCATCAAACAACCGTAGATTGCTGCTCAACCTGTCCGCCAGATCATTTGTTGTTGTTGTTGTGGTCTTCAGTCCTGAGACTGGTTTGGTGCAGCTCTCCATGCTGATCTATCCTGTGCAAGGTTCTTCATCTCCCAGTACCTACTGCATCCTACATCCTTCTGAATCTGCTTAGTGTATTTATCTCTTGGTCTCCCTCTACGATTTTTACCCTGCACACTGCCCTCCAATGCTAAATTTATGATCCCTTGATCCCTCAGGACATGTCCTACCAACCGATCCCTTCTTCTAAAGTTGTGCAACAAACTTATCTTCTCCCCAGTCCTATTTAATACCTCCTCATTAGTTATGTGATATACCCACCTAATCTTCAGCATTCTTCTGTAGCACCACATTGCGAAAGCTTCTATTCTCTTCTTGTCCAAACTATTTATCGTCCATGTTTCACTTCCATACATGGCTACACTCCATACAAATACTTTCGGAAACGACTTCCTGACACTTAAATCTATACTCGATGTTAACAAATATCTCTTCTTCAGAAACGCTTTCCTTGCCATTGCCAGTCTACATTTTATATCCTCTCTACTTCGACCATCATCAGTTATTTTGCTCCCCAAATAGCAAAACTCCTTTACTACTTTAAGTGTCTCATTTCCTAATTTAATTCCCTCAGCACCACCCGACTTAATTCGATTACATTTCATTATCCTCGTTTTTCTTTTGTTGATGTTCATCTTACATCCTCCTTTCAAGACACTGTCCATTCCGTCCAACTGCTCTTCCATTTATGCGTACAGAAAATAATAGCAATTCTGTCATACTTCCCTGGACGTTCCTGTCACTACCCTTGTCTCTGATCAACGCTCACCGTCGAGGACAACATACTGGGTTCTATTACTTAAGAAGTCTTCGAGCCACTCATACATCTAGAAACACATTGCGTATTTTCGTATCTTAGTAACATCTCTAGTTGCAGCCTTGGGGTGGGAGCGGTAAGAGAGAGAGATAGGGCGGGGGTGGGGGAGGGGGGCGGTTGTTGTCAGTTGATATCTTTGAGGGGAAATAAGTCAACAGAAAGGTGAGTCTGCTCTGATGCGCCTGATTTTAACTGACTAGTGACGAAGCCCTTTAACGGCCGACACGCATGCAACAGCGATCGCGCTCTGCTCTGAAAGCCTTCCGCTGCTGGGTGTCGTCGCGGTGAGATGCGCCTGCCGCCGCCCACCGCCGCCCTGGACCAGATGGGGGCGCGTGGGCCGGCACGGCACGGTACAGCCGCCGTGTCCTCCCGCTGCGCCTCTATCGACCGGCCACGCCAGCCCGGCGGCCACGGCTGTGGCAACCAGGTCAAGACGCAACCAGGCGCCCGAATCCCCACCCCTAACCCTAACCCTCCAGCCCTCGCCGGCCAGCCGCTCACCACGATTAAAGAGTTTGTTTGCACTTTGAAACAGCCCGGACTCGAACACATCGTCACATGGATGACGATCATATGACGCTCATGCTTAGATTGAACGAAGCAGCAGCGTTGTGACTGACGTGGTTACTAAGTTTTATACGTTAACAAGAGCAGTCAAAGGTAGGGTTCTTAACGCACAGTGCTATTATCGACAGTGTCTCGTACTGTCACTCGCTTGCAGCGTACTGAGACACAAGACATTACCCTAAGTACTTTTGATAACTTTTGTTATGTCTTCACCACACTTTTATTTTTCCAACAACCTCACTCGTTTCGACTTTACGTCATTTTCAAAGGCAGTATATATCAGTTATATAAAATAGATCGTAGGTACAAGTGCACTTGTCTCGTGATTGCGAATGTTGACGTGATGCAATGTATCTACACTACTGTCCATTAAAATTGCTTCACCAAGAAGAAATGTAGATGATAAACGAGTATTCATTGGGCAAATATATTTTACTAGAACTGACATGTGATTACATTTTCACGCAATTTGGGTGCATAGATCCTGAGAAATCAGTGACCAGAACAACCACCTCTGGCCGTAATAAAGGCCTTGATACGCCTGGGCATTGAGTCAAACAGAGCTTGGATGGCGTGTACAGGTACAGCTGCCCATGCAGCTTCAACACGATACCATAGTTCATCAAGAGTAGTGTGTGGCGTAGTGTGACGAGCCAGTTGCTCGGCCACCATTGACCAGACGTTTTCAATTGGTGAGAGATCTGGAGAATATGCTGGCCAGGGCAGCAGTCGAACATTTTCTGTATGCAGAAAGGCCCTTACAGGACCTGCAAGATGCGGTTGTGCATTATCCTGCTGAAATGTAGGGTTTAGCAGGGATCGAATGAAGGGTAGAGCCACGGGTCGTAATACATCTGAAATGTAACGTCCACTGTTCAAAGTGCCATCAATGCGAACAAGAGGTGACCGAGACGTGTAACCAATGGCACCCCATAACATCACGCCTGGTGATACTCCAGTATCGCGATGACGAACACACACTTCCAATGTGCATTCACTGCGATGCCGCCAAACACGGATGCGACCATCATGATGCTGTAAACAGAACCCGGATTCATCCGAAAAAATGACGTTTTGCCATTCGTGCACCCAGGTTCGTCGTTGAGTAGACCATCGCAGGCGCTCCTGTCTGTGATGCAGTGTCAAGGGTAACCGCAGCCATGGTCTCCGAGCTGGTAGTCCATGCTGCTGCAAACGTCGTCGAACTGTTCGTGCAGATGGTTGTTGTCTTGCAAACGTTCCCATCGGTTGACTCAGGGATCGAGACGTGGCTGCACGATCCGTTACAGCCATGCGGATAAGATGCCTGGCATCTCGAGTGCTAGTGATAAGAGGCCGTTGGGATAAAGGACAATCGCGATAGACTACAATCCGACCTTTATCAAAGTCGGAAACGTGATGGTACGCATTTCTCCTCCTTACGCGAGGCATCACAACAACGTTTCACCAGGCAATGCCGGTCAACTGCTTTTTTTTGTATGAGAAATCGGTTGGGAACTTCCCTCATGTCAGCGCGTTGTAGGTGTCGCCACCGGCGCCAAGCTTGTGTGAATGCTCTGAAAAGCTAATCATTTGCATATCACAGCATCTTCTTCCTGTCGGTTAAATTTCGAGTCTGTAGCACGTCATCTTCGTGGTGTAGCAATTTTAATAGCCAGTAGTGTATGAACAATTTTATATGACCGACGTAACATTGGCTTTGAAAGTGTCTAACAGTCGAAAGGCGTAAGGTTGTAGGAAAAATAAGTGTGATCAAGACATGAGAAGAGTTATCAAAAGTGCATCCAAATGGCCGCATCTCACAGCATTTTTATGCAAAGTGCAACTATTACTCGCGGTGTTCAACAGGTTTCCTTGTCTCCTACTAGTGGATCTGAGCTCACAGCATCAGGCGCAGCGTATCAAATAAGGAAAGTACCGTCTTCTTCGTTTCCGATTGGCTGGATAAGGAAGAACATAGCGTGACACTGCAGTGTCTGTATTGTTCTGAATACCATCCAAAGTTTCTTTGCACATGAATGCATGTCCAAAGGAATAGGCACTACGGAGGCTACAGACGTCATGGAATGCATTAAATGTCTTCGCTATTGCGAATATGGACAACTATCAGCTGTAGACTGTAAAGACGACCGGGACTCGAAACCGGATGAGCGGTCGCCTTACCATTCAAAAAAAAAGGTTCAAATGGCTCTGAGCACTGTGGGACTTAACTGCTGAGGTCATCAGTCCCCTAGAACTTAAAACAACTTAAACCTAACTAACCTAAGGACATCACACTAATCCATGGCCGAGGCAAGATTCGAACCTGCGACCGTAGATGTCGCGCGGTTCCAGATGTAGCGCCTAGAACCGCTCGGCCACCCTTACCATTCCCAATCGCAAATATATTTAATGTAGTTCATAAGGGCTGTTGTCGCCGCAGTACCTTTTCCTTTGGATATGCAAGCATATACAGGGCAAGCGACTGTCAAGTACAATGTCTCACCTCTACGAGAATATACATAATGGATGTACGAGTACAGGTTATAGACGCATCGTTGGCGACTAAGGAAGTTTGGGTCTACTCGTGAGTCGTGCACGGGTAGCCAATGGTTAAGCGACCGCTCGCGATAAGGGGGAAATCATTGACGTCATTCCATACAGCTGATGGTTGTCCATATTCGCTATAGCGAATGCATTTAACGTAGCGTGGTCACGACTCTGCGAACAAAGCAGGTTGATGTCATATAGGGACACTGTAGAGGAAGTCTCGCAGCAACATGGTAAAACTGTTCCGTTCACCTCACATGCAGGTTTGCAACTACTAGAGTACACTCTTAGTTAAGTTTTGCAGCTGCTGAATTTGGAACAGCCATATGGGACACACATCCGGCTCCGAGATCAGAAGTCAGCTGTCTGGCTGCTATGTGGGCGACCGTGTTCGACTCCCGGAACTGCCAAAGAGTTTTTCCTTTGTGGGAAGACTGGAACCAGATGCACTCACATTCATGATGCCAATTGAGGAGCTACTTCATTGAAAAGTAGCGGCCCCAAGGTCAATGAAGCTGACAATGACCGGGAGAAGGATGAGCTGACCCCATACCGTTCCATAACGCATCCAAGGATGGCACGGTGGCACGGTGGTCGTTCGGTCTAGTTTGGTCCATTAGGGCCAAGACGCGGAGCTTTGCTTGCTTTACGTGCCAGAGACACGGTGCACCACTAACCCCTAGTAGCTTTTCATTAATGAACACTGTTTTACCTTTCCTCGTTTTTTTTTTTCTTTTATAACGCCGTGCGGCACTGCTGACTCCAATATCTTCACATAAAAGGCTACTGATAGTTGGGTCTCTAGAGGATGATTTGTATTTAGTTCCTTGACACTTTGCAGTGCCAGCTTTTGCGTAAAATCGTGATTTATTAAAACTCTTGCAGCTATTAGACAAAAGAAAATTCACTGTTAGTAGATATGCTGAACTTTGTTCCTAAAATGACTACACGCCATCCCTGCTCCAATGGGAAGACCTCTAGCCGCCAACCCCCCCCCCCCCCCCCCACAACGTGCGCTACTAAAGCCACAGTCCCAATACAATACAGTCTCTTCCACTACGACAGTTTTTACAACTTTTACAGAGACGCTATTATGGGTTTTCTCCATGACATTTTGAAAACGGAAAAAATCCGTGCAAAATTAGTCCCACACACGTTGAATCCCAAACAGAAACAACAAAGCTGGGAAGCCTGCCGCTGCTTGACTGAAATGCAAAATGCGGACAATTCTTTTCTATAAAAAATTACCACTCATGATGAAACATGGTGCTGTCAGTGCGAACCTACCACAAAATGTCAAAGAGCAGAAATTTACGTGACGGTCAACGCTTTGACGAGGTAATAGACATTCAAGGCAGTGTGACGCATGAGTTGAACAACATCCCAAAGGACGACTTCTCTGACACATGGTTTTATTGAAAATGAAGTCACGTTGCAAAGATTTTTTTATTTAAAAATAACGCGTTTCGTCGCCGTTAAGCATCACCAGGTTAGGTGAAACTGTCAAATGAAGCTCACTGCGCAGGTACCAAAGCTCAACGTCAACCACATACACATAAAACCGTCTGGGTGAAAATCCGGTCGTTAGAATTCTAGTGCCGCTGCCGGTTAGATCGCCCAGCTGTTTGGCATCCCGGCCACTGTGATGGCTCTACGGCGTGCTCTACTTGCTGCTATAACAAGTCCTCACAGTGCTTTCTAGTTATTCTGACGGCCGGATTTTCATCCGGACGGTTTCATGATCGTGGGGTTGACACAGAGCTTTGGTAGCCGTCCCAGTGAACATCATTTGACAGATTTACATAGTCTGATGATGCCTAACTACGGCGAAACGCATTATTTTTGAATGAAATAACTTTACAACCGCGGGTGTTTTATTTTGAACGTAACCTTGAAGATCGGTTGCTGCATCAATCACCCAACAATGGAGTGGAGCGAATACTACAGTTTCACATGGCTGAGTGTACGTCCCGTGCGTTGTACTCAGGGGGTGGGGTCGAAGGGGGGGTGGGGGGGGGGAGGATAAGGAGCTTACGTAGAACACCTGAAGAATTAAAAAAGTATTAAACCAACGTTTTAACTTTTTTCTATTTTTAATTTACTCTCCAAAATTTTTCGACTAACGGCGATCAACGTCCATTTCCACCTGTTTCCTGCAGTTAAGCCTCGGTCACACTCTTCAGAATTTAACACCTCCACATCTACCACCACCTGCTCCCGCCTTATATGATGATGATGATGATGACCAACTTATGATGTTAATGGAAGATGAGTACTGCAAATTGTCGTGCCTTTTTACCCAACTGATTCTTGTGTTTCAGACACGATTGGAATCACCACTAAAGTAAATGAAATCACGTCCTTGTAGCGTACCGGGCTGTATAAGTAAGCTGCGAGGCGCCTTCGCAGCGGCGATAAGCCATCGCAGAGGGCGTCGCTACAGCCTCCCAGGCGCCAAGCGCGTTGTACCCGGCCTAAAAGAGAGGAGGCGTCACTAATTTAAATATCTTAATGGCGGCGCGTCGCGGCGCGGGGACAGCGCGGCCCAGCCGCGGGCAACTAATTAAAGTAACGAGATTGGCTGCCGCGTCGGCGTCGGCTTCGGCTTCGGCGTCGCCTGCCACTGGTGACGTGGCGAGAAAGCGGGCTTACGAGCACCGGCTCCTGGGTCGGGCCAGGCGTTCGATGGTCATTGTGTCTCCGGTACGGTACGGTCGCAGCCTTTTACTTTCGTCAAATCTAATTTAATTTTCTAAATTATGTTGCCGAACTTCCCATCACTGCCACCTACCTTACGTATGGAACTTGATACACTACTCTATAAAGATGTTTGCATAATCTCGATCAGAATGTGTCATGAAAATGCCTGAAAATGGGTCGGAATGATTAGGATAGACCTAATAATTAGGCAGGATCTAAGAATATGGACTGATTTCCATGTTATTATTTGTGCGAATTATAATGAATTTTATTCTCCGTCCAGACTAGAGATATTTCGTTCCCATACAACCACCTTTAGATTGGTACGTGTAAGAAAAATAAAATAGCTAACCATCATACAACTTAGGATGAACAATGATGCTATTACATCAGATATACAACAAAATTGTACCTGATCGTTCCTGAGTATGTCAGCTACAACAATAAACCGCTAGTTTTAATTAGCAACATGCATGCTACGTCGCAGTGCGCTATAGTGGTGTGTTAGCTTTCGCGTTGTTAGTATAGGCCCTCAAGGGGCATGTGTTAACACCGCGAATGCTACCACACTACCTTATTGTTCTACGTGACAACGAAACATGCAACATTGCCCATTCAGCGTAAGCCAAACGCAATTTTAATCGTGGCCATCCGTCTGACGACGTGTTCGAAACCAGTAACGGCACTATGTTCTTAGTAAATTGTATTATTAACAGTGACTGGTTGCTAGTTTTATTGTTTTTGTAAGAAATAATCCGAATTTTTAGATAGCCAATGTCTCACCACGTCAAGCTTTGACAAAATGGCACTATACTATACCTATTTACATCTAAATCGATACTCTGGGAACCACTGTGAAGTGCATTACAGAGGGTATTTCTCCTCGTATCAACTTTTGGGGTTTCTTTCAGTTCCATTCAAGTATGGAGCGCGTGAATAATGATTGCCTAAATGTTTCTGTGCACGTTACAATTAATCTATTCACGTCTTAGTACTTATACGAGAGTAATACGTACTAGAAGAATGCATAAGGTTGACATTACGAGTACAGATAGTCTGCAGAAACCAGCAGTCCTCTGACTGAAGAGGCATCAAGAAAGGTGTCCCACAGGGTTCAGTCTTGGGCCACTTATTGTTCTGAAAATATATTAATGACTTGCCACTCTATATTCATGAATATTCAAAGCTAATTCTTTTTGCTGATGTTACAAATATAGTAATCACACCCAACAAACAAAGATTAGCCGATGAAATTTTAAATTATGTCTTTCAGGAAATTATAAAGCAGTTCTCTGCAAATGAACTCTCGCTAAATTTTAGGAAAATACAATTCTGTACAGTAAGTGGCATAGTTACAACAGTAGAAGAAAGGATGATCTTCACTGTTTTGTGTTAAATCTGACTTTGGCACAGAAAGGGGTGAATTATGCTGCCACGAAAATCTTTGGTCATTTGGAAAATAGCATTGAAAGTCTGACAGATAACCAGCAAGCATTTAAAAACAAATTAAAAAACCTCTGAGTGACAAGTCCTTCTACTCATTAGATGAATTTTTATATATGAAGTAGTAAATATAAAAAAGTGAAATAAAATTATATCGCATAAATAAAAGTTACGTTAAACTGACACGTTCCACATCATTATGAAATACCGTGTTCGTGATCTATGGAACAAGTATTAATGTAATGTAATTACAATATATTGACATCAGCTCGAGGGCGTTGTTGTTGCTGAGGGGGAGGTGTGTTTTTCTGGAGAGCCTCGCATTCGTCGTTGCGGACTGCAGTGAGCCCTCGCTAGTGCCTGTGGCATCGATCCGCGTTGGCACGATCTCTGGACGATACAGTGTTTTCCACATTTTTATCTAGCCTCTCTACATTCTTGGTGACTTAAGTTACACGAGCTATGAGGACATGGTCTAGTACTGGAGACATCCTCAGTGGCTTTTCGACTGATGGTATTGTCTGAGTCGTAAAATCAACCAACGAAGTTTTTATAGGCTCTGAAGATGTCTCCAGCATTAGGAGACGAAACTTTATGTTCGGATACATGCCTGACGACGCTTAAATCGTGGTTTTAGGATGATAGCCGAGCTTCTTAAAGTGAGTGCCACTTCCGGCTTTCTAGGTTCCACGTGGCACACTGAGATGGTCCAAACAAGCCCGTGACCGGTATTAAAAAGCGCCGAAGACAGCACCTCCCACAACCCATAGCAGTACAGAAGTAGAACGACATCTGAACTGCGGACGGGAAATGGCGAGTGATACCCGCTGCCAACCGAGGCCCGTTTTGCGGGAGCGGAACGCCGATTTATCAGCGGGAGCTGGGAATTGGGCGCGGCGTTGCCCTCGCCCCCTGGCAGCCGCGTCGCGCGCCTGATCTGGCATGCAGGGTTTTTACGCCTTGCTCCGCCGTGAGGAAGGGCCCGGTGAAAAATACCGCGGCACTGCCGGGGCAGTCGGCGCCGGCGGATCGTCAATGGTACAAATCAGCGCTGTCAGACGCAGGCCGGCCGCAACGGATGGCGCGCGAGGAGCCCGCCGGCTGGCAAGAAAAGGCCGAGGGAGGGGGCAGGCTTGAGATATTGCTCTTATCGCGGCTGCGGCAACAACCGCGGCAACGCCCCGCCGCCACCTCCGCCGCCGCCCCTGCCGACGGCGAATAAACACGCCCCGAGGAAGAGGAAGAGGAAGCGGGCCAGTTTTCTGCAGCGCCCTCTGAGGCGGCTGCACCTCCCAGCGCCGTCGGCGGTCAAATCGCCGGACCACACGCCCCCTTCCGTTGCTGTCTATTACGAACATTTGCATGCTGCAGCTAATATTCATTAGTAACGCTCTGAGCTCCAAGGTAAACACCTGCAGGCGCTCCTCACTCGAAAGCACAATGAACAGCTTGCAACGTTGGCCTCTGTCCGGTACGGTAATACCTCGACATAGAAACAGCAGTTTAGTACACTACTGGCCATTAAAACTGCTACGCCAAGAAGAAATGCTGATGATAAACGAGTTTTCATTGGACGAATATATTATACTAGAACTGACATGTGATTACATTTTCACGCAATTTGGGTGCATAGATACTGAGAAATCAGTACCCAGAACAACCACCTCAGACTGTAGTAACGGCCATGATACGGCTCGGCACTTGGCCAAACAGAGCTTGGATGGCGTGTACAGGTACAGCTGCCTCTGCAGCTTCAACACGATACCGCAGTTCATCAAGAGTAGTTGACTGGCGTATTGTGACGAGCCAGCTGCTCGGCCACCATTGACCAGACGTTTTCAGTTGGTGAGAGATCTGGAGAATGTGCTGGTCAGGGCAGCAGTCGAACATTTTCTATATACAGAAAGGCCCGTACATGATATGCAACAAGCGGTTGTGCATTATCCTGCTGAAATGTAGGGTTTCGCAGGGGTCGAATGAAGGATAGAGCCATGGGTCGTAAAACATCTGAAATGTAACGTCCACTGTTCAAAGTGTCGTCAATGCGACAAGAGGTGACCGAGACGTGTAACGAATGGCACCTCATACCATCACGCCCGGTGATACGCCAGTATGGCGATGACGAATACATGCTTCCAATGTACGTTCACCGCGAAGTCGCCAAACACAGATGCGACCATCATGATGCTGTAAACAGAACCTGGATTCATCCGAAAAAATGACGGTTTGCCATTCGTGCACCCAGGTTCGTCGTTGAGTACACCATCGCAGGCGCTCCTGTCTGTGATGCAGCGTCAAGGGTAACCGCAGCCATGGTCTCCGAGCTGATAGTCCATGCTGCTGCAAACGTCGTCGAACTGTTCGTGCAGATGGTTGTTGTCTTGCAAACGTTCCCATCGGTTGACTCAGGGATCGAGACGTGGCTGCACGATCCGTTACAGCCATGCGGATAAGAAGCCTGTCATCTCGACTGCTAGTGATACAACGCCTTTGGGATCCAGCACGGCGTTCCATATTACCCTCCTGAACCCACCGATTCCGTATTCTGCTAACAGTCATTGGATCTCGACCAACGCGAGCAGCAATGTCGCGATACGATAAACCGCACTCGCGATAGGCTACAATCCGCCCTTTATCAAAGTCGGAAACGTGATGGTACGCATGTCTCCTCCTTACACGAGGCATCACAACAACGTTTCACAAGGCAACGCCGGTCAACTGGTGTTTGTGTATGAGAAATCGGTTGGAAACTTTCCTCATGTCAGCACGTTGTAGGTGTCGCCACCGGCGCCAACCTTGTGTGAATGCTCTCAAAAGCTAATCATTTGCATATCACAGCATCTACTTCCTGTCGGTTAAATTTCGCGTCTGTATCACGTCATCTTCGTGGTGCAGCAATTTTAATGGCCAGTAGTGTATATTACTGTTTATACACTCCAAGACAGAAACAAAGATAAAGACGCACCACGGAGGAATTTTCCGAATTGTACAAGAAACGGTAGATTTGATACACGTTTCAGAACGATTGGCTGATTTATTGAAGGAAAAGAGCTCGGAAATTGAGCAAGTCAATAACGCGTTGGTCCACAACTACTTATTCGGCTTGGCATTGACTGATAGAGCTGTCTTTCTGAGGGATATCGTGTTAAATTCTGTCCAATTTGTGCGTTAGAATGATTGTCTGGGGTGACACGTCGTTTCGTAGGAGGATCCCTTTGGTTGTCATCCACGGCAGCCTTACAGCACAACAGTACTTCGGCGATATTTTACACCTAGTTTTGTTGCACTTCGTGGCTAATCATCCCGGGATTACATTTCAGCAAGATAATGACCGGCCGCGCATGGCGAGAGTTTCTACTGCTTGTCTTCGTGATTGCCAAATCTTGCCTTGGCCAGCAAGGTTGCCGGATCTCTCCCCAATTGAGAACGTTTGGAGAATTACGGGCAGGGCCTTCCAACCAGGTACAAATTTTGCCTCAGGCGGACAAGCGCATTATTGTCTTGCAAAGTTTGTGAAGTTCTTTCTCTTGAATAAATCGTCCACTTTTTCTGAAACTGTGATCATTTGTCTGTCTGTATATGTGCATCACTTCTACAGATCTCCGTCTCAGTCGAGAAATTATTCGTGGTAGTTCTCTTTTTTAGTCTATTTATGAAATATATATTGCCATAAATGGAAATCTGTTTCGCAATTACCACTTCTACTGAAATTAAAAACTAATTCATGCAAAAAAAGAAAGAGAATACAAAACAAAAGCTGAAGCTAATAATGTGGAACTTACACTAACATAGTTAAGACGACGGAAAAGGAGAAAAAGGGAAAAGGATACACCAAGATCGCGCGATATTCTACCGACCGCTGTGTCATCCTCTGTCATCCACCATCGGGTGCTGTACGGAGGGAGAAGGGGTCAACATATTGCACTTCCGTCCGTTACCGACGTTTCGACATTGGAGCCGCTACCTCTCAGTCAGACACCTCCTCAGTTGACACCACGAGGTTGAGTGCACCCCAGTCCAGTCACCTTACCAAGGAAAACCCCCCAACAGTGCTAGCAGTCGAACCCAACTCCCGCTCAAGGAGGTCTGTCGCATTGACCATTCGACTACGGAGGTGGGCTAGTAAGACTGAAAGAACAACCAAAACTGCAACTCGCATTTTCAAACAAACAAGGGAAATCATCGAACGACCTCCGCGTCTGATATGCACCAACAACCAGGTAAATGCGAGCTGCACAGAGTACAGACTCTGATAAGTCAAACTAACACCTCATGCAGTAGCAGAAAGTGACACGTCTTAAAACTGCCGAGTCAACACGGGAGTACTCCCAGGAAACAAATGACAATGCCAGGTTACCTGTACTCAGCCCAGACTCTCCCTAGAGGGGCGGCAGCAGTACTTGAAGCCAATGCGACGAATGTAAACATGCCTCTAATATGAAAACATAGGGTAATGCTGCAAAATTTTTTTGATATGGTGTTTAAATATGCATAGACAATTTCTAAGGTTGGTATCGAATTCGAACGGTCTTTTACTATTGGTTGACGAAGCCTACGTAGCCTTTAAAAGTGAAGAACATACACAGGATTTGTTGAACAGAAACTGATGTTGAAACAGGGCTGACTTTCTCACCATTCATGAGAACGGAAAGGCTGGATTCTTGTTGAGAGATCCATGCTGAACATAAAGTTGTTACGCATGCATGCAAAGTGGGCACTTGGGATTTTGACGCACCGTCGCAACCGCCCTAACTCCCAGAAAACGTAACTTCAGACACGCCGAGCATGCCCTGGGGATCATCCCTGGACGGCACCCAACTCTTGAAGAAAGCTGTATCTGTTACAAATTCGCATCAAACATGGGATATCTTGGAATCCGCTTCCTTACGCGAGAACTTTTCAGCCACCACCCAATAGTCTGCACTGCCTGTCATAGTTACGAAATGGAAATGTACCTGCACTGATACAGGATCGAGATGTGATTTGTACCAGTCACATTACAATGTACTGCCACAGTCTCTACAGCGAAACCCACCGCTGTAGACCAAACAAACTGGTGCAGTGGTTGGCACAATCACATTAGGAAGGAAGACAGTTCAAACCCACGTCCAACCATCCAATCCAGGTTTTCCATCATTTTCCTAAGCCACTCACGGCAAATATCTGGGATGGCTCCCTTGGAAGGGCAATCCCAATTTTCTTTCCTATTCCTCCATAATGTGAGCTTGTGCTCCTTCTCTAGTGATTCCTCGTGTGGGGAAGTTTCACTCTAATATTTCTTCTATAGAGGGGCCGAGCGGACACATCTGCGTGATGTCAGGATAGCGCGAACCTGTGAAACACCTTCAAAGCTAGTAAAACATTGTCAGTTATTAACAGTGTATACAAGTCGTCGTCCCTCCGCACCAGCGTCGGCCGATGCTTCATTCAACTGTGTGTTGGATTTTAGCTGACGTCTGTACAGTCTTCATGCCCAGGCGAGATATTAACGACAACGGCGCTACAGCAGGTTGCCGGCGAGAAAGTGCAGCCTTTGCCCAGCACACAGTGGTCTCGTGCAGGAAGCTAAGGTTTCCTCGGTACCACTCCAAATTCTACAATGAACCTTGATGACCCATCGACAATGTACCTGGTGTCAGTAGTAGTGTGGCTGATTGCTCTTCTCCACATCAGCCTGACAGGTTTCAGCTTTCGGGACACCTGGATGTTGAAGAGGAACATGAAACCCAAGAGGCCCTGTTTGCTGTTTTCCGCACTAACGTTCAGTGCTGCCAGCACTTGGCCATGTGGTATTGCCGGAAGACAGTCAGTTTCTCCATCAGCAGATGGTTGGTAGAGATCAACAGGAAGTTCATCAAGTGAAGACCTTCATCATTGGCTAGGTGATACATGGTGCTGGGCATCTAGGACTTAGATTCACTACAGTACCGTTATTACAGAATCGAGTGCTGTGAATGCCATCGATCCCAATGCTCAGCTCACGATGAGAGCTGGAATGCTGTAATAAGAGAACCTGCATGAGGCTGTGACACGAGGGTCAGTTCATAATTATCACATGTGTTCTCCTTATTCACCTAAAAGGCTGCGTCAGTTTCTCACTACATGATGTTGTGCAAGAAATAGAGTTTCTTGCAACATGTCTTATGAGCTAACAAATATGATCATCTCACTTCCTTTGGTTTTCTGTCGCAGCCTTCTTTCTGCTGAATGTGTGTTCTCACTCAGCAGACGGTCTCTTAATGTGTCGAGGGCCTGACCCACTTGTAACATACTGGCTCGATTCCTACATCTGCCTCTGTCTCCGGCATGACTTCATTTTGCCTGTGGCAGCGTTAATGAGTTTTAATAACAATGTCTACTTTCCTACCCCTTACTATTCGGGGCCATAAAACTTCTGTCCTTTCACTATTCTGATCCATGACAGGTGAAATGACACTAGTGGAGAGAAATCGTTTTATTTATTTTTCTATGTAATTTACGAAACACAGGACATCTCATTTATCTTGACCACCTGAAATAACTTGTCGTCAAGAAAGAAAATAAATAATAATATTTCATGCAAATCTTGTTTAACTTCCAGGGGCACACTCGCCAACAGGGTAGCTTTACTCGTAATTTAGTTCATTACAGAGACGTAAACAACAGTAACTACTTTTACTTTTTGTTTGATAATCCACTTCCTCTTCTCAATCCCTGCGAAAAAAACGTATCACACTGCAGCAGTTACATTATTATATACTGAACAGAAAAGTGAATGTCTCTTCTAAAGTAGCACCTATTCAGGATAAGGTGGCTCTTACACTTGCCACAGTTGAAAATAAGCAAATGGTAAAAATAAATGCCCATTGATCGTTCAGCCAACATTACCCCGGGTATATCCATTGTATGTTCGTACAGATAAGTGAAGACGGTCTCTTAATGTGTCGAGGGCCTGACCCACTTGTAACATACTGGCTCGATTCCTACATCTGCCTCTGTCTCCGGCATGACTTCATTTTGCCTGTGGCAGCGTTAATGAGTTTTAATAACAATGTCTACTTTCCTACCCCTTACTATTCGGTGCCATAAAACTTCTGTCCTTTCACTATTCTGATCCATGACAGGTGAAATGACACTAGTGGAGAGAAATCGTTTTATTTATTTTTCTATGTAATTTACGAAACACAGGACATCTCATTTATCTTGACCACCTGAAATAACTTGTCGTCAAGTTACGTTTTTAATAATGGCATATTTACGTGAATACTACACTGTTATATTTTTTGAATAGGTATTGAGGAGAAAATGTGGATTACCGAATGGGGCCACATTCACTCACTAGAACACTGGAATGAGGTTTTTCATCCTAACTTAAACCATTCTTCCCCAAGAACTCCTGGCACTGACGCGCGGAAAGGAAGGAGCGAGAAACCAGCATCGGCGGCCATTACGGCGCTAGCTTTTTTTTCCCCCCCTCGAGGACGCGCCTTCCTTCGGCTCCAGGGCGATATCATTACTGGCTACGCACCGTCTGCGTGTGTGCTTCTGAACGACGATCACCGCTCGCGGCGTGCGTCCGCCCCCACGGCGGATGGCCAGCGGGCAGTAACGCTTCTTCCTCCGCCCCCACCGGAGGACAAGAGCTTCGCCCCCGAGAGCGGACTCGGAATTACTTTTTATCGCCGTGTGCGACAGACACTCGAGTGTCCATTGTGGCAGAGGCCCCCGGGCAGGTATAAGGCGACTATTTATGGCCCCCGAGAGCTGACTGGGCTGGACAGGCGGCGCTGTATGGCGCCGTCGCTTCTGATGACCCCCAGCGCGGTTCTTACGAAGGTAGACGACGAAAAAGAGAGAGAAAGTGGATGGAAGAGCGGATTTCAGACAGAGAAAATATGTTTGGCTTGCTTTTCATGCGGAGCCATTCATAGTCAGACATATATACAGTATGTTTCACAATTAATGTTACAATCTTGTAGAGGGCACTTAGTAGATCACGTTTTCCATAGGAACCCAAGTCAGAAAGCATCATCAGACGTCGCTATAGAGCGTCAGAATTAAAGGCGCGGTACAAGTAAATGTGTATAAATATAGTAGGTGATTTCATGATGATGTTACAAACAATCAGGGATGATGGAGGCGGATAAATGCATCAATTTGAGCAAGTGTTCCTGTTTCGGAAACAAACGAGTCGAAAGCTACAAATGAAAATCATTCTGATACTTCCAGCAGTGGTGTGAATGTACTGGTACTGTTGTTGCCCAAGAATTTACGGTAGGCAACTTCGAGAGGTGGTTCAAATGGTTCTAAGCACTATGGGACTTAACATCTTAGGTCATCAGTCCCCTAGAACTTAGAACTGCTTCAACCTAACCAACCTAAGGACATCACACACATCCATGCCCGAGGCAGGATTCGAACCTGTGACCGCAGCGGTCACGCGGTTCCAGACTGAAGCGCCTAGAACCGCACGGCCACACCGGCCGGCATTAATTTTTCTTATTTTAGTCCATACTACCATCTCTGAAAGTTGCCTACCGTACAATCTTAGTAAGAACAGTACAGGTAGATTCATTCCACTGTCAGAGGTATAAGAACGGTCTTCGCTTATAACTTGCGACTCGTTTGTTTCCGGTACAAGGACCCTTACGTCAAACTGATACATTAATCCCTCCCCATCATCCTTGAAAGTCTGTAACATCATCATTGAATCACTCTGTACATACATACAATTACAGTCGCTAGCATCTGTAATTTCGACACTTCGTGGCGTCATCGGATGGTGTTTCCAGACGTGAGTTCCCATAGGAAACTTGATATATAAAGTTCTCTCTACAACCTCTGGAAGTGTGGAATATGAGTTGTGAAACACCCTGTATGCACTGGGTGTTCGCAAATTCTCTTTGCAAACTTCTAGGACTTGTGGAGAGGAGTGAGCACATAATATTTTGAATAGGAATCCATGTCCGAAAACGCACTGTTTCCGTTCTACAACCGTTTCATTTTAGATATTTAGCTCGTCCACTTCTGCTTGAGGAATTGAATAAAGTGTGATGCATTACAATTATGAGGTAAGAAATCGAAAGGAAACATAAGGAAACACCCATTTATCAGTTCAGCACATTTGATTCTATTAACAATTAAATACTACATGCTCCTATTACTCTTAAATTAAAAAAAGAACGCAGCATACTCTACGTGGAGATCAGTACTGATGCATTACAATAGCTGCTCGATGTGGCGACCACCAGTGCTGTTACAGCCATTGCACCTACGAAGCACATTCTGGTACACACTCTCCGTCCCACCTAGTGTCTCTTCAGTTCCTATTGCAGCGGACAGAAATCATACCAGCAGGTCTCCTTCTGTCTCTGCATGAGTTTCGTGAATTAAACTTAGCATAAGATCCCACGTCATCCTATCTACAATATTGGATACCATGACGATCAGCTCTGCCACTTTTCTCCTTCTGTCAGCAGGTATGGACGCATTGTGCATGTGTATGAAGTTACATTGACATCCGACTATGTCTTCTAGATGTTTCACTTATTTTGTCAGGCAGTGTACATCATAATTAGCAGTACTGCGTTTCATCTCGGCTGTGGCGTGTATTGCTGTCTTGAATGCTTAAGGTATCCACACACAGAAACGAGTTTACGAGAGTATTAGATGTGGTCTTATTTCCGAAATATTAATCCCGCTGTTGTAAATGCCATAATACTATATGAGCTTCTCGTGGCAGGTTGTCCTTTGAAGGCGAGAATATTAAAAAACAGAAATAGAAGAACGGGGATGAAAGACGTTCCTAACACCACTCATTTATTAGCTACACGAACGACTTAGCGAGAAATCCTGTCCGAGGTAGGTCCACGCAAATGCTTCCCAGCATGAAGAACCCCTTGCGCTGCTCGGCGTGGTGTGACGTGCATTACTGAAATTAAAACCGCGGGTTTAGCGCAGAGTACACGAGATTAAGCTGTCCTCCCCTCCGGCCCCCCCTTTTTTTTTGCCTCGGGCGCGGGCGGCGTGCCCGGGATCAGGACTTCAGCACTATTCCTCGGCGTTAGTGGCCACTGTATATTACGGCGCAAAGCCGCGCGCGTACGTCGCTGCGACCGCTGCAGTCCACGCTCAGATTAGCTTTCTGCTGATGGGACGCCGCGTTTCAAATGCAGGTAGCAGATTTTGTTACGAGGCACGTGAAATACGGTTCGTTATTTTGTCACGTCATTAGGCCTTTTCCTGCGTTAATGAGCGTAAAAAGGTTCTGCTGAAAAAGTAATCCTGTTTGGTGGGGAATAAATAACATTAAACTGAAAAATTTTCCATGCTCTTTCATTTTTCTGTAGAGGAGTAATTTTGTAGATATTGTAATGTTTATTAAAAATTCATGCCTGACATCATACGCTGCACGAGTTATAAATAATCCAAATGTCGAGCTGTGCAAACAGCACCAGTGTTTTACTAGATCTCCATCCACATTTATACCCTGCAAGCCACCTTATGGAGTGTGGCGGAGGGTAATTCTGTTACCATTTTTTTCCTCTTTCCCTTTCCAATCTTTCCGTGCACATTTAAAATGTCGATGAATGGACTACCGACAAGTTTGCTTACTGACTCTTTGACCTTATCCATGCCAGAGTGCTATATTATTGTTGTGGAGTGTAATGTTAATTTACCAGCAGATGACCTAATAACCTGATACCTAAATATTAGGAATTTAAAAGTTTTATGAAATTTTTTAGGAAAGCGTGCACTTCCAAAACAACTGACCACACAGGAGTTCACTACCTACTCACAGTGAATGTCACTCACTCTGTATAAGCAGAGATAACAACTGAATTCAGTTAGAATTCAGTAGTACAAACGTACGTTACAAGTGACACCCAATCACCTGACCACGTTCGAAGTCTGAGAGTTCCGTGCAGCGCCCCATTCAGTTCTCTCACGATGTCTAATGACTACTGAGGTCGTTGATATGGAGTACCTGGCAGTAGGTGGCAACACAATGCACCTAATATGAAAAACGTATGTTTTTGGTGGTGTCCGTATACTTTTGATCACGTAGTGGATCAACATTATTCTTCCATTTCATTATATTCTCTTCTGTTTTGTCGTTAACAGAGAAGTAACTTTCCTCTCAGTCTCTTGTCATAGTTAAAACTAATACCACATCCTAGATAATTGAAGTTGGATACTTATTATAAAATTTCCCTTTTTCATTATTTTCGATCTGACTGCATTCTTCCCTCTGAAAGCCGTTATCTTAGTCTTATTTCCAGATACAGATAAATTGTAGTATAGTGCGTTTTGGATCAATCTATTTACTACTCTTTTATAAATTATCTTTTATTTATGCATATAATGATCTGGTCATCAGCATCTATACAATATTTAATGGTACGACAGAGATTATTTTCATTCCTAACTGTATTTCATCTTTCCACTTCATGATTATGTCGTCAGTACATAAGCGAAATAAAGTGATCGATAGACTATACTCTTGTCGAAAACCGTGTCGTATTAAAATTTTATACAACATTTTCGATCCTGAACTTAAAACTGTTTTCGTATTTACGCATAGACTCTTTATGGTATTAAGGAAAAGGTAGTTCTGATGCATTGATCACAAATAAGAAAAGCAACAAAACGAAATTGTTTGCGAGTTTATCATATAGTCACGATTACCCTGTCATATACAAGAGAACCAATAAAAAAATCGAAGTATTCTGTCTGTGTCAAAAATACTTATCACGCTACGAACGGTGAGTAGTCTGATATGGTCGTGGAATAGATATTGTTCACTCACAGCTCTGTAAGCGTTTCCACTGTTACATTCCGAAAAATTCTGGGAAAGGGCAAACTGTTTGTGCCTTGCTAATAGGGTACAGCAGAAAGGTAAAGGTGTAATCAGGAAGGGCAATGTACGAGGAACACTTGTCAGGAAGGAAGACATTCGTGAGCTATGTACATACATGTGAAAACTGGCACTGATGACTTAATTATCATCCGGTTACACATTTCCCTACAGATATTAGAAGTTCACATGTAAATCTGTTTGGAGTGCTACGATGAATACCGTACTATGAAACTGGCGTCCTCGAAATTCGTATTTTGACAGTCCCCGTTTCAGGGAGCTGGCCTACAAAGTTTCCAGCCCGGCAACAAAAAGCCGCTCTGAGACTCGCCTTGAAAGTTGCGCAGCCCTGGACGGCTACTGAACCCAATTTGTGTTGTCGTCCGGCCGGTTGTTCTGGACGCTCTAATCCCGTTACTACTCCGCCGTTTGTCCTCTTTTTTTCGCTTTCGTACGCCACTCATTTTGAGGCGAGCCGTCTTTCTTCGCTCAGCGTCTGTAGCACTCACCATGTTCTAAATTTTCACGCAACTTCTAACGACTTCTTAACCACCGCAGTTTGTAGGAAAATTTATGGGCTGTCACTTAATTTTTTTTAAACGAATTATTTCTCCATTACTGGAAATGATGAAAGGATCACTGTTTTCAGACTTAGCGAAATGTCAGTTTATGATGCGTAACTCTGCCACTAAATCCTCCATTTACATGTGTGTTACGCAAGTAACGGTGGAGAGCATCCAGTGACAATAAACATCTTGGTCAAAATAAAATTTATACAGAAAGTGATTCAGATATGGCTTGGGACCGTTGTCTACATAGCACTGAGTAAGTGTTTTTGGGGTAACGGGATCCTCAGTTTTTCATTTCTTAAAGTGGAGCGTGGTTTAGTGTATCTAGTTACGTGAGATCACAGATCACGTACAACAGCACATCAGAAAACACTCCGAACGTTCCGAATCAGTTTTATTTTGGCCACCCTGTGCAAGATACCTCTGGTAGTATGGACGAGTTGGTTTTAAGAAAAACAAGAAGATACAAAAATACACCTTTACGCACTCCCGATGATAGCTGTATTGGATGCAATACAATCTTCATTCCGTTTATACGTCTGCTGAACACTGTCTGCGAAGATCTCTGGTTCATACTTCTTTTGATGTCTTTTTAAATGAAACAGCTGTCTAAACGATTATGACTGTGGCATATGCTACACTGCATCGAAATGATAGCACCACGTTTCACATCTGATGGTGATTTCAAAAAAATATAGCTCTCGGTCAATTGTGTCAATAACATCTCAAGAAGTTCCCATCCTTGTCATCTTATGTTCATTGTCAGCATGAGTAGAACCAAACCAAAGACAGATCCTCTACTTACCAGAATCTTTCTAAACTGTTATTAATTTCCTCCTAGCTAATTCGCATTTTCCCTTGTATCAGTTTCAGCAACAGTTGCTAATTTTGTGGGAGCATCCATTGCGATTATTCTCAGTGCTGTCTATCTTTATGGTCGTGGACGGTCAACCCCAACGTGACACTTCATCAGCAGTTCTCTGTCCATTTACCTTCCTTCTTACAAATTCAGTTCGGTATGCTTACAATGGCATAGCGCATGTCTTCATCGTCGTTTCTTACAATTTCTAATGACACTAGATACTTGTACGTTGCTTGATTGCAGTATGAAATGATCGTTCATACCCACTACCAGGTAACTTTTCCTCAGCTAAATGTACTGCACAGTGCATCTTGACATCCACCCACTTACTCTCGGACGCATTTCTAATAAACATTGCGTTTCATTCCATTCCAAGACGTTTTTAGACACACTTGATGTTATTAGTTACTTGTTTATTATTATTTTCGAATCAAATCATTACGATTACATACAGCACTCAAAGGTGAAAATTTGCCTTCCATTGCTCCCCCTCCCCTCCCCGCCCTCACCCATGCCGCGTGGTATTAGCCGAGCGGTCTAAGGCGCTGCAGTCATGGACTGTGCGGCTGGTCCCGGCGGAGGTTCGAGTCCTACCTCGGGCATGGGTGTGTGTGTGTTTGTCCTTAGGATAATTTAGGTTAAGTAATGTGTAAGCTTAGGGACTGATGACCATAGCAGTTAAGTCCCATATGGTTTCACGCACATTTAAACATTGCTCCCCTATTTCTTTAATTTTCCTATGGGTTTAATTTCTCATATCAGCTCATGTTATTCAAGTCTTCTTCTTTGATGTTTCTCTCGGTCGACGTACCATCTGCGAATTTTGGAGGTTTTGCGTTTACCGTCATCTTCTGGTGTCATTTCTAGCCAATTTCGGGTCAGTTTTGATCTTGCCAATCCTTACTCGTGTCCGTTTTGGCTTTGGTCTTGTTGTTAAGGAATTCAACTACTTGTTTTTTAAGTGTGTGTGGGTTCATTATTTTAATGTGTCTGTCGAATCTTAACCAGCGTTTTCTGATGTCACAGTGGATATGTGTGTATTGGTAGATTTTCTGTTTACGTTCGATTCGGTATTGTTCGTCTACAATTCTTGGCCCTAGAATTTTTCTTATGATTTTGTGTCACTTTTCTGTTTTCAGTGTATAGTCGCTTGTTCAAAATTAATGTTTCTCATCCATAGAGGCATTCTGGTTTAACTGCTATATTCTAATAATTAACTGTACGTCCTTGGAGATTTCTTGTTATGGATATTTTGGGTAAATCGATATGCAGATTCCATCTTTTGGCATCTAATTTCGTTTTATTTTGTTTCGATTCAATTTTCCTCAATGATTTCATTCGTTTGATTTTGCCATATTTCGTCCCCACGAATTCTGTCGCTCGTTTCTTACAGGTCACTATGTCTCATCAAAAGATATGTGGATAGCGACGTTTTCTGCAGTCTCGTTCAGGAGTTCAGTCTGATTTTGGGTCGTCAAAATGTCGCGAGTTAAGATTGCTAAATGGTCTCTAAGTGTTAGACATTCCTTAGATAGCTTCTCCCTGCCTAAAAAGATTGGTTGTTCAGTTTTGAGAATTTTCTGTATGCGCCAATATTGAATCACTTTATGACGGACGCAGTTAAAACGTGATGGAGACCGCCAATATCCTTGTCTCAATAACGTTCTAATTTCGAAGCGATCTGAGACGTAACTTGTACCTTCTGTCAGTCAGACTGCAAGTCTTTTCGTGTCCTGGTCTTGTTCTCTCAAAATTTAGAAGAGTGATTCATGGTCAACTGGGTCATGGGCTTTTTCAAAATCAAAAAATGTGCAGATTAAATGTTTTCTACAAATTTTCTTACGTTTTATCATTTGCTTTAGGTTCAAGATTATTTGTTATAATGGGGCATTGAAGATGTTGAACGTCTTCGCCCCTCATATCAGATACAATTTGTCTCTTTTTATCAGCCCTAGCCCTTTATGATAAGGTGAGAACTCCCAGTGAGTAACAGAGGCGTAAAGATAACATCAATCGGTTTCGACTCTTAACTATTTATTGGCCAGTTTTGGCTATCACCCAATTTTCAAGTGGCAGTTGTGGTGTGTGGGTACACTTTTTTTTAATCACTTTCGGCAAAACATCAACTACGAGATCTGCTGCCATCTTAAGCGTTAAATGGAAAAACATTAGTCTTGATCACCGATAAATGTTTTTTAAAACGTCATCTTTACACTTTTGGGTTATTTCCATCATCAGCTCTGTGATATAAAGATATAATATAAGACAAGAAATTAAATTTTATGTTCATACGACAGATTCGATGATGGGGACACCCCGAAATGCGTGATGGTGAGATGTTAACAAAAACCGTATTGGTGACCATGAGCTCATATGACTCGGCGTCCAAGCCACGAGTACATGGCGGACAAAATAACACTTAGGACAAGTAGTTTCTTTAAATCTAACTGTTGAGATGAACGAGATCAACGCCTCCAGATACGTCTAAGGTTTATTTTATTGGTTGAGTAGCGTAAGAGTGGCAGGGGGGAGCGCCCGTTTCATTCACTACTTTAAGTGTTTTGTAACAAATGAATGCACGACGACCTGTCGTAACTGTTATGGTGGCCTCCCGTACGCTGACGACTGGATAGCTTAGTGACTGAAGCTATGCACATGAGCGATGACCTGAAGACGGTATAATATTCAAAACTGGTCAGTAGTGGAAAATAAATAGTTATAATGGAAAGCGAGACATGTCATTGCAGAAATTCTGTACGACGTGGAATCTGTCTGAAGAAAGATTAGAGGTGTCACATGTAGGTGGCGGAGTGTTTCTGTCCGTAATCACGTAACTTTACGGTGCTAGAGTCATCCAGTGCAAGAACAAATAGCAAGTATAGCTTGACACTAATATCGATCTACTTCTACACCTACTTACATGCTCCGCAATCCACTATACGGTGTATGGCGGAGGGTACATTGTACCATTACTAGTGTTTTCGTTTTCCAGTCGTAAACAGAACGACGGAAAAACGACTGTCTCTCTGCCTCTGTGCGAGTTCTTATTTCTGCTCCCTTCGTACTTCTTATACCCAACGTACGCTGGTCGGCAATAGAATTATTCAGCAGCCAGCTTCAAACGCCAGTTCTCTAGATTTTCTCGGGAGAATTTCCCGAAAAGAACGTCTTCTTCCCTTCACGGATTCCTATTTGACCTCACGAAGCATTTCCATAATACCCAGGTTGATTGGAACAACCGATAACCAACCACAGAATTGCTTCGATACCATTCTCTAATCCGATCTGTTGTGGATCCCAAACACTCGGGAAAGGGTCATACATGTGTTTCCCGAGCAATCTCCTCTATAGATGAGCTACGCTTTCCCAGATTTCTGCCCGTAAACCATCGTTGACCAACTGCTTTCCCTACAACTGACCTTACGTGTTCGTCCCATTTCTTGTTGCTCTGCAACGTTACATCTACATAATTGTCCGATATGACTGTGTCGTACCACTAAAACTGTAGTCGGACATAACAGGATTGTTTTTCCTGCTCATCTCATTTTCACACGTTTAGAGCAAGCTGCCATTCATCAAGCAGAATAGAAACTCTACCCAAGTGATCATGTAGCTTCCTACATTCACTCTGAGACTACGCTTTTCGTAGACTACAGCGACGTTAGCAGATAGTTGAAGATTGCTGAACACTGTATTCGTCAGGTCGTGTATGTATGCACAGAACTAGAGCGGTTCTACCACACTTCCCTAAGACACTCCTGAGATGTGGTTGTCTCCGATGAAGACTCACCGTCTATCACAAAGTACTCCAAACGGGGTGAGACAAGACATAAATGTGAACGGTGCATCACACTGGAATCACTAGCGTCGTGTCGCTACAGAATAAAACTGAACCGTAGCGCCGCTGCGGAGGCTGGTGCAGTAGCAAGCACAGTGTCTGCGGTGGCAAACTCGGGAAGCGCCTAACGGCGGCCGGTTATACGACCCGCACGACACGGCGCTAAGTTTTAATTACCGCGGGGCAGGCCCGGCCGCGCTGGCTCCGCCCCCGGGGTGCGTGCGTTGCCAACGCTGCGCCTGAGGAACGGCCGTATCCGTTACGCGAGGATAGGGCTCTGCCCACTGCAAGCGACGCTCGCTACGGAGCGCTCAGCGCCTCCGAAATTAGTTGCCCGAGAGGCTTACTACCAACTTTTAATTATGGGCTGCTGCTTGCACAGTTACAGCAGAAACGGCACCGAGTTTTCACGGTCGGGTGGAAAAAAAAAACATGTGTGAGTATTCTGGGATAACTAAATAAAAACTGCGGAAACAGAAAAATGAATTTCCTTAAGGCGCTTTTGCTGCGAGTGCGTATGTCACTGGTACAATACCTCGTTCATTACTTTCTCCCCATTGTAAACAAACGTCTGCTCAGCACGCGCGGTGGTTTGTCTTCGGACTCTGTGCTACTACACAGATCCCTCATTATGCATTAGTCATTTCGTTATTCTAGCATGAATAACAATGTTTATGTCAGTCACCGGTTAAATGTTTAACTCGTGTATTTCTCGTTTAAGGGGAGGGGGAGGGGGTAGGACGTCAGACGGGCCGACTTGGAGAGGAGAGACATCACAGGACATTTTAATTTCCACTGTCTATATTTTTACAAATAAATTCATATAACTTTGTCAGCATGACCAGCAAAGATCCAGGATTTACACTCCTAGCAGAGGAAGTTTAATAACATAACAAAATATTTATTTTTTACTTGTGAAATTTTATCATTTTTTTCACTTACTATTCGCTGCATTTGTTGCTATAGGTACACTATTCTTCGTAAGTAAGAGAGATTCTTCGATGAATTTTGCACATCATACGAAAAATACTTACAGGTGCATGAAACTCTAGAATTTATATGATTTATGAAAAAATGATTGAGCTGTTACATTTTAAACTTCGTGTTTGGAAAAACCTCAAATTATATAGTTAATTATCTCAGTTTTTACCACAGTTTTTAATATATTTTGAAAGTTCATACACCTGTAAGTATGGTTTGTATGCTGTGCAAAATTCATCGAAGGATCTCTCTTACTTATGAAGAAAAGTGTACCTATAGCAACAAATGCAGTCAATACTAAGTGAAAAAATGATGAAATTTCACATGTAAAAAAATTAATTAACTTCCATTGCTATGAGTGTGAATCCTGAATCATGGCTGGTTATGCTGACGAAGTTTTATGAATTTATTTATAAAAGGATAGACAGTGGAAATTAAAATGTCCTGTGGTGCCCCTCCTGCTCCAACTTGGCCCATTTGACGTCCTGCCCCCTTAAAACCTCATTGTACAGTCGCCAGAACCGACTCCCTTGTCGTACTCACAAGTTCTTGGTGTCATGCGCTGTGAAAATGTATAAAGTTTTTTGGTGTTTTGCGGTGAACTATAGGAGGCAGGAAGACGTTAAATTGTGTACACTCGAAACGTTTTGGTTAAATGTTTGCGCGGAGCGAAAGCAAGATTTCCAAGAAATTACACAATGTGTTTTTTCCGAATTTTCATAACCAAACAAAGCGTTACAAGTGGAATAATGGAATGTGAAAGTAACCATGGTGAGGCCTAGATTTAAAAAAAAATTAAATAATGGCCTTAATTAATCAGTGTAATTAAGGAAAATTTAGTTAGAATGTGAGGGAATATTGAAATGTTTCATGAACAGCTGCCGCTAGCTAAATAAGTGGTCAAAAAGACCATCTTTTCAAGATCTATCTATCTTGCACATGAAAAGTTACAGTAGTGCGATATTCAAGAGTCAAAAAGTTTTCCTTCAAATCAAGTACTATATTTAGGATATTTCGAGAACAGAAGACGGTAGAAAGACAAATGAGGTGTCTGAATAAAGAAGAATGAAAAGAAATCAGTCAAATATTTTCTAAATGATTTGTCTAAAAGAAATAAAATTGGTTAGAGAAAAGTTTGAAGTGCTTTTGTATCATGCTCGAATGACCTCAAACATGCACCTTGAGATACAGTGTAAAGTCTACAGACAAAACTTTGTAACAGAACAGGTGATAGGATCGTAGTTGAGTCAGTTCAAAAATAAGACGTGACCAGATCGCAACGTGAGACCCATGACGACACCTATTACTAGCCTAACACGTTACTGGTACACACGGACGCTGCATTAAAAAGGTCACTCATTTTTTCCTACTTGCTTTAGTCACTCTTCCACTCTTAACTGTTACTTTTCTTAGTCACATAGGAAACACCGGTCCTTAATTCATCTTTGAGACAGTTGATCATTTTCATATGCTATATTTGGCAGGCGATCTTCCTAGTTGATATAGATGACGAAATTTTTCATGAGGATTCCTCCATTCGTACATTTCATACACAGTGTTCCTCTTTTGCCTTACTATCGTAAGTAAAACTGTTTTTGTTGCCTCACCCTCGAGTTATAATAGTCTGCGGTTTATGAGTGCCAGCCGGCCGCGGTGGTCTAGCGGTTCTGGCTCTGCAGTCCGGAACCGCGGGACTGCTACGGTCGCAGGTTCGAATCCTGCCTCGGGCATGGGTGTGTGTGATGTCCTTAGGTTAGTTAGGTTTAAGTAGTTCTAAGTTCTAGGGGACTTATGACCTAAGATGTTGAGTCCCATAGTGCTCAGAGCCATTTGAACCATTTTTATGAGTGCCATTCTTCAGAAACAGGTGGTCGGCTTTGGTAGCCATCTTGTAGTGAGAGTTCATCGCTCGCAGATGGGACACTGGACGATGTAGCCCCAGGCTGCTGCTTGTAGCATAAATGTTGTGCATCCAGCTGTCGCGCAGCGTCGGTCGCTTCTGTCGCGAACATGGCTCTGCCGTGTGTTCGCTTCAGAAAGCGAAGCAGCCCGTGGATGTACGTTCTCCCACCGTTCCCCACAAAGTGGTGCCGTTGTTCACTAGGCCCTTCGCATCGCTCACCTGCGAGGTATTCGGACGACCAGAGATCTCATACTAACAAGTTGTTCCAGCGGTTACCTTCTTTCGCGAACCTACCTCGCACCCCTTCCGCGTGACCTTCACAGTCTGTCCGGTGCACCCTTGTGGCTTAACGCGGTGGCCGCGTCAGTGCATCACAAATTAATTATTTTGTTTACGGAACACTTTCTGCCACTAATTGCCCTTCAACAGGTGCGATAAACAATCTGCCCGTATATTCACGTTATTATTACCCACCCGGGCGGGGGGAAAGCTCAGAGCGCGGTGCAATTAACTCTAGACCGCGTAGCTAATTGCCATCAGAGATCTGGCTAGTAGCGCCCGACTGCGTGCTATGAGCTGTGTTGTGCGCAGAGTTCGGGGAATACCTTCCAAGAATCATTCTGGCTACCTACCGACATAGAGTGAAGGAAAAATTGTTGCTTGGAGTACATATTTACGTGTCCGACGTTGGAAGAGTGGAATGAGTTGGTAGAGAGTCTTCTAAGAGTCACTGAGGGTACTTCAAAAGACATTTCCTTTGTTTTCCTTTATAACACGATCTTATTATTTCGCTTTCTTGTTGTCTGACACAAATTTCGCAACTGATTTTACAGTAACTTGCAAATGAACTAGAGACTTGAAATTCTAAACATACCTCAGAAATGTATGACAATGCAGTACTAACTCACTTTCTTGTCGGTGTGTTCGATAGGGGTGTCCTGCTTGGTAACACCATCTAGGACCGACGTGTTGTACGGGTAGTTTCGGAATGGTTCCAGGCGACATGTGACCGGATAGGCTCGTCCGATCAGAGATGATGATGATGTTTGGTTTGTGGGGCGTTCAACTGCGCGATTATCAGCGCCCGTACAAATTCCCAACCTTTGCTCATTCCAATCTGCCACTTTCATGAATGATGATGAAATGATGAGGACAACACAAACACCCAGTCATCTCGAGGTAGGGGAAAATCCCTGACCCCGCCGGGAATAAAACCCGGGACTCCGTGCTCGGGAAGCGAGAACGCGACCGCGAGACCACGAGCTGCGGACTCCGATCAGATAGAGGGAGGGAGAGGGAGAGGGGGAGTGTGTGCAATATAGGGAAATGCGCGTACATCGGTGAAGCTAGGAAGAAAAGGCTAAGAAGCAGAAAGTAATTATTTTTATTAAAATAAGTTTTTAGCGTAAAACCTGTTTATATTGGACTAAAAACTATAAAATAATGTTTCCTCGCTCCTTACAGCTTACTAAACCCATACAGATAGTTTTGAATATTTGTGCTTTAATTTTTTGTAAATACGACAATACGTGTGTGATTTATGACGAAAAACGTGAGCTGCATGAAGTAGATAATAATTAGAAAGAGTACTATTAAAGTATCAAGTACGTATTGCAAATGTCCTGCGTTATTCGTTTAAAATAATACAAGTATTGCTATAACTATTAAAAATTCACAAGCACAAATATTAAGGGCTATTTGTATTGTGTTAAGAATCTATAAGTTTTATATTGTATTTTTTTTATACTTTATAGATCGATATAAACACATTTTACACTGAAAATTTATTTTTACTTAAATATTTATTCGTTTCTTTTTGGTTGCATCTCGCTCACTATCATGTCCAAAGCTATCGTTCCTACCTTAGGCCTGGCAGTTGTTTCTGTCGCTTTGCCTCCCTCACGTCATAATGTCGCCGTAATACTTGGTATAGTATCCAGTTTTCTTTAGATTTTTTTGTATTTTTACGGTTTGTGTGTCGTACTTCTGAAGTGGACGAGATGAACTGGCTTAACTTACATTTGATGTGTGAAAGTGGCCACTATCTTCAGACTTCAACCGATCAGTACATAGTATATTATGTCTCAGGTTTTAATGCCCCTTGTATGAAATTTGATCCATGAAAACAATAAAGCCATTTGACAACTTTTAATGAAATGTACAATAGTGAATCAACTCTCATAGCGCAACATAATAATAAAAGGGCATTTAACGTAACTTAAATCTAGATTAATTGCAATCAGATCTTCGACTCTCCTGCTACAACCTATATCTGTATCACTCTTTGTACAGTTGAATCGGGCCTTGCAGATGTAGATGCACGCTGTGTTTTATAACGCCTAATGAGTGGAAAAGGACTAATTGGGAAGCAAAGTCTTGTTCTTCGGTGCAGTACGTACAGTATGTTGAAGATTACTGTAACTAGCACACCCCTTAGTTAACTGAAGAAAAATCACAGTGTCATGTTTTGCCGAAGGCAGTTTAAGAGATGTTTTCCCTACTGAAGGCAGTTCAAGATATATTTCAAGTACGTTCCACGTGAGTGTATTGCTTTCAGCAACAAAGATCGAATGAGCACATGTGTGGACGAGTATGATCGGAGGACTGGAAAATGACTTCGTGAGAAACATAAGAGAGAGAGTTGAATTTAAAATCATTTATAACTCAGAAACTAGACGCAAAGGCTCAGGAATAATACATACAAATATCCTCTAACTGATCACACAAGATAGAAATGTAGCCACATATTCGTAATAATCCACTTAATAATAAGTTAGAGAGAAGTCACTCGAACGACCGATGAAAAGCGATAATTGATCCCGAGGGGTTGTAATGAAGACGCGAATAGAACAAAGTGCTAACACTGCTCACGTGGTACACAATTGCAAAGTATATCCCATAAATAAACCTGAAAAGTCATGTATGTTATATAATACACCAGCGCAGCATGAGCAAGCTTTGTCTCACCATTGACCTGGACGATATCCATTCAGAATTCCCATTCTAGTATCACAAGATAAACGTATATACTTTACAAGTCAGCAGCGGGAAGATATTCACAATTCGAGGCAGAAAGGAAGAGTGCGTTGACGATCCAACCTCGCCAAGCAACATGACTGACCGGTGTGACTCATCGTCCAAAATACTGAGTGGACATACGCTTTACACTACCCAACCAAAGATTAAGCTACTCTCAGCAGAGGGAAATCTTCACTATAGTGTGTCTGAGTCACACAAGTACTTAAGAATTTGCATATGAAATCACAACATAGCTTTCAAGGGTAACAGGAAACTGCAAATTCTCAATAAGGACACTATGTCCCCATTTAATACTTAACTGAATACGAATATTGATACGAAATGCCCTCTGCCAAGCGCCGTTGAATGAGTTATGAAGTACATACCTCGATATATACTTTTCTCTCAACTGTTCGATCACATGATATTTTTTACTATTTTAAAGATATGGATTACTTTGCGATACCCCGAAATAGAATGTCGTATATTTAGCACTTTTTACTCTGGCCATGGACACCTCTGATATTTTAATAACTGAAGTATGTCTGCTTCTTCGCTGAAGCAGTGAAGGCCAATGTGCAGACTATGCAGCCTTCATATCACCCACGTGTTTAATACATTAAGCGTCGACAATAAACTGTGTAGCATATAGACGCTTTGCAAATACTGACGAACGGGTTTATGTGATTACGGCGAGTAGTGTATGTTAGAAGGTTTGCAGTCGAAATCGTAATGCAAGAACTTAAGTGTAACGGAATGCGTGCCTTATATCTCTTAGATTCTTGATTGCTATGGGTGAACCGAGAAATTGATATGGAAATAAACCATTTGACTTTAGTGTTCTCATCGTACATCGATATTACCACCACAGTTTCAGCTGTACTCTTGGCCATCGGAGTTCGACAATCATGCCTTAGGGAGAGATTTATAATTACAATGAAAGCTTGTGAGTCATATCTGTAAGGTTCCTGGTTGGGTGTATAAGGTAGAAAAGCCTAATGGTAATTCAATATAGTCCTCACCAATCTTTTTTTTAAATAAATATTGTGAAAAACGGCGTTGAGTGATGCTTTTTCTGTTACTTCAGTCTAAACCACAACACAAACGTAATAAAAAAGTATGTTGTTGCTCAGAAAACTTTGTAAGACGTGTATATTTCTATTGTTTATTGTCAAATCACAATTTATGAAAGATGTTTATATTTTATTAATAGTGTTAAGTAGGAATAGTTAATATTTGTCATGTTGGAAATAACTGTGGTAGCAGGGAATGTCTCCACCAAAGTATTGTTGACAAGAGAGATCGCAAATTGATACAATTTTAAAAAGGGCGGAAGAGACCGCGTGTGGATATATTTTAAGAAAAGAGCGGGAAAGATCGCGCATTGATACATTTTGTAATAGTAGAAGGGATTGTCTGCACCAGAAAGCATTTTTGGCAGGAGAGACCGTACTTTAGAGTTCGTAGGGAGTCAGTAATAAGCGAGAAGTGAAGCGAGTCGGTAGCAGGTCTGAAGCGAGAGGTTGAGAGCAGCGGTGTGCCTGCAGCCACTAGCTATGATTTACAAGAGATTGTAAACGGATGTACAGAGACATCAGCTAACTATTATAACAAGAGGAACTAATATTACTGAATTAATTTTTTGAGAAACTCAAGACTACTGAAGGTATGTTTGCGCATTGCTAGTTGTAAGATTATTGTAAAAAGTAAGTCCCATTTGAACTTTTGTAAAATCATTTCATTACCAACAGTAAATATTTGAAGTGTTTTCAGAATATAATTAATTTTTGCCAGCAATGTTGCATTACTGATTATAACTATCCCAAAAAACATCAACGTAAAACTTTGCAAAAATTTTATTGTTGTCAAGAAAAAGTGTAACTATGAATTACGTAACTTCAGCCAAATTAATTAAAGAATAACGTCAGCTTTGCTATTAAAGAATAACGTCAGCTTTGGTAATAAATACAGCTACTTATTATGAAAGCCCACCAGCAGCTAATAGAGTATAGTAAAACAGAGTAAGTATATTCATGTCGCAGTTCGATGTAGCAGTCAGATGGCGATCCAGTAACAGTAAAAAAGGTAAGGAACAGTTTTGGGTTATTGCAGATAGCGACTGAGGGCCACGACGACGACACATTCTATGTTTCGTCGAAATAATCAGAAAATCACTGCCACAGTTCCCCCCTAACCGCTATCTCATCGCTACCTTCACACTTTTCATCCATTTGTTTCATCCATTTGTTCATTTTTTCCCCCTCGATCGACAGGATTTGCCTTCGAAGGGGAGACATATTTGGTAGCGGGCGGTAAGCGAAAAGGAGGAGGTTGAATAAAGTTTATGTGCAGTGAGGAAAGGCGTCGCTTTTTGACGCCACTTGTCAGCTGCTAATGAAAAATAATCAGCAATTAAATTTGTATGCAAAGATAGAGAAAGAGAATAAATTTCAAAGGAAAGGTTTCATAGTTTATTGTAAAAGGGAAGGTTATCATTAACAAAAGAGGTATAGAGGAGACGGGAAGATTTCAACCTGTATGTTGCGATGTAAATCTGTCACTAAAGACAGAAAACAATAAAATGCCTGCGACGTGCAACAGAGTGTAAGTGAAATTCTGCATAAGATTCCATTCCTTCGCTTTAGGCAGTCTTTTTAAACGACTAGTCAACAGATCTTTCAGAAGACAAACTATAATCAGCCTAACGATGTTTTATCACATCGGAACTGGAGAACGCAAATGCTGGAAGAAAATGATGCCGACAGGTCTGCAGGTATCACGAGACGAGAGAACTCCTGAAACAGCGATCTGTTTATTTTTCATTAGCAGTCAAACGCAGCTGACAAGTCGTGGCGTCCAAAAGCGATGCCTTTCCTCACTGCACGTAAACTTTATTCAACCTCCTCCTTTTTGTTTACCGCCCGCTACCAAATACGAGTATGTCTCCCCTCCGGAGGCAAACCCTGTCGAACGAGAGGGGAAAAAAAGATGAACAAATGGATGAAACAAAGGGATGAAAAGTGTGAAGGTAGCGATGAGATAGAGGTTAGGGGGGAACTGTGGCAGTGCCAAGCGACAGGGGAATGCCCAGCAGTGGCGTATGGACGCTCCAGGCGGTTCTGCAAACGAACCTCAGGTGGACTTTTTATTTCCACTGTGCGCGTGCCAGTGTATCGGGATGGGGGTTTTAAAACGGGTAGCGGCGCCGGATAAGAGGAGTGGTGGCACGCAGTACGGGCTGACGCCACGAGGGGTGGGTGGGCAGGGGAATTCGGGGGTGAGAGTTGTGGAGAGGGGGAAGGGGCTGGCCGGTGCACGCCATGAATTACGCGGGCCTATTACGGATCGGCGGACGCCGGCGGAGTGACACTGACTGATGGCCGCGGCAGAGGCAGCCGCCGTATTAGCGCCTTTCCCATTCAGCAAACCTGTCGCCGTCCGAGATCGATAGTTCTCCGGACGTACGACACGCGTTTTCGCAGCAGGCAGCCCGTCCATTTCTGGCGGGAGTCGACCACCGTTGAAGTGTATGCGTGCGGCTCTGACACATTGATTATCGATATGGTACCTTTTGTCGCGTCACTTGTTATGGTATTGCTGTCATCGTTCTTTGTAATAGCTTATTTACGTGGCACGGTCACCTCTAGTACTGAGCTTCATGACCGACCATTTCCAGTCACCATCATATCTCGTCATAGGCGCGGGTTCATAACAGCATCAGTTCGATTTATTAGTTTGATTCATCCGCAGCCGGTTTCGTTGTTACAGCACAACGTCTTCAGGCCTCTCTACAGCTCTGAACGATCACGTTGATATCAGTAATCTGCATAAGGTCTGAAACATAGACATCTGCTAAACTGAATCTTCTTATAGCCCATGGTCCGCACAATCGCAGTACATCAACGCTACTCGAGTTCTTGTACTGCCGCTGTACACGCCATAGGCGATAATTATATCAGTTTAGCGGACGCCGATGTTTTGGAGGTTGAACTGAAAGTATAAATGATGTCAACGTGTTCACTCGTACTCATAGAAGATTCTGAAGACGATGTATTCTAAAAAATGGCTCTGAGCACTATAGGACTTAACATCTGTGGTCATCAGTCCCCTAGAACTTAGAACTACTTAAACCTAACTAACCTAAGGACATCACACATATCCATGCCCGAGGCAGGATTCGAACCTGCGACCGTAGCGGTCACGCGGTTCCAGACTGAAGCGCCTAGAACCGCACGGCCACGATGTATTCTGACACCGTAACCAGCTACATATGAATAGTACTAGTAAATACAGGTGGTGGTGTTGTCCTTGTTACTGCAGCATTAACTATGATTATGGTCAGGCTTAATAATTTCTGGTAACAGCCTCTAAGCTGTGGCTAAGCCATTTTTCCGTTACATATTTTTTCTTCTAGAAGTGCTGTTCCAACAAGGTGTGTAGGAGAGCCTACGTGAAGTCCCGATAGTTGAAAGATGTGAATCTTTGTGGGTGTAGTGGGATAACGACATACCCATAAAAAAAGGAAAGATTATTAAAAACCGTTTTTCCGTATAACCACGACAAAACTGCTAACTATATTCGACAGAATATCGATGCCTGACAGAATTTAAAACTTTCACACACCTTTAATTTTAAAACACGTCTCTTTAGCAAAGTGCTATGTAATGTAGCGAGCCAGTCTGCAAGGGAAGAGAGCGATCGGAAAACGTCCAACAACTCACTAAAATCATAACGTGCAAGTGCAACTCTGCGAAGAAGTAGTCGGCACAAGAGAATTATTCATTATGGGTCGCATCGAACCATATACACCCCAGAAACGTTACGACAAACTTCGAAGAGTTGTCTTGAGGAACAAATTGAGGATAGGGAGACGTGTCCGGAAACCTTATTCAGCGGCGCTACTGAGCGACGAAGTTACAGGAGCCGGCGTCCGCCACTGTGCAGCAAACGTGACTTTGTACGCTGACGGACCGTGTGCTAAAGGAATCGTAATGTTGTTTGTAAGTCAGTGATGGCGACTGATTACCACGATCGCTAGTGGAGAAAATAGTGGTAGCTGCTACGTAGAAAGGTATTGTCTCCTATGAATGCGATGCTCTGTTGCCTCGATGGATGACGGTTTCGGACACAGGGCTTCATCATCAGTTTATTTTTCTCCTGTATATTTAAAAATATTGCAGACCTCTCGAAATGTGTCGCTACATTTCTGGAACACCCAACCCGTACAGTATGTCTCTCCTAAGGGTCTTCAGGCGCATTTTCCTGGTATGTCGGCAGATATTTGCAACTTTTTATTTTATTTCTCATTTTTACAATTTGTACCCAGGGTCAGCCGAAACAAATACTACACACATAGAGTCTTTCATGTGATGCTTAGTGTCGAAGGCAAGCGTCGGTTAGTTTCCTGTTACAAAGAAAATGATTTTTAAATTGGAATTTTATGCGCGCATTCGACAGTGGTCCCAAATTAGTCTAGTGCGATATTCGTTTTGACAATATGTATTAACAGAGACAGTAAAAAACGAGGAATAACGAACACTCCAATAAAGAAAGCGCCCTCCTGGCCCGCGGTGACCGCTACCGCCACGCAAAAGCACGCTGCTCAGTTCTGCTGGAGTACTGATTATTCGTCGGATTTTAAAGTTCTTGATAGTACATATCGGTAGAACGAAAATTGCACTATACTTACCTGGTAGCGCTCTATCGAATGGTCACTTTTAAGTCCGATTTAAAAATCATTTTGCTTGAAACGGGAAGCAAACCGACGCATTCCGTCGGCGCTGGGCGTTGTATTAAAGACTTCATGAACAGAACTGGATTGGGCTAACACCAGCTACGCGTTGCAAAAACGAAATTTCAAATATTTGCCGGAGCACCAGAGAAAATGCACCTCACTATATACACAAGGTACATCTTCTCATTAACGTTTAAGAGAGGAAAGTATATGACGCTAAGACAAGTAATTTAGTATGAGACACATGGGGTCGCAGGTGTCGGTAAATACCCGAAAAAGGGATGAGCAGTGTTGATCATGTGACGTCATAAGATGACATAACTCGCCGCATGCGCAGTGGCTTGATTTGGGCGTGAAGGGATGATTGATCTATGCAGTACTTGTATTCGAGCAAATGGTGCAAATTTCGAACACCTTTTGTGAATGTGATTTGTTGTAAACGTAGAAGCTAAAAAATTATAGTCCTTGCCGTAACCACGTAAAATCAGCGGTTATTTGTGTTTCTTTCCTTTTGTCCATTCTTTTTTTTGTTTACAGTCGTTATTTAGTTTTAAGAAGACGTAGATCATTTACTAGTAACGACACAATTCGAAAGCTTATACTCACCTAATTGTGACGCAATACGGTAGATTTTTGTTGTTTGTACTTTGCAATAAACACACAATTGAAACTTCCTGGCAGATTAAAACTTTGTGCCGGACCGAGACTCAAATTCGGGACCTTTCCCTTTCGCGGGCAAGTGCTCTACCAACTGAGCTACCCAAGCACGACTCACGCCCCGTCCTCACAGCTTTACTTCTGCCAGTACCTCGTCTCCTACCTTCCAAACTTGGGTAGCTCAGTTGGTAGAGCACTTGCCCCGAAAGGCAAAGGTCCCCAGTTCGAGTCTCGGTCCGGCACACAGTTTTAATCTGTTAGGTAGTTTCATATCAACCCACACTCCGCTGCAGAGTGAAAATCTCATTCTGATGCTGTTATCATTACTACACACCGTGTGGTTCAAATGCCCCTACCCATTCGTTTTATGCAAACTGCACTACATCTGTATCAGGAACGGTATCCAGACAGGCAATAGCCACGTAATCCATATAACGTCCCCTTCAGAGCTTTGGGCGACTTTTATCAAAAGGAAACATGTTGTAGAAAATACAAGTGAGGGATTGGCCGTGAGCTACATGGTATTTTTGGACCAATATATACCTTACTTCTGTATACTTATCCTAGAGTCTCCAATCTTTCTTTGTGTCATTAACAGTGTAGTATACAGGTTTTGCATGTATCTGTAAGATTCATCCGTTTACAGTACTTAAGCTTTCGTTAACGGTTTAGAGGTTATGTACCGGAAGTTAATGCTACACATCCCATTTTCATCTCTCCTGTTAATTTCGTTGTTTCTATAGTGATTCAGACTTTATTATTTATTTACTAGAGACTAAGTCTGCAAACGCAATAAACTTGAGATGTTCAAACGGGTATGATTACACCGCTAATGACACAAAGAAAGACCAGAGACACTTGGATAAGTATAGCAAAAGCAAGATATATTTTGGTTCAGAAATACTGTGTAACTCACGGCGAATCCTCACTTGTATTTTTAACAGTATGATTTCGTTTGCTAGCGATCGCCAAAAGCTCTGAGAGGGAACTTAACACAGATTACGTGGCTGTCGCTTGTCCGGATACCGTTCTGATACACACACGTAATGCGGGTTGCGTCAAACGATTCGGTGAGGGCTGCTGAATCACCATGTACTCGTATAAGACACAGTGACAGCTGTCGTCGCAATATCCACCAGACGATGGACGCTCGGGAAGCGTACTGAATGGGTCTTCGTTATTGGTTTGTTCACTTTGACGGACGGCGCCCTGGAGGGAACACTTACGGAAAGCTGGTGTGTTGAACTGACAGAGAAGCTACACGCAAGCAGTAATAATGACGGGCAGAGAGCCGTGCCACCGTTTGAAAGTCGCCACGGTGGTGACGCACTCGCGGCGTCCGAACGTGCCACGCGGACTCCAGGGTTCGGATTTATTTTCGCAGACGGCCAGTAAAACCAGCCGCCACTGTGGTGTGGGCCCGCTATCTGCCTACAAGGGCAGCCGAGTGCCGCCGCTCTGCATAATCCACACTGTTTGTTCAGCGCAGCGCCGGCCTTAAAATAAACTTCACACGTCTCGGCATCGGGCGGCCGCGCTCCCTCAGCCGCCACACCGCCCTCTCCCTAAAGGTGCGATTCGAGTGCGGCGGCTCCGGTGACGCGAGACGCGCGGGTAACTGTGCAGCTGTGCATTGGCTCTCCTTTAACGTCTAACTGGGTGCAACTCTTTCCAAAGAAGCGTCCATAGTTACGCAACAGGAGGGGGACACTAAGGCGGTGCACTGCTTGACTATTCAGCCATCTTTAATGACAAATTATAGGAAAAAAAAGGATTCGGATACACCTATGTAATGCGGAATTGGTCGTTGGATGTCAAGAGAGGTGTATCCGCCTGTATTAAAAGGAGGTCAGGAGAGGAACACGGACGAATCATTGAGTGTCACCTGAGTAACAATGCAATCAGCTGCATTTCAACACTTCTGAAGCTGTCTATGTCGTCTGCTGGTGAACAGATTGTAAAGTGGAAACTCGAAGGAAGAATCAGTGTCGAGCATTGCAGAATGGGCTCCCATTCCTCCACAGACACTCAGATACCTCACTGAAAGTGTTCCCAGCAGATTTCAAGTCGTCATAAAGACGAAGGCCGGACACTCTTCATATTAAAGATCACTAATAGGTGCCGGATAGTTTTGGTCAGGTTGCGTTCTCCGTCGAAACTGGCTATGACAGGATAAATAAAAAATAAACTGTAGCTATGAAGGCGTTATTTCGTGAAACACAAATTTGGATGATTCACGACTCTGCTTACATCGTAAATATTAGTCAAGGGAATTTGAACCTTTTTCTCTATCGTCCTCCAACGTATCAACAGTGCTCGACGCAATCTTGGCACTAGTCAACAATCTGACGGCACTTTGCTCGGAAACAGCTGCAATGAGACATGTGCATATGTGCTTCATCCTTGCCGCCGGAAGGTGAGGCCGAGCTGTTCTAGGCGCTTCACTCTGGAACAGCGCGACCGCTGCGGTCGCAGGTTGGAATCCTGCCTCGGGCATGGATGTGTGTGATGTCCTTAGGTTAGTTAGGTTTGAGTAGTTCCAAGTTCTAGGGGACTGATGATCTCAGATGTTAAGTCCCATGTGCTCAGAGCCATTTGAACCATTTTCATCCTTGCCGGATAGCTAATCGCAGGTTTCATAGCTCCAACTACGTATTGATCAACAATTCTACCCCGCAGATCAGATTACAGTTAGCCGCGAAGGAAACCTTATGGTACCACTACCTTTTCACCCCTTCTACTTCCTGTGGCGCGTGAGAAAAATGTCAATCGGTAACCTCGCTATTGTTTCTAATTTCTCTTTTTCCTCGTGGTGATATGCGGAGGAAAAAATACTCAGGAGTTTCCAAGCTCTTCCTATATTTTTTCAACATTAAATCTCTCTGTTATGAACGCTACCTCTTGTGGAGTCAGCCGCTAGAATTTTCAGACAACCTCTAACGCTCTCGCGCTTGGTAAACGATCTTTTCGTTGGATCTTCTCTATTTCTTCTGTCAATCCAGTCTGTTTAGGGTACCACACGGATGAGCCATATCAAAGAATCACTCGAACTAGTGTTCTTTAAACGAATTCTTTCGAGGCTGAATTATATTAAGAGACTTCTTACGTTAAGAGTCTTCAAGTAGGTTTTAGCCTGACGTTTGCTTTCCCTAAGACTGGTTTTATACATGGAGACTTCAGAAAGAAAATTACTCATTATTCCATCAAGTAACTCTTTTTGAACGCTGCACCACATTTCAAAGTGACACAGGTGCGTGACATATTTTTCAAGCAAGCAAGTCTCCGTGAAAAAGTCGGAATGTTGTACCAGTCGCTCAGTTCCTCGACGACAGAAATCGGCTCCTCTTCGACGGAACCATTCGAGAACAGCTGTGTGAACGTCCTCATCGTTGAGAAATATCTTTACTCCTAGATGTTCTTTCAACTTGCGGAAAAGATGGAAATCGCGTGGTGCAATATCTGGAGTTCCCGATCCGTTTCATCCACGTGTGTGCTACCTTGGTCAATCCTTGGCATCATTTTACCATGTCTGCACGCGACACTGCGTTTGGTCCATATTTCTCTAGAATTACCCAATGAATCTGTGTGCAGTTTACGCGTTTTGCCTATAAGAATCGTATTGTAACGCGTACTTCAACTTTGGATTACGTTTCCGGTGGTTGAGCCGTTTCACTTCCGTGGTATGATGCACATGTTATCTGTACCGCGGTAGAACTGCGTCTTCAGGAAACGCGTAGCATGTACCCTCTCCTCTGGCAACGTGCCGCTGTAGTCAGGCAATGCTCTTAGCGTGAGACGACGTGTGTAACTTACGTTGCGAACTTCCTATGGATTTTTGTAACACTTTAGCTCATCTTGGGCTCTTACTCGTAGGCGTTGAGGTGTTCCACGGTTGTAACTTTTCCCAGAAGTTTATATCGCCAACAGTGCAATGGAAGTCAGAAATCTATTTATTGATAGAGTTCAACAACGGTCAGGCGCTGCTCAGTCCTATTTTGTGACGAACGCATCACAACGTTACTGCATAGCAATTCGCCTTCACGGAACTCCATCGATCGCTCGTTTCTTGGCCAGTGCCCAGCGTTCGCTGTTGTACGCAGACGTCGACATATTTTGCTGCAAGCTTGTACTCCACATGGGTTTCATATCGTACCGAGGCGAGTAGCCTGGGTGTGTAATTACAGTCGACGTCTAGTGGACCAGTCCGCCCACAGCCGCTGCCTGCATTCTCTCTGCGGTTTCCGGCAATGCGCGCTGCCGCCAGATGAAATAGCCGCCGCTACTTGAGCGTTGGCTCGCGCGCCGCGGTCGAGTGGGGTGTCGGATCGCCTGCCGGGAGGTGCTCCAGCGGCCCCCTGGAGTCTGCGAGAGCCAGCGCGGCTGGAGCGCTGGAACAGAGGCGGGCGACAGTGCGGGGAACCACTGCTTCCGCCGTCACAACCACCGCCAACCACTACCCCAGCCGTGCGCTGCGTCACCTACCCGACTCTGAATCAACTCCCCCTGTGCCTACGGATTTCGCTTATTACTGCGTTCGCTTGTTCACGCGCGTGCGATTGTGGACGCCACTGGGACGGAAAGATCGCCCACTGATGCGTTCCGTGCTCCCCACGCACGTAAACACTGGTCTGGAAGAGAGATAATAGGCGGCGTAAATGTAGAACAATGTTGACCGCTTTCGGTGATATTAACTAATGGGCATTGTTGTTTCATTATCTGACTCGTAACAAAATTTTATTTCGCCCATTAGACATCACGGCGTTAGCATTTTTCCGCAAAAAATGTCTTCCTCCCGTATCCGGTCCGGTTCCCTAAACGCTGTAGCCGACTATGGTTAAAGTATGTTTATCATTTGTCTGACGATATAGCTGTCGAGCTCTTTCAAGCGCTATCAATTACTCTGTACTGAACAACAGTGATAGCCCTTTACCTTTCAGTTTCTTATGACAGCGTTAACTTCTGTCGGCATTAATTTCTTTGTTAACCGTTGTATAAACATTGGATTTTCTGCGTAGCTGGCGATGAAATTACATGGCCCGCCTTCGGTATCTTGCGCACTCAGTTGACCATTTCTCTTTAAGTTACCGTTCAAGCCCTTTAATGGAGGTACAGCACTCCGTCGTCTTCAGGCCACGATTGGCCTACCGGGACCATCCGACCGCCGTGTCATCCTCACAGGAGGATGCGGATATTAAGGACGTGGGGTCAGCACACCGCTCTTCCGGCCGTTATGATGGTATTCTTGACCGAAGCCGCTACTATTCGGTCGAGTAGCTCCTCAATTGGCATCACGAGGCTGACTGCACCCCGAAAAATGACAACAACGCATGGCGGCCTGGATGGTCACCCATCCAAGTGCCAACCACGTCCGACAGCGCTTAACTTCGGTGATCTCACGGGAACCGGTGTATCCACTGCGGCAAGGCCGTTGCCCAATGGAGGTACAGCTTGATCATAAATAAGCTTCCGCTACCTGAGCCATTGTAGACGGATAACTATTTACCCTAATGGGTGTCAAATTTAATAGGAATAACGTTCAGACTGTACGCTGCAGTATTTTCGTTGTTAGCAGTGTTAGTGTCATGACTTGCTCTTAGGCACCGCTACTGGTACGGTGACGTAGGGTTGAAACAGAAGCATCAGTGTACATTACAGTTGCAGACAGTCAACATGAGTCTGCACAAGGTCAGCAGGGCTTTTTTTATAAAGCAACGAGGACTATTCAGAAAATAAGGTCCGATCGGTTGCGAAATGGAAACCACAGTGAAAATCAAAAATTTTTTATTCGCAGCAGTCAGCCACACCTTTCAGCTACCTCTCTAAATAGTCGCCGCTCCGACTTAGACGTTTGTCGTGCCGTTGTACAAACTTTCCAGTACCCTAGTAACAGAAAGTAGCCGCCTCTGCTTTCCGCCAATTCTCTACTCTGGTCTGCCTTTCGTTGTTTGTGCCATAATGTTGTCTTCGTAGCCAGCGGTTCGTGTGAGTAGAGATGAAAAACGGAGGGAGCCAATTAAGGGTCAGTATTGTGGGTGATCAAACACTTCCCATCGTAAAGGCTGCAGGAGCGTCTTCATTGCCCCTGCAGAATGCGGCTGAAAATTTTCTTGAAGAGAGAAACGCATGATATGTATGTTACGTGGGCTGCATAGCTTCAGACGAAATCTCTCACCAGATCCACATACTTGGCGGGAGACACTGTTGTTTTAGGCATTTCTACCTGATCACCTCGCGCTCTGAGCTGGAAAGAGTGTAACGTCCCCTTTGAAAAATTAATTAATTACTGTGCTGATAAACCTCTTACATTATTTGATTTTCAAACAGCTGAGCGGAACTGAAAGTACTCAGACATTTCGCATTTCACTCTTTACCTATTCTGATCAACACTAAACTGACACACGATATTTTTAGCGCAACGCAATCTGACTTTCAATAATCGCTACAAAAGAATGGCCCTGACTAACATTAAACTATACCTTTCACAAATCACTTACCTCACAAAAATCTTCGTTACTCGAACTACTACAATACAGCGAGCGCCAACACTGCCAGCTACATAAAAGATTCTAACTACTGAAGGCACTAACTACTGATAGGCATAGTTAGCAAATGAAAGATTTTGATAGCGAACAAACAATGTAGTTACCTTAATAGTGTTCAAAAGTCATAATATATACAGTATATCAGTTCATGACATCCAGTCTTACGACACATGTCCCATAATCTCTGTTAGGAAGAACACCAATTGCTATAGTGCGATAAGCAATTATGTCTCTATCATAATAGGATTCAAGTCCTTGCAAAGCAGTGTCCCCACCTCTCACAACAGCAATAGTTAACCAACCATTACCACTAACAACCTCGTTAGTAGTGCAGGTGAAATTAATTTTGGCTCCAACAAAAAAAAATCGGTCCTGTGAGAAGTTCTTGTTGTGAAAAATTGTTTGGAGTCATCTTGAAACTGTCTACTGTTTTATAAACAGTCATCCTGCTCCTCCTTGAATATCTTCTGCGTCGGTACGGCATGGCTGTGTGCACAGTGCGGCTGCCTCATGCATCATGGGGAAGCCGCCCCGAACAAATAGAACCAATAATAACGGACAAAATGAGATGGAAAAAAAAGTGGTCAGCGTTGCTGCCTCTGGATTACGGCGTCCCTGGTTCGATTCCCGGCTGGGTTGGGGATTTTCTCTGCGCGGGGACTGGGCGTTTGTGTTGTCCTTATCATTTTATCATCATTTGTGGCAATGGCTATAATGGACTGTGAAAAAAATTGAACTGTGTAACAATTGGGACTTTTGTATGTCCGTGCAGATGAGCGCCCCACAAACCAAACATCATCATTATGATCACCAGTAACCACCCGACCCGCCATTCTCTAATGATTCGAATTCCCACACGCAGAACATTACAGCTGCTAACTATACGTCGTACAATAATATAATTTTGCTGGTATCTTCAGTGGTATATGTGGATATTATCTGCAAAAAGTGTTGTGAACAGAGTTAGCAGGAAAGAAGTAATGAATCGAATCCCGCCTAAGTGTCGTCGTACTTGCAGTGGATGCTGATGCAGTTTGGAATTCCTGTGTGATGGTCTGGATAGATGTCTGCCTATTACACATTACGACCCTGTTCAACTGTCGGCGGTCTCTGTCAGTCAACAGAAGAGGTCAGCCTGCTGTATGGGTACCTTCATGTTTCCACTTCACAATCACATCGGAAACAGTGGACCTAGGAATGTTTAGGAGTGTGGAAATCTCGCTTACAGACGTACGACACAAAGTGACACCCAATCACGTAGCGCCCCATTCGGCTCTCTTACGATGTCTAATGACTACTTAGTTCGCTGATGTGGAGTACCTGGCAGTATGCGGCAGAACAATGCACCTAATATGAAAATGTTTTTGGTGGTGTCCGGATACTTTTGATCACTCAATGTGCTAAATGTTCAGCCGAGCCGGCCGCGGTGGCCGAGCGGTCTAGGCGCTTCAGTCCGGAACCGCGCGACTGCTACTGTCGCAGGTTCGAATCCTGCCTCGGGCATGGATGTGTGTGGTGTCCTTAGGTTAGTTAGTTTTAAGTAGTTCTAAGCTCTAGGAGACTGATGACCTCAGCTGTTTAGACCCATAGTGCTCAGAGCCATGTGAGACATTTGTTCAGTCGAAGACACTGGCGCATTATGTGGTGATCGCGAACTGTATTCCTCCATCGCTCTTCCCCTTATTTTCCAAATTTTGATAATGAAATATTTCTACGTCTCGTTGATTTGCCACCGCCACCAACTGTTGCAGTGATAGTGACGAGTTCGCGTGGGGCTAGCTGTGCAGAACAGGACACGACGCCTGGTCCCGCTTCCACCACTCAGTCCTGGGCGACCTTTTAAAAGCTGCAGGAGGACGCGTGTCCGGCGACCTCTACTCGGCCCGCAGGCGACTTTTACGCCCCGCCGCAGGGGCGCCGCACGGCAGTAAAGAAGAGGGACGCGCGACAGCCTCTGTAAATACACTTTGTCCCGGAGGCGCGCGCGTGGACACCGCGTGGCACTCGTGGCGGCGGGCACAAAAGGCGCCTACAGAGTGGACTCGACACGACGACACAGCGCCCGTCTCCATCAGCGACGTCGTAAATGCCTGCACGCTCCTTCCCGATCCCAGCTGTATTTGTCCTTTCGTTGTGAAGAGCACCTTACCTTCCGCCTCGGTCATTAGGCGACGAGGAAGTGAGAAGCGAGACAACAAGTGTTCTTTCACTTCGCACAGGAGACCACACACAGGCGAGTCGAACAATACTCGTCAATATGAATTCCTCTGTTGAGTGCAGGAAAGGATCGAGCCTCGTGTAACAATGCGCAGTTCTTCTTCACAGCGCGGTGTTCCGAAATCACATTCGTGCTACGATCCACACACCCTCGGACATTCGAAAAGCACGAACCCGCTGCGCGGATTGATTTTACCACTGACGGCGAAGAAATTGGTAATTGGAGGACCCTAAACGACCCTGCACTACAACATCAAAATTCCTGTCGAGTCTGGTGGTCTAATGGTACTTCACGAATCTCGGAAACCGAAGGTGGCGGAACTGAGTACTGGTCGTATAGTGAAATATTTCAGTCTTCCTTTAACCTAGCCTTCACTTCTCAATAAAGTGTGTAACATTATGTGATTGCCTTATCAATTTAAATCATTCACTAATCGAGTAGTCGCTCGGCAACAGCTACAACTAGCAAATAATGTTGCGAGAATGAAAAAGGTGAACGACCTGTGACGTAACTTGTTTATTATCGGAGCGCCGTCAGAGATGCAGTGAGTTATTGACTTTGAAAACCGCGGCGCGATAAACGGACAGAAGAAGAACACTTTTACATGTTGTTTTTGATGTACGAGATATTCTCGATGAACAGTTACTCATTCTTCTCTTGTCTCTTGTAACTTGTGTCGGACGCGCATGTCTTGCCGCCGTATTATTATCGTTAAAAATAATATTATTTTAGTGTAAAGTAAAAGTGCAATACTAAAAGTGCAATACTGCATAGCATTAAATTTATTGTGCCACGTGTATGTGAAAATGTCAACGGAATTATTTTCATTACGAGAAGTGCCAGTCAAAACGGCATCCATGTTAAATCCTTCATTGCATTGTAAGTTCATCTACTAATTGCCATAAATTCAGAGTTAAATGGAACTGGTGTATGGACTATTTATTTAATATAGAATCTATGTCTCACTCCTTCATGAAGTTATTTAATTTTCTTTATGTTTCTGTCAAATAGAGAGTTCACAGTCACGAATTCTTTCGTCGAAATCGGACGGAAGTTGTATGCGGCGAAATATTTTCTCCGCGCCGTATTCTACTGGTAAATGCATGATTAACTACGGTCCCTTAGGAAATTCATGTTGAACTATCCAAAAATAATTATATTTTGAATAGGCATTTACTCTCCTCTGCAACTGATCAGACGATCCAACAAGAAACAGCCGCACACGGTCGGCGTTCGCAAATATATTTCCACCGCTGATTATAGCTATACGTTACAGCACAAAAGTAAACATATTGTTATAATAAGCGACTACGAACGGGGACATTTATAACTGTATGTTTTTGTTTACACATTACGTAAACATATCGTTATAAGTGCCAACATGTGGCTCAAATTCCATGTTAAAATGTTGGTCCCGTTTCTCCAGTAGGATTACTGCGGTAGGTTAGGGTCACGCAAGTCGCCGAAACGGTGTCCATTGAAAGACCCGCACCAAGCCTTTGAGCAACAGAACAACATGTAATTCTTATTGGCAGCTGCATAGTTTTCAGTAAAGCTGTCCTCTCAGATTGAGGCGTGGCATCTGTTTTATGACACAAGCAGAACTTAGAAGACGCCAGTGTGTGTGGTGCTCAACTACGTATTTCGCATTCCCCCAGCCCCTATGTATATAGAGTACGTGGTATGAATATCAGCTGTTTCAAAGCATCAGCGCTTGCGGGATCTCTCGAAAACGCGTCGTTTAAAGTACGATTTGTTATGATAAAATGACAGTAAACCAAGTATTGGTGGTCAAAGGCTTCCACAATTTGATGCTTTTAGTGTTAGAACTTGGGTGCTATGAAAGTATACCATTTTAATGCTAGAGCACAAAAATGATCGATCAAAAGCGTTTTTGTTTCAGTATGTCACAGTTAAATATCATATAATATTTGTAGGTATAGCCGTGTATACCACAAACTTGAGGCTACGCTGTATTGCCGAACTTGTGGTGTAGTTGACAGCATGGTCAATTATTAAGTGAAAGGTAGCAGGTACATGTCTAGCTACTTTAAAATTTTATTTTCACCTTTTGTTTCCTAAGAGATTCTGCGTCATTCTTATCAATTTCATAGATGTATAATGTATATTTATTATAAATAATGTTTCTGCATCAATTCTTGATGCACAGGCCATGATTGGAGTGTTCCCACAGTGGCCACAAATCTTAACGTGACTGCCGGCTTCAGTCCCAAAGTAAACCCAAGTTACACACTGAAAGTTGTTATTACGAAACTCCGAATAAAATACAAGCACCTCTCTCTTGGTTTTAGAGACTTCCTCAAGTTTGTATCTTTCCAGTAGAATTATTTTTCAGTGGTAGTGAGCAGCCTCGAAAAAAATATTCTCTTTCATTCGTATGGAGTTACGAAACGAATCTCAATCTCGAAACCTGTGTGATAAAGTACGTTACTTTAAGGTGACGGTAGTCAATAAAGTATCTAGAATATGTGTATTATCTTTTAACTGTATAAGTTTCAAAACGAAAATGTGATGGGAATTCAACTGAGTTAGCGAATAATTTCTACTGGTGTGTGCCTCAGAACGTTGTAGACATTATGTAGTGTTCCTCTAGCAGCAATTCGTTGTTCAAGCCGTCGAACAGTCTGGAATATACATCGCCATTTTGTTCGCTGTTCTTCAATCGCTAACACAGTAAACGCAGCTATTTTACCCGCGACCATTTTCGCAAAGAAATCCGTGTAACTTGCGCGTCGGATGCAGCTGAGAACTGCCACTGGAGAGCGCTGCGGTCGAAAGTCACGACGAGCAGCACGTTCCGTGTCATGTGGCAGGTCGTTTTAGAGCACCCCAGCATCCAAGCACTACAGACATCACGTCTCTCGCTTCTCGATGAGAAACACGTCCCATATGAGGACGGGCTGATGTGTTGGCTGCCTCGATTTCATAAGGTAAAAAAGTCGCCTCTCTGCACCAACGTGATTTCAGGCGTAAGTTGGCACCAGACTTTCAGATAATGTGGGATATATGAAAATCAATAGTGAAAACGGACGCGGGTGACTGTACACGATAGTACAAGTGGGCACGTTCCAGTGTGGGTCTGCAAACAAGTTGTTTGCTACAGAAGTATCAAATGTGTAGTTACTACTCATCACTGACTTGAGTATGAAATATTGCCCTATTTAGTACCAATGTATGCCAGAAATGTAAGCTTTTCGGTTAAGTTACCATCTAATTAGTCTGTAATTACACACAAGCCCCTGTGCAACTTTGAGATGTGTGTTAAGTGCACGATGGGGCACCAGCATATTTTCCGTCATGTGTAAGACCACATCTAACGCACCAATGTGGTCCAAGATAGAAAGGCAAAGCAGGGCCCGTACCTTGGCCTCAAAGATCACGTGAAGTCATTCTTCTGGATTTTCTGTCTGTGACCACCTCAAATGTGAGGTCTACAGCATTCCCGTTAACACGGTTGGAGAACTGTATAAGTGAATGACACAGTCTTGTGAAGATTTACGAGATGGTCGACGGCTGTTTGGAAGTATTCATACGCAACTCGTTGCAGAGAAGAGAGCACCACTGTATTCCCACTCAAGGACGACATAATAGAAAAAATACTTTTTTGTAGAACTAACTAGAAATTACAAAAAAATACATTGAAAAGAGAGAGACTTTGGCGCTGTTATGGGTGCTGGGATGGCACGGCACTCGAAAATTTACTGCGTAAACGTCGAGTAATGTGACTACTATATTTGTCGTCTTAGAATAGCAAATCTGTATGAGAAAAATTCAGTGATACAGCTGTCGCGCAGGTCAACCAAAAAATTTGGGTTTAAAAATACAGTGAAAGAGGAAATTTTTGTGCTGTTATTGCCGCCATTTGAATGACGCGCCGGTCTCCATGGAAACTAGAGCCGCCGAGAGAAACTATACGGAAAGTTTACGCCGTTGTCGACGAGTAGTGGAGAGAGCAGTAGATGTCGGATCGGCGCGCCATTCCAACATCCGGAACAACAGCACAAAGATCTCTACACTTGATGTATTTTTACTTAGCAGTTTTTTTATCACATCTACAAAAGAGTTTTTTATGTAGAGATCTGCTATTATGGGACCCGCCAGGGTGGCCAAGAGCGCTAATGCGCTGCTTCCTGGACTTGGCGTCGGCGCGCCGGCCCCGGGTCGAATGCGCCCGACGTATTACCGACGAGGGCCGGTATGCCGGTCAGCCTGGATGTGGTTTTTAGGCGGTTTCCACTTCCCACTAGGTGAATACCGGGCTGCTCTCCACGTTCCGTCACAGTTCCACGACTCGCAGACATTTAAAAAAAAATGGCTCTGAGCGCTATGGGACTTAACATCTATGGTCATCAGTCCCCTAGAACTTAGAACTTTTTAAACCTAACTAACCTAAGGACATCACGCAACACCCAGTCATCACGAGGCAGAGAAAATCCCTGACCCCGCCGGGAATCGAACCCGGGAACCCGGGCGCGGGAAGCGAGAACGCTACCGCACGACCACGAGCTGCGGACATAGACATTTTAAAACGTTCGCACTCTTCCATGGCTTACAATAGACGCAGACAGCTGGGGTACACTAATTCCGTACAGGGGGGATTCGGGGTGGAGGGAGGAAAGACATCCGGCCACCCTCTGCAATTAATACTGCCAAATCAATAGCAACAAGGTCGACCCCGATTTGTAGCGGGACAAAGGCCTCAAGAAAGAAAGAGAGGTCTGCTATTATGAGGTATACAATACGCTAGTTCCAGTATTTAAGTACGTTAGTGAGCATTATATTTTTTAAAAAATAATATGCGTTTCAGGTGGAGGAGTAAGAGCTTTTGAGACCGAACTGTGTGAACTATTTTGTTGTCACATGAAAATTAACGCAGCTCTTGCAGATCGCAGAGTTAGGTGGAACATCGTGCACGAATGGCTTGGCGGCTCTGTTCCGTACATGGGCGTAAAAAGTTACTAAAATGTCTTCCCACATTTGCCATTTCGCTGCGCTTTTCATCTCTAGCTGTGTTCTGCGCATGCGACAGTTGCCAGTTTTTATCGCGCCTTGTTTTAATCTGTATGTGCTCCCGTAACGGTCTGGCTGGGTCAGTTAACAAGTAGTCTACACCTTCCCCCTTATCCCATCCCCCTAAATACAGATGTGAATGTGGTATCCAGGTGCCGTCCTACAAGTGCCAAACGTTCCTCATTTGCTGCAGGCAGTCTGTGTCCCGTCAGTGCGACGATCCAAACAGTACGCGCGACCCCACCTGCACGACACGGTTCGCTTTATAATCAACCTGAGCGCGCAGCTCACCTGCTGCAGGTGCCCCCCCCCTCCGTAAAAAAAGGGCCAGAAACAAAAAAATGGGACAAAAAGGAAGACTGGAGGGGTAATAATTCCCGGCGTAGCTAAGCTCGTGTCGCGTCCCGGTGACGACGACCTCCATCCCACGCGCATCAGTGTGTGCGGCTCAGGGAAATATTAGATCGAGCGCGCGTGCACGCGTGTACCGGCGGGTAATTATGACGCACGAGCTGCATGTAAAAATGTTCCCGTTAATGAAACCGAGCGGACGCGAACATCAGCAGCTTGTAGCGGCGGGGAGATGAATGCGCCCCGGGCGGCGCTGGGGAGAGTTGCTGCGCAGCGACTCCCCTTCGGCTTTAACCTCTCGCAACGACCTGTTACAACCGGGCCCCGCCAAAGTTCATCCGGATTAAAAAAAAATAGAATGAAAGAGCTGCAGGGACAAAACTAATGTGATTGCGCCGGCTCACACCGGCAGCTATACTTAGCAGCGTCGCGCTAATTGTGCCCTCGAGTTATCACAAAAAACTCCCGGTATTTTTTTTTATCGTCGTTCCTCTGAAAACGATTTGTTATTATGAAGTATTCTTAAACAGATTGGGAGTCATATCTCCCAGAAATATTTCCTTTGTAGTGCTCTCCGTGACACATTTTAATGGATTACTAATTTTCAGTCTCCGCATATCCATCTTCCGATACAGCGTGGGACGACAGCTCTTCTATATACTTATGTAGTAGAAATGCAAACTCCACCTGTATTTATAGATTTCACTTTATTTTCAGTCGATTACAGTGTTACATTACACCTTCAGGCGCCTGAAGATAACAAACATATCTTTATCGTATCTGTGCAAAGTGTTGCGTCAAAATATCTATACTTTTGAATGGATGATATATTTATTCCTTTAAACTAGAACAACAACATTACCATAAGTTCATATAACTAGCAAAATGTTAAAATTTTAACAAATGGTTCAAATTGCTCTGAGCACTATGGGACTTAACATCTGTGGCCATCAGTCCCCTAGAACTTAGAACTTCTTACACCTAACTAACCTAACGACATCACACACATCCATGCCCGAGGCAGGATTCGAACCTGCGACCGTAGCAGACGCGCGGTTCCTGACTGAGCGCCTAGAAAAATTTTAACAAAACGCAAGGGTTATGCTACATCATATTTATAATTATTGCACTAAAAGTAGAGAGCTTGCGACATAGATACGATAATAGGAAGTAGCAATGAAGGCACGCACAATGATAAGATGAAAATGGTGCGTGAAACCATATTGGGTTACATCAGCCTTAGGACGGGCACTGCCGCCCTTTTGTGTCATTGACTTAGTATGCTTCAGATGACGTAACGATTAATACACTGCTTACATGAGGTGCTACCCGAAAGCAATGTAAAATAGAAATGTTATATTCAACACAGGTAATTAAATTGTTTAATCGCGTGACAAAATCCTTCAGTGAGGGCAGAGTCCCACTCACTTCCACATTAAAAGCACCGATCAAGGTGCTGCAGTGGTTTAGGCAATAGAATCCGGAGGAGTGGGTTTCAGATCCCCATCCACTCATGTGGATGTTCCATGTTATTGTCCATTCGCCTACAGCTCCATCTTTAATGACCTCGATATCGACTTTGAACCACCCACTTACCTTCCTTACTGTGAAATCGGTGGTGATGCATCACGAAAACCGGTTGGATCTTATAAATATGGTCGGTTAGGTTACGTTAGGTTAGGTGCTATTGGTTCTGATTCTATACACTATTTTCATTTTGTCTCCTTTTTCTTCCTTATTTCGGTCTTACTTTTTCAAATTAGAAACAAAATATTTAAAAATTGTGTTGCATATAAAACTGGAGGCAGAGCACGGTCTCAAAATAACGATGCCTCGGTATTCGCCCCAAATGATTTGGCGAAACCACGAAAAATCTAGATTTGGATGGTCGGACGGGGCCTTCAACCGCTATTATCCCGAATGCGATAATTTTCAAACGAGGCATCAAAAGTACCCAGGAAAGATCAAAACGAGTGTACACCAAAAGTGTAAGCTATCCTCTTAAAAACAATCGGAAGAATATTCATTGCAGACAGAAACAACAGTGCACATCTGCTGTTGACTTTAGTAACGCACCTTTTTTTTCGTACCGGATGAAAATGCCCCGCTGCCTGGTTTGCCAAGTAATAGGAAGTAATCAATAGGTTCAGGGATAGACGGTTGTCCTGCCCCAGAATCTTTTCGTCCCACATAAAGCTACTTCCTTTGGTAATGCTCCACATACCTGAAAAATTTATTAATTGCAACGAAGTACGAATTCTGCCTTAAACTATTCGTCCTCGTGTAGATGGCTGGGTAACTGATTTCACCGAGGGAAGTTATGAACATATCGCGTCAGGAACATTGTTCGTAAAGTAAGACAGTGTTCAAACCGAACTTCGTAATTGCGACTGTCTTATTTGCTTAAAAATCTGGCAAACAAACAGTTTCCAAAACATCATCAGTCTGCTGCATGTAGCCGCTATTCCGTTTTTTTTTTTTTTTAATTGCATTCGAAGTTTAATGTCACAAACACCCGTGTGTTGGTAGCTCAAGATACACGAACTAGTGGTGAAGGGGCTAAAGGAAAGCCGTCGCAGCTGAGGGACGGAACACCTGTTACGCTTATGCAACGGCTGAGTGGATTTACGTTGCGGCGAGACGATTGCTAAACGCCGACCGCAAATAATCGCCGAGGGACGGACGCAGCTTTCGTTTACTCAGATTAACCTGTTTTGGTGATGGAAGTTACAATATCGGGCATCATTTTAACATGGGCGAGACGAAGTAAGGTCAGGTTGATTGTGCAGTCCGTGTCAAGTGAAACGAGTCGTTACCTTCTTCGAGAACTTTCAGTTCTTTTTTCGCACCAGCAAAGCGAGTTACCGCTGTTCTTATGCTTCTGAAAATAAACACATCACTGTCACTTTTGCTGCTTTTTATCTTTTATATCATTTGGAGATCAGCGCTGTTATGCAAACTTCACATAATTATAGCTTTTCACTGTTAAACTAAATCCCTTATCTGAGTCTTCTGCACAAGCATGGACAGCAATGGTTATCCCTTCGGATGTGAGAAAGTCAGTGTTCTTCGAACGAACCCACCATTTCCTTTTCCCACTCTCGTCCAAATGAGCTGCTGCACATTGTCCAATCACGTCGGAAGTGCGCAGATGGTATAGTGACCGGGAGTTATTCCTCCGTATGTGCGCCACAACAGCCCTTACATTGCTATTGTGGCAGTTTCGAAAAACTGCTGTGGTTATAGGTTGAAAGTTTTACAAGTAATTTTGAGCCCTGGTTCTCTAAAGTTACATAATATCTTCCTCCGGTTAGGATAATTCCTTACTCCCTGCAAGGACGATCTTCAACGCTACGTCAGTTTTTGTCGGTGTTTCATTATAGCGTAGGTCTTACTACAACGTTTGTGCGAAGTGTAAAATGACCAAAAGCACTTCACAGCGAAGTGGCAATCCAAGGTGATAACTCAACTTTTATATAAGTTTAGTTACAAAGCCTTAATTTCCTCTGATCGGATTCAGCACAGACTACAAACTGATGACACATTCGGCCTTAACTTCCTACTTCAGATGCAGGGTTTCTCCTCTTTTGAGGTAAATTGCAAACCTGGAGTATGAACACTTATGAATGGTTGCCCAATGATCTTCTTGAGACAAGAAACGTAAAAACTATACCAGTTTGATGCATTTCGGATACCTCGCGTCCAGACCATACTATATACTCCGTTCCTCACAAGAATAAACTTGATGTAAACAAACACAAACGCGATGATTGGTTAACAGCCGTAGCTCCGGAAGACTAGTGTTGTTCCGCTCTTGGAAGTAGGTCCATCTTATGCATTAGATAGTTTATTGCTATGTCACTGTAGATGAAACTTTAAGACATTCTTATGTTTTAACAGCCATCAACGTTCTCCTTAATCATACTTTACCTACTTAATTTTTATTTCGAAAATCCAGTTCAGTCACAGTCTCAGTAAGTGCTATTTGTGCTCTCATTGTCTCACTGTTCATATGTACCGCGAATAGGGATGAAACTGTTTCCTGTTTACTAGTGAAACACGTGCTCGGGACACAGTTAATGGCTAAAAACAAATTGTCCTTAATGTTTTTCACAACTTTACATAAAAGAATGAGCTTCGACGTTTATTGAGACACATATGAATATAAAAAACGCAAGTGTAATTGTAATCTTGGCGTAATCTGTAGAGTCGTTGGTAGTTAATCAGGTGGGTTAGCGGGCGGTGGTTCGAAACCCGTTGAGATCAAAAATTGATTTTATTCCGTTTGAATACCTAAATCATTTAAATATGAAATTTATCAATATGTGGTAATTAAATCATTCATAATCATCATTTTTTCAAGAAAAATGCACCTCTTCCGGTTTCTGTTCGCATCACACATACAAAATCTTGATTTTCATTGCAAATACACATCCTTAATTATCGATATACTACAAAAGACTCTTACAGATTTTGAAGTTAAGAAAACATCACGCAGTTAAATTTTGTGGAGAAAAATGAAAAATCAGATACTCTTTGTTTGAATGTGCCCACTGTTTTATAGCATAGATGTCTCGCACGAGGCAGAGTGACAAGCGTCGTAGAGACACGGAAAACAACTTTCACTGCTTCGAGCACACTGTAAAACTGCTGCATTTTTACAGATGTCACCGTACCACTGCTATCTGAACCCAATAGAATTTATTTGGAGCCAAGTTAAGGGATTTGTTGCGAAAAACAACAAGACATTTAAGCTGCCAAACTTACTGGAAATAACGAAGCTTTATGAAACGTCACTGCCGAACGATGGCGAAATGCAGAACAGCACGTCATAAAAGAGGAGGAGGAGCAGGAAATTTGGACTTTCTGGTGGCTTGAAATTCTGTTGTTGATCGCCTGGGTATCAGCGTAGCAGTATTGAATTGTACCGCTTTCTTCGGAGTCCCATATGGAAGAAGTTCAGAGATTACCAGACTACTGACTGCAATACCTTCAGTGGCTTCAATATTTGACTACATGGTGAAATCCCAGCAGTGCGCTTTTACGCCACACATAGCTCCTGCAGAAAAATTATCCTTGTTAGAGTCATTAAGTTTCATCACTCTCGTTTTCAATTACAGTACTATGGTAGCTAAGATCGAGAGCATATTTTCCTTCAGCTCACCTAAGAAGCGTATCGCCTTATTTTTTCCATTATTTCCTTCTGTTCAACAATAAAATAACATTCAAGACTATGTTGTTCTCTGCTCGTTCGTTTTTACGCCTTCACTACAGCTGTTCACATCACTGCAGGTTAGTTGGACCAGGTGGCTGGCCAGAGCTTTCCAAGTTAAATGCACTGGTAAAGCTGTTGTCCCGTATTATCGCTGAGTCGATGTACGCGTAATGCTCAGCTAAAACCCTTCCTCGTTATCGTACTTGACTGTACACGAGAAAAATCGGCTTCTACTACACATGGAACGATATCCAGTGAGATTCCAGCATAGTGTAACGTTTACATGAGGCTTATTCTTATGATGAACGGAGTATAGTAGAACACCTTTCAAACGTGAAAAAGTATGCGTGTAAGAAGAATATCAGCTAAAAAATATTATGCACGCATTCATCTGAGATCTGTAAACTGTAAAGAGAAAAATAAACCGCCATCCACAGTGCAGGTAATTCGCGGTATAACCAAATGAACATGAAAATAATTTAGATGTTAATGGGTAAGTACAGGGACTATCGAAAAATAAAGTCCCTGCCAGCAACTTGCTTATATAGTACTTCCGCTGCATTCAGTTATCTCCGTCCTTCTTTGTGTTCATAGTTTTCATTCATCACGGAGTAAAATAGCGCTTTTATACATAGTCAGACCGAAGTAATTTATAGCTGAGGAAGCCGATGGAGAAACTGCCAACTGCTATTCTCAGATAGTGGCGAGGATGTCGTGCTTTCCACTACACACACAGACCAGTGATCCGAAGGAAGATGCACCGGGAAGGAGCTGCGATGAGTACAGAGATACATCCTCTGCTCTTGTGTATCGCTGTAAGAGGACGCAGCTGCGCTGAGAATTTTTTAAAGAGGGGAAGGCAGTTTGCGAGATGGCAGTGTCGTGTTCATAGCTGTCGCAGATAGGCAAATAAGCCTCACTTGTTTATATGAACGTCCCAACCCAAAGATAAGTACCCTATTCGTCATTTGCTGTTATCTCGTAGTCTCTTCGTTCTCAGCATTCTGCAGTCAGCGTTGGTATATATTACAAGGCTCCGACGAAGAGGAAAGAATGCATTAATGGGCAGAATCTTATTTTCTGTCTGAAACAATGACAGTAAAGTGAAAGATGCGTTTCGATAACATCCACATTATACTAAATGTTTTCAGAGAGCCACAAGTCATTAAATTACGCAAGAACGAATTTATATGCAGATGGTGTAGAAAATTTATATCTGAGTTCGTAATCGACTAATTTTTCTTAAGTATGTACCAGATGGTATTTTTATTGTACCAGATGTCAACCCTTTGGACGATACATTCATAGATAGAGCAAGGAAAGTAGCAGTGCTTCCACGGTTCTGAGTAAAGTTACCAGTTTGATCTCACGGGCTCTGCGAGATAGCGATATAAGAGGCTGAATAATTTTCCTTCATTGCACTCTGCAAACTATCTCTTTGAGTTTTCTATTTATCTACCTCATATTTGGAATGTCTGGCAGGTATACTGATTTTCTAACATTTCTGTGACTCTCATTCGCTGGTTAAACAAACCTGTCAGCACTCTTTCTGCTCTTGTTAAAATTAGTAATTGAAAAACATGTTTTTTTAGAAAAATCTTTTACTGCATATTACAAACGTATACAATATGCATGATCTATCTCGAATTATCCGACAGGTGAAAATCACAACTATTCTCAGTAATCTCTAACAAATGTCTTCCTACATGAAAGTCTATTTGATACTTCCTTCAAGTGAAAAATTTATGACGGGGCTTTCTTACAACAATAAGTTTGTATTGGCGTGTTTTACAGGCAAAGACTCTTCCATTCCGCCAAAGAGTCGACTTCAGAGTTAATTCGACAGACATCTGCAACAGTCTCATACGCTCTGAAGAAAAGTTTCGTTTCATTAGTTTCATGGAATAAAAGAAAGAAAACGTTTAGCCTTCAGACTTAAATCAGCATTGTTTTGTAATTTTCTGCGATAAGTTACTATAATGGTTTCCCTCTTCTTTAAACCGAGCTATTATCCTTAGTTCCTACTCTTTCCATTATCAGAACGCTACTTGTATATTTATTTTATTCGTACTTTCATCGGGTTCGAAATTAATCCCGCTGCACCAAATTAAAACGCTGTTCGCATTATGTATTCAGTGTTCTCGTTTAGAACATACAAACAGGGTTGAACTGTAGTTTATCTCCTTCCTCGTAGATGAAAGATACGGAATGAAAAAAATTGTTTCACGCTTTGAAAACAGTCGTGTTGGCTGTATGGAAATAATTTTACCTGTTTTCGTTAATGCTTGGCGTACACGCAAGGCAAACTAGTTTGCGTGTATTGCCGTAGTCCTTCATACATAAAAAAGGTGACAGAAGCCATCATTTCATAATGGCTGTGGAGGTACGTTCACCAGAGTAAAATCGATTTCATGTTATGGCTTGTTATTTGTTGCTCGAAATATAAATCGAACAAATCTTAACCATTGCACATGGCCATCACAAATGCGTGCACTTTAGTACCTATTTAAAAACACATAAATGCCTTAAATATGCCCATATTGCATGATTGCAAATTACTCATGTTGAATGTTTGTTCCATTAATAGCAAAAGTTAGGGAACGTTTATTCAGTAATGCTAAAAGTAATTACTGACTGCGTGCTAGATAAACGATATAATTAAATAAATAATGAAAATAGCACTGTATAACATGTGCTATTACGTAAATATGTTTGTAGAAATAATGTTTGTACTCGCAGTGTAGATATTATCTTCGCAGTTCATCTTGACAGTTGAGGAAACTTTGGCATGTTCTAGCAACTCCACTGTAAAATAAAAAAAAAATTGTATGATTAAGTGTGAAGTGCTGGTGCTGTATCAGCTCTTGGATTCCGTGGGCCAGATAGGGATATATTCCTACTGCGTAAAGGTAAACGTATGTTTCAAACTATTTAAATAACACAACCCACAGAACTGTGCAAATTAGCATGCACTGTACCTGGACAGCGACAAAAATAGTTCGAACACAGCCACATGAGCACACCAAGCAAAATCTCTTTTTGCGTTTCACAGGAATCTATAATTAACTGTTGGTGTGAAGGTAAGAGTTATGCAGCAGCTGATGCCAATATGCTTCCGAAACTCATGGGCCAATAAATATTGCAAAAATAAACGGGACGTTATTTTCTTATGCAGTTACGCCAGCTGGGATCCAGTCACAGAAACAGATATGGAACTCGATGTTTGGGCTACCCCCGATCCTTCCAGGTTTCCACATGGGGACGTATCTGGCGGATGCGGAGGATAGGCTAAAGTGACACCATTCTTTCTGGTCAAAAATTCGAGAAAAAAGCAACGAAGTGTGAACATATGGATTATTGTAGTGCAAAATTCATGAATTGTTTCGTCACAAATCCAGATTGTTTATTTTTTTCGGACTGCTTCACCTAAGCGTTTTGTAGGTCATACTCCCTTTGATCGTTCGATCTTGAGACAAGAAGTCATACTTCAGTATGCCTTTAAAATCGCAGTACACACTGAACATGATTTTCACATCTGACGCACTTGTCGAGCATTTAACGACCTTGGCAATCCGGAACGCTTTAACTAGGGCGATTGACCTTTTGTTTCGAGTGTAACAACAGTAAAATCTATCTTTTGTTGCTCGCCTGTTCGGACATTTCTCGTTAGTTCTGCATCGTTCTTGATTTCATCTACCGACTCCTGAGCAACTTGCACCCGCCGTCGGTTTGAGTCGAAATTCGATAATTTTTCAACAAGTTTTGTTACGTCACTTTTCACACCCGAAAATATTCATGCTATCAGACAATCGACTTACCAGCATCATCGGCGACTTCTCTGATAGTCATAACCATTTCTTTCACCTTTTGCATTTTTTCCTCGGTTGATGATCTCTTGGCTTTTGGGCACTCCCACAATTTTCAGCATCTTCACGGCCTTCAAAGTGCTTATACCACGAGCAAGCCTTGGATTTAATGGTAACAAAAACCCACTAACAGCAATGTTTAAGATTTTTAAACTTGACTGCACTTCTTTCCGTTCTTATAGCGAAAAATAATATGAATTCTCTGATACTTTTTATACAAAATAAATAACCGTCATTACTAACAAAACATTTTTAGCACTTTTGGCAGCGGCAACAGAGGAAACATCCGACATAGCTAACACAGTCCAGATGCTTCTTAGATTTATTTACCAACGCAACAACAAATAAAATCGCCCAAATCGGCCAGATGTTACACACGAAATTACAGAATTTTCGTTCCTTTTTGAACACATCTTGCAGGTAAATATTTGTCTGAGGTGGAGCAGAATAACAAAAATTAATATGTAGGTTCTTAAGTATAAGAGGGTATGAATTGGAAGTATTACACAGAACTTCTCAGTTCCCTCAAAGCTCTTGGAACAATAGTTTCCAAACTTTCTTAGGTCATCATCCCCCAATGTAATTAGACTTTAGATAGTAACCCCCCACCTCTCCTTCCCCCCTCTTGCCATCTGTTGTCCCCTCCTCCCCCATATTATCGACAGTTTTAGCACCTAACTAAACTGTAGAATGAAAGACATTTCTTGGAACTCTTTTATTTTTAAAATGATGAAATATAAATGATATTTAGTTTATGTGTGCTCGCTCGCGTGCAAGTATATATATATATATATATATATATATATATATATATATATATATATATATATATATGTGTGTGTGTGTGTGTGTGTGTGTGTGTGTGTGTGTGTGTGAATTAGAATGAGTCACGAAGGAATTCGTGGTGCATCCTTCTGAGATAAGAGAACTAACAGTCCACAATGAGCGTAGTCACTTATTGCAAAACATGGTTCCCCTGCATTACTCTGCTCCACCGCGGCACTTGCCTGACCTGCACACTGCAACGCCATTTAAAACAAAACAGGTTCAGATGTGTGTAATATACTTACTGTCTGTAAATCACTTGACTGCTGCACTCCATGATTCTGAACTGGCAGAAATTGGACGGCTTGAGACTTTTAATGCTTTGTGTCTAACCACTCTAACAATAACAACAACACTGCGTACTGCACTGTAGTAGCCCTTATGTAGTTACTGCTGTGTCGTGTGAATTAATTCATTTACCTGTCTCGAAGCGACTAACGAAGCGTGATGGTGGGGACACGTACGAGGATACACTGGCACTTTTTGTCAGAAAAGATAGCCTCGCGCTCAGTTAGGACGCGGAAAATGAGAAATTGACCCAGAGGGATGGTACTGCGAGGCTTCCAGATAGGCCGACCTTGTGTTCGGCGAACACTTTACTCCGTAATCAGGAAAGAGCGGGACTGGCGGCGGCTTCCAGGCTTGTGGGCGACGCAGCGCTTCCTGTTAGGGTCGTGTCCAGCCGCGGCTGGAAGAGCATTAAACTTGCAGCCGGGCGGAAGGCGGCGAAAGCCTCGGATACCGGAAATTACCGATCCTGCAGCGCGGCCGGAGGAGAGCTTAAACATGGAAGAGCTGGCGCGCACGTGCTGCACGCACTCATCCCCGCTTGCCGAGCCGATGCGCACTTCGAGAGTACTGTGCGGGTACCGTTATCGATGCCCTCACCGACCATGTGCCCAGCAGCTTACCGTCCAGTATTTTTTGGTGTTAATGCCCCTCTGTGACGGATGGAGCACTGTCGAGTCTCGCCAACATTGCTTGCTGCAGCGAGCGCACCGAGTATGTAGTGAGTCTGAGTCGGCTCAGTTAAACATGTGGGGAAGGAGTCGCGCGGAAAGGCCACTTGAAATCAGAGTATTTACAAGTTGTACTGAACGGTATACAGGGTGTTACAAAAAGGTACGGCCAAACTTTCAGGAAACATTCCTCACACACAAAGAAAGAAAATATGTTATGTGGACATGTGTCGGGAAACGCTTTCTGTCCATGTTAGAGCTCATTTTATTACTTCTCTTCAAATCACATTAATCATGGAATGGAAACACACAGCAGCAGAACGTACCAGCGTGACTTCAAACACTTTGTTACAGGAAATGTTCAAAATGTCCTCCGTTAGCGAGGATACATGCATCCACCCTCCGTCGCATGGAATCCCTGATGCGCTGATGCAACCCTGGAGAATGGCGTATTGTATCACAGCCGTCCACAATACGAGCACGAAGAGTCTCTACATTTGGTACCGGGGTTGCGTATACAAGAGCTTTCAAATGCCCCCATGAATGAAAGTCAAGAGGGTTGAGGTCAGCCACGGAATCGGTCCGCCTCTACCAATCCATCGGTCACCGAATCTGTTGTTGAGAAGCGTACGAACACTTCGACTGAAATGTGCAGGAGCTCCATCGTGCATGAACCACATGTTGTGTCGTACTTGTAAAGGCACATGTTCTAGCAGCACAGGTAGAGTATCCCGTATGAAATCATTATAACGTGCTTCATTGAGCGTAGGTGGAAGAACATGGGGCCCAATCAAAACATCACCAACAATGCCTGCCCAAACGTTCACAGAAAATCTGTGTTGATGACATGATTTCACAATTTCGTGCGGATTCTCGTCCGCCCACACATGTTGATTGTGAAAATTTACAATTTTATCACGGTGGAATGAAGCCTCATCCGTAAAAAGAACATTTGCACTGAAATGAGCATTGACACAATGTTGGATGAACCATTCGCAGAAGTGTACCCGTGGAGGCCAATCAGCTGCTGATAGTGCCTGCACACGCTGTACATGGTACGGGAACAACTGGTTCTCCCGTAGCACTCTCCATACAGTGACGTGGTCAACGTTACCTTGTACAGCAGCAACTTCTCTGACGCTGACATTAGGGTTATCGCCAACTGCACGAAGAATTGCCTCGTCCATTGCAGGTGTCCTCGTCGTTCTAGGTCTTCCCCAGTCTCGAGTCATAGGCTGGAATGTTCCGTGCTCCCTAAGACGCCGATCAATTGCTTCGAGCGTCTTCCTGTCGGGACACCTTCGTTCTGGAAGTCTGTCTCGATACAAACGTACTGCGCCACGGCTATTGCCCCGTGCTAATCCGTACACCAAATGGGCATCTGCCAACTCCGCAGTGCACTGACTGCAAAACCACGTTCGTGATGAACGCTAACCTGTTGATCCTACGTACTGATGTGCTTGATGCTAGTACTGTAGAGCAATGAGTCGCATGTCAACACAAGCACCGAAGTCAACATTATCTTCCTTTAATTGGGCCAACTGGCGGTGAATCGAGGAAGTACAGTGCATACTGACGAAACTAAAATGAGCTCTAACATGGAAATTAAGCGTTTCCGGATACATGTCCACATAACGTCTTTTCTTTATTTGTGCGTGGGGAATGTTTCCTGAAAGTTTGGCCGTAACTTTTTGTAACACCCTGTATGTAGTCCACAAGTAAAGATTAACGAGAAGAGAAGCCGAGCCTGTTTCAGGTTGAGCGGAAGTGAATTTACGGAACCAGATGTCAATGTAGGCGAGTAATGGGAACACCTATTGTTAGAGCGGACACCAGCAAGCGAAACAATTTATATGCGGGGTTACTCAAAACCATATTCGCAATGAATTAATGTGAATGGAGTGTGGTCTCTCTGGAATAAAAGGAGACATGCGCGGAAAAATGGGCTGATTCTGAAATGTCAGATCTTAGAGCTAAGTGTTGCCATCTGTTGCTTGGTACGGGATCTATCAAAATTGACATTGGTATCACCCCTAAATATCACATTAGAATATTTACGGTTGAGACCAATGTCAATTTTAGTAGTTCCCGTACCCAGCAACAGACGGCACCACTTATCTCTAAGTTTTAGCAATTGAGGGTTAGCCCGGTTTTCCGCTCATGTCTCCAATGGGCTTTGGATGTGTGAATCACGTGCTCTTCGCTGTAGAGGTGAATGTCCTTGCGTTGATGTAGAACAATTTTCCAGTAGTCTGTTAATACACTCTAAGACAAAAAAAAAAAAACGACGCAACGAAGGAGCTACGCAAATTGATATTCTTACAGATATCGATAGAAAGCACAAAACTGCAAACGGGAGGGTTGAAAAAGCGTAAAGACACTCTATGGTTTTGAACGGTCCGTACTTGTACACAAGAGTAAAAAATGTAGTCGGGCTCTAATCCATGGTGCGTGGGGGGAGGGGAGCGCTATAGGCCTTCGATGTCCTATGTCCTTACATAAAGGTTGTTTTTTTTTTTTTTTTTCGGGGGATGACAACAGTGTCAAAGGTTGTGAAGAAAGTTGCCCGGATGCTCATTGCACTTCTAATTGTCATGTACGGCCGCGAAATGTGTGAGAATCAACGAAGAAACAGATACAATAGCCACACGCCCTGAGGTCTTTTCGTGTTGATTCTAAGCGGCGGTGTCCCTCGAATGTTTGCCACTGCTACCAAGAAGAAAATGGTGTGATTTCAACGCTTGACGTCGCAATTGTAAGCTCTATCACCGAGGCGTCTACAGAAGAGCGGAAATCTGGGTAAGAGAGAGTGTGGCGGCCTTCCCCTCGTGTGAACGTCCAAGTGACTCTGAGAAACGTTATGGTAAAATGGTGCGAATGTGACGTCGTTAATCCACCTTACATCTGACGTGATCTACTGAGTTGTGGCCTTTCTTTTGCGTGTGTCGTTATCCTCCTGTTTGTAGCGTCGCCAAAACCAAGGATGACATCACAGGGCGCCATGCTTTTGCACCTTTACGGAGGAAGGTCGTAGGCAACTTTGAGCCAAATTTCGTACTTCTGCGTCGCAATAGGAGACAGTTAAGGGGTTTCGAAAAAGTGATAATTAAGTTGTGTTGCGTAGTGTCGTTAGTCCGGTGAGCTAAAAAATAATGTTCGCAAGCTTTTGAATTTGTGTAGATTCACAACCTCCAGATGCTTAACAAACGTAGACATGGTCCGTGGTAGGCTGTAGTACGACGTTTGTGTAGTCTTGTGATTAGCTGATTTTGCCTAAGTGTCATTGTCAAGCACGCTTGGACCTCTGTATTTCATGTCATTTTCAGATCATTCTAAATTACAATTAAAAGGTAGCCATATACCGTCATTTTACGAAAGGATCAGCATTACAGTGACACCTTTTAAGATCGTATTCTGAACTTGGCCCTATGTACAACAACATGGTAACAGTTACTAAGTAAAAACTGGCCATATTCCGTCGTTTTACGAAAGGATCATTACTACGGAGAGACCTTTTAAGATCCAATTCTGAACTTTGCTCTGTAAGTTACCATGTTGTTGTACATAGAGCAAAGTCCAGAATAGGATCTTAAAAGGTATCACTGTGATGTGGATACATCTACATCTACATCTACACAATTACTCTGCTATTTACAATAAAGTGCGTGGCAGAGGGTTCAATAAACCACCTTCAAGCTCTCTCCCTATCGTTCCACTCTCGAACGGCGCGCGGGAAAAACGAGCACTTAAATTTTTCTGTGAGAGCCCTGATTTCTCTATTTTATCATGATGATCATCTCTCCATATGTACGTGGGTGCCGACAGAATGTTTTCGCAATCGGAGGAAAGACTGGTGACTGAAATTTCATGAGAAGATCCCGTCGCAAAGAAAAACGCCTTTGTTTCAATGATTGCCACTTCAATTCACGTATCATGTCTGTGGCACTATCTCCCATATTTCGCGATTATAGAAAAGGAGCCGCCCTTCTTTGTACTTTTTCGTTGTCATCCGTCAGTCCCACCTGATGTTGGTCTCACGTCGCACAGCAATACTTCAGAATAGGGCGTACAAGCGTGGTGTAAGCAGTCTCTTTAGCAGACCTGTTGCACCTTCTAAGTGTTCTGCCAATGAATAGTCTTTGATTCCCTCTATCCACATCATTATCTATGTGATCGTTCCAATTTGGGTTATTTGTAATTGTAATCCCTAAGTATTTAGATGAATTAACAGCCTTCAGATTTGTATGACTTATCGCTTAGCCGGAATTTAGTGGATTTATTTTAGTAATCATGTGTATAACTTCATTTTCTTTATTCAGGGACACTTGCCACTTTTTGCACCGTACAGATATATTATCTTAATCATTTTGCAATTCTTTTTGGTCATCTGATGACTTTACAAGACGGTAAATGACAGTATTATCTGCAAACAATCTCAGACGGCTACTAAGATTGTCGCGTATGTTAATATAGATCAGGAACAATAGAGGGTCTATAACACTTCCCTGGGGAACGCCGGATACTACTTCTGTTTTACTCGATGACTTTACCTCTGTTACTACGAACTGCGACCTTTCCGACAGGAAATCGCGAATCCAGTCGTACAACTGAGGCGATATTCGATAGGCATTCAGTTTGGTTAGAAGACGCTTGTGCGGAACGGTGTCGAAAGCCTTCTGGAAATCTAAAAATGTGGAATGAATTTGACATCCCCTGTCGATAGCACTCATTACTTCATGAGCTAGTTGTGTTTCGCAAGAACGATATTTTCCAAATCCGTGCTGACTATGTGTCGATAAATCGTTTCTTCGAGCCACTTTATAATGTTCGAATACAGTTTATGTTCCAAAACCCTACTGCAAATCGACGTTAGTGATATGGGCCTGTAATTCAACGGATTACTGCTATTTCCCTTTTTGGATATTGGTGTGACTTGAGCAGTTTTCCAGTCTTTAGGTACGGATCTTTCTGAGGGCGAGCGGTTGTATATAATTGCTATATATGGAGCTATTGTATCAGCATACTCTTACATTATTTTCGTAATGTGACGGAATATGACCACTCTGCTGCTGTAATTAAGAATGTTTTGAAAATGACGTGAAATACACATGCTACAAGTGTCCTTGACAATGAAGCTTAGTCGAAATTAGCTAATCGCACTATTAAATAAACATCGCATTACATCGTACTACAGATCGTGTTTACGTCTATTAAATAATGTTGGATTTCATGACAATTTTCTTTAGAGTTAAAGACGGCGCAACATGGATAAGGTAACAGTCGCAACTCCTCCTAGTTCAACCGTGGCTGCGTAAGGGGAAAGTTTTGAAGTGGAATTCTTGCTGTGCTCCCTGTTACCGCACAGGGATGATAGCACGTTATAGCAGGTCCTAACCGCGCTGCTGGAACCGCGGTGTCAGAAAGCCGACCGTAACAGTAAAAAAGAAGAGGACCGCCAGCATGAAACGAACTGCAACAAGCGGCCGACAACGACCGCCGGGATAAAACACGTCGCGCCGCCGGCGTTATCACGTGCGCGCATCAAACGCGGGCCGTAAACTGACTCGGGGGCAGGCCTGCCGGCCGCCGGCTGTGTAACTAGCAGCACTAAAGCGAGGAGTGCGTCCGCGCGCACGTTTACACGCTTTCCCGGCCGTGTTCTATTACAGTGCGCAACCAGAGTTATTTGTGTGGTTAACACCGGCCGGATGCTCGCGCCCGCAGCTGACTGCAAATGAGGGCCGTGGCCGGCTATCCGTTATCCGAGTGTTCTCCTAGATAAGTTGCTGCCATTTATTCGGGGGAAAGGGTCTGGAAAATTTTCTAATTTGGTACCTGTTAAAAAAAAATCCGAAGACAAGGTGTTACGTATCGTTTACGAGTCTCCTGGGAATAAGCGTTATTTAAGGGCGACGTGAAGGAAGAAAACTGCAGACTGGGGCGGGATTTTCGAGTTAATAAGGCGAGCGCGGGCGTCTTCTAGATTTACGGAAGACTTGACTGCACTAAGTCTGGCCTGGGACGTAACGTTTTATTACATAACTGAAGCTGACGAGCTTGGTTTCGTGATGACGTGATGCAGAGTACTATTTAGAACCGCCGTTGTGTGATGCTGGTATATACAGATGATATAATTTGCGAGAACTCCAAGAAGTAGTTGAAGAAGCCGTGTCAAAAAGAGGCGCAAGAAACGTGATTGAAGGGAAAACTAAGCACAATCTCCTACCTAATGAACGGTAGCCTAATGAACCACCATTCATGGAAATCCATATAAATTGAAAAATCGAAGGAATATGTGGAAAACACTGATAAGGAGAAGGGACAGGATGATAGGACATCTGTTAAGACGTGATGGAATGACTTCCATGGTACTAGAGGGAGCTGTAGAGGGCAAAAACTGTAGAGGAAGACAGAGATTGGAATACAACCAGCAAATAATTGAGGACGTAGGTTGCAAGTGCTACTCAGAGATGAAGAGGTTAGTACAGGAAAGGAATTCGTGGCGGGCCGCATTAAACCAGTCGCAAGACTCATGGGAAAAAAAAAAATAGTGGAGGGTGCTGTGCCAGCATTCCACTCCTTCGGCCGTTGTTAGTTTCGCAGACACGCTGGCCAATTAGCTATGGAGGCGGACGTAAAAGAACTGACGATCTTCTTTTGTGTGGGAGTGGGGGTCGTCAACAGTCTTCTGGCAGATAGCATGCGACCAGTCACAAATTCCTCTCTTGTGCCAACCTCTTCATCACAGAGAAACACTTACAACGAACGTCCATAAATTAGTTTTTGAGTGTACTGCAATTTGGTCTTTCCATACAATTTTAGGACCCCACAATTCTCTCAAACACCATGGAATTTATTCCTTGATTTCTTAACGCATGTTCTGTTAGCCTGTTCCTTCTTCTTCTCCCCAAAGTTTTCGACGTGTCCCTTTCCACGCCGATTCCGAAGAGAACCTCGTTTCTTCCCTTTCCAGACCACGTAATTTTCGACATCGCACTCTTCCGGTTTCCCCACAGTCACTTCGAACCATTCTGTGTTACAGAAGAGCATTCTCCCTCAAATTAAACCCATGTTTGACTTCTTTTGGGCAGAGAAACCCTCTCTGTCTGCGCTAGCCTGCTTTTTATGTTCTCCTTGCTTCGTCCCTGAAGTTATCTAAATCATATCATTTATACACGGCGGTTCATCAGTTAAAAAGTCTGGGCTGTTACACTGTTGATCGACGCACTGATGTAGTGAGAATTCATTGCGTGTATAGATATTAACCTGTGTCGTTTGGATAACCAGACACAATCAGCTATCGACCAAACAAAATTCTCAGTGTTGATGGTATAAACATAGTGAAACATGTATGGATAAAAAAAAACAACAAAAAACAAAAAAAACTGTATTTCTGTGTGAAGGTAGCCTTGCAAATCCTAGATCGGTTTCTGCAAACATGATCCATGAAGAGAAGTATAAGTACTGTCTAATTATTGACTTTTATATGGTGTACAGAAAACTGGCAGTGTTAAAAATCAAAAACTTTTCTTAAGTTAGGAAATACAGTATCCGGCTTTTATCATTCAAACGTTGAAGAGTACGCTTTCACATTGGACGAAGCCCTGAAATGTTGACTGGGTAGCGTATTTTCTCTACGAAGACGTTTTCGCGTACCTGAAACTTCAAGTATAAGGGAACGCTTGCTTAACGAGTGTGAGAACCTCTTATGTTTGGATATAAGCGAGTCCTTGTCGCCTTTTCTCACCGACACCCACGTCGGATGACGTAAGCGTCCGGTGCACATCTCCCAGCGTCACGCAGGTCGTGCTGGGCAAACAGCTGCGTCACGTCTGCGTGAAAGGATGCGACTGCCGAGAAAAGCGCTCCTGCTAATACCGCCATCTTCCTTTTTTCCCCGAATCACACGACTGGCACGAACTCTGTCTTATTTATACGAAGCCTTACAGGAAGGCCTTCATTCTCTCGTTCTCACTTTAGGTGCTGCTTCCCTCTCCTCTTTCTACAGCTTGCCACACACGTGCATGCAATCGTTTCGTTAGCGTAGTAACACTTCTGTGGAGCCTGGGGTTGTTGCTGGGGCAAGCAGCTTCTCGCAGTTAGCATGTAGGCACGCTAATAATAATTTTTGCTGTTTATCAGTGTATCACAGCGTGCCGCAGTCTAAAACACGTGTTACTATGAACTAGTTGTAATGTACATAGAAAGATTAGAAAACCGCTGCCAGTCATTTTACTAAGGTAATTTATTTTGCTCTTACCATTTTCAGGCCGGTTTGCTCATTTTCAGACGAGATCTAGGTTAGGCTGTAGTGTGGAGGTTTGATTTTCAGTTGATGAAGCCAATGAATGTGGAAACAAAAAAACCACCAGCAGTTCTTGAACTCCGTTAAATAATGTCAACACACTGCATCTCAGCCCAGTTGTCACAAGCTCCGTTTCCTACCCGCATCACGTTAGAGACCATTTAATACTTTCCTGTCCTCTTCAGCGTCACTTTTCCGTAAAGGAAAGGAAAGCTGGTGCTGGATAGCAAAAGACAGCCCTCATCGATGCAAGCTGTTGTGGAAACTTGAAAAATTTTTATTGTAGTAAAATAGGAAGGGGGAAAATACACTTGTATCTGTACACAGCCAGACTTAGACTAGTGAGGGAACGAGTCGACGAGTGGGAAGCGACCGCGGCACCTCCGTTCCCAAACTAGTCATACTCGCATAGCGTGAAGGAAGGAAGCCGGTGTAGCACCGACGTAATAGCGATGCCTTGATTTCTAAAGTATGCAACCCACAATATTGGACACGTATTCGCTCCGTTTCTGATCTTTAACGCACAGCCACAGCATAAACGTATCTCTGTGTGTGATATTAAATCATGATCCACAACGTGGCGTAAACGCTACGCTTTCCTTACTCCTTTTGTCCACTACTGGCGTGTGTGTACCGTCCACCTGCCGCTTTGGCGGCGTCGCCGGGCCATCGCGGCAGCCGCAGCCTGCAGCAGGCGACCACGCCACCCCCGGCCCTGCCCTGCTCTCCGCTCCTCTCGTATCCTATCCTATCCTATCCTAGCCTGTCCCAGCCAGCCGGGCCGGCGGCAGGCTGCGGTGCGCGCGCCCTGAGTGGCCCTGTAAATCATGCAGGCCGGCCCAGCTTGCGGTGGCCGGCCGCCGCCCCCGCACCGCCGCGCTGGTCAGCGCGCCCTCTGATGTGCCGCTGCAGCCACCGAAATCCAAACGCGCGACGCCAGGTGCGACCGGCCAGAGCGAGAGGCGCTACACCGCTGCGTGCGACGCCTGTGGGCGCATAAGTAAGCGACTGGAGCGGCACTGCGGTCGAAACTCGGCACACACGCGACCCACTGTCCGACAGCCTCCATTAGTTTGGACGTGCCCTATCCTGTAGGAGTCCCTTCATATCTCTATTTCGTAACCCAATGTGCTCATTTGCGTATCCGATATTTGTCTAGCCAACAAACGTTTTTTCACTCCTCTGCTTCCTCTAGCTACTGCTGGTAGTCTTAACACGTGACACAGCAATATATCACATCCTCTAATAATTCATTCTCCATAAAATGATGTTCTCACTTACCTACATCTCCATATATGCTCGGCAAGCCATTTTAAGATATATGCCAGAGGGTACACCAAACCAGTATCAACTCATATCTTTCCTACTCCATTGGTGTGTTGAGTGAGGTACCAATGGATCCCTATATACCTCCCATCTTAATCTCCTGATCTCTACATGATACAGCGCCGTCTGGCCAAAACTGTCGGGACACCTACTAGAGGGCTTAAATACAGGGTGCGTCGATCATTCGTCTTCGTGATGGCTAGAACAGCTGGGGACATTTTCAATGGGGTGCCTGAAAGTCTCCAGACGAATTGCAGTCCATTCTTCCTCAAGAGCTAAAACTAGAGAAGGGACTAATGTACAGTGATGGAATCTGGGATGAAGTCTACCTTCTATCTCATCCTAAAGATATTCCATCGGCTTCAGGTAGGGACCCTGGACAGGCTAATTCAGTTCAGGAATGTAATTGTCCACAAACCATTGCCTCGCAGATGCTACTTTATGACAGAGTGTCATACTGAGACAATCATCGTTTCCAAATTATTTCTCTGCAGTACGTAGTACACGACGCTGTAACATATATTCATACTCTTCGCGCATACTGTTTTGTTAAGCGAAATAAGAGGACCACACACTAACCGCCATAAACACCCCATGCGATAGCAGCATCTGCCCCATACTCCACTGTCGGCACTACCCACGATGACAAGTAATGTTCTCCAGGCATTCACCGACCCCAAACACTTCCATCCCGTTGCCACAGGGTATAGTGTAAGTCATCACTCCAAATCACTCGTTTCCAGCCATCTACTTTTCAGTGGCGTCACAACCTCAAGCCTCGCTTGACATTGGCTGCAGGAGCTGCACCCCATTCTGTTCAACTTCACACGCACAGTTACTATGCTATCTTGACTCCTGGTAGCACTTTAGAACTCACAAGTTACTTCTTAAGCTGACTTGATGAGAGTTTTTGTAACCACCCTCCACAGTGTTCGAAGATCCATGTCGGTCAGTACACGAGGTCTGCCTGCTGTCGCTTTAGGTGTGGCTGCTTCTTCGTGTGTCCACTTCCCAATGACATAACCAACAGTCGACTCGGACTGCTTTAGGGTTCAACTGCACCTGATGTATTTGTCACTCACTTAACCACCCACGTGGGCAGCGAATGGGCTCTCGTGACTGATCCGTTCTGCTGTCACTGCTTCTCTACCCATCAAACATTTATGGGACGTAATGGAGAGGATGGTACGTGCACAAAATCCTGCACGAGCATCACTTTCGCAATTATGGACAGCTGTACAGCCAGCAGGGGTCATTATTTCTTCAAGGGACTTCCAATGAGTTGTTGAGTCCATGCTACGTCGAGTTACTGCACAACGTCGGGGAGAAGGAGGCCACAGTCCAGTCTGTATTCAAATAACGGGTAACAGGCAACAATGTAATAAATAAGCAAACAAAAACAAGTAACCAAAAGTAACAACTATAAATGCTAATGTAGATGGCTCAAACGGTTCAAATGGCTCTGAGCACTATGGGACTTAATATGTGAGGTCATCAGTCCCCTAGAACTTAGAACTACTGAAACATAACTAACCTAAGGACATCACACAGTTTCATGCCCGAGGCAGGATTCGAACCTGCGACCGTAGCAGCAGCGCGGTTCCGGACTGAAGCGCCTACAACCGTTCGGCCACGCTGGCCGGCTTACGTCTGTCACTTCTTGATAGAAATGCAAAAGAAGAACAATTCTTTTCTGGAAGAAATCGTCACGGCCGACTGGACTTTTATCAGTATGAACCAGAACACACCACAGAATAACAAAGTACAGAAATTCACATGAAGTGTCAACACTTTTGAGACAGAATCGATTTCAAGACAGTGTGATGCACGAGATGAGCTACAACTAAAAGAAGGGTTTTCCTGATGGCTTCACATGGTTGTACGAACGTTCAGTCCATTGTATTCCGGGAGGGGGGGGGGGGAGGGGGAGGGGGAAGGAGCTATGAAAAACACTTGAAGCAACAAAATCATCACCTTCTCTGTTCTCTATGTTGTTTTGATCCAGTCTCGAAACGTTAGAGCCTGAGGGATTCTAAAGATATTACAGTAGTAAATAGCAATTTCATCTTCTGTAGGCTACCAATGAACAGCTGATGTATTTGCAACTTTCCAACATTTTTTTTTCCATTTTCTGTTATTTCGTGCTACTGTGTTACAAAATGTGTTCTTTTTTAACTGAGTTTGAACTATTTCAGTTTTTCGCTAAGATATGTATTATATGTAAGTCGACTTTTGTTGCTCCGATGCGAACTCCAATGAGTGCAACACGTCGTCTGCGCAGGCAACCCGTGCAGGCTCAGGGGCGGATCGAAGAACGAAGCCGGGCACGCAAACACTTTGGCTCGCTTCCGCTACCCGGCTGAGAGCGAAGACGAATCGCCACAATCGATTTGGGCGCATATTGAAATTGACGAGAGCGGCGCGGGGAGCAGCGGCAGCGCTTCTGCTGTGTGAAATATGGACGCCATCCGTCAGCGCCGGGACGCTGGCCGCCGTCTTACCAGCAGAGCACGTCGTTTCTAATTTCTGCGAGAAACTTGCCGCCGTTGCGGCATTAGGAAGCAGCTCCGCGTCGGCTGACTCGCGCAGGAGTACTACGCTGGCTGCGTCTCTGCGGCCCGTCCTTTAGAAGAGCGCCACCTCGGGGCGAAAAATTATCTAAAGACACAACAGCTACATCTTTTCTTCAGCAGGGGAGTGTGTTAAGACTCTGAACTTCATCGGGAAACTGTACCGACGACCGCCGTGTCACCCGCAGCAGCCGATAAGCATCACTGGATGTGTGTGGTGGTCTTCAGTCCTGAGACTGGTTTGAGACTGGTTTGATGCAGCTCTCCATGCTACTCTATCCTGTGCAAGCTTCTTCATCTCCCAGTATCTACTGCAACCTACATCCTTCTGAATCTGCTTAGTGTATTCATCTCTTGGTCTCCCTCTACGATTTTTACCCTCCACACTGCCCTCCAGTGCTAAATTTGTGATCCCTTGATGCCTCAAAACATGTCCTACCAATCGATCCCTTCTTCTAGTTAAGTTGTGCCACAAACTTCTCTTCTCCCCAATCCTATTCAATATCTCCTCATTAGTTACGTGATCTACCCACCTTATCTTCAGCATTCTTCTGTAGCACCACATTTCGAAAGCTTCTATTCTCTTCTTGTCCAAACTAGTTATCGTCCATGTTTCACTTCCATACATGGCTACACTCCATACAAATACTTTCAGGAACGACTTCCTGACACTTAAATCTATACTCGATGTTAACAAATTCCTCTTCTTGAGAAACGCTTTCCTTGCCATTGCCAGTCTACATTTTATATCCTCTCTACTTCGACCATCATCGGTTATTTTACTCCCTAAATAGCAAAACTCCTTTACTACTTTAAGTGTCTCATTTCCTAATCTAATTCCCTCAGCATCACCCGACTTAATTTGACTACATTCCATTATCCTCGTTTTGCTTTTGTTGATGTTCATCTTATATCCTCCTTTCAAGTAGAGCTGCATGTCCTCGGGAAAAATTACGGCTGTAGTTTCCCCTTGCTTTCAGCCGTTCGCAGTACCAGCACAGCAAGGCCGTTTTGGTTAATGTTACAAGGTCAGATCAGTCAATCATCCAGACTGTTGCCCCTGCAACTACTGAAAAGGCTGCTGCCCCTCTTCAGGAACCACATGTTTGTCTGGCCTCTCAACAGATACCCCTCCGTTGTGGTTGCACCTACGGTACGGCCATCTGTATCGCTGAGGCACGCAAGCCTCCCCACCAACGGCAAGGTCCATGGTTCATGGGGGGGATATGGATATGGTATGGATATGGAGGGGCATGTGGTTAGCACACCGCTCTCCCGGCTGTTGTCAGCTTTCGTCACCGGAGCCGCTACTTCTCAGTCAAGCAGCTTCTCAATTGGGCTCACAAGGGCTGAGTGAAACACGCCTGTCAACAGAGCTCGGCAGACCAGACGCTCAACCATACGAGTACTTGCTACCTTCAACAGCGCTTAACTTCGGTGATCTGACGGGAACCGCTGTTACCACTGCGCCAAGGCGGAGTATATGGCTCTGAGCACTATGAGACTTAGCATCAGAGGTCATCAGTCCCCTAGAACTTCGAACTACTTAAACTTAACTAACCTAAGGGCACCACACACATCCATGCCCGAGGCAGGATTCGAACCTCCGACCGTAGCGGTCGCGCGGTTCCAGACTGAAGGGCCTAGAACCGCTCGGCCAAAAGCGGAGTATACTGTGCCCTCTAAATTTGATTCATTCTGGATCCGGTTGAAGTCTGTGACAGTGAATACAAAGATTTTGATCTCAGGAAACGCCAAAAACTCTGTGTCATTATGCTTTTTACTCATTTAGAACACAGCTGCTCAGTGTTTATGCTTTTCTCTCTAAAAGTTTTGCATGGCTCTTTAACAAAGGATTTCGCCAGCTCTACCAATTGTTTAACCGAAAAAAAACTACACAGGCGTTGACCGTCTGTAAGATGCTTTCATCTAAGCAAATAGAGATCCTACAGTCTCGAGAGAGGAATATTCTGTTTTTCTTCTTGGTTTCTATCTAAATGCGTAGCACACGTACTGTGACAAAACTCATGAGATACTTCTTTCCGTGATTTTGACGAGCGTGAAAGTCTACATCGCCTAGTCACTTTAAAGATTCCTGTCGTGTTATTTTTCAAGTTTCTCTTCTCTCCTGACTTCGTAGCTAACTATTACATTTTCCTTCATCTTTCTTTTGTACTGTGAACGACTTAATCGTGTTGCCGAATCTTTCCCTCGAACAATTATCATCATCCACATCACCGTCATGTATTGTAATCTTTCGTACAATTCCTTCTGCATATCTGCTGATTCTTCACCATTTGTATTCTTTTCTTGTGTTAAATGCAGCCGGCCGGGGTGGCCGAGCGGTTCTAGGCGCTACAGTTTGGAAACGCGTGACCACTACGGTCGCAGGTTCGGATGCTGCCTCAGATTTGGATGTGTGTGCTGTTCTTAGGTTAGTTAGGTTTAAGTAGATCTAAGTTCTAGGGGACTGATGACCTCAGAAGTTAAGTCCCATAGTGCTCAGAGCCATTTGAACCATTTTTTTTGTTAAATGCATTGGAGCTTCCCCTGGGAGGGAGGGGGGCGGGAGATAAGGAGGGAGAGAGGGAATTGCGCTTAAGTCGTTTCCGATATTGCTTGCAATTTTGTCTTCGTTCAAATCTCTTCAGCGTTATACGGCCTCTCGCCCACCTGTATAGACCATTCGGGACTTTACCGTTGTAGGCGTTGTCGCAGGTTCTGCCTTCATTTTTCGTGAAAAACGCTAAATGCCTCAGCGTGTACATAAAAATAAAAAAAAACGTTTATTACCCCTCATAGATGCTTATCCTTCTCTGGAAAGTGCTGGGAGAAATGTACGACCAGAAGACATAAGAATATTGCATTTCCGAAAAGCAGGAAAATTTATTAGTGTAGTGGGGTGGAAATAGTCGCATGTGGATCTTTGTGAAGAGTGTTCCTGCAAGCATACAGGAAACTTACGGTCTTCTCTTCAGTATTACAGCTGCAAGACTCATAAATCAGTGCTGTACACGTCACCTTCCGTCAGCTGTTAGTTGTCTCCCACTTTTAAAAAATCTAAGTAATTGAAGTATGGCTGCGTCGATATCAGAATCCTTAAAGGAATGTTGCGACTGTCTTCTCTACGGATAAAATAATGAAAGCGAAAGAAGGTCAACCGTCACAGTTCGAAGTGGAAGAGAATCAGACTGGTGATTTACTGGTTTGGAACTGTATAACTCTGCAATGCATTTAACCAAAACAATCATCTCCAGTCTTACATCTACATTTATACACTATAAGTCATCTTACGGTACTTGTTAGAGGGTAATTGTGGCACCATCTGATCCCCCTTTTCCTGTTCCCTTCGTGAATGGGGTGCTGGAAGAACGGTTGTCGGCAATTCTCAATAATCGCTCGAACAAGTGTTTTGTAAGCCACTTCATTTGCTGATGACCTAGTTTCTTACGATTCTCGCATTAAATCTCAGCCTGGCATAAGCTTCTTGTACAATTAATTTCATGTAGGTTTTGGGCGGTTTGTTTAGGCAAAGCACGGGCTGATCCTCGATTTGCGTCTGAGAGAATATATCGCATATACAGATAACATATGGTAACGCGCGGGACAAATTTTACACGATTCACAGGCAGACGGCTCACGTGATTTCCCTACCTTACGACTACCCACCATCACGACTGTAGCATCACAAACGGCATCCGGCTGCAAAGTTAAATGATAAATAAAATAAACCAAATTCTGAAAAATCGTATTTTGTACCAGGCGGGATAAGCGCTGGTGAAAACAAGAAAGAACGAGACTGAAACTTCCTCGCAGATTAAAACTGTGTGCCGGACCGAGACTCGAACTCGGGACCTTTGCCTTTCGCGGGAAACTGCTTCCGAGCTCGAGTCTCGGTCCGACATACAGTTTTAATCTGCCAGGAAGTTACATATCAGCGCACACTCCGCTGCAGAGTTAAAATCTCATTCAAGAAGGAAACCGTTTCCTGGGAATTGTCGCAAATAATGTAATGCAACAGCAGTGGATTTCCTCGGCTTTTTATACGCAGTGCGTCAAGTTTGTTTACGTTCATGGCAACTGCAAGTCCCTGTAGCAATCACCTGTCCTCTGAAGGTCTCTCTGACTGTATCCGTTGCCCTAGAAGTGTCCATGTCTACATTCTAATTCTGCAGGCCACGCCGGTTGGCGGAAATTCTTTTTTAGATATAAACTGTGTACTGCTCTCTGATTCGGAAACCCTAGTTGACCTCTGCTCGATACAATATGATCTTGCTTTCGGCGTGATCTGCCATTGTTACGCAAACACAGACGATACGTCGTCTTTAGGGGCAAAACATTTGTTTGATTTTCAGCGGTAACGCTCTAACATCGGTGAAGTTTTTATTTGTATCGATGAATATTGCACATGTCGCGGGCACTCTCGTTCTCCGGCCGGTTTGTTCGGAGCTCTGCACATAGAGCTCGGCATTTCAATAAATAATCATACGGCCCTTTTGTTTGCTTTGGCCCGTGGAATTCTCGCTGCATAAACAGAGCGTGCCCTCATTTTACGACTGCCAGAGTTCGCCGTCACCAGTCCCGCCAGCAGGGGAGGTCTGGTTCAAAACCCTTCAAAACAAACATTGTCGCTAGCGCTAATATTTTCTTTACTGGGATTTTTGTGTTCGTACCATTTAAAAATAAATGGTTTCGCTGTAAACAGTCGTATCTTCGTTTCCGATCTTCCGCGATGGCTCGACGCGCGGAGTGGCGCGAAACCAGGTCAGAGGTCCTCCGTATCGTCCCGTTTTCCCTCTTACCTAGTTAAGGAGCGGTCGACTCGTTAAATTCCGTGGACAGGTGTTTGCTGCGGGACTGTGTGTGAGTCGCGTTCAGACGCTGCTGCGTTAATAAAGTATGTAAACAGAGTTATGAGGGAAGCCAAGCGCGCAGTTGTAGGACAACGGCACGTTATGTAAATAACTTGAAGTCCAGAGTGGTCATGTTATCTTTCTTGTTTATACTGTTGTATGTCTATAGAGAGGACAGGACTACGATATGTAAAAGTAGACAATCGTTCCATATTCCAGGAAGGTTGACAATCCAAATAGTTCCATCTCTCTCCTTCTGACGGTCGCCTGTGCGTAGTGATGTCGTTGCCGTCTCAAAAGCGCTTCTCCCTGTTGGTTAGTGGAATTCGTGGTAGACAATTTTGGCAACGATGATGTGTCCATTAAGTCTTCTATCCCCGAGAGTATTGATAATCTTCTTAAGAAGAAAAAATAAGTTAACTTACATTACATAAGTGCGGAGAAAGAGAACGAGTCCGGTCCCTTCAACGCCCACAAACCAACCAACCAAAGAAAACGACCGTATTCCTTCTCCTAAATAAATAAATGTCGTGTGACTAGGGCCTCCCGTCGGGTAGACCGTTCGCCGGGTGCAAGTCTTTCGATATGACGCCACTTCGGTGAATTGTGCATCCATGGGGATGAATTGATGATTAGGACAGCACAGCACCCAGTCCGTGAGCGGAGAAAATGTTTTCAAGTAAGTCACCAGTCTTGCCCAGTCTGCGTTATTTAATCAGTGTCTAATTTCCATAACTGAAGTTTTATGTCGCGGCAGTTTTGCAAAAACCTCATATTTTTATTCAGACATCTCCTGAAAAAAAATACGAATCTGTTTGCACTATTTTAGTATCGTGGATGGTTGAGAACTACCTTATCAAAATATCTGAAGGCAGTATCATGTACTTCTATGAACCTTAGGTGATTATTTCCACAAGCAGTTACGTATTCGAAAGAAGCCAGAAATTTGACTAAATCGACAATAACGGATAAACCGTTGCAACCTGTTTACATTGTGTAACGGTGCTGACAAAAATATAAGCGCAGGAACATAAGAGAATACAGTGGTGAAACTGAAAATGCACCAAATTTGCTTTAAGAAATAATTAGAAAGGTGGGTACACAAATGGTTCAAATGGCTCTGAGCACTATGGGACTTAACATCTGAGGTCATCAGACCCCTAGACGTAGAACTATTTAAACCTAACTAACCTAAGGACATCACACACATCCATGCCCGAGGCAGGATTCGAACCTGCAACCGTAGCGGTCGCGCGGTTCCAGACTGTAACGCCTGAAGAAACAATACATTAGTTATGTTTTCCAGGGTGTCCGACACATTTTTTAGACAATTAGGAGCAGGACACTTCATAATGAAATAAGTAAGTCCGTCGTGCATACATGGGATAAGGAATTAAGACTTATTTTGGTTCTTTGTTTAAGTTTTCTAAACGACCACCGTTTCTAGTAGACAGCAGTATTGTTGGTGAAAATATTCACTATATCTTTTAAAACAACCGCTTGTTAACTACAAAGAGAACATGAAACGTAAATATATTAGATATGATATCTTTGAGTGGGGACTAGGATATAGAATTATTGTTTCTGAGGTGAGAAGAAGGCATTAGCGTATTGTTTACATCCGGAAACATAGTAACTTTCTTGCTTCATTACTGCAGTTTATGTGACGAATCGTAATAAGGAGTGATAAAATATACATAGGCAATGATACAACGACCGAATGCTTTTATCGAAAATCAAATCGTTGCTGAAGTTTCCGTCATATGTTTCGATTCTAGCGGTTCGGAGAGCAGAGTTTTCTTTTCCAGGTTGGGGGAATATTCCCCGCCGGAAAAAGAAGAACTTGGCATTCTGAAACTCCTCTCGGGCAGCTGTTCCTTCTAAGCAGAACTCGGAATCGGTTTTTTCGCCGAAGTGTATCCGATTCTCGCCGCCGTCAAATCCAGTTTTGCAGCGGAAACTTCTTGGATTCAGCCTGTGGGGGCAGGGAGGTGGAGGGAGTGTGTGTTAGCGTGCGCCGCTGGCGGCGTTTGACCGTCCTCCTGCTACTGGCGACCATTGGTTGCAGCCGGCGATGAGTCTTCAGAATAATCGTATCCATAAAGCAACATTTGTCAGCTATTCAATCAAAGCTCTTGTGTTTCATCTTCTTCTAAGCAGATATTCTTTCTTCACTGCTCTGATATATCTGGTAGATGAGAATGCACATACTGTATGTCTCTTCCAAAAATCCTTGCTATTTCCAATTTTTTCAACATTGTTAGTACAAAGTGGCTCGATGGCAAAGTACTGTATCATAAATCTGAATCCACCGTTAGATTCCCAGTTGGTCCAATGATTACTTTTACTTTGCCTTTCGATATAAAGTCGCGCAGGAGGCCTGCGTGCATTATACGATTAACTAAGAGCGTCTTTAACGCTGCTTTAGGTCACTAAATAAAAAATATCTGCTTGCTATAAAAATCTTATTGACGCTTTTCGGTCATGGCCCACCATCAGAATATCTGAAGCAAACTTGATACAAAACATCGTGTCAAATGATAACCCTATTAAATCTGCGCAGATTTACCATTTGACGTGCTATTTGTATCGAGTTTGTTTCTGACGTTCTTACGATGGGCCGTGGCTTGAAAAGTGTCGATAAAATTTTTATAGGACGTGGATTCTTGTTATTTACCGATATGAAGAGGTGTCAGGGCGTGCTCAGTTAATAATTTTATTTCTTTCACTATTATCTCTTGCATATCCGGCAATAACTTGTTCATATAAAGATTTTAAAGTCACACTGTTCTCCTGAATCCGCGTTTAACTGTTGGTCGTCTCTATAACCGGCTGGTGAAACACTTCAAAGAGAGAAAGAAGACAAGGACAAACAACCTGCAACAGAACTATGTCTGTTACAGCACTGTGGTTTTCAAACCAACCTTCGCATTTAAGACAACTTCATGGTTTTCAAAATACTGGAACAAACAAATAGAAGTTATAAACAGCTATAATATTCTGTATAGACACAAGAATAATTCCATAACTACACCAAGAACAAACAGAAATATTAAAGAAGAAGCGTGATATAATATTTTTAAAACGAGCTGTACATAAAACAGAGGTCTCTGATTATGGTCAAATGAAGAAATTGGATTTTTTGGCTGAGAAACATGGGCTATAGGCAAAAATGAAATGAAATCTCTTGAAGAAAGAGGTCATAAAACCACCAACTAGGAAGTCTTGCAAAAAATTGACGAAGATAGGTCTTTTAGAAGAACAATAGAGCGAAAAAAGTACGAGTAGATTCTTCGGATATTACACACAATCGGTTCCCTCTAGACGCCCTAGGAGGAAACATTACCAGAAAAGATAGCTCGAAAAAGAGCACGACTAACTTTTAAAAGCAAGCTATACATTATTCAAGAGTCTCTAATTATGATGAAATGAAGAAATTAGATTTTAATAGGTCCACATGGAGAACTTTCAACATAACGAAAGACTGAAGAAGAAGATGAAGAAGACAAATTACAGCAACAGACATGACAAGAATGTGTCCTATGGCATTCGAGTAATATTCTTTCTTTTAATGATAACAGCAGCACCTCCTCAATTCCAGCTACACATGACCAAAACTAAACAGAAAATACCTGCTAACAGTAGACGAAACCCCCACGTTAATTGTTTCCCGGCAGAAAGTGCTATGTGTACCACGTTTTGTTATAGTCGTCCACGTTCTTCCACAGCACTCTTGATATATACACATTCGTTTCTATATAGCTTTTCATGTTCGTTTGTGTCTGTCGTGTGTACTAATAACTCTCATTTTTTTTGTTCACGTAAGAGCTATTTCCCTCGTTAAACATACGCTAATAACTCACTTTTTTTATTACGTCGTAAATGTGTCACTCTTGTTTATCTGTATCTTTTTTGATCCATATAACATGTATATCGTCAACGTATAGAAACACGTACAGCTTGCAATGTTCACTTAAATCCATTATCTAAGCCTGTAAATATTTTATTCTGTAGTTTAATGCAACTCACGTTAAAGATTGCAATGCAGCAGAGTGTGCCATCTAGCATCCTTGTACCCTTTGTGCTTACTTTCATTGTTTGCTCACTGTGAAAGCAAGAGTGTGTGTGTGTGTGTGTGTGTGTGTGTGTGTGTGTGTGTGTGTGTGTGTGTGTAAGCTGTACGTTATTGGAATGAAATTGTTGGCAATACTAAGGGGCAGTGCAGTGTAAAGCATAATTACCTTTTCGTTTCGAAAACATTTCGCCAATTTGAGCCTATATTTCCATTATTGCCGCCAGCACCAAGACCTTAGGGTCTAGCTACACATGGTACAGAATATAATGTTCCGGTAACACCTGTGTCTGAGTATCGAATTGAAAAAGTAACTGGCTGGATATTGTACAGTCGTGGACAAAACATGCGAGACCCCTCGCCTTTTCGTTATGCTGATCCGCCCAGCTTTAAAGTCTGCTACACAGTATAACAGGCAAGGCGACGAAATGCTACCAACATACTACGCACAGGCGTGTAATTGACGAACTATCCAAACTTTGTCAGACTGTTTTCAATCATATGTAAGACTATACGAGGGTTGGAACTTAAATAGTGGAAACTATTAATTCACAACCGATACAAAAGAGTTACATATTTGCACCTGTTACTGTCCTTCAAAGTAGTCACCAGCGTTGAGTAGAACCCGTTGCCGTTACACGCTAATAACAGCATTTTGTTATTTCGATAAAAATCCCGAATGATTGTCACATAAGCGGCGACATAAAGGTAGAAAATTCATGTTTTAGAGCCCAGAAAGCTCTTTGCAACCGAAACTGCAGATCATTTTTCCATTTTCATTGTGAAATTGCCGGCTTATTCATGTCTGGGGTAATAATAGAGGGCTGTTGTTGATTCAAATGGTTCAAATGGCTCTGAGCACTATGGGACTCAACATCTGAGATCATCAGTCCCCTAGAACTTAGAACTACTTAAACCTAACTAATCTAAGGACATCACACACATCTATGCCCGAGGCAGGATTCAAACCTGCGACCGTAGCGGTCGCGCGGTTCCGGACTGTAGCGCCTAGAACCGCTCGGCCACTCCCGCCCGCGAGAGCAGTTTGCCTGGTTTGTCTGCTAGCATAGTGAAAGGTGTTTGCTAGTGCAAGGGAGGTCTGGTTTGTTTTCGGTTCTAATCTCGATGGAGGCAGATAGGCTATCAGTAAAGCAATTTTTAAGAAATTCTAGCGCCCCCAATGCGTTTTATTGCTACATTTATTCTGTATTGGCGCCCTGTGGATGTCAAGATGAAACTCTTGTAGAATTTCATACTTGTTACTGTCTTCCTTTTTCCGTTTCTGTCAATAATTGAATTGACTTACGTGTGGCACTGAATGATTTTTAACTGAATTTCGTTATGAATCCTCACGCAATACTAAATTTGCACACTTTCATGGTAGGTCAGCAACGGTAATCCACTATGACTAGTCTGAAAGTTGACACAAACCGTTTCGCGGCCGAATGCGCATGATATTTAGCTAATTCGTAACGATCTGGGGTATTTTGTCTTACTAGAACAGTTTTGTTATCTCGATAAGCTGAAATTAATTTTCAATAGTACAGTCCATTATAATTAGCGTTTCATCTTTCATTTATATCTTATATTTACGTGTTGTGTTTAACACACTAATCAGCATTAATATAGCCTTACACATGATTGAAAACAGTCTGACAAAGTCGGATGGTTTATCAACTTCACGCCTGTGCACAGTATGTTAGTAGCACTTCGTCGCCTTGCCTGTTATGCTGTGTAGCAGACTTTAAAGTTGTGCGGATCAGCACAACGAAAAGGCCAGGGGTCTCGTTCGTTTCGTCCACGACTGTACATGCATAAACCGCTCGTACAGATTTTAATGTTTCTGCACTCTGAAAATTGGAAGAAAAGTATGTAATTCGTCCCGTGCCTAGCTGTCCCCCTATAGTCATTCCTTCGCACCAAAAGCCGTCGCCGACACCCGCCGCCCGAAGCATGCTTTCTCGGCGAGTAGACGAGACCTGGCCTCCTGGAAACGCCTGCACGTGGTCGCCTGTATGCAGCCAGCGACGCGCGGCGGCTGGAGACGTTGCGTCTTAACGTGCGCCGTTATGACGCGGGAGCTGACTGCGATGGCTGCGAAATGTACACATCTCGCGCGCTCCGGCTGCGCGTTTGCGCTGCCGGCGCTTATACTCCACTCCAGCGCAAAGGGTTCTCCAGGTCGGCGGCAGTGACGGCGGCAGGCGCTCCACTTTATACCGCCGGAATGGGACGAATATTGCCCGCCGCCTGAATGGTCTCTTTTGCTGTCGGAGGGAGTGTAATACATGCAATACTCCGGGCACACGCCGAATGGAAGAGTCTTCGCGGAGAGATCAAACACGGCAGGCATAAAACTTAACGCAGTGCCGTGTTCCAATTCCGACAAAGTAGTTCCGCCGCTTTGAAACTCTGGCGCGCGCCATCGAAGTCCGCGTTACCTCCCAGGGGCGGCGTGCCCTCACCCGCAGAGCTCCGCAGAGAGGGTAATTTCGGAACGCTCTCCACCGCAGAAATTGCTGTTATCTGCAAAGGCCGGATAATGTCCGTATTACGAGATAAAACTAACGTCGCGAGATAAAAGATTCCTCTCAAAGGGAAGTAATCACTGTTCTAAATAACTTTCTCGTTTCGGGTGGCTCTGCAATTGCTTTGAGCACGACCATGGTATATCCTGAAACCCGCAGTCTCTCTTACGTGCCAACGTGAGAATGCTCGAAGTTGTTATTGCTTAAATTTCCTCTAAAGGATCTTAGTAAGACGGGCTTTTTTTACACTTCCACATGTATGCGCGGGCGCGGGCACACACACACACACACACACACACACACACACACACACACACACACACACACACTTTATATACAAAAATACCCAGCACATTCCAGGCTTCCTCTTCCCCCTCTGCCAGCCGCGGTGGTCTAGCGGTTCTAGGCGCTCAGTCCGGAACCGCGCGACCGCTACGGTCGCAGATTCGAATCCTGCCTCGGGCATGGATGTATGTGATGTCCTTAGGTTAGTTAGGTTTAAGTAGTTCTAAGTTCTAGGGGACTGATGACCACAGATGTTAAGCCCCATAGTGCTCAGAGCCATTTGAGCCATCTTCCCCCTCTCTTCATCACATTTTTCTCTTTCCATATGTACCTCTTTCCCTCTGTCACAGCTCTTTCTCCCACCTTTATCTTTGTCCCTCTCCTCCTCTCCCTCTTTCTATGTCCATTTTCTCCTCCCCTGACTGTCTCTTCCTACTCCTTCCTATTCGACTTCCACCTCCCCCTCTTTCTTCTCAGCTGTCCCTGTCCACACTCCTTAGCACATTCTCATACTCTCCACACAACAAACCAGTCATGCAGAACCTCTTCACTCCCCCCCCCCCCCCACCATTACAGGAGCTACATGGTTCTAACCACCATGTAATCTTTTTTTTTTCGGGAAAAATGTAGTTTGTGTACCAAGTAAAGGTGCAATTGATGCAGTGTTTAGTAGGAGATGTGAAACATACATACACACATACGTCCCTTCATTTATAGTTTCTTGTTTGTATTACTTCTCTCTCTCTCTCTCTCTCTCTCTCTCTCTCTCTCTCTCTCTCTCTCTCTCTCTCTCATATATATAAACGATTGTTCCCCTTTAGGAGAGCGATTGAACTTGAATTCATAATTTCATCTTCGGATGTCTTTCTTCTTTGCTTCCCAAAACTTCCTCATCCTCTCAGAATGCTCCTTCTTCCGTTCCTCTGTCCATTTTTTACCAGGCTGACGCGATGTTCTTTTCCCAAACTTCACACTTGTGATTTTATGCCGGCACTCGGTGCGATCTTCGAGATTTTTTATGTTGATCTGCTGTAGATCCCTCTGGACTTCTTTCAGCCATTCTGTGCCACATTTACTCCTTGTTATAATATTGAATAATTTATTTGCTGTTCTGGAGTCTTCCATCCTGTAGATGTGTGTATAGAATTTGGCTCGGCGCTTTCTGATTTCATCTGTTACTATGTTGATCTTTCTGTAGAGTTCGTTTTGTGGTCTCTTCATCCAAATGCCATTTTTGTTGATTGGACCGTAAATCTTCCTGAGAATTTTTCTTTCCTGCTTTTCTATTTCCTTAATTTTTGAATGACCATCAATCACCATTGTTTCAGCTGCATAGATTGCTTCTGGTAGAATCACTGTTGTATAGTGCCTTAATTTTGCGTCTGTCGAAATGCACTTCTTGTTGTAATGCGTCCATGTTAGCTTGTAGGCCTTCTGGAGCTTGGTGATTCTTTGTTCATTGGCAATTCGGTTTAATCCTGAGGACTGTATAGTTTCACCGAGGTATTTAAAATGGCAGACTTGTGCAATTTTACCATATTTTGTTATTAAAGGGGATTTATTTTCTGGCTGCCTTTCCATATATTGGGTTTTTTCATAAGATATCTGTAGTCCAGTATTTTGTGAAATTTCATGTAGTTTTTCCACTGCGTGAATCGCTTCTGTTCTGTTATTGGTGATAATTGCAATATCGTCAGCGAAAGCAAGGCGCTTGACTTTAATTCGGTTCTCTTTCTTGATGCCAATTTGGATATCCTTTACGTGAGGTTCCCATTCCCTGATTATCTTTTCTAGAACAATATTGAAAAGGATTCGGGATAGTCCGTCCCCCTGTCGGACTCCAGATTTGATTTCGAAGGGTTCTGATATTTCGCCCATGAATTTCATTTTGGCCGTTGTTCCTGTGTCTGTTCTGTGATTTTTCGTGTCTTTCGGTCGATCCCAAATTCTTCCATGATTTTAAACAGGGTTCCACGGTCCACTGAATCATATGCTTTCCTGAAGTCGATGAATGTAACTACTGTGTTTCTGCATTTCCTCATTTGTAATATTGTCTTTAAACACCAGATCTGTTCCGCACATGAGCGTCCTTTTCTGAATCCGACCTGGTATTCACCAATTAGTGTATCTGCTTCGGATTCTATCCTGTTTAAAAGCGCTTTGGAAAGGATTTTGTAAGCGACTGGGAGCAGGGAAATTCCTCTGTAATTGTTCATGTCTGTCTTGTCGCCCTTTTTGTGTAGCGGGTGAATTAGAGCACATTTCCAGTCCTCTGGTATCTGCTCCGTTATCCATATGTCTGACATTATATGGTGTAATTTCTGCATAAGTATAGGATCGTTTAGTTTCCAGAACTCAGCAATGATCCCATCTTCTCCTGGTGCTTTGTTATTTTTCAACTGCTTGGCTATCTCCATAATTTCTTCAAGATCCGGGTCATGTGAGTCTGGGTGTGTGTATACTGGAGAAGGGAAAACAAGTTTTTCTTGGGGTGGTTCGCATTTGAGGAGGGAACTGAAATATTGGGCTAAGAGTTTGCAGTTATTTTTCGTGTTGGTTTCCAAAGAGCCATCGGGTTTCTTGAAGCACAAGCTAGGCGCTTGGTATCCCTGTAAGTTTTCTCTGAAAGTCTTATAAAAATTTCTTGTATTATTTTTGATGAAATCCTGCTGGATTTCCGAGAGTCTGTTGTTGTCATATCCCCGTTTTTCTTTTCTAATTATTTTTTAGGTCTGTTTTTGGGTTTTAAGAAAGTTCTCCCAGCTTTCTTCAGTTTTGTGACTGCTAAATTGTTTCCATGCAGTTATTCGCTTGTCGACTGCCTCATCACAAGTTGCATTCCACCAGCGATGTTTCCTGTTGCGAGAGGGTTGTCCTAATTTGAGGGCTTCCTGAATTTTCTCTGTTAGTTTCTTCCAGTCTGTTGATTTTTCCTGATTAATTTGCATGATGATTTTTTCTTTGTTGAGTCGCAGATATTCCGGATCTGGTTTGGTACTTTTGGGTGGCCTTTTTAGCATTCTGTTGGGTTGGAATTTTGTTTTTATTTTGGAAAGATGATGATCTGATTCAAAGACACCTTTGCGGGTTCTGATGTTTTGAATTTCTTTTATGTTTTATTTGGAAATTGCGACATGGTCTATTTGGTATTCACCCTGTTTAAGACTGGGTGATCTCCATGTGGTTAATTTATGTGCAGGTTTTTGAAACTGGGTACTCATTATTTTAAGTTTCTGCAGAAGTCGATTAGTTTTTCACCTTTCTAGTTGGTACGTTTGTGTTTGGTGTGGGGTCCAGTGGCATCTCTGAATTTTTTTTCCTTCCATAATTGTGCGTTAAAATCGCCTACTAAGATTTTCACATGGTGCCTAGGTACTTCATTTGTTGTTTCTTCTAGTGTTTCCCAGAAATTGTCCACTGTTTCAGGGTAGATTTTATTGTGGTGATTTGTGGTGGCGTGCACATTCATCAGAGTGTATGCTTTATTAGCTGATTTTACTGATAACAGGGAGACTCTTTCATTGGGAGACGTGAAGTCAGTAACGGAGTCGAGTACGGAAGTGTGTACGGCGAATCCTGTTCCGAAAAGTGGTAGTTTGTCTCTTACTTTTATGGCAGGTTTGCCCTTGTAGATCCTGTAATTCTCTGTGTTAAAGTGTCCTTCATCTGTGAATCTTGTCTCTTGCAGTGCAGTGATTTTCAGGTTAAATTTTCCTATTGCGTTGGTAAGTTGCTTTAATTTGCCTATTTTAGTGAGGGTGTTCACATTAATTGTACCAATAAAATTTTTACGTTTCGTTTTGAGAGTGTGAGGAGTTTTTGAGAAGCTCCGATTCTTCTCCGCATGGTGTCCCTGATCCCCCAGAATCCGATGATCAGGTGAATCCAGTCTATCGACTGGTGCCTGGGGTAGTGACTCTGTGGTCGTCTTTTCCATCATGCGTTCAAGTTGAATTTTAGTTTTTGTGGTGATCTCTGTTGAGACCATAGGTATACGACTCGATTTTTGAGTTCGAGAAGATTTTGTGCAGCCGCCTCAACTAGAGGAACAGACGCTGACCACTGGCCGCCAGATGCTGAACAGACACCACTGGGTTTATTGTTTTTTGGTCCGCCCTGGGTATTTCATTTCCCCAGTACCACCTATATCTAGGAAGCTTTCCCCTATCCGCCACCCGGGGGGGGGGGGGGTACCAACAACCCCATATATATATATATATATATATATATATATATATATATATATATATATATATATATATATATATATATATATATCTTTCTGGTTGTGCTGGTAATCCACACTCATCAGTGGGTGAATAGGATAATCCCTGTGAAAATCACCGTCTGATTTTCAGTTTTGAGCTGAACATATCCAGTAGACGACGGCTGCTCACCTTGGTTCCTCTAATAAGAAATATAATTATATTTATTTCACATTCATTTATCCGTATTAAATGATAATTACTGTCAACTATGTACCACTATTACAAAATTCTACAATTATAATTAGTGGCAATGGTTGCCTAGCAGCTAGAGATCTAATCTCGAATTATGTAGTTCCCACGCTTAATCCCAGATACGTTGTTGATTTTTCCTCACCCACTCGGCCTCGGAGTTCTCTCCTGGCGATAAAAAGCGGCCGGGGAGATGGGGAGACACCTTACTAATTATGGTGCCGAGGCGAAGAAAGGCTGTACCCTGCCGCCAATCAGAGATGTAGTCCTGTCACGGGCTTTCTTTTTACAATTATTATTAACTTGTTAGGTAATCAGCAATTATATTGTCACTTATGTAGATCACTTGTGTATTCACAATACTACAATTAGCACTATCACTACACTTCTTTCCTCTTTAGCCTACCATTTTCATGCATATGTTAAACAACTAAACTCTGACTTTTTTGTTGCCTCTGGATGCGTCCTGAAATTTTCGAAGTCAGAGGCCATTGTAAACTGGATATACTGAGCTGAAAACTGCTCACCAGCTGCGTTTGCATTCTTATTACAACTGCGTTATCACCAGATCAACAGTATAACTTTTCACACTATCACAAAGCAGGTCGCTATTGATATCCAGTTTTCATTCAGTGGTTCCTCTCCTCTCTTTATGTTCCTTCCTGAAGGTCTGTAGGCAACAGGCAATCGCTAGTCTTGGATGTGATACTTGTTACCCGGGCCGACTACCATTCCTGTCACTTCTTCACCATTTCAGCTTAAGCTTGGAGGACAAACCGTGTATGTCATCGCCTGTTACGGAACGATGATCAGGGTTAATCGACGTCATTAGAGACGGAACATAACCTCGGTTTGATTCAACGATGGGAAAGGAAATCGCTAGTACCCTTTTCAGAGGAACCATCCCGGTATTTGCCTGGAGCGATTTATGGAAATCATGGAAAACTTAAATCAAGATGGAGACACGAAGAAATTACAGACATGATTGAAATCAAAGGGGCAAATTGAAAATTTGTGCTGGACTAGGATTCCTGCTTACTAGGCAGATGCCCTGACTACTGAGCCGTATGGACGCTGTGGTCATTGCACCTGCACGAACTACCAAAGCACGCCTCCCGTCAGGCCCAACTTCTGACTTATTCACACACTACTAATGTAGAGTCTCTTGCCCACAATTCTCATTACTCGGGGCATTTCTCCGATTCCCGTAAGGGTTCGAGCCTGATGTGAGCATTGAAGAGACCATTGTCGGTCTCACCTTAATTATATATGTAACGTGTCTGTGTGTGGGTGTGTTTGTGTATAGTGTGGGTGGTGTCTGTTCTTTCAAACTCATGCTGGAACCGACAAAATGATGATAATGGTTAAGGGGCACTACGTTAGTAGTGTGTGGATAAGTTCAGAATTTGAGTCTGACAGGAGGCGTGCTGGGATAGTCCGTGAATTTGCAATGGCCGCTGTGTCTGTATGGCTTAGTGTTCAGAGCATCTACCTAGTAAGCAGGAAACCCACGTTCGAATCCTAGTTCGGCACAAATTTTAAATTTTCCCCAATGTTTTCTATCAATTCCTATTCGCAGCCAGTGTCTGTAATTTCTTCGTGTCTTCATCTGCCTAGTAAGTAGGAGACCCGAGTTCGACTCCCAGTCTGGGACAAAATTTCGATTTTCCCGGTTGATTTCAATCAAAGCCTGGTTGCAGCCAAAGTCCTGTGTGTCTTAATTCATCTTGGCTGCCAGATCAGAACGATTCGGTCATGTCCGAGAGAACAGCACCACATGTGTACAACAATCAGGATGGCCGGACGTGGATTTGAACCCCAATGCGAGTCCAGCCTGCTAACTACTGCGTCACATCGCTCGGCCATCGTGAATAAACGGGAAGAAGAAATCAAACGAAATGGAAAACACCATGTAAAGAGCCAGCAGAGGCCACGGGCACATTATACCAAAATATCCAGAACGATCTTTGAAATTTTGTCGGTGTGCACCTTGGTAACTGCGAGGTCAGCGAGGCGGGTTCCTAACCGAAGTGGACTGGTTTCGATTCCCGGCAGGTTTGAAGATTTTCTCCGCTCAGGGACGGTATTGCGTTGTCCTCACTCTCGTATCGTCGTAATTAAAAGTCCACTATTGACATGGGTGTGTGAGTACTTCCCGAAACCCAATAAATTAAAAAAAAACGGAGGAGTTAGGGTTATCCCTGTATTTACTAGGACGCCATCGATTAACGCGATTTAATAATACTCATACAGACTGACCAGTGCACAAAACTGGTGCCCCCGTTCGTGAGTTTAGAAACAGGGAGACGTTCCTCGAAAAGGCCGCAGTCACGGGGAGAATAAATGAGGCGAAAAAGGTTCGTTCAGCTTCTCAGGCATGAGACATGAGCGCCGCCGGCCGGCGACAGTAAGAAAGGCCGCCTGTCCGCGGCAGGGCGACGCCCATCCCCGGCGTCGCGACGCCACCCCCGACTCCGGACGGCGCCGGTTTTTGCTCGCCTTGCAGGAGCGTCTCTCCTCTGGGGGTCGGGGTGGCGACGGCGACGCCGCCCGGGAACTGCCAACTTTGCCACTGAGACGACTCGCGCCAGATTTTGAGCAGCGCTCATGCAGACCCTAGCTTTGTTTTTCATTCCTCCTCCTACCTCTCTCACTACAAACCCCACTACCCTGCTCACAAGGCGTTTGTTTGGTTTTTGGCTCTGTGTCGTAACAGCTACTTTTTATGTCAGCACTGACGCTTTATCTGGAGAAATCAAGAAAATGCTAGGTCCAGTTCTCAGTCAGACCAAGAGGGAAGATTGCGTCTCATCCTCCTCCTCCACATCGAGACAGTTATAACCGATGAAGTGGCTGAAATGGACGAAGATGCAGGGGGTTAAGAGGCAAGAAACCAGGGCGACATTTTTTAAGGGAACATTCTGGTTCGAATTCTTACGGTGGGAGAAATTTTCGTCGCCATTATTCGTCCAGCAAGGAAAGTACAGATGGTGGCGTACAGTTTCTGGTCAGCACAGTCCGATTTAAATTCGCTGGAATTTGACAAGGAGGGTAGACTGTTACCTCCGGCAGTAGTCTACTCCAATAGCAAGGTGGCACTGTATTGCCGTTCGTGTTGCACAAACCATTGAGCCTTCCAGATATCTAGTGAAACTTTCGTTAATTTCAAGAAAAAAGTACGCCGTCCCTAATTAAAAATTATTATAGATTACTGACAGGCTTCCACAAATTTCGGAGATTTATACCACATGTGAATTTCAGTTTTTTTAGGACGTGGAGGTCTTAAACTTCATATTTCTTACGAGTTAAATTATTACAAAACTGCAAGCTGATACAGGATGAGTCACTATTGCCACCAAGAATAACTCCGAAAGTATGATAGGAGCTGAAAAGTTTGTGGGACAAAAGTTGCATGGGACAACGGGGGCCATAATATGACGTTGGTTTTATTTTATTTTATTTTATTTTATTTTTTTTGCTAGGTGGGGTCGCTTCATTCCTCTTAATCTGAAATTGAGGCCCTCAGCAGAATTCAGTCCGACGCATGCAATCCATACCAGTTAATTCTTGGTGGAGACTGATATGGTAAGGAGGATATTTAGCGCAATGCAGAACACGAACAACACTACCCTGGCTCATGCCAGATTCTCTTGCGATTTGACGCGAACTAACAGAAGGATCTTGAACCACAGTGGTAAGAGTACCAATTTCCGTTTCCTCGGTAGTGACTTTCTTTTGCCGGATACATTACCGATGCGTTAAAGATCCAGTTGTTCTCAATTTATCATACACGTGTTTAAATGTACGACGTGATTACGTTGAGGATATCTTTCAGCGTATAAGTCTCTAGCTCTCAATGAATTTCGTTGGAATTCCCCGTAAATGAGAAGCATATCGACTTGTTCTTCGAAGGAATACATCATTCACATTCGCTTGATACGACGATACTAGTCTTACCGTTCCTATTAGTGTTGTTTTGCGAAACCATCGAGTGGTGTTTACATGTCAATTGCATGTTAGATGGATACACCGTATTCGGCGAATATTTACTATTTGCACGATATACGAGAGAGAATTATCAGAGTATGTGCTTCGTTAAGTGCCGAAGTTTTGAGGAATACCACTCAATCCATGATAAGAAGATTGCAGCACTGCATTGATACCAGTGGTCATCACTTGGAACACCTTCTTTATATGGGCGTTCATGCCACCTTCTTGACCTTCGTTGATCTTCAAAGACCTTACTGTTACTTATCATTGGATTCGTCTCGATAGCCGCTATCGGAAAATAAGTAACAAACTACAGCATATCATAAAAAAAATTGACCTTCATATCTCTGACGCGACCTCACATAGCAACAAAAAAGCCGTCATATTAAGGCCCCCGTTGTCCCATGCAGAGTTTGTCCGACAAACGTTTCAGCTGTTACCATATTTTCGGAGTTATTCTGGGTGGCAATAGTGAGTGACTCACCCTGTATATAAACGGTGACAATTATTGAACTATATGAAATAAAACCGCTATGACATCTGAACGGTTTGCATTAGGACGTTCAAACTGCACGGTTGGCCGCGGAGCATGATGGGAATTAGTATGGTTGCTTTAGCGACGAAGCCCACTTTCATTTGGATGAGTTCGTCAGTAAGTAAAATTGGCACATTTGGGGGACTGAGAATCCACATTTCGCAATCTAGAAGTCTCTTTAGCCTCAATGGGTAACTGTGTGGTATGCAATGTGCAGTCACGGAATAACTGGTGCGATATTCCTTGATGGCACGGTGACTACCGAACGGTACGTGAAAGTTTTGGAGGATGATTGCATCCCCATTATCCAGAGGACCCTGATTTCGATAAGATGTGGCTCATGCAAGACTGAGCTCGACCCCATCGAAGCACGCGAGTGTTTGGTATCCTGGGGGAGCACTTCGAGGACTGCATTCTGGCTCTGGGGTACCCAGAGGCTACTGGCTTGGGCCTCTATTGGCCGCAACGTTCTCAGGATCTGAACTCATGCGACTCCTTTTTGTGGAACTATATTAAAGACAAGGTGTACAGGAATAATCCCGAAGCTATTGCTAAGAGGAAAACAGCCATTCAGGAGGTCATTGACAGCATCGATGTTCCGACACTCGAGCGGGTCATGCAGGATTTCGCTGTTCGTCTGTGCCACATCATCGTCAATGATGGCAGGCATATTGAACATGTCACAACCTAAATTTTAATATCTGTAGTGACGTTTAGATGTTAAATAAAGTTTTTTGTCATATAGTTCAGTAATTGCCACACTGTATCAAACTCTGTGCGATAAAAAACTCGAAAGATGCGGTTCCAAGTGAGGTACTATGGTTACCTACAGAAAGAAAAATGTGTTTCAACCACTTCAGTTATTTTTTAGGTTAGCGTGATAAGGCCTAAACTATTTCCAGGGCTTGAAAATTTCTGTAGTTAAAAAGAATGGCTGTACTTCGGGCTTAATTGATAATAAGAACAGAGTTTTTAAATGCTTGGTAGCACTATCAAAATCCATACAGTACGTGAATTTCAATTTCCTTTTTTTTTTTTTTTTTCATGTGAGTTTTGTAGCAGATGATGCCTGTAAAGCTATTTTTAACCGACGCTGGGTGCTATGGAGGCCACATCCAGACATTACTTGTCGCAACAATGTCGTAATTTGGGACCTGAAACGTCAGATACCAGCTAATTTAAACCGGACTGTGCATATAGCTTATTGCTGCCAAATCGAGGACCTCTTGCACAAGGAGGAGAAAGTGACTTCGCAATGATTATTCTTAGTTGGAGTTGTAGTTCAGGGAAGGTAACTGCGTACCAAAATTTTTGGCTACAGGTAGGTTCAAAATAGCGGGGAGGAGCTAAAAAGGTGAAGAGAGAGATAATTCATGGTCTTAGACTTGTATTACTGAGATCCATATTGAAATACCGTAGTTGATGTACTTTACTCTTCTTTGACTCATCTCCCCTCTTTCTTTTTTAATAATATTAGTCTGTCATAAAGTTACTATATTGAAATCTATTTGACTTGTTTTTCTGTTTTTTTCAGGTAAGTGATCCTGTTGTCGTAACCAACGTAGCCAAATTTTGTGAGTACGCTGTGTTCAAACACATCAACAAAAATGTTACGAGATTACATCATTGTCTGCTAAATGCTCTTCTTGGCAGCTACAATTGGGTATTGGCAAGTGTTAAAATATCTGATAAGTTTCCGTCTTTGAACGGTAAAAAAGTGCAACGATCAAAATGCCTTTCTTTTTTGAAACACTATTAAAACATTAATCGCGCCGCATGACCCTGTTGTTGATGTCTTGACATTCATCTTTCCTCGAGTGGTAGGGGATCATACTTGATCAAGAAGTCACATTCGTCATTACTCTGACATTTCTTCATTGTATGAAAGCTAGTCTGTGCCGATGTATATACTGTTCCAATCACACACGGTACTTCAACCGGCAAAGTCGTCGAAGAAGACCTTTATAACAACAGGTAAAAATTTAGCATCTGCATTAGATACATATCCTGAGTGTTCATTTGTTAATGAATCGACCTAAATCATTCCCTGTTGTTACTACTTAACCGAACTTGTATTCCTTTTGTAATGACCCAGTCGAAGACCCTATGTTAAACAACCAGTTTTTCATTCTTTTTGCTCTCTTGTAGAATAAAGAGTGTCAATATCTGCAAACATATAAATAAATCATTGTGCAGAACTGTTCATCATGAGCACGTTGTGTATCGTAATGTCACAAGTTTTTATAAAATGGTTAAAGGGGAGGGAGGGACTTTATTTTACCCGTCTTAATGGTGGTTGAGTTAACTGGATACGTGGATTGAAGTACCTGAGGAATTACAGCAACCAGTCACTTTTTATATAACTTTATTTGTATCAAGATTCGTTTGGGACTTTTTCCCATCATCAATTGACTTGATACGTTTATATCGTCGTGAATAGGTTCTTTGGCTGATAAAAACTTTGTATTGACGGAGATATAATCATATTATGCCATCTGAAGTTGGATGAAAACCCAAGCCGCATCTTGGTATGAATACATCTATGCAACAAAGTGGGTGGTTGACGTATTTCTTCAAGTAAAGTAAAGGAAGAATAGAGATCCGTCGACGGTGATGTCATTAGAGATGAAGCATGGGCTATGATTGCAGAGCCGTGAGGAGCGAAATGTTCGTGATGTATTAAAAGGAATCAATCTGGTATATGGCTAAGCGATTTAGGGAAAAGAAAAAAAAAAGCTAAATAAGAATTTTAAACGCCGTCTTCCCGAATGAGAGTCTTAACACTGCGCCACTTTGCTTGTTTGGTCTACGCAAATGGCTAACAGGCCTGATGACAACGTTGAAGTGCAGTGTTCTGTCATTGAAATGTTCTCCCTTATTTACGTTCAAAGAGATTAGCTTCGTGGGAAGATTAGTTTTTGAGTTCCACGCATAATTCGTGAGGATTTTCCACATTAATTTGTGGGTTTTTGTTTCTTTGGTATTTGTATCAAAATGCAGAAAAGGTTTACTTTACGCCACAAAATAATCTGCGAATTACGACGACAGTTGAATAACAGCTTTCGGAAAAATAGGTACCTGTCTATGAAGCATGCAATAGTGAAGTCTGCAGTAGAGAAATGATACAGATATGTTATACGGTGAAATCAGTCGCTTAAGATTGCTCATTACCTCTTTAGATGACATCATCCTCGTACGTTTATGTCTCTCTCTGTTTTGTCGTGTTAGGCTTTATAGTTGCTGACACATGTTTGTTGTCTTTCCATGCTGCCCTAAATGCACGGTTTGCCATGGAAAATACGTTTGATCATTGCTTATTGTGTATAACGCAAATTTATCGCAAGTTATAAGCTATCTCTAGAAAATCATTATTTTCGTAACTAAGCTTTTGCAAGCAATTTAAGACGAATGTTTAACATTTATGTGTAAAAAAGTATTTCAAGTCACGTTTCAACGTCTTCCAAATTCTTCATTTTGGTTTTGCAACTGTATTGTTATTTTGTGAGGAATCTACGAGTAATTTCTTGCAGTTATAAAATGCCCATTCACATGCAGTTTTGCTCCTAACATTCTACTGAAAAAGGTAGTTAATTACTTATGGAACTAAAATCCTACATGAAAGAAGCTAAGATCATACCTTCTCCCCACATAGCATATCCGTAGTTTCCCAGATGATTCAGGCGAATCCTTCACAGAGCTAAAGACAATAGACAGTAACTACCCACACCATTACGCTTTACTATGTTACCTACATCCAACAGTGAAAGGACCAAACCGCCAAGCCGCACATTCTTGAATGACGAGATACGGCTGGTCTAGCATTCCATTAAGAATATCTGGACTATCTGGCTATTTGCTTTCCAGAAACCAGTCAGTAATTTCTGGGTGAAGTTTGCACTGAATTATGATGCAGCAATGGTTTGGATACTATCCATTTTAATGCGAGCTTTCTTGCGAAGCTGCAATTTCTTTTTATGGTTATCTTTCTTGAAACATTCTCTCTAACGTGACCTTTGTTGGACGTACCGCTCCGCAAGCACTCATTAAAAAACGGCTCATCCTTTTTACGCACTTCGTGGACTTTACACAGTACTCCAATGTGCTCTAGTGTAAGGGGCAGAGAGTATGTCGCTACAGGGACTTGAGCAAATCTGCCGAAAGGTGAGTACTGTCGTACGCTTCGACGTTTCCAGATCCGTTTTAACCGACTGTAGGGTTGGACGATTCTTGAAAGGACAGGGGTCATGCAAAACTCACTGTGTTTCTTATTCGTGCACAATGGTCCCAAGAAATACATACGGTTTTCAGCATGAGAAAGACGCGACTCTGGAAACTAGCCCGAATTACCACTAAGTAAAGACGGAACGCACAAACCCACTTACGAATATTTTCCTATGACAAACCTCCGTGCTTCAGCTTTGAGAAAGGTCTTCTTTTAATTTATTTTTGTTCCATTCTTCCGTTATTAGCTCGGACCAAGTTTTTACATATCCTTTAACTAATTTTAAGGTTCGCAATTGACTTTGATTACTGCTTGGTTACCTATAGTTGTCTTTCCATCAGTCAGATTTCTTTCTTTTCTCAATATGAATGCCGCTGCTAAAAGATTCTGTTTGATAATTTTGAAACACAATTAACGTAAAATGAGTAGTTTTTTGTTGCTCCAGGATAAATTATACTAAACTCAACACATGCAACAATCTAATATGTGCCACGGTTACTGTCTGTACTTCCATTCTGAAACTTTGTATGTAATCATGTGAAACACATTTCCCTCAATCTTACCTACGTCATTGTTTTCCACACAATTCTGTCCGCAACACGAGCCTCAGAAAACTTTGAAATGTCACTGTCTGTGAACAGTATACATCATACTTCCTCGTTTTTCAAAACCCGACAACGACGACCTTCCTGCAAAGACTCAAACTGCTCGCATCTTAAATGTTGAAATAACTTATCTACATTTGCGCTCCAGAAAGGCTTATCTCCTCTTGCATTAGCTTGGAGGTCGATAGTGACTAGCCAGTCAGTGAAGTAATAAGTAAGGCAATGTGTAGAAAGTAAATTACAGGGTATTTGAAAGTCTTTGCCTCAAACTTCTAGGGGTAATAACTCATGTGAGGATAACAAGTTTTGTTGGAGGCAAAATTGTAGTAAACGCTGTGCGGCGACGTTAGGCGTCCTTTTGTTTTAGTTATGCCACTGAGAGGCAGCGGTCTATTGGCATTATGTGACGTGCATATTAGAGATCAGAAACGGAGCGAATCCGAGTCTTGTGTTGCGGGTTGCGTACTTCACAAATCAAGACGCTGCCTTTAATAAATCAGTGCTGATGGGCGTCCTTCGTTCACGCTGTAGTTCCCAGAGTATGACGAGGATGAGAACTGTGGGGTCACCTCACTCTCTCTTATTGAAGCAGGCAGGGGTGTAAGGCTATTAGCGACCTATCGTTACTACTGAAGATGAGTACACGATATAGCTACCGTAAACTAGCAATGAAAAGGTGAAAAGAGCTACTGTCGGGATCAGACGGCCTTTAACGAAACTGTGTTTTGCGAGACGGTAGAGGGTGTAAGACGAAAATTAATTGGTACAAAGTACGTGGTGGCAAATGTGTTAAATCAGGGGAGGAGTGATATCTGGAATACGTTTCCTAGCCAGCCGCTGTGGTCGATCGGTTCTAGGCGCTTGAGTCTGGAACCGCGCGACCGCTGCGGTCGCAGGTTCGAATCCTGCGTCGGGCATGGATGTGTGTGATGTCCTTAGGTTAGTTAGGTTTAAGTAGTTCTAAGTTATAGGGCACTGATGACCTCAGATGTTAAGTGTCATAGTGTTCAGAGCCATTTGAACCATTTGAATACGTTTCCTGCTGTAGTCCACACTTCAGACGAAAAACGTATAAGATTCGTCCAATGCCAGAAGGCCAGCCATCTTGCTCTATGAAGTCATCTGTCACACCTAGACGTGTCTGCAGCTAGTGATCTAGCGGCTAGCATTGCTGCGTGTTGATCACAGGGTCCCAGGTTCGATTCCCGGCCCGGTTGGGGATTATTTCTGCCCAGGGACTAGGTGTTTGTGTTCCCCTCATCATTTCATCATCATTCATGACACTGGCTAGATTGGACAGTGTAAAAAATTGGAATGTGTAAAAATTGGGACTTTGTACAGGCGCTGATGACCGCGCAGTTGGGCGTCCCACAAACCAAACATCATCATCACACCTAGGCGTCTGATCTACATCTACATCCATACTCCGCAAGCCACCTGAGGGTGTGTGGCGGAGGATACCTTGAGTACCTCTATCGTTTCTCCCTTCTATTCCAGTCTCGTATTGTTCGTGGAAAGCCGGCCGCGGTGGTCTAGCGGCTCTAGGCTACTGCTACGGTCGCAGGTTCGAATCCTGCCACGGGCACGGATGTGTGTGATGTCCTTAGGTTAGTTAGGTTTAAGTAGTTCTAAGTTCTAGGGGACTGATGACCACAGATGTTAAGTCCCATAGTGCTCAGAGCCATTTGAACCATTTTTTTTTGTTCGTGGAAAGGATTGTCGGTATGCCTCTGTGTGGGCTCTAATCTCTCTGATTTTATCCTCATGGTCCCTTCGCGAGATATACGTAGGAGGGAGCAATATACTGCTTGACTCCTCGGTGAAGATATGTTCAATCCCGTCTCCGGCCATCCTGATTTAGGTTTTCCGTGATTTCTCTAAATCGCTTCAGGCAAATGCCGGGATGGTTCCTTTGAATGGGCACGGCCGATTTCCTCACCAGAGCTTGCGCTCCGTGTGTAATGACCTCGTTGTCGACAGGACGTTGAACACTAATCTCTCTGAAGGTATGTTCTCGATACTTTAACAAACCGTGCTACTGAGCGTCTCTCCTGCAGTCTTCCACTGGAGTTTATCTATCATCTCCGTAACGCTTTCGCGATTACTAAATGATCCTGTAACGAAGCGCGCTGCTCTCCGTACGATCTTCTCTATCTCCTCTATCAACCCTATCTGGTACGGATCCCACACTGCTGAGCAGTACTCAAGCAGTGGGCGAACAAGCGTACTGTAACCTACTTCCTTTTTCTTCGGATTGCATTTCCTTAGGATTCTTCCAATGAATCTCAGTCTGGCATCTGCTTTACCGACGATCAACTTTATATGATCTTTCCATTTTAAATCACTCCCAATGCGTACTCCCAGATAATTTATGGAATTAACTGCTTCCAGTTGTTGACCTGATACATTGTAGCTAAATGATAAGGGATCTTTCTTTCTATATATTCGCAGCACATTACACTTGTCTACATTAAGATTCAATTGCCATTCCCTGCACCATGCGTCAATTCGCTGCAGATCCTTCTGCATTTCAGTACAATTTTCCATTGTTACAACCTCTCGATATACCACAGCATCATCCGCAAAAAGTCTCAGTGAACTTCCAATGTTATCCACAAGGTCATTCATGTATATTGTGAATAGCTACGGTCCTACGACACTCCCCTGCGGCACACCTGAAATCACTCTGAACACTCTGTAAGTGAATCACGTCCCACACGAGAGTACAGTCTTCTCACACACTGGTCGGCAGCGTCCGCGGTGGAAACCAACGCTGATCCGTGGGAGTTCCTGTGCGGGCCGGTAATCCACGACACCTCGGCTACAAGCATTGCGGATTTTTCCGCCGGCCAGCCGCGGAGCTGCAGTTTTAGCTGGGCGGAGCGAGCGCACGCCGCTGTAGGGACAGCTGGCAGCGCACGCGGCATGCGCTGTCAGCGGCGTCGGCTTACACAGACGTTTCCTCCTCCCGGAAATTTCGCGAGTGTGTTCCCGTGTCGCCACTCTCTGGAGCCTGCGGTCCGCGGCCGCTTAAAAGGGGGCGCTAATCGACGCCACGAAAGCTGGCGCGACACCCGCTGCGGGCAGGCGAATAAAAGAGGGGAAAAAAGACCGAGCTGGCGGGGGTGGATGTGGGGGTGGCAGGTCGCTAATACCCGCCGGTAGTCCGGCGACGGGGCGATCCACAGTTTCCGCACCACCGGACGTCAGCAGCTTAACTTCACCCCCCGACGGCCGACACTGTTCTCTCTCTCCTCTCTCGTGGGAGAGGGGGTCTTGGGGAAGCGTGTTTTTTATACCCTTGTATTCTTTTTCTGGCAGCTTAAAATTGCTCTTTTCGAATATAAAGAGCCCTCGCCCCTCCTATTCCCTGTCTAATGTAAGTTTTTTTTTCACTCCGTTACGTGTAATTAATTAAAATTTTCTAAACGAGCACTTCTCCAAGAGGCCACCGCGGAGGGCGAATAAACGCCAAGTTTCGCCTTCCCCTTTGGTGGCACACCGCTGGGCGGTTTGGGAGGAGTCGCCGAGATCGGGAACTGTTGCCTGTTGGTGGCACAGATTTAAAACGAAAAACTTTGTCGTACGGCGCGATTCCGGATCGCTGGGCGCTTTTTCATCGTTCCGCAAACTGCTTCTCGCCAGGAACAAACCTAATGACTGGGGTTATTTTTCCCCGAATAAGCTACAAAATGCACTCTTTATACGTTAACTCGCAGACCATTTCCTGTAGTTTATCACCACAGCGCATAAATTACTTTCGGAAGCATGGCGCATACTTATTAGTGCTAATAATGATCTACGGATCTACAATCAAATTCCGCAATAGCTATAGAAAAAACGGGACCCTTAAAACCGATACCGATATTTTCGTATTGAATAACGTGTATTTTTCGGTGTTTGCTTTGTCTCGGTTATAGCAGGTATTTCTGTTTTGGTGATAACCGGGTATAAAACCGATCTACCAATTTGTTATAGCAGTGGTACTAAGATTTTGTAACAAACGAGTTTGGAAGGAAGTTATGTGGCTTCAGTCAGATCCGTATGCGAATGATACGGATGAAAGGAGTCGATCTACAAATCAACACATCATAGAACGACTATTTATGAACAGATAGGACAATAAATATTGGCGATTGGATTTATCATTATTGAAACTGTAACTACTCATGTATCGCTCATGGTGTATGCCAAGTTTCTCCCACTATCTAAATTGTTCAGAATAGTTTTTTGAAAGACAATTTTCCGTTTTATCAGTAAAAAATCGATTGTATTACAGTTCCCATTAAAAAGTAAAGATATATTACACTAAAAATGAATTTTTAATTCGAAACAGTTAAAGAAAAAGATGCCATAAATTTTACAAAAATGCTAATTATTTGTCAATTACATGAAATAATAAAAGAGAAAGGAAGTTGCAGCAACTGCAATAAATTACAATTTCAACAACTGATTCATAGTTTAAAATAAATATAGATAGTAACTGATCTGCTGCCTGTGTCTACATAATATGCCTTTATCTGCTTGTAACATTTTTAAATAGACAACTTAGCACCCAAAATAGAGTCCTCCAAACTGAGTTTTTCACTCTTTAGCACTGACGATTTGTAACACCCAGATATTGATATGATCCTCGATTACAACAAGATTTTTGAGGAAAAACTTGAAAAATTAGCATCAGTAGGAGAATACTGCAAAATAAATGTAGTGTTCAACACTTCATTAATTTCCAAGAAAAGAGAGAGCAGTGGACAAACAAAGTTTTCTTTTATTTACATATTTTATTCGATATTTCAGTTCCATCCATCTAGGAACGTGCAGTGCAAAAGTCTTGAGGGACTTTTAGAATTAAAAACCTTTGTCAGACTTCTACTTTTATTGCTGTAAATAATAGCAATAAAACCCCGAAAATGGGTTACTTTGATTGGTTTTAACAGTCAGGTTGAACAGGAGATGAAAAATCCGGTATAGTCGAAAACAGCTTGTTTGGGAAGAACTGCCATCTCCAGTGACAGTTGGTACTTCGTGCTTCGCAGTCGCTTCCCAACTTGCTGTTCAAGTCGCGAATGGTAAGCCTCCATGTGAACTCGAATCTCTTTACCATCCTAGTCAACTCTCAAGGCCTCGTTCGTAGGAGGAACCAGTATACTGCCTGAATGTTCTAGCAACGCACACTTTCGGAGTTTTAACAGTACATCGTATCGTGATGTACAGTGCTTCTCTTGTAGCACTGGATGACCATATCCTTGACGCTTTCGCACTTACTAACCAAATCTGTGACGAAACTAGATGCTCTCCTTTGGACCTTCTTTGTCGATATTATCTTATACAGGTCGCATACTGACAAGCAGTATTCACGAATAGGTAAATGAGAGTTTTGTGAGCTACTTTCACCGTTCTTCCAATGAACGTGAATCTGGCGATTGGTTTTCTGCGGTCATTCAACTTAAGTCGTGCCGTACATATGTTCCCAAATTTTTAACGGATGTGGTTGCTTCTAGTGATTATCTGCAAACCGACCGAGCGACTTGCCACAGTGGTTAGCCCACTGGACGCGCACTCGGCAAGACGACGGTTCAAATTCCCATCCAGCCATCGAGATTTAGTTTTTTGTGATTTCCCTAAATCGCTTCAGGCAAATGCTGAGATGACTCCTAATAAAGGGCACGGCCGATTTCCTTCCCCGTCTGTATCCAATCCGAACTTGTGCTCCGTCTTTAATGATCTCGATGTCAAAGGATCGATAAGCTAATCTTTTCTTTCCTTCTAGCTTTGCGACTTCTCTCTGTACAACATCTTCATGGAACTTCCGACTTTATCCGCGATATCAAATACAATGGTACGTCTTACACGATATCCAGTCCAGTATTTTCGTGTGTTCTTAATTTAAACAGCTCTGTCAACAAGCATTACCTTTAACTTCGCTGACTTGCGTAACTTCAGTAATCAAACGTCTGGGAAGTTCAGTATAACACAAAAACCAGTCTTTACACCTCCTACACAATTTTTAGAAGTCGTACCTCATAACAGTATCCCAAGTGTTACGAATACGTTTCTCGTGGGACGTCAGAAAATACATGATAGAGCCAGTTTTTAAATCATTATTGTCCAATATGTTTCTGGATGTCTGTGATTTACGAAATATTTCCGCACACTACCACTCCAGGAATGTCACGCTCATGTAAAGTTATAAAAATGCGACTGACGGAGCAAATTTGTGTTCAGAGCCAACAAAAGGTGCATAGTTTTGAATTAATACCAACTTCTCGCTGATCTCTTATGTATATGACCTTTTCGATGCCCGACGAATTTACAAATTTAAATTTTATTATCAGTGAGAAAATCTAAATTTTTAACGGTACATTTACTTCAGATTTCTATCTGATAATCTAATCTCCTTATTTGGTACTTATAAAACCGAGAAATCACAAGTGTGTTAAAACAACAGCTATTTTTACCAGAAACGAAATTTAATGGAAAATAAATGTAGGCCTAATAGGGATTACCTTGCTGCATTTACTGAATGTTTGCGGTTTGTCACAATGAGAACCTAGACATTCACGACGCCATTTCCGGCAACTTAACGTATTCCCTAAGTGCAGCGCGCCTGAAAAGCAATGTAACAACTTGCTCTTTCTCTATAGTTGGCACCACTGATAACAACCACATCGTAAGCAACGGTCCGGTCGTATAAAGCACCACTTAAAAGCATTGTGGTAATATTCCAGAGGCGCCACCTCCATATATAACTTCGCTTTATCATTTGCGACATCTTAAAACTTTCGTTTCAGATAATAAGGGCGTGGAACATATTTTATTGCTTCGCGTACCCTTTCCGCGATCAACGCATTACTCAGCCTCAACGCTCCTCATTATTTATTCACATTCTTCCTTCTTTTAAGTGTTCCACTTGAGAATAAAGGCAGTCTAGTGCAATCCATTAAGCAAACTGTACCCTTTGGGACTTTCTAATAGGTGATTATTATATGCTTTGCATATTGTCGATTATTTATGAAGTTTGCTGAACATCTGTGTTCCCTTTTAGTATCCTCAATTTACTGTAAAGCTTATTTTCTTCACAAACAGAACTTTGTTAGAATTTCGTAGTATCTGGATGTTGAGACACATTGTACTTACATAGCTGCATATTCACTGGCATGCTAATTTTTTATTTTCTTGATACAAACAAATACTTCAGTGAATGAGATGGGGGGTTTAGGAGTAGCAGATTTTAAACGCAGCCCAGTAATAACGATATAGACCTTGTGTAATTTACCTAAATCACTTCTGGTAGCCGGCCGGAGTGGCCGTGCGGTTCTGGGCGCCACAGTCTGGAGCCGAGCGACCGCTACGGTCGCAGGTTCGAATCCTGCCTCGGGCATGGATGTGTGTGATGTCCTTAGGTTAGTTAGGTTTAATTAGTTCTAAGTTCTAGGCGACTGATGACCTCAGCACTTAAGTCGCATAGTGCTCAGAGCCATTTTTTTTTTCACTTCTGGTAAAGGTCGAGACTGCACGTACAAGAAGGCTATTCCGTCACTTCGTATTCGCGTTCACTTCTAACTAACGCTTCATCTCTAACAATATTATTATCGAATGACTGTATAACATTCCTATATTTCTAAAGTGACCGTATTTTTATTTATTAACGTACAGTCTGAAAACAATAAGTATGTTTAGGTGTTGCGGCCACACACTAGTAAAGGCGTCTAATTTTTTAAAGCAGAGTACGATATTTGTAAATAAAGAAACAGAAAACTACTGAATTAAATGTGTGACGTAGCACAGACAGTGGTTTCAAATTATAGATCGACAACTTAGTTCGCTGAACACCCTAAACTAAAAGCAACTTAACTCACTGTACGTGAGTTTTGGCGGTAAGCACGCAACTGACAGCATCTCCGACAACGAGCTGAGAACTAGTACTGCTCGTAAATAATCATTTCTGTTGCATGAAACTGATCAATGGAAACGGTCCAGGTCCACCCGAAGCTGGAAATCAGTGTTATTGAGAAGATATTTGCCAACACCAGTTACGAAATGCGTTACTCGTAGCTGTTTAGCTACGTCGGTCGAGTCTTACGAGCCAGAAACGTCTTTTGACTGATAATTAACTAACGGAAAAGGCCACCTAACGATGACAGTAATTGTCGAAACCGACAGTAGCTGTATCATAATTGGTAATATAAGTGATAAAGAAGAGTTAACATATCTAGTAACTGAAGTTCCACGAAGTTCAAGCCATTCGGTGGCATATGCAAATAAAGTTAGAAAGTTTTTCCTCGATTTCTTTGTATTTTATCTTTCCACCATTTTTTTTTTTTTTTTTTTTTTTTTGTAGAAGTGATGGATTTTGGGCCTTTCAACTTACACAATAAAATAAGATGGATTAAGGTTATGAAATTACGTAGACATTACACTTTGTTTTTAATTTCATTTTATACTTGGTTTCTTTTGTCCTTCAAATATCGTAAAATAACAGGCGGGTTTCGTGGTGCAAGGCTGTCACTGTGTCGGCTTTCGTGAATAACCGCAGTCAGCATTTATTGAGAGACCTTGTCGATATTTGTTAGCAGGGTGTTACGCCGTGGTCTAAGGCTTGTACATGTCCCTTTGTTCCTTACCACTGGAAGCATCCTCAGAGGCTATAAAAACTTAGTTGATTTTCGAACAACTCAGCAAACCGAACTGTTTACGCATAACCACAAGACGGCCGGAACCCGACGTCTTCATACTACTGTCAACCATCGCGAAGTTGCGCCTGTGTGTCTTATCGAGCTTGTGCTGCAAAAGAGTTGGTGCTGTTTGCTTTATTTCACGACTTGTCTAATTGCAGTCCTTTCCCTCTCCCTTTACGCACGCTAACATCGAATTTACCACTGAGACGGAGATAAAAGAAAAATTACCATTTTTAGATGTTCTACTTGAACAAAAATTAGATGGATGGCAAGGGCACTCTGTTCACCGGAAGCAACCGCTTATTGGCCGATAGGCTTTTGTCATCCAGCCTATAAGAGAGCATAATCATCTTGGAGTTGAAGCTCTTTCTTCCGTGTTTGCTTTAACAATACATATGTTTTTGGATAGGGTCCGCCTTTAGCAAAATCCAATTTTATTTTTTAACCCAGACATGTTTCACCGTTAAAGATAAAGAATGTTCTTTGCTGTTTGCATACATGTAACTATTAGTTTTTAAATCGTAAATACAGATAATTGAAAAAACAAATAAAATTATGAATTCATGCCTTTTTACCACATGGTGTGGTTTTTCTGATGTATTGTGTTTCAACAGTCAAGGTAGAAAATTATGAATTCATAGTTTTTTACCACAAGGTGTGGTTTTTCTGATGTATTGTGTTTCTACAGTCACTACCGGAACTTCATGAAACAATAATGACTGAAGCGTGAATGTTTCACGATGTCCCACGACAAATTCCGCATTTTTTTTTTCAACTGAAATTGTCCGAGCAAAAAATAAAAAAAAAAGTTCACTTCTTACTGAACAAACTGAAGCGGACTTTATAACGGCTTACTGAAATCGTATTTCCTGATGATGACAGTAGAGGAAGTCATCGAAGGCTCTAGATAGACAAATGTGACACGGGTATAAATCTGTGAAGCAGTTATTCTACTGTTTCTGTGTGAGTGTGTCTTTTCCAGTTTCTATGGGTTTTCTGTACGCTCTAGCCTAGTAATGATTGGACACTGATAAAACTACAGTATCAGAGAATCAGAGTTGGTGATTCTTTGTTACGCTCAGACCACATTCTACTGTCCATGTATCTAAAAAGAGCCACGATGTAAAAACCGGCCGTCTTCGCCTGCGTTGTGTGAGTTATCGTGAGACTTGTATCATACAGTATTTGATGGAGATAGTGGATACTATTTATCTTGGTAAACGCTGAATTTCACCCAGGCAGGTTGTGATATGCACGATAGCTGTTAGTCCAGAATTATTGCTGACGTAAACAAAGAAAACCGCCTGTCCGTCTTTGTGACTAACACTGATCCGTAAATCAAGAGGGTGATGTAAAGAACACACGGAAACTTGCGGTTTCCCCACAGACGAGTCTCTGTGATTTGCAGAAGACCGATGTGAGTGCGCAGGAATAGACGACGGCTGCCGGGAAGGCACGTTCGCAGCCTTCGTGCATGCAACATACTAGATGCTATCGCGCTGAAAACATGTCAGCGTTTCATCTGGCACTGTCCGCTGCAGCGCGGCACGAGTGATGTCGATGCGTCATGCCACGGCGCGGGCTCGCTGCAAGCCGTCAGGTCCAGACTTCAGGGCATCCGGTCTCATTGCGTATACCACTCACCTCTGGGTAACACGATTCCCATAACGAAGGCGGGCTGGCGGGCGAGCGGGCCCGGCCGTGATTAACGCTCCGGCAGCGGCGGACGCGAACGCGTGCGTTACGAGCGCTCCTGGGTTCTAGATAAACGCGGCCAGGGCGAGGCCCGCAGAAATATAAGACTCTGCAAGGCAGGCGGGGACGTGCCGTGGGTGTATAAGCGGTGTTCCCGCTCGCAGGTGCCTTGAGCGCCGCGGCCCCGGTCAGTAAGTTTGTCCGTCCAGGTGCCTCGGTGCACGCTTTCATTAATGCTGCCTGCCGCGCCCCAGGTATATTATATACATATTAGCCAGTCCGTGTGAAAGCCAGCCGTTTCGTGAAGCTAGGCAGCAGCCAGGTGGCGTACCGGCTGATTAAGCGGGTATTCATACGGCGTGCGGTAGCGTGCAGTCCTTCACGTGTCGCAGCTGCGAGCCAGTTTCTTGCGAGCTTTTTCTGCTGACGCTCGGAAGGCAGTCGGACGCGTCCTTGGTGAGCCTGCGCGGCTAGCTGCGTTCCGAGGCGTCTCTCGCCAGCCTCTGCCGACGAAGTTTCTTGCTGAAGCTGCCGCAATGCACATGTACTCGCAGACAAAGAGTTTCGGTCAAGGGACTATCTTCGAGGCACGGACTAACACTTGAAACCAATCTGCTTTAGCGACGGTTTGAGCTCCGAAATAAAAACGCACGAGCTCTACGCACACCTCAGCATAACGGTACACTACTGGCCATTAAAGTTACCACACCAAGAAGAGATGCAGATGATAAACGGGTATCCGTTGGACAAATTATTATACTAGAACTGACATTACGTTTTCACGCAATTTGGCTGCATAGATCCTGAGAAATCAGTACCCAGAACAACCACCTCTGGCCGTAATAATGGATTTGACTCCCTGGGCATTGAGTCAAACAGAGCTTGGATGGCATATACAGGTACAGCTTCCCGTGCAGCTTCAACACGATACCACAGTTCATCAAGAGTAGTGACTGGCTTATTGTAACGAGCCAGTTGCTCGGTCATCATTGACCAGACGTTTTCAGTTGGTGAGAGATCTGGTGAATCTGCTGGCCTGGGCAGCAGTCGAACATTTTCTGTATCCAGAAAGGCCCGTACAGGACCGGCAACATGCGGTCGTGCATTATCAAAAAATGGCTCTGCGCACTATGGGACTTAACATCTGTGGTCATCAGTCCCCTAAAACTTAGAACTACTTAAACCTAACTAACCTAAGGACATCACACACATCCATGCCCGAGGCAGGATTCGAACCTGCGACCGTAGCAGTCGCGCGGTTCCGGACTGAGCGCCTAGAACCGCTAGACCACCGCGGCCGGCTCGTGCATTATCCTGCTGAAATGTAGGGTTTCACAGGGATCGAATGAAGGGTAGAGCCACGGGTCGTAACACATCTCAAATGTAACGTCCACTGTTCAAAGTGCCGTCAATGCAAACAGGAGGTGACCGAGACGTGTAACCAATGACACTTCATACCATCACGCCGGATTATACGCCAGTATGCCGATGACGAACACACGCTTCCAATGTGCGTTCACCTCGATATCGCCAAACACAGATCATGGATTCATCCGAAAAAAATAACGTTTTGCCATTCGGGCACCCAGGTTCGTCGTTGAGTACACCATCGCAGGCGCTCCTGTCTGTGGGGCAGCGTCAACGGTAACCGCAGTCATGGTCTTCGAGCTGATAGTCCATGCTGCTGCAAACGTCGTCGAACTGTTCGTGCAGATGGTTGTTGTCTTGCAAATGTCCCCATCTGTTGACTCAGGGATCGAGACGTGGCTGCACGATCCGTTACAACCAAGCGGATAAGATGCCTGTCATCTCGCCTGCTGGTGATGCGTGGCCGTTGGGATCCAGCTCGACGTTCCGTATTACCCTCCTGAACCCACCTATTCCATATTCTGCTAACAGTCATTGGATCTCGACCAACGCGAGCAGCAATGTCGCGATACGATAAACCGCAAGCGCGGTAGGCTACAATCCGACCTTTATCAAAGTCGGAAACGTGATGGTACGCATTTCTCCTCCTCACACGAGGCATCACAGCGACGTTTCACCAGGCAACGCCGGTCAACTGCTGTTTGTGTATGAGAAATCGGTTGGAAACTTTCCTCATGTCAGCACGTTGTAGGTGTCGCCACCGGCGCCTGCCTTGTGTGAATGCTCTGAAAAGCTAATCGTTAGCATATCACAGCATCGTCTTCCTGTCGGTTAAATATCGCGTCTGTAGCACGTCATCTTCGCAGTGTAGCAATTTTAATGGCCAGTAGTGTAAAAAATAAAAAAGACTTTGCATGTTATGCTACGAAGACGTGGTGATGGCTTTCTTTGTCAGGTCCTTGAGCGTCGCCACACTTTTCTTGAGCACTGTTTCAGGGTTGTCAAACCGAATGCCACGAAGCTTTGCCGTTAGTGATGGGAATACATTGCCGGAAAAAAAAATAGTACACCTGGAAAGACGACGTCGATTTTGATCCGATGATGACATATACCACCTGGAGGATAGAAAACTGATAATGGTTCCAACGTCGTCCAAGAGATAGCGTAGTGGCACAGCTAGCAGATCGCCATCTGTGTCTAACCTTCCATAGAAAACGCTCGCAGCCAGAAGGCTCAATGTGCTGCAGGCGTGAGAAGCAAGCATGCAACCATGTTACAGGGGCGTAATCGTGCTTCCTACAGCCAACTGAGGGAGTTTGAAAGCGTTCATACTGAAATTGTGGCCTTCCGAGTGACGGGACACTCCTTTCTGAGAACTTCCAGACAAGCTGTACATGCTGCGTCAACTGTGCTACGATGCTAGTATCAGTGGTCACGTGAACATCCTTGCATCCGTAGACGAGGTTCCTAATGTCCATACAACATAGACACCTGCAGGTTCGTCGTATTGTAAGGGCAGCAGTGGCAGATCGTACAGCTACCATAACACAAATAAGAGCGCTTGTGAATCCAGTCATGCCAACACGAAATGTTGCGAATTGTTTGTTAGTAGTGGGAATACGGGCACGCACACCTATAACCCGTCTTCCACTCACGTCACAGCATCGGCGTGCACGGCTTGACTGGTGCCGTCAGATGATCAACTGGAAGATGGAAACTGTGCGGCTGGTCCCGACGGAGGTTCGAGTACTACCTCGGGCATGGGTGTGTGTGTTTGTTCTTAGAATAATTTACGTTAAGTAGTGTGTAAGCTTAGGGACTGATGACCTTAGCAGTTAAGTCCCATAAGATTTCACACACATTTGAACATTTGAAGATGGAATGGCACGCCAGACTCTTCAGGAAAGCAATTTCTGTCTGCATGCAAGTGATGTCCGTACGTGAGCACGAAGTAGACCTGGTGAGTGCTGTCTGATAGTGGTAATTTTTTGAAAAAACAAATCCATCAAAACCCTTTACAGTCTTATAATGGAAACCCCAGTCCAGCTGATGTGAAAATAACCTTATTCGTGGTAAACTGCCTTTTTCTGGTTTTTCTGCATTTTGGCTGTTTTAATTTTCTAAAGAAACCAACTGTCCCCGCGAGGTAAGTTTGTATTTTAGTAGACAAGTTTATAGAATTAGAGTTGCAATATTATTACGTAAGGCAACGCGTAGCCGAAGGGCATTCGAACTGTAATCCAAGTCCTGCGCATTGCGGAAATTGAATACTCGTTCCCTCTTTGCCGTCGATTTTAGAGTCCTGCTAACATAATTTTGAATACTACATGTAGTAAAATCTCTGCCGACGATTTTGCCTACCGAATCCTACTAACCGAATTTCCAAGATTACGCGTAGTAATGCTGTGTCAAGTGAAAGATCGAAAAAATAATTATCACCCTTTGAATCAAGATTATCAGGTCAGTCGTTCCAGTATAACAAAAAAAAATTGTATCATTGCACTTCCAGGGCAGACTTAGACTCTCTCAGTTGGGGAATAGATTGTAGGTAGAGTTTTAATAACGTTGATGATGGCGTCCTGCAATTTGCTACGCAAGCACCAACTAAAAGAATAGTCTTGAATTACTGTGTAACTTTCGGCAATCCCGGAAATAATGGTATTGTTCGTGACCTCAATGTCGATATAGTAGGTCGGTATTGATATTTGCTGCAGAGTATGGTCGTCCTGCGTCGTTTCTCGTGTTGCCTACGTTTTGAGATAGAAACTGAAACAAGTTCTATGCGCGAAATCGTGTAAAGAAACACACGCAATGGTGCCGTCCCGACCACTGTCCTACAAACCTTATAGTGGAATGACAAAGATAACACGGTACGCAATGTGTCTCGCATTTGGTCTTTTTACCATCTTCAGGATTATTCTGCCATGCTGGTAATTTTAGAGGTAAAAATTCTTTCTATCATGGTGGCCTCTAACATATCACACCTTTACTACTTTCTGAATGCAGACGGGGTGATACGCGTTATAATTTATTCAAAGCTCTGCTGATTCCGGGGTCCTCCATGGCCATTCTGCCAACAGATATTAAAACTGAACGGCATGTGTCTCAGCTGAATGATATATCATCGCATACGGAGTGCACCAACGCCCAAGAAACCTCTGCTATTGGGAGTTGCCATTTTCTTTCCTACTTAGCAATTGAAATGCTCGAAATCCGCTTTCCTCCAACGGCACGTTCTGCCAAGACATCTGTCATTACTGGCCGTCAGTGCTAACACGTTCCGGACACTCTGGTGGGGACGCTAACATACTAAAAGGTGAGAAGTGTCCTTTAAATGCCAGCACGTTCTTGACGCATTGCTACGGCGTGTCGAATCTTAATTTTCCTCAGCGGGAGACTTCATCTCTCATTGTCAACGAACAGTTAGAGCGCCATGGAAGATAATTAAGACGCTCTTGTGCCATTTGAGCTGTACTAGTAGACACTGTATCAAGATAGTCCTCACTGAGAATTCATTTTCACTGACAATGATTTATTCTGTCGAACGACTTTTCTATTGTCCTCGTGCTGCTATGCTGTTGTTTTTATCAGTGCCCGGGCAAGTAAAAGACAATTTACATTCTGTCACGAATGTACGTAACTCATCTAGCTTCTTCCAATCTCTTCCACAGAGAAATGAGTTTGCTTAAGAATGACTCGTGCCCTTTCCGTGTACTGTTAGGCTCTGGCCGCAATAAATAAAGTATTATTCCCTGTGCTTCCAGAATATCTGTAAGAAACGAAAGAAAAATATGCACAAAGAAAGATATGCACCAGTTTCATTATTCGCGTCTCCTTAAAGATGACGTATAGTTCTTTATAAAACTTGCTATTTTCCGGAACAGTCTCACAAAAATTCAAGTGGGAGTTACCGATTCCAGCTGTGACTGGCCTCTGAAGATGGTCGGTGACAGCCAAAACCGATTCCATTTGAAACTTAGTCACTGTGTTAAAAAAACATTATATCAATCACAGACATAACCGTCACAACTGAAATGTCATTCTTTCCTAATCTAGAGTTCTTCGTGAGTGTTTTCCATATTTCTGGCTGTTCAGTACTTTTAAAACAACCGATATTAGAGTATTTGCCTCATAACCTTCTAAAGTAACGTCGTTGTTGCCATCGATTCGTATTCTTCACATCAGAGCCTGAAGTAATTTTCCTACGTGGTATCAGGCGAAATTTTTTTATGTTTCGCCCACTTAAGATTCATTATCAACCATCCCAGTTAAGATTCATTATCAATCATCCCCATATTCAAGGGACCGTTAAGTTCCATCCCTCCTTCTTTCCTCGCGGTTAGAGAAATTCAGAATGAAGTTACTTCGGTATTGGAGATTTCTTCAATAACACTACAACGTGCAGATTATCTAAAGGCGAATTCTGAAAGTTTTTAATGATAGTGACATCATTCCTCCGCACACTCTGCTGACACTACGTCAAACAGGTTCAGCGACGTTCGAGACACAGGTACAATGATAAAACGTTGCATTGGTTGCTGTATAGCTTCTTAACTTCGTGTAGAAACTGTGTCCCATTCCCATTTGGTATGGAGGATAGTAACTGAAATGTTACAGGCAAATTTTTAACAATATATTGCAATACTTTAGGAAGGCACGATTTGCAGACGTTTCATATTTGTCACTTAGGACACACACATGGAAAGAAAGTCACACTCATCTCCTGTCTTGGAAATTAGTCTGAGACTTGTCAAATCGCTCTATACGTATAGGAAGTTAAAAACTTCGCTTTCTTGCTTAATAGTAAGGCACACAGTACGATTAGTGGTGTTGGGAGACCGGGGCAAGTTATTACACTTTTTTTTATTTATTATTTTTTTAAGCTGATATATCTCGATACAAAACACTCTCAGTGTTACCAGCTAGTGACGAAACGAAGAAACTGCTCTAATGGCAAAATTTTTATTGTCTCGTAACAACCTGCCCCATGTAACAAATAGCTCCGGTCTCCTAGTCTCGTGTTGCTTTACGTCATCTGAAAACCACAAAATACTTTGTTGCAGTTTATATACATGTATGCTATATATTCAGCTTATTTAAATAAAGGTCCGCAGCTCGTAGTCGTGCGGTAGCGTTCTCGCTTCCCGCGCCCGTGTTCCCGGGTTCGATTCCCGGCGGGGTCAGGGATTTTCTCTGCCTCGTGATGACTGGGTGTTGTGTGCTGTCCTTAGGCTAGTTTGGTGTAAGTAGTTCTAAGTTCTAGGGGACTGATGACCATAGATGTTAAGTCCCATATTGCTCAGAGCCATTTGACTATTTAAATAAAGAAAACAGACACGAACTGTTTTATAATCTCCAAAACAAAACTGTATCCATGGTGATCCCACTGATTGTGCCTTAAAGTGAAAACGGCAAAACGCGTCTGGGAGAAATAAAATACAATGCAGCAGCGAAAGGCGGTTTTCATTTACAAAACAAATATTCCTGCATCTCACCTTTATCATGCTACACAACAGTAATATTTATTTTTTTTACTTTCTGTATAGAAAAAATCATAAGGGTCTCATAAAAATCCAGCCTTAATTCAACTGTCGACCAAACGAACCAGCCAAGTTTCTGGACTTTGCTGTTGTAGTTGACCGAACCCTAAATAGTGGTTATCCCTTGGTATTTTACAAAACTTATCTTCGTGTATAAACTTTTTTCTCGTGCCGTTACTATCATTACACATTCCTGAAAATGGGATTACAGAAATCCGAGGGCGGCTTTTGCTTAATACGTCATAAAAACTGGAAAAAATGACCCTTATTCTCTGACCGCAACACTGTCAGGAAAACAAAACGTTTCGCTGAACCACGATTCCCGCATTTTCGGCCCCTCCCGTCTCATTCTGTGGTCATAAATATGTCACATTTCCCGAGTTAAGAGGTAATTCGAAAGTAACGAAACGACACACAGCAGGAAAAGTTTCTTTAAAGCGAGCCATTAGTCGAAGACAGCTTTCGCCAGCGGCAGGTAAGTGGGTAGGTATCACACGTGGGACACAGAATGGCGGCCGGTGTTGGGTCACCCACTCCATTCAGCCGTGTGGGAAAAAAGGGAGCGGCTGCAAGGTTGCGCAGTCCGGTAATTGGTGCCTGGGAATGCGCACTGAATGCCCTCCCCCCTTCCCCAGCCTCCAGCATAGCACAGACACGCCAGATCGACTCAGTCGGTTATTTGCTGTGTCGACTGCCACCCAACTGGATACCCGTCAGCAGGCTACAAAGTATGCAGTGCTATCGTCACAGTTACTGGTAGCTGAACGTTCATTTCGACTAGAGTATCAGCTCACATATGCAGGGTGTTACTAAAATGAATGTAAAAACTGAGAGGGCTCATTGAGTGGGTCGTAACAAGCAACTTTTACACAGCAACCCATGTCCGCATCACTTAGCGTTCGGCGCTAGGCATCATTTAAAAGCATCGAACACCGCCGGGAAGGTAGGCATACCACCCGACATCGGAGTCGACATGGTAGCGGGACTGCAGGGCAGCGTTTTCAGTTTCTTTGTAACATCAAGATAGAAGAGATGTGCGGTTGGCGTTTCAAAGCGAGCAATACGACGAGAGAGAGTATAGGATCCTCACAGACAGTAGACGCGATAGCTCGGCTGTCTATTACAGAGAGATGTGTGGAAAAGGTAGCACTTCGCAAATGAACCGACTGCGAATGTGGGCCGCGTGGGATTAGCCGAGCGGTCTCAGGCGCTGCAGTCATGGACTGTGCGGCTGATCCCGGTGGAGGTTCGAGTCCTCCCTCGGGCATGGGTGTGTGTGTTTGTCCTTAGGATAATTTAGGTTAAGTAGTGTGTAAGCTTAGGGACTGATGACCTTAGCAGTTAAGTCCCATAAGATTTCACACACATTTTTTTTTTTTTTTTTTTTTTTTTGCGAATGTGGGATGGCAATCGCTGTAAATCATAATGGTAACAGCATATCAGAGAGCGCACAAGAATTTGTGTTTCCGAGGTCAACAATGTCTCGGTTGCGTTTTCAATATCGCACGTGGAAACCTCTGTAGAGAGTGACCACAAGTGTATGACGAACCGACTGCACGTCGCCTTTGCAGAGCAATATGGGCGGATCGTCGGTCTACTGCAGACATAGATCGTGGCGGAGTGTCAGAAAATTATTCCTACAGCAAGATGGACTACCAGCTCCCAAATTCTGAATAGGTAAAAGTCAGTAGACGCCGAAAGGCTTCGGCCGGTAGTCGTTTGTTTTGGCAGCAGCCAGCATTACTTGGCTGACAGTACTGTGTGAGATATTCATTGTTGACTGCTTGTTTGTTTTGGCAGCAGCCAGCATTACTTGGCTGACAGTACTGTGTGAGATATTCATTGTTGACTGCTTGTTGATGGCAGCAACGACTTTACTTTAGAAAGTTATGAGGCAACTACTCTAATATCGGTTATTTTAAAACTACTGAACTGTCTGACGTAGTGTCAGCAGAGTGTGCGGAGTAATGATGTCAGTATCGTTAAAAGCTTTCAGAATTCGCCTGTAGATAATCAGCACGTTGTAGTGTTATTGAAGAAATCTCCAATGTCGAAGTAACTTCATTCTGAATTTCTCTAACCGCGAGGAAAGAAGGAGGGATGGTTCTTAACGGTCCCTTGAATATGGGGATTATTGATAATGAATCTTAACTGGGCGAAACATAAAAAAATTTCGCCTGATACCATGTAGCAAAATTACTTCAGGCTCTGATGTGAAAAATACGAATCGATAGCAATAACGACGTTACTTTAGAAGGTTATGAGGCAACTACTCTAATATTGGTTGTTTTAAAAGTACTGAACAGCCAGAAATATGGAAAACACTCACGGAGAACTGTAGATTAGGAAAGAACGACATTTCAGTTGTGACGGTGACGTCTGTGATTCATACAATGCTTTTTTAACACAGTGACTAAATTTCAAATGGAATCGGTTTTGGCAGACACCGTCCATCTTCAGAGGCCAGTCACAGCTGAAATCGGTAACTCCCACTTGAATTTTTGTGTGACTGTACCGGGAAATAGTTAGCTTTATAAAGAACTATACGTCATCTTTAAGGAGACGCGAATGTTGGTAAGTTTACGTAATTGTTTCAGTTACAGTCTTTATTAAACATGTCAATGCATAAGACAATGCCAGTTTTGTTTACGAAAAACTTTCACCGATTTTTACCTCCGTGCTTCCGTGGAAGCATGAATCACAGGTCAAGGTACCTCCACTGCGGGAGTTAGGGGTTGTTTGTCCCCCCGTCCCTCCCAATCGCACGGCTGCTCACCCCGTGGTGGTTTATGTTGGTGCCGATCTTGCTTCCTTCACTCCCCGAAACTCCCCCTGACAACGGCCAACTGACAGATAACCCTGTGGTTCACTTGCCAAATGCAGTGAACAGCTGTTAATGTCGCATCTTTGCCGTTTTCAATTAGTCCTGAGGCTGGAAATGCACACAGTCCACTCCAGTGGACAATCGCTACTGGTGCTGTGTCCTGCGGATATTTGCAGCCACGGGACTGCTAGGAAAAGCCAAAGAAGCGACCATTAACAGTGAAACGTCCCCTTAGAAAAATTTATGAATGACTGTGCTGATAAACCTCTTACATTATTTGCTTTTCAAACAGCTGAGCAAACCTGAACGCACTCAGACATTACTCTCTTTACTTATTCTGATCAACACTAAACTGACCCACAATATTTTTAGCTCAACGCAATCTTACTTTCAATAATCCCTACAAAAGAATGGTCCTGACAACAATAACCTATACCTTTCACGAATCACTTACCTCACAAAAATCTTCGTTACTCAAACTACTGCAATACAGCGAGCGCCAATACTGCCAGCTAAATAAAAGATTCTAACTACTGAAGTCACTAACTACTGATTGGCATAGTTAGCAAATGAAAGATTTTGATAAAGAACAAACAATGTATTTACCTTAATAGTGTTCAAAAGTCCTAATATATATATATCATTTCATGACATCCAGTCTTACAAATTTACTGTCTCTGATGGACACACGTCCAGATCATCCGCTCTCAAAACTCCACCATCTCTCTCGCCACATCCACCACTGCCGGCGACTCACCTCCAACTGCGCAACGCTACGCACTGTTAACAGCCAACTGCCCAACGCTACAATGGCGAATATTCCAACAACAATGCCACCCAGCCACAGACTGCACACAGCACAGCCAGTGATTTTCATAGAGAGCGCTACGTGGCGTTATCAATATAAAAACCTAAACAGCCTACTTACAACAGTTGTCCGAAGGAGTGGACATGTGCACAGCATGGTTAACACACTGCATCTGGACTGCACGGAGACAAATGCACCACATACCATTCCGAAACCGACGTATTACTCGTGCCCATAGCGTTTGCATGACTTTATGACTTTTGACCAGTTATTGTGGCTTCTCCGTTGGCGTTCCATCAAAGGAATGATAAACACGTTCAGAGTCTTCGATCCTCCATACTGGACGTGGGCGTGGACTTGCCGGACAGAGCGTAGAACGTACGTAGCCGTAGATAGCTTCTTTCAGGGAACACGGTAGGAATCTGTGTTGTTTACACGAGGCACGGTAGTGGAAGGGTGAGCTGCGTTGGCCAACAGCTGAGGGCAGCGCGTCCCAGGCCGCTGCGTCGCCCACGGTACAGGCGCAGCCCAAGCACGCACACCTGTGCCGACCGGGCGGCCTTGGGCGCACCACCTGAAAGGCCGCGGACGCTCACGCACATGCGTAGCTGCGTTTCACAACGTGACCTCCGGCCCTGCTCGCTGGCCGCTAGCCGCCGCTCCGCCACGCCTGTTTGCGACCCGGCGGACACAATTCAGCGGCGTCCGTACTGCTGCGCGGGGTACTTCAGTGTCAGCCCCAAGGCCGAAGGCTCAGCGTAAGCCTTTTCTGTCTGTCTTTATTTCCATCTCTGCATTAACAAACTTCTTTGGCTGACGTGAATCTCTTTGCCTCTCTCTCTTTCTCCTTCTCTCTTTCTCCTTCTCTCTCTGTGTCATTTTGAATTTACACGTCAAGTTCCCTAGGAACAAATTGAGGAGCAAATCTTCAATGTCATGGAACGTGTCAATACATAAAATTACAACATAAAAGTAATAACAGATAAAAATAATAGTTTATGAACTCGAAAAAAGTCAAGCCATAAATTTAAACACTGGACTCGCATTCGGGAGGACGACGGTTCAATCCCGCGTCCGGCCATCCTGATTTAGGTTTTCCGTGATTTCCCTAAATCGCTCCAGGCAATGACTTCGCTCTAGACTCTAGCGTCCAACATCACTGTCTTCTCTGGTTTCGACTCTTGACGCGGACTGGGCTGCCATTCGGCGACAGACAGGCGGACACCTTACTGTAAGTGCCTCCAACGGAATTCAAGGCATAATAGAGGACAAGTATGGATAATACCATTATTAATGTCCACTAACAAGTGTCCAGATACTGTTCATTAGATAGTGTATACTTCTTGCAAACTGCTTCAATGTTAGAGTTGCATATGGACATCAGTTTTTTTGTTGTTTACTGCTACGACGCATATCACACACACACACACACACACACACACACACACACACACACACACACACACACACGAATAGGAGGGAAGCAGAGAGAGGGAGAGGGAGGGGCAGCCTCAGACAACGACACGTCATGCTCTTTTATATTTTACGATACAATCGCAGAAGAATTTCATAAATGAAAAGCACAATATTGTGTACGTTGTACAGGATCAGTTTATTCAGTTTAAACGTTTTCGGGTTACAAGCCTATAATCAGATTTTAACTATCGCCGTCAAAGAAGGTTCAATACTTGTAAAAACCAATGGGAAAGGTAGTACTCATTTAAAATGAGGCACGAACGCACAGTAAATGCCTTCTTTGGCAGTGCAACGGCGTATCAGTTAGAAAGACGAAAGATTAACAGTAAACAAACATAAAGGGAGAAAACCAGGAAAAACATTAACATTCAACTCGATAGACAGTCCCCTTATATCAATTTAAATTCACAATTCCAAATTAAATACATTAAATTAATTAAAATTAGTACTTGAAAAGAGAAGAAAAGAACGACTTGAAGCGGTATTTCAGATGCAAAGTGATACGTGAAGACAGTAAAGGACAGAACTGAGAATTGTAACAACGAAGTACGTCAAGTACGTAGGTTGTCAAAATAAAATAAATGAAACAGAAAAGTGAAAAAAATAGAAAGGAGGTTACAGTGTGGAAAGCATTTGGAAAACTCTGAGGATTCAGTGAAATTCAGAAGAGGGGAGGTACTGTGCCGTGTTTAGTCATTTAATGTTAACTGAGGACAGTGGACCAGATGTTTGTTGAGTTCCAGGACTTCCAGGAGGCTCAGGTTTTGGCCTTTGTTTGCCAAGTGGAGAACATGGGACTGTGACTGGTAGTTGTGGCCCTCACTCAGTACATGCTTTGCGTAAGTGGAGTCACACTGCGTAACCAGCTTCGATTAATCAATGGTCATCATCACACTGTAAATAGATTAAAAAAAGAGGAGACACTGAATCATTGTAGAATGTGTAAAATCTCCCAATTAAGTATTTACGTAAGATTAAACAAAAATAAAATTATACATAAAAAGTCTTGTTGAAAGAGCCGACGTAACGTTCCTGTGGCGTTATCAACATAACGTTTTTGTTTTAGTATTACCTAGAAATTGACTTACTAGCTTTTGTATACGCTGTAATAATTCTTTGTTCTTTTTTTCTGTCCATTCACAGTCTAACGGCGGCGACCTGTTGGCCGAAGCTGGTTACGGCGTAGTGAAATGCTTTTGTGATTGTCCTAATATATGAAAGTGCAAAATCAATTACTTTGTTAATCCCCAAGGACAGTACGTCCCCTTTTTCAAAACATATCACTTCAGTGTTTATGTACGACTATACAATAATACGCACTCTGTTGCGCTATCATAACAATCGGATGCGCGATGTAAGCAACAGACGACTCTGCACGACAAGCTGAAGGTAAAAAATGTGTGACACATGGGCAATTTATAGAGAAGATGCTATAGGTTATATGAACAAGAACTGCGAACTCAAACATCCGCAGTCTTAGTAGAGGAATTCATCCGCGCATTCGCTTGGTGCGATTCAAGAAAACCGCAGTAAACGCAAGCGGTGATGACAGGAATTAGGCGCAGACAGAACCTCGTCCCTGCCGGATTCCAAGTCCATGTGTAGCACTGTTACGTCTAGCTCTATTAGAGTGGTGGGCAAGGACTTACGTTTTGGTTAATTTAAAGGAATTCTTTGTTTATTTATAGACGCAGTCACATTATTATGACACAGTCATAAACAAAAAATTTTTACAAAATAATCAATCACTCACTCCACTGACAAACTGTCGTTTCTTCTCGATGTGTTGTAAGCCAACAGTGGAACAAGTTAATCTGGGTGAGCGGATGAGGATTGGAACCACGGTCTTACCTAACCACAGTATCGCTTCTGGGTAAGAATTTTCACCGAGTACGTGGCCGAGGAGATGATTGAAGGTATCATATTTGGGGTGTCGGACTGTTCCAATTGGCTATGATAAAATAATGTTGTGTGGCTTAATGATCGGGTGCAGGTCTTTCAATTGAACGCCACTTCGGCGACTTGCGTGTTCATAACCCACCCTAGTTGTCCAACCAGTATAGAGGTTAAATACTTGCGTGTCCAAAAAAAAAATGAAAAATAAAAATTTGTCTTCCAGCATAACCGGACCTGTAGGTGTGGTTTCTTAAGGGCTGTACTGTTTGTGCGAAACCCTGAATATTGCGGGAGCTCGGCAGCGCCCCTTGCCAGCAACTGGAGGGGTCGTAATTCCGGGACTAAGCGCCAAGCGCCACCCCTAAAGTCCATAAGTCACGCACTTGAGGTCTCCTCCCTGCTCGGCTCATGCAGCGCCCCAGCACCCACTGCACTGCTGTTGGCTCTCCCGCTGCTCGTGGAGGATGATGAACAGAACGCCTCTAGAATGAAGTCCCCCTGAGCTGCCTGGTGGCGGCAGGCATCGGGCGGTGCAAAGCTACCGGCTCACCTCACCTGCCACGCCCGTGTGTGGGCGGCCGGCAGGCACTGGAGGCTGAGCTGGAGCACTGGCCTTGTCCTTGTCCCCCACGTGCCCATGCAGATAGTTCGTGGGCGACAGGGTACGCTGAGAGCACATGCGGTGAATATGGGTCACCCGGGACACACACTCTTCGACTAGCACATCGCAGATCCCACAAATAGCTGCGCTTGACACACCAAGATATCGGACAATCACTACGAGACTCAAGAAAACGGACGGAAATAAATACGATTCCGACGACACGTATAGAACACCAAATAAATAACAAAGAAAAACCTAATCATATTGCCGGCCGGGGTGGCCGAGCGGCTCTAGGCGCTACAGTCTGGAACCGCACGACCGCTAAGGTCGCAGGTTCGAATCCTGCCTCTGGCATGGATGTGTGTGATGTCCTTAGGTTAATTAGGTATAAGTAGTTCTAAGTTCTAGGGGACTGATGACCTCAGAAGTTAAGTCCCATAGTGTTCAGAGCCATTTTAACCTAATCATGTTGTTGTTGTTGTTGTTGTTGTGGTCTTCAGTCCCAAGACTGGTTTGCTGCAGCTCTCCATGCTACTCTATCCTGTGTAAGTCTCATCACTCAGTAACTACTGCAACCTACATCCCTCTGTATCTACTTTCTTCATTTATCTCTTGGTCACCATCTACGATTTTTACCTCTCCCCTCCCCCCCCCCCCCCCTCCGCGCTTACCGTGACACCTTGATGCCACAGGATGTGTCCTACCAACCGATGCCTTCTTCAAGTAGAGCTATGCTACAAATTTCTTTTCTCCCCAATGCTATTCAGTGCCTCCTCACTACTTACGTGATATAGTCATCTAATCATCAGCATTCTTCTGTAGCACCATATTTCAAAAGATTCTATTCTCTTCTTGTTTAAACTGCTTATCGTCCATTTTTCACATCCATACATGGCTACACTCCATAAAAATACTTTCAGAACTGGCTTCCTGACTCTTAAATCTATACTCGACGCTAACAAACTTCTCTTCTTCAGACATCCTTTCCTTGGCATTGCCAGTCTATATTTTATGTTCTCTCTACTTCGACCATCATCAGTTTTTGGCTCCGCAAATAGCAAAACTCAGCTACTACTTTAAGTGTCTCATTTCCTAATTCTCTCAGCATCACCTGATTTTATTCCACTACATTCCATTATCCTTGTTTTGGCTTTGTTGATGTTCGTCTTACATCCTCCTTTCAAGACACTGTCCATTCCGCCCAACTTTTCTTCCAAGTCCTTTTGCTGTCGCTGAGAGAACTTTAATGCCATCGGTAAACCCCGAAGTTTTCATTTCTTCTCCCAGGGCTTTAATTCCTACTCCAAATTTTTCTTTGGTTTCCTTTACTGCTTGTTCCGTGTACAGATTGAATAACATCGGAGACAGGCTACAATCCTGTTTCACTCCCTTCTCAGCCACTGCTTCCCTTTCATGTCCCTCGAGTCACATAACTGATGGTTCAAATGGCTCTGAGCACTATGGGACTTAATATCTGTGGTCATCAGTCCCCTAGAACTTAGAACTACTTAAGCCTAACTAACCTAAGGACATCACACAACGCCCAGTCATCACGAGGCAGAGAAAATCCCTGACCCCGCCGGGAATCGAACCCGGGAACCCGGGCGCGGGAAGCGAGAACGCTACCGCACGACCACGAGCTGCGGACTCGCATAACTGACGTCTGGTTTCCTCAATAGTTGTAAGTAGCGTTTCGCCCCCCGTATCTTACCCCTGCCGCCTTTAGAGCTTGAAAGAGAGTGTTCCATTCAACACTGTCAAACGCTTTCTGTAGGTCTACAAAGATTATAAAAGTAGGTTCGCCTTTCCTAACCCATCTTCTGTGAGAAGTCGTCGGGTCAGTATTGCCTCGTGTGTTCCTACATTTCTCCGGAATCCAATCTGATCTTCCCCGAGATCGGCTTCCACCGGTTTTTACATTCTTCTTTAAGGAATTAGTGTTACTAATTTGCAAATCATACAGACAGAGAAGGCGAAATCTCCAGTGGAATCCAGTGAAGACACTTAAGGGTAGAATCTTCTTGTTTTTCATTAATGATTGCAAGGCAGTTTGAATGGCGCCATTATTACAGAAAGGAAAGTCGAAAGTATGTGCATTACTTTTTACATTAACCTGTGACATTTTAGGAACCTGGATATTATAATGGCCTGAAACGTTACCTTTATATAAAATCTTAACCATTTGTGAATAAACTCAATCTGTTCTTCTTTTGTAGGTTTCTTAGTGGTAAGAGCTTTAGCAAAGCGCAAGGGAATAAGTAAAAGGGGACGAGGAAGAAGGAGATTTAACAAGATTTAAACAAAGACAGAACAGACTTCACCAGTGATCATATTTTATTTAAATATAATTTCCGTAATGTCGATAAGTTCATGTTGCTCTTGAACTTCAAGATACATGTTTGCGTAGACGGGGACTTGAAGATATATTTCTGTTATCACACAAGCTCAGGGCCCCTTCAATTTACTATGTGTCGTAGGATAAAGAGAGCAAAAATATTTCCGAAAATATTTGTATAGTTGGTAACTGTATGAGATCTACTTACAAGTGCAAGAATTATTTGCTATAGATATAATTCTCCCCATGCAAATAGTTTTGCCATTTGTTTCCCACAACGGCTAGTAAATTGGAAGGACCAGTGTTAGTGTGATATCGGAAATATATATCGAAGTTTCCGTCTCTTGAAGTTCAACGCCAAGTTGAAATATCATTCAAATAAAATGTGATCACTTACGATGGCAGCTTATTCCCTCTCGGTATGAAATATAGTTAATACACCACATTCTATAACGCAGTTCTTAAGCGATATGGAGGTAAGGAACACGTCGAGATTTTAACTTGAAAGAAGACTAAGGAGAGTGAAAATAAGTTCTCGTGTTTCATATGACCACATAAAATTAACAAGGAAAATCCTGATATATTAACACTGACGCCGGAAATATTATTTGATGGGTGGAAAAGCCATGAGATAATCACCTCGAAAGCTTAGATTACTGAATAATAGTTGGATATCGATAGCCACGTGCGTCAAAAGAGCTGCGACCGAAAATAAAGTCCTAATGTTTCACAAGTTATACACAATTTCAAAGTATTTCGCGAAAGAAATCTAATGTTCCATAACCTGCTAAATACCGTACACCTAACCACGTAAATGCAGGGCAAGTATACAACCCATCATCCAGCTCACGATAATCAAGCACGATATCGCTTGAGTGTGCGTCTCACTGTATCGCCGGCCGCTGCTGGCCGAGAGGTTCTAGGCGCTTCAGTCTGGAACCGCACGACCGCTACGGTCGCAGGTTCGAATCCTGCGTCGGGCATGGATGTGTGTGATGTCCTGAGGTTAGTTGAGTTTAAGTAGTTCTAAGTTCTAGGGGACTGATGACCTGAGAAGTTAAGTCCCATAGTGCTCAGAGCCATCTGAACCATTTCAACTCACTGTATCAACTGGAAGCAGAGTGTCCCCAGCGAACGGGTGCTCTTTCTCTGCCGACCACGCAGCAGCGTGAAATGATTCTGACGCCAAGATTCTCTGCTGGCTGACTCAGACGAGACGTTGAGACATAAGCTTTCCACCCAAACATGTCCTACCCCAGCAGACAGAGAAGAAGGTACTGATTCTTTGAGGCAGACAAGCGCTATAGACGCACGCTTGAATGTATTGTGAAAGGTGTCCAACAACAGACACCTTCCAAAGTGCAGATATTTTTCTACTTAGAACTCAAAAATAGCGCTAAACGGATTATGTAAGTAATGATAAGTAATACTGCAACGAAAAAAAGGCATTTACGATCTTAAACACAGAGCATCTGCCAGGATGAACATTGCTCAATATAAAATAACGGACAACATAGAAAAGTCTTCTGTAAAAAAGCCGGAAATGCAGCGTCTGGGGAAACGCGCTCGATATCTTTCGCTTTGCTTCTTGATGTTATTGCCAATGCAGCAGCGGTGCTTCCGCCTCGCTGGAACTGCAACGATATGTTGAGCGGTACAGTCCGTTTCACACACCGCTAGTTGCACTTTTCAAGCAGGCGAACATCCGCTCGCGTGGGAAACAGCACAGCGGGCGTCGAGCATGATACGCTACCGCAGATGCAGCGACGACTAACTTACGCAAAGATATCAGAAATTGAGACGGCGTTGCAAACCATCCGCTTTTGTATCCTATCCCCTTTAGTCTCACAATTAAATTTAACACTCTTACTAATTATTAATGATGCTTTAAAAGAAGGTGCACCAATTTTAGAGTGTTCAGAGGGGATGAAAAGAAACACCTCTTTCACCTCTTTTTATGTGATAAAACTGTGACAGGTGCACCGTTTTTCCGCTAGAACACTATCAAGATTTCTACAGTAGTTGTGTTCAAAGACAGTGTTCAAACTGACGTGTGATAAATATGGTTTAGAGATGTTGCTGAAACTGTCGTCCTCTTACATTACTGCTGTCAAAATGGAGTGAGATGGTGCAGTGGTTAATAAATATGCTCGCATTTGGGAGAAAGTGGGTTTAAATCCGTGTCTAACCATGATGATTTAGGTTTTCTGCCGTGTATCTGAATTGCTTCCTGTGAGTACGAGCCGGATCCTTTGTGAAAGGTACGACAGATTTCCAGTCTGAGCGTGTACTGCATTTTTAAAGACCCAATCGTCGATGGGAGGTTACGTGCTAATGTACCTTCTTAAGAAGCCAATATTCTGGAAAAATTGTTACACATTTCGACAACACTTCGCCATCTGTGCCTATGTCCTGTTTTCACTTGCGCATAAATTTGCTTCTCGGTCTGTAGAAACAACTTTCTCACGTTTTGAATGTCAGAAGCTCCAAAGGTCATCAAGAACATTACTCATAGGGTTATACTTGTCTCAAAGCTGTGTGAACTTCTAACATTCATCAACTCGTGCAGGTGAAAGTGGACGAAGAAGCGTTCTGTTGTAAGAGCACAATCAAGCACTTGCCGCGGTCTATAATATTTTTACATTATGTTAATATATTATTAAACTGCTTATTTGAAATGACAGATAAAGCTATTTATTGTTCAGGCTCAGTTAGGAAACAGGTCGATCGACTGAGGACTGCTTTTTTACGGTAAAATTCTGTATCTCGGAGGATTTCAGTCCGAAGAATTGTTTGATACAACTCTCCCATGCTAATTTGTCGTGTACAAGCCTCTATTTCCCCAAATAACTACTGCAACCTACACGGATTTGAACCTGTTTACTGTATTCGTGCCAAGATCTCCACCTAAAATTTTCACCCCCAATGTTTCTTTCATTTTTGAAATGACGATTCCTTAATGCCTCATGACATGCCGTATCAACTGATCCCTTCTTTTAATCAAGTTGCGCCATATAATACTTTTTTCGCCAATACGATTTAATATTATTTAGTCACTCGATCAACCAATCTCATTTTCAGTATTCTTCTGCAGTACCAAATTTCAAAAGCTTCTGTTTTCTTCTTTTCTGAACTGTTTATTGCCCTCGTTTTTTATCCGTACAAGGTTACACTTCAGACAAATACCTTCAGAAAAGATTTCGCAACAAAATCTATGTTCAAGGTTCTCTTTCTTAGAAAAAATTTTCTTGTTGTCACACCGCATTTCATGACCTGTATGCTTCGATCATAATCAGTTGCTCAAAGAGTAGTACTCATTTATGTACTACATTTGGTGTCTCGTTTCCTAATCCAGTTCTAACAGCATGGTCTGATTTAATTCGACTGCATTCCATTGCCCTTGCTTTACTTTAGATTGATGCTCATAGTATACCTCTTTTGAAGATACTATCCATTCCATTTAACTTCCAGGACACAGAGGAATTAACCGCCAATGAACATTGATTTAAATCAATGGTAAAAGTTGAAAATTTTTGCCAGGCCAAGATTGGAACTTTTTTTTTTAATCTCATTTTGTTCGTTTTCGTTCGTTGTATCTGCTCGGGGCGGACGTCGCAGGACACCCGTTTCAGTTCGTCGTTGTTCCATTAACTCAGTTTTTTTATTACAGAGGGCAGCTAACCCTCTGACCGAACGCGCTGAGTTACCGTGCCGGCAACTTGGGTCTCCTGGTTACTAGACAGTTGTGCTGACCACTACACCATCCGTACACAGTGGCTGTCGCAGCTGCACAGACTCCCCTAGCACGCCTCCCATCAACCAATTTCTCAACTTATCCGCACACTACTATTGTAGGGCCTCTTGCCCATATCCTCATTACTCGCTGCATTTCGCCGATGACACGGCGCTTAGTCGGCCCTGACTGGTCCGTCTAGGCCCGGGACGCAGAACTTTACCAACTTAACACACACGGAACGACTGACTTATCACACAGAAAAGTTAAAACAACCTTCGATGACATTAAGGGTGCAATGGTAATTTCCCTATTAAATCCAAAGGAGACAGCGACTAGGTGGAAGATGTACATTGAAGGCCTCTATGATGAGGTGAACGTGTCTCATGACGTGATGGAAGAAGCAACAAGAGTCAAGAGGGAAGAAAGAGGGAATCCAGTATTAGAATCAGAATTTAAAGGAGCTTTGGAAGACTCAAAGTCAGTTTAGGCCGAAGGTATATGTGACATTCCATCGCAATTTCTAAAACGACTGGGAAGAAGGGGCAACAAAACGAATTCACGTTGGTGTGTAGGATATATGAGACTGGCGATGTATCATGAAACTTTCGAAAAAACATCATCCACACAGTTCCGAAGATTGTAAGAGCCAAGTGCGAGAATTATCCCGTAATCAGCTTAACAGCTCATGCATCAAGTTGCTGACAAGATTAGTATATAGAATGGAAAAGAAAGTTGAGGCTGTGTCAGATGACGATTGGTTTGGCTTTAGGAAAGACAAAGTCACCAGAGAGGCAGTTCTGACATTGCGGTTCATAATGGCAGCACGACACCTTGATAGGATTTGTCTATCTGGAAAAAGCGTTCGTCAATGTAAAATGGTGCAACATGATCGAAATCCTGAGAAAAAACAGGTGTAATCCCATATGTACTAGGGCGAAGAGGGTATAATGAGACTGGACGAGCAAGAACGAAGTGCTCGGATTAAAAAGGATGTAAGACTGAGATGTGGTCTTTCACCCCTGCTGTTCAATCTGGACATAGAAGAAACAATGATGAAAAAAATAAAAGGTTCAAGAGTGGAATTAAAATTCAAGGTGAAGGGATATCAGTGATACGATACGCTGGTGACATTGCAATCCAGGCTGAAAGTGAAGAAGAATTACGTGATATGCTGAACGGAATGAACAGTCTAAATATGGATTGTGAGTAAATCGAAGAAACATGAAAGTAATGAGAAGTAGCAGAAATGAGAACAGCGAGAAACTTAACATCAGGATTGATGGTCACGGAGTAGATGAAGTTAAGGAATTCTGCTACCTTGGCAGCAAAATAACCAATGACGGACGGAGCAAGGATGAATCAAAATCAGAAGAGCACTAGCAAATGGGCATTCCTGGCCAATAGAAGTCTGCTAGTATCCTAGTAGGCCTTAATGTCAGGAAATTTTTTAAGAATGTACATTTGGAGCACTGCATTGTATGGCAGTTGAACATGGACTGTGGGAAAACCAGAATAAAAAAGAATCCAAGCAATTGTGATGTGCTGCTACAGAAGAATGTTAAAAATTACGTGGACTGATAAGGTAAGGCATGAGGAAGTTCGCAGAATCGGCGAGGAAAGGAATATATAGAAAACTGTGACAAGAAGAAGTAACAGGATGATAGGCTATCTGTTAAGGCACCAGGTAATAACAGCCATGGTATTAGAGGGAGCTGTAGAGGGTCAAAACTGTAGACGGAGAAAGAAATTGGAATACATACAGCAAATAATTGAGGACTTAGGTTGCAAGTGCTACTCTGAGATGAAGAGGTGGCCGCAGGAGAGGAAGTCATGGCGAGCCGCATCAAACCAATCGGAAGACTGATGACTCAAAAAGGATACCCTACACCGTTCTGAATCGGACTATAAGGTCTTACGAATAGCTTACCAATGGTAGCTGGAGAATTGCCCGAGTTAGTAACATACGGACGCAGCCCACGGACGCCGGGTGTGAGCGGCGCACGTGAAGCAGCAGGTGTACGGACTGTAAGGACAGGAGGCATCGATTGCGGTGAGGCGGCCAGTCGGTGCCGTGCCTGGGCGCCGTTAGCCGGGGTTGTTTTCCTTGCCTTCCATCCGAAGCTGTTGTTTGGCGCACACTTCCGTCCCATAACTCAGCCGGCGCTGCCTGCGATCGCACGCGAGCGCCCATTGGTTCGGCCCCAGCCGCCTGCGCCCCGCACTGCCAGCCGCTGCGGCAGCTAAATTGGCCCTCCCTGCGAGCAACGGTTAATCATCGCCTGCTCTAAAATGAGAAATTTCCGCTGTCGCCGCCGGACTTCACCCGCCGTCGAGTGCCGGCCCTAATACGCAATATCCCGGCGAGTTTAATCTCGAGCCTCGTCCGCCCTTTCTGACTGGGACAGTCGTTCGTCTTCCGATGGCCTACTTTCGCCTTCTCTCGCCCACATTCCTGACGCACCTGCTGACTCTGAGTCAATCGTCACTGCTCCTGTAGTGATACACAAGCAATTTATCTGAAGCCGTACTTACCGAGCGGTTTCATTGATACCAGAATTAGATTTTCACTCTGCAGCGGAGTGTGCGCTGATAGGAAACTTCCTGGCAGATTAAAACTGTGTGCCCGACCGAGACTCGAACTCGGGATCTGTATCCTTTCGCGGGCAAATGCTCTACCATCTGAATTCGAGTAATTCGTGTCTTGGTCCGGCACATAATTTTAATCTGCCAGGAAGTTTCGGTTTCATTGATACTGGCGTGCAACAACAAACGTCTTGCCTCAACCCGATATGTCATACAAGTTCATAACTTGTTTGACGGAACATGTATCGATCGGAACGTTACTTCCTAATGTTGTTTGTAAACATACACACAGATACCACCTGCGCTACGTATGGCTAGAACGTCGCAGTCGAATGGATTGCGGCATTTCAGTTGAAAGAAGAGCACAATTGGGGACGCACTAAAGACGACTGTGGAACAGTAGAGTGAACGTCCATCATGACACGAAGGACAATCACAACCAGTGGTCGGCATCATCACTTTACGCGCAGAAGGCCTGTCAACCAGGGAAGTTGCTCTACATGTCACTGGAGTCAAATTGAAGTGTTGCTGACATGTAGGCGGCCGGTGTGGCCGTGCGGTTCTAGGCGCTTCAGTATGGAACCGCGTGACCGCTACGGTCGCAGGTTCGAATCCTGCGTCGGGCATGGATTTGTGTGATGTCCTTCGGTTAGTTAGGTTTCAGTAATTCTAAGTTCTAGGGGACTGATGACCACAGACGTTAAGTCTCATAGTGCTCAGAGCCATTTGAACCATTTTTGCTGACATGGAAATCCCCATCCGGCGATCCAGTTTAAGTTTTCCGTCGTTTTGATAATCGTGTATAAGAAATACTGGGATTAGGTCTTTGAAAGAATATGCAAACTGTTTCCTCCTCCAGTAAGACCTTGTCATCCGTGTCTGGTTTCGCTGTCGACGCAGCGTTAAACCCTAAACTTTCCCCCTTCTCAGAGTAAAAAAGCACTCCGTCTTCAGGCCACGAGTGACCTACTGGGACCATCCGACCGCCGTGTCATCCTCAGAGGAGGATGCGGATAGGAGGGTCGTGGGGTCAGCACACAGCTCTCCCGGTCGTTATGATGGTATTCTTGACCGAAGCCGCTACTATTCGGTCGAGTAGCTCCTCAATTGGCATCACGAGGCTCAGAGTGGTTTCTTTAATCAAAAGCACAACCAATGCCCTTCCCAGACTTTTGTACATGTCACCTTGTGATCCACTTCAAGTACTTTTGAAACCCACAGCGCTTTATTTAGGCGTCGTGTAAAAAAGAATGTCTATAGAGCTTCGGGACCGTTAGCGTGTCGCTTGCTGCAGCAATTTTTCAACGAAAAGCAGAACAAGACGGGTAATGCTCTTACTGTTTACGGCAAGGAGTCTATGCATTGTGGAAAAGAACAGTAGCTCTGCTCACTGACCGTCTTCTGCGCTGTACGGAAACTTCGTGCCATTTCAGTAAGGGCCTACAAATGTCTAGCAACAAAGAAGACAGCTTGGAGACTTGCGACAGAACATCGGGCTGTAGGTCGTTGGGTTGCTGCGCAACGCGACGCTAGAAAGCGGCAGAAGACGCGCAACACTAGACAAACCGGACTGTGCCGCCGGGCGACCGTAGGTCGTAATACCAGCCCACGGCTCCGCTTCCTTTACCACAGCGTATCTGATCGTCATGCAACGCAACTTCGTCCCACACCCTTACAACGACAGAAACTGGGTGGAATGTAAAGCTCTATATTTCTACAAAGCTTTAATTCCTAAATTCCAAATACACGACCGACTTCAGTCTCCGCAGACGCTACACAGCTTCCAACTATCAGAGAAGTGGTAGAATCACACACCTTTGTAAATTATTATGTGTTTCAACAGATTTAACAGAAATATGGGTTTCGCACTCTGCAATGCGTGGAAGCGGTTTTTTAAATATACTTTTCATTTTTAGCCCATTCGGTCGAGCGGTTTGCTCGAGAAAGGACACATTTGATAGACAGACTTGCCATCCAGATACCAGGCCAGCTGGTTGTACTGACAAAAAGAATCACAAATGGAATATTTGGAAGGATACTCCCAGGTGCAGAATCTGCTTTACAACGTAGGGAAACATCTCAAAAACCTTTACTGTAACTCTGGGAAAATATGTCCCACACACAGAAATTTGAAGAGCCGATGTATGAGTCGGAATATTGTATTAATTGTTTCTTTCCTTCTTAGTAGAATATTTTGAACTTTATGAATTAAAAAAACACGACTCAGGTGTACAATCTACATCGCTACACCACACACAACTACTAATACACTGCACCACTAGACAATCAGGTGTACAATATTTTTTATTTTGCGTACCCATTCTAGGTCGCTACACCATCATCTGGTGCAGAGATAAATATTTGTGGCTGTGAAATTCTTGTGAAATCAGAGGTATTAAACTAGTGCATCTACAGACTATCTCCGCTGTCAGAAGCTGACTCGCGGCTAATTATAGGTGGGTTGCAAACATCGACGTAGGCGGCGCTAGTTACTAACGAGATTGTAGGCCCTTTGTGCGTTGTCGAACAGGATTAAGGGACCCGAGGGCACAACTGCAGCTCCGCGACCTCTTTCGAACGCGGCCAAGAGGAAGGCATTTGGCGGAGGAGTGCTCTGGAAACTGGTTTCGTAGGCCATCAATGCACTCGGCTGCCGAGCCACTGTTCACGGAGTACATGTATCCAACCAGAATAAAATCCGAAGCTAAATGACTAGTTGATAACATCGTTCATTTAAGCTTGTCATCCAAGGAGGAAATACTGTAATACACATTCCACGCATTTCTGGAAGATGCAAGTGTGGAACCACTGTTACGTACTCTCCATCCCTGTTGCCGCCGTACATTTGATCTTTTATAGAGGGTGGCACCGATGTAATATAAGAATGCAGGAGAAAGATAGTGATATCCAAGAGCTTCACGTTGGTACATATAACGTGTGTGTGTGTGTGTGTGTGTGTGTGTGTGTGTGTGTGTGTGTGTGTGTGTGTGTGTACCCGACCTTAAACAGCGTTTTTCGCGGAAAGCATATTTTCAGTTTAGAGCCACAATGTTCCACACAGTATATTTCAGGACGACTTGCCTCGAGGATTTGATTGCAAAATCTGTGACAAGATCTTTGTAGATCATGTGTAGCCTGTAAACATTTATTTCGCAGTTCTGACCTCGCATGGTATTTAGCCTTGTGGCTGGTCACTTCCTTGTGGGGCAATCGTGCTGTGGTGAACATGACAAGTAGCAGAGACGAGAAAGGGTTTAGCATCACTTTTATTTGACATGCCTGAACCACCTCGTTAAGGTCTTAATTAGTAAGTAATTCCCAGCAAAACTTGTCCTCAAGCGTCTTTGTTCTTGCCCAAATTGAGGCCAAGCATTGTCGTGAAGCACAATGACGCCTCTAGTGAGCAGCCCCGCCAGTGATTTGAACAGCGTGCCTAAGCTTTAATAACTTTTCACGCTACCTCTCAGCGTTTATTGCCATCCTTTTGTCAAAATGTGTAACAGAAGAATGGCTTTCCGGTTCCAGAAAACCGTGGCCGTGGCTTTCGTGTTGAAGGCCCTTGTCTGAATTTTAGTGGTTTCGTCGGGGAGTTTGAATGATGCCACTCACTGGATTGACGTTTATTCACTAGAGTGTAGTGCGCAATCCAAGTTTCATCACCTGTCACACTGTGACTCAAGATCGTGTCACCATACTTGCGATAGCGCTCCAAAACGGACAAAGAATGTGGCATTCGATTTGTTTTGTGTTCTTCTGTCAACATTTTCGGCACCCATCTCGCACTTATTTTCTTGTAGTCAAGTTGTCAGTAACAACATGAAAAACCAGTATTCTCGAAACTGGTGGAAATTTGTGATCCAGCCCGTCAATAGTGAAGCTCCTGTTTTGGCGAACTGCCTCATCAACGTTTTGGAGTCAAGTCTTCTTTCAGGACATTAGGCTGCCCAGATCGTTCTTCATAATGAACATTTGTCTTTCCTTTATTAAACAGCCTACACTATTTACGCACATTCCCATCATTCGTTACACCTGCTCCATAAACTTCAACAAGCTGCCGGTGAGTTTCGGCAGAACGAGCGTGTTTTGTATTTAAAAACGAATAACGGACCGCACTTCACAGTCGGCGGGATTACTGACTGACTTGGCGACAAACGAAGCAGTGTAACCATAACAACCAACACCGGCAGAGACGTGAAACGTAACGGGGGCGGGGTGGGAGACTGGCCAGGAGTGGGCGACCGTGAACGAATGTCATGTGACAAGATGTGCGGACACCATGCACAATCGGATTGTTACTTTCAAAATGACCATCTTACTTACTTACACTGTTGTTTGTGATTACGATCTGATATAAAAAAATGTGTATGTAATCTTATAGGACTTAACTGCTAAGGTCATCAGTCCCTAAGCTTACACACTACTTAAGCTAAATCATCCTAAGGACAAATACACACCATCATGCCCGAGGGAGGACTCGAACTTCCGCCGGGACCATGGCTGTAGCGCCCGAGACCGCTCGGCGCTCGGCTAATCCCGCGCGGCATGGGGAAGGCCGGGGGGGGGGGGGGGAGCAATGGATAGATGTCGGCCTATTACAAAAATGGTTCAAATGGCTCTGAGCACTATGGGACTTAACATCTGTGGTCATCAGTCCCCTAGAACTTATAACTACTTAAGCCTAACTAACCTAAAGACATCACACACATCCATGCCCGAGGCAGGATTCGAACCTGCGACCGTAGCAGTCGCGCGGTTCCGGACTGCAGTGCCTAGAACCGCGTAGCCACCTCGGTCGGCTCTGATATCAATCTGTGGGTTTCATAACAGCACTTTAAGCATGCACATACGGGTGCAGCTCCAGCGTTTAAGGGCTTCCAAGGTGTTACGGCGTAAAGTCAAGCGTCGGCACGCCAGTCGGGAACGAAAGATCAGAGAGGGCTGTGAAGAAGACGTCAGCCAGTTGCACGCTGACCGACCCCTCTGCAGGACGACAACGCGACAGCGCCGGGCTCTTTGCGAAGAGAACGTAAACACCACGCCCGACCGGCCGCGGCCCTGTTCTACAGAAGCTTCACTATTAGCGACCTGAATAGAAGTGTCAACTGTGTTACTTCGCTTGCCTTAGGAATTGTATATACTGAAAAGATTTCTTATTTGCATGTCACTCTTTGCTTGCGACATTTCTGTGCTACTGTCAAAGTTAAGTATTGTCGTTGTTGATATGGTAATAAAATTCATTAATATGATTTGTTTGAAAGTTCTCTAGCGATCCGAGAAGGCAGGTTTCCTAAACACCCCTTATTCGACGACTAGGCAGAATTCAACAGAAGGTACGGTGAGGCGCACAGTCTCAAGATAAGCTGCAGGTACTGTGAGGCGCACAGTCTCAAGATAAAGCTGCACAGTAAATGCAAACGATTGATAGCATTGCGAGTTCTGTTTAATCTTGACTGAATCCTCCTCCCCCCAAGAAATTAATCGCGCCTGTTCAGATATGGCTTTGCCGCCGGCCGGTGTGGCCGAGCGGTTCTCGGCGCTTCAGTCTGGAACCGCGCCCCCGCTACGGTCGCAAGTTCGATTCCTGTCCCGGGCATGGATATGTGTGATGTCCTTAGGTTAGTTAGGTCTAAGTAGTTCTAAGTTCTAGGGGACTGATGACCTCAGATGTTAAGTCCTATGTCCGCATCTCGTGGTCGTGCGGTAGTGTTCTCGCTTCCCACGGCCGGGTTCCCGGGTTCGATTCCCGGCGGGGTCAGGGATTTTCTCTGCCTCGTGATGACTGGGTGTTGTGTGCTGTCCTTAGGTTAGTTAGGTTAAAGTAGTTCTGAGTTCTAGGGGACTGATGACCATAGATGTTAAGTCCCATAGTGCTCAGAGCCATTTGAACCATTTTTTTGTTAAGTCCCATAGTGCTCAGAGCCATTTGAACCATTTGAATGGCTTTGCCGCAGAGGTAACAACGGTTCCCGTCAGATCACCGAAGTTATGCGCTGTCGGGCTTGGCTGGACTCGCATGGGTCACCGTCTGGGTCTGCCGAGTGCTGTTGGCAACGAGGGTGCAGGCCAATTGAGGAGCTATTTGACTGAGAAACAGTGGCACCGGGAACGAAAACTGACAACGGCCGGGAGAACAATGTAGTTATCACATGCCCCTCGGGTATCCACATCCGGTGACGCCTAAGGGCTGAGGATGACACGGCGGCCGGTCGGTACCGTTGGGCCATCAAGGCCTGTTCAGTCGGGTGTCTTTTTTTTCCTTTTTTTCTTCTGAAGGATCACTATCGTGCACTCCGCTGGGTACCACATCTGTCGTGACTCCGGAACACTCGAGATGACTGGGTGTTTGTGTTGTCCTCATCATTTCATCCTCATTGATTAACGTAGCCGGCCGTGGTGGCCGAGCGGTTCTAGGTGCTTCAGTTTGGAACCGCTACGGTCGCAGGTTCGAATCTTGTCTCGGGCATGGATGTGTCTGATGTCCTTAGGTTAGTTAGGTTTAAGTAGTTCTAAGTTGTTGGGGACTGATGACCTCAGAAGTTAAGTCCCATAGTGCTCAGAGCCATTAACGTGGCGAGGTTGGACTGAGTAAAGGTTGAGAATTTGTATAGGCGCTGATAACCGCGCAGTTGAACGCCCCACAAACCAAATATCATCATCATCATACGGAACACACACACACACACACACACACACACACACACACTCTCTCTCTCTCTCTCACTCACTCACTCACACACACACACACACACACACACACACACACACACACACACACACACACCTCCCTTTGCAGCTGTTATCAGGAAAGGAAACGGCTCGGATTGGAAGCGCTCTCGGCAGATTACGTCACTACAGGACGGACTGCCGTGTAAGCGGACTGCCTGCACGGAAGGGAGTGTCGCGTGCGTCGCCGGCCGAGACAATTGGATGCGGGGCCGGCGCTGCGCCGCGTGGTCAGCCGTCCTCAGGCTGGGCGGCGTGCCCCCGGGAGCAGGCATCGCCGCGTATATCACGTCGCCAGCGGCCGGGCCGGCCGCCGTTGGCGCTGCTTCGGCTCCATTTGGTGATTGGGCGGCATTATCCGGGGACCAGTCCCGACACGGGCATTAGCCACACGCCGCCCCGTGCTCCGGCGTGCTGCCCTGTGCCCGTCCACGGCCGTGTGGACTCGCGGACACTCGAGCCCAGAGAAAAGCACCTTCTAGCAAAAGAAACGACCGCTGCCGCCGTCCACGTGCTCGTGAAGACGAATGGCACGTGTGAGTGCGCTCTGAGACGTGTATGGGTCGCCATCTGTAAAGCAAATATTAATAGTGGGCCCGGGTCAACTGCCCACACTCGCCTGTACACCATCTGATCAAAAGGACCTGGACACCCCTGTATAATGCGGAACTGACCACCAGATGTCACCTAGAGGCGGATCAGATGTACAAAAGGAGCTGGGGGTATTGTGTTGTCAGTAGAGGAGCAATAACAGCAGAATGGGTTGGTCACGAGAGCTCAGAGACACCGAACGCGGTCATGGATGTCAACTAAGTAACAGATCCATCAGGGACACTTCAACTCTTCTGTAACTGTTCAGGTCGATTGCTGGTGATGCGACTGTGTAGTGGAAATGCGAAGAAAGAACCAGAGCCAAACCAAAGCCTGGCAAACGCCGTGTACTGACGGACAGGGACTGCCGAGCATTGCGGATGTCTGTTGTAAAAGACAGCATCAAATCAGCATAAGGAATCACTGATTAGTTCCAATATGCTACCAACAATCCGGTTAGCACAGTGTGTGTAGAGAGTTAAAAACAATGGGGTGCAACAGCTCCTCGTAAGCCAAACGTTTCTGTACTCAGTGCGAAACGATACTTGAGGTGGTGTAAGTAGAGGTCACTGGATAGTAGATCACTGGTAACGAATGACGTGGAGTAAGGAAAAAAAAAAAGTGTGTGAAATCTTATGGGACGTAACGGCTAAGGGCATCAATCCCTAGGCTTACACACTACTTAACCTAAAGTATCCTAAGGACAAACACACACACCCATGCCCGAGAGAGGACTCGAAGCTCCGCCGGACCAGCCGCACAGTCCATGACTGCAGCCCCCGAGACCGCTCGGCTAATCCCGCGCGGCGTGGAGTGATGAATCGCGCTTTTCCCAGTGGTAATCCGAGTGAAGGGCTTGGCTTCGACGAATAGCTGGAGAACGTTACGAGCCATCATGTGCATTGGCAACTGTAACGTACTGAAGTGTTATGCTATGGGATGCTCTTCGTTGTTAGAGCGTCCTCTCGTTATTGCGCTTAACAAAATGCTAAATGCGGAAAAATATTAACAGATTTTACGGCGTTGTATACCGCGTGCAGTAGAGGAGCAGCTCGGAGACGATGACGGTTTGTATCAGCATGACAATGCACCCTGCCTTGAAGCAGTATCTTTGGGGCAATGGCTTATGAACAACAACATTCATGTAACGAACTGACCTATCCAGAGTCCTGAGAAGAAGGTATTGGTTGGAACACTTTGGGGTCGGTTATACGGTCAATTTTCTCCAGACCCCTGTGTCCAACATCACTACCTTCTTGGGTTTCGGCTCTTGAGAAATAATTGGCTGTCATTCCTCCACAGACACCAGGCACCTCATTGAACGCGTCCCCAGCAAGTTCGAGGCATCATAGAGGTTAAGGAATGACACGCCCCACATTAACGTCGGTTAACTGGTGTCTCGACATTGTTGATCAGGTAGTGTAAAATAGTTCAAAGTGTTGTGGCCAACACCACTGATGTTAGACACTCTTCTCTTCTATGTTCTGGGGCAGCGATAACGAACAATATGCAGCTGATTTTTGGTTTGTTGTGCGCGCAACTGCGCGGTTATCAGCGCCCGTGCAAATTCTCAATCTTTACTCAGTCCAATGAATGATGATGAAGATGAAACGATGAGGACAATACAAACACCCAGACCCGGGCGGAAAAAATTTCCAACCCGGCCGGGAATCGAACCCGGGACCCCGTGATCCAGAGGCAACCAGGCACTAGACCACGTGCTGCGGACGTAGAATATGCTGATCTGACGTTTATCAAGGTTTTGATAATTAGCTGTTGGGTTCCACCAATCACGGCTATGTCATCAAACACCCAATATTAACATTTGTGGCAGTAAAGGCTGGAAGTACTGTCCTTCAATAACTCTAGTAGTAATGACTTCGTCTGCGCACACTGGACTCGCATTCGGGAGGACGACGGTTCAATCCCGCGTCCGGTCACCCTGATTTAGGTTTTCCGTGATTTCCCTAAATCGCTCCAGGCAAATGCCGGGGTGGTTCCATTGAAAGGGCGCGGCCGACATCCTTCCCCATCCTTCCCTAATTCGATGAGACCGATGACCTCGCTGTCTGGTCTCCTCCCCCAAACAACCCAACCCAATCCAACTTCGTATGGCCCTGTGGCCTATTACAAATTTTTCGAATGGACGCCACTTTAGCGACTGTGTGTCCCTAACTTATCTGAGTAATCCTAGGGGGAAAAGGTGACCTTTTGTTTAACGTGGACTCGCAAACACGTTTCGTTTCTAGCGACACCTCAGAGCTTTGAGACCTGATGTCACATGAAAGGCAGGCTGAAAACTCACACCCTTCCCAGGTAGGACAACAACTGTAATAATGATCTCGCACAAAATTTTCGGGAACGAAGTGATCCTTCGCTTCCGAACCTGTGCGAAAGATTGCGAGGAAAGTTAGACGCAACGTAAGCCACTCACTTCCGACAAGGAGTAAACCACTTCCGCTTTCTTAAGCGTTTAGCTGAGTCGACGCAACCTGGCACGGCGGCGTCGCTCTTAGCTCGCAAAAGTTGGCCAGCGCGCTGGGGCGGGGAAAGTTTGAGTGTCGGTAGTGGAAGCGCCCGGGGGAGGGGGGGGGGGGGAGGGCGGCAGCGGCAGTCGGTGCTCACTCGGCGTCCAGAGGGCTGCTTTCTCTCTGAAATGTCACGTGCCGCGGCTCGCCGCTGTCAGCTGCCCGCATGTCAGCAGGCACGGCGTGGCCCGGCCGACACCGCCGCACTTGTTTCCATTGTGACGCCGTCATAAGCCGGACACTGGGAAGCTGCACGTAACACTGCTGTCGTGTCGCGCCTGGTTGGTAGAGCGCCCCCGCGCCATCTCCGGCTGTGTCATCTGCTCCAGACGGCATTATTTTCTGAACGACACAACGAAAATTTTTTAAAATGTGTTTTATTGCTGTACTATCTTTACACACAAAACACTTCCCTAATACCAATCGTAATTAACGACTTTCACTTCACATTACTTGTGGCTGTTGTAGAGCCTCGTAAACACTGGTCACCTACAAATACCATCAACAATAACAGTTGTTAGTATCTAAGAGTTCGTACCTACTAATATAATTAATGAGACACAAACCATAATGAAAACAGGAAATGATAAATAAAATAGCAAACCTTTTTTATTACAGTACTAGATGAGTACACGATGTAGCCTGGGTATGTATTAATTCCAATCTTCTGTTAGTCAATTTCCTCCTCCCCCTCTCTGTGTCCATCACATCTTTCTTTCTCTGTTCCTCTCCTCATCTCTCACTTTCCATTTTCCAGCCTCCCTCCTCTTTTCCGTCCTTCACCTCCATCCTCCTCTCTGTCCATCACCTCCTCCCCTTTCTACCTCTTCGTAGTCACCCCCATCCCAATAGGAGGGTTGTGATTCTTAATGGCACAGTATTTCTTTCCAATCATGATTAATATGTGTAATAAATTTGAAACTTCCTGGCAGATTAAAACTGTGTGCCGGACCAAGACTCGAACTCGGGACCTTTGCCTTTCGAGGGCAAGTGCTTTACCAACTGAGTCACCCAAGCACGACTCACGCCCCGTCCTCACAGCTTTACTTCTGCCATAACCTCGTCTCCTACCTTCCAAACTTTACAGAAGTTCTCCTGCGAACCTTGCCGTTCGAGTCTCGGTCCGACACACAGTTTTAATCTGCCAGGAAGTTTCATATCAGCGCACACTCCGCTGCAGAGTGAAAATCTTATTCTGGAAACATCCCCTAGGCTGTGGCTAAGCCATGTCTCCGCAATATTCTTTCTTTCAGGAGTGCTAGTTCTGCAATGTTCGCAGGAGAGCTTCTGTAAAGTTTGGAAGGTAGGAGACGAGATACTGGCAGAAGTAAAGCTTTGAGGACGGGGCGTGAGTCGTGCTTTGGTAGCTCAGTTGATAGAACACTTGCCCGCGAAAGATCAAGGTCCCGAGTTCGAGTCTCGGTCCAGCACACAGTTTTAATCTGCCAGGAAGTTTCATATCAGCGCACACTCCGCTGCAGAGTGAAAATCTCATTCTATGACTAATATGTGTAATAAATTTGGTTTCAATCTTTACAAGGATTTAGGATAAGCTTTTTTAACCGTGGCTTTGCCCTTATACGTACGTGTGAAACGTATTTCACATACATTTAATATATTTCACAGCTGCGCGGAGTGTCAGCGCGGTTTGAGGCGTCATGTCACGGATTGCACGGCCCCTCCCACCCGAGGATAGAGTCGTCCTTCGGGCATAGATGTGTGTATTGTTCTTAGAGTAAGTTACTTTAAGTAGTGTGTAATTCTAGCTACCGATGACCTCAGTAGCTTGGTCCCTTAGGAATTCACTCACATTTGAACATCTGTTTGAACATATTTCACACGTATTTATATACCAGATATTTCACCTACATCTCTAGCAAAATTTGCCCTGCAGTTTCATTTTCACGCACCTCAATGATTACGACAGTTTATCTCCTGCATTGTGTCTCGTACAATGATATAATTTTGCTGGTACATTCAGTGGTACATGTGGATACTGTATGCAGAATGTATCGTGAATACAGTAATTAGTAAGGAAGTAAGAAATGCTTCGTAAGGTAGCTTTATTGTGTGAGCAGCCAAGATTTAGTAAGCTATAAACTTTTTTCCTTTCATCATTTTGTTGGGGACGTCAGCGAGAAGTGGCTTTCAGAAAATAGATTAATTTTAACTACAACTAAAGGCTGTGCACACTTTCTGACACAGGCTTCTTATAACAGCGAAATTTTATAGTTTCATGCTGGTCAAACACCCAGTGAAGTCCACCATTCTTAGGACTGAAGGGAGGTGGAAAGCTTTCTTGGAAGCATGGTATTCCAGACCCTGTGGAAAACTGAGTGATTGTCTCGCATACTTCGATTACTTTCATCCTATTTTCCCCTGTTGTGTTATATTTTTGGCCACTGTGTGCACTTAACACAGATCTGACCCAGGGAAGGGCGGTCATGCAGTTATGCACACTCATTTCGCTAACTTCTTGCAGGTTATTCTCCACATCTCTCTGATTCTAACTCTACCATCACTGTACATATATTCCATTACAATAATTGTTGCTGACAATATTTACTCATTCGAAAGACAATAAAACATTCATTCACTGAACAGTAGACGGAAAAACAATTTGTACTTGGACAACACTTCTTTAAGCACTGTAGAGAAAGGTGTGCACCATTCAAAATATTTCATTTTCAGTAGATCTCAAGCACATCTTTCTTCCTTACTGTCCACCAGAAGGTGAAAGATGATAGCTACGTCATCAAATTCCCAGTGCCGGAAAAAATCACAGGAAACGCAAGCACTATGTATCAGAGAAGTTACTTTCATTTTATATTTATGGTGAGCCTTTCGTTTCGTTTAAGTTTTCACCTCAGACACTGATGTGCTAATAGAATATTCGTCCGAAGTCGTTTATAGGATTCCGCCGGTGACTTTTCATCGTCATTTTGTTTTTCTAAAGTGCTTTTCGTGACGTGATGAGAACAAAGTATCCATCGCTGTTTTTGCCATGTACTGTTTCGCTCAGGGTTTATAACAACCAGTCCGTTTGTAGTCAAGGACAAAGGTTTCCCCTTCTTGTTATACTTGCCCGCTTAACAGTGAAACGAGGCGGATAGTCTCCGTCGGGCCTAACAAGGGGCGACCACCAGCGTAGATCATTGGATCAGGATTTGGAATCGACCTGACAGTCTAATCTAGAGTGTATGTCCTACTGGCAGTTTGTTCGATTGTCCTTCTTTCTGAATGTATGATTTAACATGTGTGTGTGTGTGTGTGTGTGTGTGTGTGTGTGTGTCTGTGTGTGTAGGGGGGGGGGGGGATTGGGAGCGGGTTGGTTTCAGAGACTTTTCGTCTCAGACATGTTGCCTAAAAGAAGGATTAAAGAAAATGCCCTCTCCCTCAATACCTTTCAAAGAAAAGTAGAAGTAACAATTAACTTGACGGGAATATTTGCGCACATCACAAATGGCTGGCAGCTAACAGTGCCGTTCTTCTACTCAGTAAAGGTGCCATAAACCGATAAACAGCACAGCACATTAAATGCAGTGTGGCATATGGATACATTTGCTGCCACTACAACAGATTCCTCGTTTTGCTGCATGTTAATCCAGGGACGCGAGTATTCGAGTCGACACCGACCAGGCTAGCGAAGCTCTGCTTTGGCTAACACAATGGGCTCATATTCAAGAGAAGCGAGGGCCGGCCGCGGTGGTCTAGCGGTTCTGGCGCTGCAGTCCGGAACCGCGGGACTGCTACGGTCGCAGGTTCGAATCCTGCCTCGGGCATGGGTGTGTGTGATGTCCTTAGGTTAGTTAGGTTTAAGTAGTTCTAAGTTCTAAGGGACTTAATGACCTAAGATGTTGAGTCCCATAGTGCTCAGAGCCAAGAGAAGCGTTCTTCGAGTCCTGGTACTGCCAGTTTGATTTATACACTCCCTGCTTTCTTCAAATAATATTACGAGATGCTTTCAATAAGTAAAGCAAGAGATTTTTGTGAAATCTGGTTGATTTTATTCGGGATTCCGGTTGTAAGTAGGCTGTTTAGGTTTTTATGTTGGTAACGCCACGTAGCGCTCTGTATGAAAATCACTGACTGTGCTGTGTGCAGTCTGAGGCTGGTTGGCATTGTTGTAATATTCGCTATTGTAGTGTTGGGCAGCTGGATGTGAACAGCGCGTAGCGTTGCGCAGTTGGAGGTGAGCCGCCAGCAGCGGTGGATGTGGGGAGAAAGATGGCAGAGTTTTGAGAGCGCTTGATCTGGACGTGTGTCCATCAGAGAGAGTAAATTTGTAAGACTGGATGTGATGAACTGATATATATATATATATATATATATATATATATATATATATATATATATATATACTGAACCCTATTAAGGTAAATACATTGTTTGTTCTCTATCAAAATCTTTCATTTGCTAACTATGCCGCCGGCCGGAGTGGCCGTGCGGTTCTAGGCGCTACAGTCTGTACAGTCTGGAACCGAGCGACCGCTACGGTCGCAGTTTCGAATCCTGCCTCGGGCATGGATGTGTGTGATGTCCTTAGGTTAGTTAGGTTTAATTAATTCTAAGTTCTAGGCGACCTCAGAAGTTAAGTCGCATAGTGCTAAGAGCCATTTGAACCTAACTATGCCTATCAGTAGTTAGTGCCTTCAGTAGTTAGAATCTTTTATTTAGCTGGCAGTATTGGCGCTCGCTGCATTACAGTAGTTAGAGTAACGAAGATTTTTGTGAGGTAAGTGATTCATGAAAGTTATAGGTTATTGTTAGTCAGGGCCATTCTTTTGTAGGGATTTTTGCAAGTCAGATTGCGTTTCGCTAAAAATATAGTGTGTCAGTTTAGTGTTGATCAGAATAGGTAAAGAGAGTAATGTCTGAGTACGTTCAGGTTTGCTCAGCTGTTTGAAAAGCAAATAATGTAAGAGGTTTATCAGCGCAGTCATTCATAAATTTTTCTAAGGGGACGTTTCACAGCACACCATATTGTTTCCTCGCGTTGTCATGGAAAAGAAAAAGTTCGTTCCATTTCTGTGGTGACGAACTCACTGAAGTCATTTCTTCTGTTTCCCGAGGGATGCGCAATACACTTCACAGGTGATCGTTGCGCCATGGGGGTGGAAATCAAACATAATAGCCTCTTCAGAGTCCCAGAAGAATGTCGCCTTGACTTTGCTGGCTGTAGTTGTGGCTTCTAATTGTTTCTTTGCAAGACAGGTAATGTGGCGACTTTCCATGGATTCCCGTTATGTTCTGGCTCGAAATGATAAACCAATGATTCATCGCCTGTTCTACAAAAAATGCTGACGATCAGCCTCGTAAAGCGCAAGCAATTCGTTGTTCGTTATGGTCTACGGTTAGGCAGCGAGGAACTCAGCGGGCACACACATTTGAGTGCCCCAGCTGGTGGACGAATGTGTAGGCACTACCAACAGAGACGTCCAGTTGTGCAGTGTTGTCTTTGACTGTGAGCCGTCAATCGTCTCGAATGAGAGTGTCCGCACGTACCAGCACTGCAGGAATCACAACTGTGTGCAGCAGGCCGGCACGCGTGACATCGGACAGGTTTGGGCGACCTAGTTGCGACTATGACAGACGTCTCGCCCAACGACTCGCCATGGATTTGTTCACTGCCATGTATCCGCAGACATTCTGCAAGCGTCTATGAATATCTGCGATGCTCTGGTTTTCCTCCAAAAGAAATTCAGGGACAGCTCTATGCTTGGTACGCACCTCCGTTAGAGACGCCATTTTGGAGGCCACGTATAGCGCCGCCGCGGAAATTCATGAAATTATGGTGGTTGAAGCGGCAATATTCCACTATTTCCTTCAACAAATTCCGTATTTTTTCAACACGAACTGGCCAAGGAAAAACTATATTCCTTATGGAACGCCCCCTTGTACCGACACCAATATTAAGGAGAGACGGTGCTCCAGTCTTGCTGTATTCCTCCTTGACCGATTCACCGTGCAAATCCCTGACTGAACTCGGTGCTACTACCACCAACAGCTGGTGGTAGTAGCCGCTCTAGCAGCTACGTTTTCGGGCGCACCTCTGATTATGCGACGCAGGTACGAGCCGGTGAGTAGGTCGAGTGCTGTGGAACAGAGCTCGCAGCTTCGTGGATGCTAGGAGCGTGCCGCAGCGGCTGGTCTGGTCTCGCGGACAATTAGAGCGCTGGGGCCGACCTCTCCGGCTAATGAAATTGTATCGATTGCCCCAGAGGCAGCGCCGGCGGCCCACGGGGGCAGAGCCAGTGCACCGCAGCGCCGTCTTGGCTCTTGCCGTCGCAGGAGACACGCAAGTGTCCGCTCCGAGCAGTCGTCACACGCGCTTCTAACAACAAGTGACGGAAAGGTCTGCGTCTACTTGCTCTACACGGTTCTCTCTTCTCCAAAATTCTGGTCTGTCCAACGGTTTCGCTGTAACGCCTAGTCTGCGCACTATCTGCTAAAGGACACCCCTACGTAACATCGAGTTGGACAGTAGATGTCGTGAGAGGTTGTTCCTCCAGTGTAAGAAGAGTCAAACAGTATTCTCTTGTTAGCAGAGAAACAGTAACAGCAGAATGGGTTTCGCAGGAGAGCTTAGTGACTTTGAGCGTGGACTAGTCTTTGAATGTCACCTGACTAACAAATCGGTCGTGCTGCCCAAGTCGAATGTGGTAGTGTGACAGTGAAGTCGAAACGCGAAGGAACAACCACAGATAAACCAAGAACAAGCAGGCCTCGTGTACTAACGGACAAGGACAGACGAGTATCGCAAAGGGTGGTTGTAAAAATGGTTCAAATGGCTCTGAGCACTATGGGACTTAACTTCTGAGGTCATCAGTCCCCGAGAACTTAGAACTACTTAAACCTAACTAACCTAAGGACATCACACACATCCATGCCCGAGGCAGGATTCGAACATGCGACCGTAGCGGTCGCGCGGTTCCAGACTGTAGCACCTAGAACCGCTCGGCCACTGAGGCCGGCGGTGGTTGTAAAAAAAAGAGCATGAAATCAGCGGAATGAATCACTCGTGTGTTCCAAAGTGCTGGCAGCAGCCCAGCTTGTGCAATTACTGTCCGTAACGAGTTAAAAATACCAGGTGTAGAAGTGTGAAACCGGAGTTTTCCTACAGATGGTACTAGCCGCCAGTGTAGGGCCCGTAAGACTGGCGCGTGCAGCGCCATCTCTTTCCTGTAACGGCTGACGACGAATGTCAACACATAGGAACCCAACTTCCATATATCGATATCTGTTTCAAACCCTTAAACATGTCGAGTTTTGTGCCTGCGAACTACTATTTGCGGACAGGATTGGTTTCCTGTTATCATTTGAAGAAAACTGATACAGAATCGCATCGAATGCTTGTCGAAGCTTTCGGGGAAATTGATCTTAGGAAGACACTGTGTTTCGAGTGGTTCAAAAAATTCAAAAGTGTTTATTCTGACGTGAGAAACGACAAACGCGAGAAACCACCGAAGAAGTTGGAAGACAACGAAGCGCAAGCTTTATTGGATGAAGATGATACTCAAACTCAACAGGAACTCGCGGAACAATTGAATATGACACAGGAAGCCGTTTCTCATCGGTAGAAAGCTGTGGCAAAGGTACAGAAAGTGGGAAAATGGGTTCCGCATGAACTGAATGAAAGACAGCAGCAAATCGGAAGACCACTTGTGAAGTGCTGCTCGCCAGATACAAACGGAAGTCGTTTCTCCATCTAATAGAGACAGGTGATGAAAAATGGAATCCCAAGCGTCGTAAATCATGGGTGACTCCAGGCAAACCATCGGCATCCACTGCAAGACCAAATCGCTTTGGAAAGAAGGCAATGCTCTGTTTGGTGAGATCAAAAGAGTGTCATCCATTACGACCTGCTAAAAGCTGATAAAACCGTTAACGCCGATCGCTATCAACAGCAAATTGTCGATTTAAATCGAGCATTATGTGAAAAACGATCGGAATATGGAAAAACGCAACACAAAGCCATATTGCTCCAATGTAACGCCCCATCACATACAGCAAAATGGGACAGGAAAACGATCGAAGTGTTAATTTGGGAAATACTAGGGCATGCGGCTTATTCTCCAGACTTGGCTCTGTCCGATTATCATCTACCTGGAGCACTGGGACACGCTCTCGCTGAACAGTGCTTCTATTCATATGAAAATGTACAAAAATGGCTCGCTGACTGGTTCGTTTCAAAAGAAGTACTTTTTTTTTTTTTGGGTGCCATTCATAGCTTGCCGGAGAGGTGAGAGAAACGCGGAAGTAGCAATGGATATTATTTTGAATAAAATATAGTTTATCACTTTCAAACAACGGACATGTAATTATTGCAATCAAATTTCGGTTTCAGACTTCTACACCTGGTAAATGCGCGCAGTGGTCGAGCCCTCCTCATCAGCTACACATTTCTGTACTCAAAGCTAAGCGACTTTCGAGATAGTGTAAAAATCGACGCCTCTGGACAGTGGATGACGAGAAACGCGTGATGTGGAGTGACGAATTACGCTATACCCTGTGACAGTCTGATGAAGAGGTTTGGGGTTCGGCGAATGCCTGAAGTATGTTACCAGCCATCACGTGTAGTGCCAACAGTGAAGTGCAGCAGAGGAAGTGGGACGGTATTTGGGGGGACCTAAGAAAACGCTGAATGTTGAACGATGTCAATACATTTTACAGCATTGTGTGCTGCAAGTAGCACAGGAACACTTCCAAAGCATTCATTAATTCAGTCAGCATTGCAATGTACCCTTTCATGAAGCAGCACCTCTGAGACAGTGGTTTGTGGACCACAACAATACTGAAATGGGCTGGTTTTCCTACAGTCATGACCTGAATCCATGTAACATCTCTGGGATGAGTTAGAATATCGACTTCGCTCCGGACCCCAGCGTCCAATATGACTACTTCCTCTGGTTTCGGGGCCGTTGTGATCGAACGGTTCTAGGCGCTTCAGTCTGGAACCACACGGCTGCTACGACCGCAGGTTCAAATCCTGCCTCGGGCATGGATGTGTGTGATGTCCTTAGGTTAGTTAGGTTTACGTAGTTCTAAGTCTAGGGGACTGATGTTAAGTCCCATATTGCTTAGAGCCATTTGAACCTCTGGTTTCGGCTCTTGAGAAAGAATGGGCTTCCATTCTTTCACTGATATTCAGATCCCTCACAGTAAGTGTCCCTAGCGGAGTTCAATCCGTCATAAAGGCGAAGAGTGGACACGCCATATGAAAACGCCACTAATCCGCGTCCGGATACTTTTGATCAGCTTAAAGTGTTGCGGCCGTTACTGCTGATGTTAGACACTCCTCTTCATGCTCTTGGACACGGATAACGCGCAATTCTCGTAGAATCTGCTGATCCGATGTTCTGAATTTCTTGTAGCGACCCTCTTCCAGCAACTGACTGCACGCTGTGGAGGACTATCAATCTTTCAACTTGGTTTTGGAAGGTGGGGAAAATGAGCTACTAGTCTTCTGACTGGTTTGATGCGGCCTGCCATGACTTCATCTGACGTACCCACTTCTTCGTCTCTGAGCAGCAGCTACAGACAAGGTCGTTGATTCCAGTATTGGTCTTCTCCTACAGTTTTCGCTCTCTACAGCTCCTTCTAGTACCATGAAAGTTATTCTCTGGTGTCGTCATACACGTCCAGTTATCGGATACCTTCTAGCCAGTGTTTTCCACGTATTCCTTTCCTCACCTAGTTTGCGGAGGATGTCCTCATTATCCGTTCAGTTTTCGGCGCCGTTCTGTAACATATTATCTCGAACGCTTCGATTTTCTTCTCCACAGTTTTTCTCACAGAACAGTATCCGCTTTTATCGCCATTGGATGTTGATAACTGGTTGCTAACTTCCACCAGTCAATGCTACGTCATAAAATAACCAGTAACAACACCCATGCCAACAAAGGTTGGAAATAATGCCCTTTGATTTTCGCTGATGTGCAGCCATTCCTGAAAGAGGTCCCAGCAAGAAGACCGGATCTGAACATCCTACATGAATTACGGGGTACGCATTACCGAACACAACACTCTGCTTGCCTTCCTATTCACGAGGTGTCACCCCATCGATCGAATTGACTACACTATCCGTCCTCAAATCTCTTCCCCCCCCCCCCTCTCTCTCTCTCTCTCTCTCTCTCTCTCTCTCTCTCTCTCTCTCTCTCTCTCTCTCTCTCTCTCTCTCTCTAACAATCGCGATTATCTTATGGAATATGTATTGCAATTTTTGTCTGTTCCATTATGCTTACTAAAACAACAACGTCAATTAATTTTCCTATGCCCCTTTAACCTATTCCTTCTTTGCTAGGCATCTTTTGTCTCCCAGTATTTCTAGAACCTCCTCGCTCAGTACTGTATCTGTGCACTGATTTTATAGCACCCCATTTCAGGTGTTTCCAACTCCTTCATCTACCGTTTTCCTCACAGTGAAGTTTAATTTCCATACTATCCTGTGCTCCAGACGTACTGCTCCGTATAAATATAACGGCTCTATAAGCTAAGAAAGCTTTCTACATCTGGGCCAGTGTGCGACGTCTCCTTCGCTTTGGCCGCGTCGTGTAATCTCGCTTCTTGCGTACAAGTATCTCCTTTATTGCTCCTTCGTTTCTGACGCTATGGAAGTCCGTATTCTTCTTTCCGTTATTATTTACCGATGTTCGTCATAACTTGTTTAATTCTTAAGCCAGATGTTGTGCTTAGTGGTTACGCTCTAGAGCCAACAGTTCGATGCCTGCTTCATTTTTTTGGCAAGGGTTTGGTACTTGTTCCCTCTGCACGTGTCTCGCCGTTCTTGGTGTTCACACTTGTTCCATTGTTTCTTTGTATATTTGTTAGACTGCGATGGAGATAAATTAGAATCCTCCTTACCACTAGCCTATATTCTCTGTCGGATAAGAAACTAACAGTGGAATAGTGTCTCCAAGTCGTTGGCAGTGTTTCAGCTGTTACTTGAAACCAGTGTTATAATTGTATCTTTCTATCTGCAGTGGTAAGTAAAAGAACCATTTCTCTTACCTCATGATAAATATTTTAATGTGGTGTGTGGATAGTGTATAAAATGTTCCGATGAACGTGTTGCGTCAGATTTTTGTGGCAGGTTCCCGAGGGTATAATTTCCTGTTGTACGCTACTGGCCATTAAAATTGCTACACCACGAAGATGACGTGCTACAGACGCTAAATTTAACCGACAGGAAGAAGATGCTGTGACATGAAAATGATTAGCTTTTCAGAGCATTCACACAAGATTCGTGCCGGTGGCGGCACCTACAACATGCTGACATGAGGAAAGTTTCCAACCGATTTCTCATATACAAACAATAGCTGACCGGCGTTGCCTGGTGAAACGCTGTTGTGATGCCTCGTGTAAGGAGGAAAAATGCGTACCATCGCGTTTCCGACTTTGATAAAGGTCTGATTGTAGCCTATCGCGATTGCGGTTTATCGTATCGCGACATTGCTACTCGCGTTGGTCGAGATCCAATGAATTTGGAATCGGTGGGTTCAGGAGGGTAATACGGAACGCCGTGCTGGATCCCAACGGCCTCGTATCACTAGCAGTCGAGATGACAGGCATTTTATCCGCACGGCTGTAACGGATCATGCAGCCACGTCTCGACCCCTGAGTCAACAGATGGTTTGCAAGACAACAACGATCTGCACGAACAGTTCGACGACGTTTGCAGCAGCATGGACTATCAGCTCGGAGACCATAGCTGCGGTTACCCTTGACGCTACATCACAGACAGGAGCGCCTGCGATGGTGCACTCAACGACGAACCTGGCTGCACGAATGGCAAAACGTCATTTTTTCGGATGAATCCAGGTTCTGTTTACAGCATCATGGTGGTCGCATCCGTGTTTGGCGACATCGCGGTGAACGCACATTGGAAGCGTGTATTCGTCATCGCCATACTGACGTATCACCCAGCGTGATGGTATGGGGTGTTATTGGTTACACATCTCGGTCACCTCTTCTTCGCATTGACGGCGCTTTGGACAGTGGACGTTACATTTCAGATGTGTTACGACCCTTGGCTCTACCCTTCACTCGATCACTGCGAAACCCTACATTTCAGCAGGGTAATGCACGACCGCATGTTACAGTTCCTGTACGGGCCTTTCTGGATACAGAAAATGTTCGTCTGCTGCCCTGGCCAGGGCAGATCTCTCACCAACCGAAAACGTCTGGTCAATGGTGGCCGAGCAACTGACTCGTCACAATACGCCAGTCACTACTCTTGATGAACTGTGGTATCGTATTGAAGCTGGATGGGCAGCTGTACCTGTACACGTCCTCGAAGCTCTGTTTGATTCAATGCCCAGGCGTATCAAGGCCGTTATTACGGCCAGAGGTGGTTGTTCTGGGTACTGATTTCTCAGGATCTATGCACCCAAATTGCGTGAAAATGTAATCACATGTCAGTTCTAGTATAATATATTTGTCCAATGTATACCCGTTTATCATCTGCATTTCTTCTTGGTGTAGCAATTTTAATGGCCCGTAGCGTATAAGCGTCACCCCGATATAACGTAGCAGTAGACACATTTTTATCTTCACATCTGCCAGTGCCCAACGGTCGACTATCCCCAGTAAGAGCGACCATGTATATTTCACAAGGTTTTGAACCAATAGCAGTCACAAAAACAAAGAGGCGCGGGTTTATTGTGATGAAGCAACAAAGCTAAAAGAGGAAACTAGGCTATTTCACAATAAATCCCTGTGATCATTTTAGATACTGCGCCTCGGGTAAAGAAACGTCACCTAGTTTTATGGGCCAAGTGGCAATAAATTGTGGATCTGCAACACTTGCGTATTACTGGCATCGTAACTCATGCTGCGGCCTGTAACTATTTTAATATATTCCGCAAGTATGTGGCAGTCCACATAACAGACAACAAATCATCCGATTCGCATCTAACGGCGGTACTTGGCCGCCGGAATAAAGCGCCCGATGTTGGCGTTCATACGCGTCCGACGGGAGGGGCATTAGTGCCGTGTTATTACGGCCACCTGTCTGGATATTAACAGTGCCTAGGTTGCATGCGCTCCAGGCGGCGTGTTTTATGGTGATGGCAAATCGACCATTCACTTAGGTCGTCGGCAGAAGTCCTCGCAGTAGCTAACGAGCGAGGGCGCCGTCGTGGCCACAAAAGGAAGACGGAGCGACTGAGGATTCATTAGCCTGCCGTAACAGATTACCACACACGCAGCGCCGCCTGTTACTTGACTGGGAATGAGGGAGACGCTGCACATGTTCTACACGCTCACTAACAGCTTGCAACCGACACCGTTTATTAATTCCACATGCAGAAATAAAACCATTAACGATTTGGTTATACTCCAGTAGTTTCAAATAATATGATTATAAATGCTCGCAATGCTGGCACGGAAAAGTAACTTACGACATATTCATGACATTTTACCTCTTCGTTTCTCACCTACACTCATAACGATAAAATGGCGACATGAAATGTTTCAAATGGCTCTGAGCACTATGGGACTTAACATCTGTGGTCATCAGTCCCCTAGAACTTAGAACTACTTAAACCTAACTAACCTAAGGACATCACACACATCCATGCCCGAGGCAGGATTCGAACCTGCGACCGTAGCGGTCACGCGGATCCAGACTGAAGCGCCTAGAACCGCACGGCCACACCGGCCGGCGCGACATGAAACAGACTGCAGGAAAAGTAGATGCTAAGCTGAGATTCATTAGAAAAATCATCAGAAAATGTAATCCATCCACAAAAGTAACGTATAAAAGACTGTGGGTCAAGATGGTCATTTCCTTCGTGGGAAAATGTTTACTGCTGGCTACGGGACCATGATTGTACCCAGGGGTGCACTTCTTCGCTCGAAGCAAATATACGGCCATGAGTTTCTTTCTTCGGGGCTCCAAAAAATGGAAATCGTATGGGGAGGGATCGGGACTTTGTAGATGATGTGTAAGGGCTTCCCAGCGGAACTTCTGAAGCGCAGTCGAAACGACCTTGGCAACATGTAGCTCCGCCCACAGCGCTATAAATGTACTAATGGTTATGGCAGTTCCTTCTGAAATAATTAACAGTTTACTTATTTTTCCATCCGTCTCATTTTCATGTGACTACCCCTTATATATTGTAAATATACAACTCGTGAATTTCAAGGACGTTCAAAGATGCTCGGATGTTGAAGCGTTGGCAACTTGTTATGCTATTTCAATATGACAAACAGCCCAAGTTTCAAAATAGCTCGTTTTGCTAGTGGATGATGACTAGTTTCGGGTTTTTATTAATAACCCATTCTCAGATCATTCATCCAATCAGGTTAAATATTACTCCACATAGCAAAAGGTCATGACAATCTTTATCCGAAGAAGTACAATACAAGTGCTCATAAAACCGGATACAGTTTCGTGATCACTTGCATTGTACTCCTTTGGATATCTACTGTCATGATTTTTTTGCCATGTGGAGTATTATTTATTCTGATTGGGTAGGTATTAGAGAATGGGTTACGGATAAAACTTCGAAATTAGTAGTCATCCAGTAATAAAAAGAGCTATTTTGAAAATATGGTTGTTTGTCATATTGAAATCGCGGATTTTTTTTTAGATAACTTTTCTTTTTTTTTCACACGGTAGCTGCAGCATCCAAATTTGCGTAAATATTTTTAATGATATTCTAATTGAAAGATTTAAAAATGTGTTACGCCAACGGAAGGTGGGCGAAATGCCGAAACGCATAGTGGTATAAACAAATATACATAAAAAAGTGGCTGACTGCTGAATGTGTTCAAGCAAGATCAATTTCTCTTTTTAGCAGTTCAGCAGACTAACTACATTACATATTTTACTAACTACGGAAGGATCATAATATTTGTTAGGAGTTCATGTTTCTTCTCCATAGCATGTGTTCTTCAAATGTAATAACGTCTCCTCGATAGAAATCGATGCAAAAATTATAATAGTTTCATTATCTAGTTTCTTTCGCCTCTATCAGTGTTTTGTTTATGAGGAGAAAAACGTTGCAGTGTAGTTCAGATTCCAATATAACCGCCTTGGCATGTGGAGGGAAGGCGGGCGAATTTCACTTTCAACAGAATCGTGCCTAATAAGTTTCTGCAATGTTCAGCCTGAACCTTCGGCTTGAAGATCGCTTTACCTTGTTCCTGGTGCGCAAAAGCTTTTCGGCCACCCATTTTAAGCCCATAAAAATCCACCGGGCACAAATGTGACCCCCAGGGTTACCGAAACGCGTGTGCGCTGATTTTCGAAAACACCGAACTGCGCAGTGCTTCGATTTTGCAACAGCCGCGCCAAGTGGCATGTGTGGGCGACCCTTCTCGGCGGAACGCAATATTTGAAACAGGATCGAGAGAGCCATGCTCTGATTCCGCTCGCCACTGGTATCCGGACCGGCTTTTTCAAGACCTCCTCTTTCGACACACTCCTTGCGCAGGCTGCTCGATTGCACTCGACGTTTCTCCACGCGGGCAGGTGCGACCGTTTTCCCGTTACGCTACTCTGCGAGTAATCGTCATGCTTAATGCTTAGAGTTATCTGTCTATCTCCTGTAAGTATCATAGAGCAAGCAACACGCAGAGCTGTAGCCATCACGGATGTTTGACTTTCGAGGTGAATGTGGCACTAGCAGCAAAAACAACTCTCAAATTTCAGAGAAAAACATAATAAAGTTTGAGACTTACAGATGATGTACATGTAGAAAAATGTCAGTTAATGCGGATGACGAGGAAAAACAAACCTGTAATGTCCGGATACGGTGTTAGTAGTGTCCAGCTTGACACGATGACGATGACGATGACGATGACGATGAGGTCCCATACTCCGAGGAGTGTAGGTGACGATGCGAGGGACCCGCACTGCTGTACTAGGCGAGGTCCTAGTGGAGGTGGTTTGCCATTGCCTTCCTCCGACCGTAATGGGGATGAATGACGATGATGATGATGATGATGAAGACGACACATCACCCAGTAATCTCGAGGCAGGAAAAATCCCCCGCCGGGGGGCGTAACGTTGCAAAGCGATATGAATTGGAACGAGCATGTGTGGGCTGATGAAGAAAAGGCGAATGGTCGACTTCGGTTCATTGGGAGAATGTTATGAAATGTGGTTCATCTGTAAAGGAGACCGCGTATAGGACGCCGGTGACCTATTCTTGAGTACTGGTCGAGCGTTTGGGATCCATACTGGCTCACGTGAAAGGAAGATATCCAAGCAATTCAGACACAGGGTGCGAGATTTGTTACAGGTAGGCTCGAACAACACGTGTCATGGAAATGCTTCGGGAAGTCAAATGTGAATACTTGGAGGGAAGGCGACGTTCTTTTCGAGGAGCACAGTTGACAAAATTTAGAGAACTGGCATTTGAGACTGTCTAAAGAACGATTCTACTGCCTCGACGTACATTTCGCTTAACGACCTTGAGAGTTAGATAGAGAGCTTACAGCATGTAAAGATACATATAGATAGCCCTTTTTTCGCTGACTCTCTGGGAGTGGAACAGGAAAGGAAATGACAAGTAATGATACAAGGTACCCTCCGCCACGCGCCTTACGGCGGCTTGCGGAGTGTCGTTGTAGATGCAGATGACTCGGTAATTCTCGCAAGAGGCGGCAAAGGACATGAAACTTCGTTTCAAAGGAATGGATAATGTCTTGAGAACAGGTTATAAGATGAATATCAACAGAGGTAAACCGTCAGTGGTGGAATGCAGTCGAGTTAAATTGGGTGATGCTGAAGGAATTAGGTTAAGAAATGAGTAACTACAGGTAGCAGATGGAATTTGTTATTTTGGCACCAAAATAATTTTCGATAGCCGAAGTAGAGATCAAACAAAATGCAGCTGGCAACAGCAGGGAAAGCGTTTCTGAAAACCAGAAATTTGTTAACATCAAATAAAAATTTAAGTTTCGAATTCAAGGTGTCTTGCAGCCTTCACATAGTTGATGAAACACACTTTTATTTGCGTATGTAATGACAGGGTCTCTCAGTTTTCATATTTTTTACTTAGCCGGACCGGTATCGAGCTCATGCTCAGCATCGGCGGTGTTACATTTCATTTTTAAGCTTTCATATCATTTTTTCAGATGTTCTGTTAATTTTATGTACTTTCTAGCACACACTCGTATGATTGTAAATGAGGCAAATTGTGCTTTCAAATGTCACTGACGTATTTTGATGTCAAATGTGTCGCTGATATTTGAAAGCACGATTTGCCTCATTTATAATCATATGACAGTGTGTTAGAAGGTATACAAAGTGGATAGAACATTCGAAAACATAGGAAGGCTTAAAAGTGAAATATTAGACCACTGATGATAACCATGAGCTCGATACCGGTCCAGTAAATTAAAAAATATAAAAACCAACCATCCTTGCCATTGTGTACACACATAAAAAGTCTTTCATAAATTTAAGTGTTAGGGATTATTTTCTGAAGGCATCTGAATGGAGCGTAGCCTTGTACGGAAATAAAACGTGGATGATAAAGAAAAGAAAAGAATAGAAGGTATTTTATTTTTAGTTCTTTCATATTTACATTAACATTAAGGTTCAGTTATTAGTCAAAGACCTCCACAGAGCCGTTTTCTGAAATAGTTTTTTTTTATTTTCTGTACTAGACAGTGCCACAACCTATCCCATTAACGTAACACAACACACACGTCATATTAATACTACAAATAAATCCAACTGATGATGATGGCGCTTTAAACATTTGAAACGTTTTGTGCGGATAAACAGTGAATGGTAACAGCAAATTTATTGTTTCATTCGAGAACAGAAGATTCCGAATCTTTGAATGAGTAGAGAAAGCACTGAATAGAATTTGGAAAAAATATATTCATGCCACAATTTGATTGAAAGAATACATCAGCTGACCGGATATTCCCGCTGCATCAGGAAATTGCCAGTTTGTATCTGAGGGAGGTGTGGACAGAACATATTATATTGGATTGGCTACAGTAAATTCGAAAGGAATGCAGAGGACAGAGTAGGGTGGAGAGCCGCATCAAACCAATCTTCGGACCGAAGACCACAATATCGACAGTAACAAGACTGCTGTGAAACATCTCATTTTGTCCCCCCATTACTACCGACTCGAGGCACACTTGGCTTCTTCCAGAGTGTAGAGCGTCGCTAACTCGCACTGATGTGTGGAAGCGAAACTACTCGCTAGATCAAGGAACATGACGGGTGAGCGAATTCATTCTCGCGTAACGCGTTGTAATCCGTTCGAATAAATGAATAACGAAACTTCGCTGGCTGATTTGTATTAGCATACAATGCGAGAGAGGCGTATCCCCGAGAAGTGTAGCGCTTGGTGGACCGGTCTGTGAATTCATTTACAGAGGTGCTTCTCCTGATGCCACCCGTCCACAACTCCGCCGGGGTGTGAACTCACGCAGCAGGTGTTTCGCAACTGACCAGGCCAGCCAATCTTTCTCCGAACAGAGAATGAGATGCGGACGGCCTCTTTGGCGCCATTTGCCAAGTCACTGCGTGACAGCCCACTCAGCGACTTGACGTAGGCGGAGGCATGCCTTAGAGCGCATTCATTGTTCGGCATGGCCGCCACTTGAGGCGATGAAATACCTGTCTCCGATAACTTCTTTTGTACTCGCTCAGAATATGTAAGCCGAAAATTGCCTTAAAAAAGCAAGGTTGCAATTCAACGCGTAGTTGACAGCTCGTGTATTAGTAACGAAAGAGAAGCCTGATACGTTTAAGATACATGACTCTTATTCTGCACTAATGACAAGTGATCCAGACATACGGTTTCCGCAGTTCTGAACAAGATTTTTTTCACCATCCTTGCTTAAATGAACTGACGTCCCAGCTCTGGTTAACTCGCTGTCGGCATAACTTAAAAACTAGTTCCCTCGTCTTCTTTACGAAAAAAAGTACCGTACCTACCCGTCACCATCGATTTCATTCACACTTATCGTACACGTAGGGCTTGGTCAGAAATGGAAGTGGCAGAAGTGGGAGCTCGAAATGCCCATGCATTTAGAAAAAATAGTACTTTTGGTGCGGATCGCATGATTCATGAGCCTTTAACCATAGTGTAGTACCACACAGTGATTGGCGCAGCGAAAACAGTGCAAAACCGTAATCTACATCTACATCTACGTTTGTACTCCGCAAGCCACCCAACGGTGTGTGGCGGACGGCACTTTACGTGCCACTGTCATTTCTTCCCTTTCCTGTTCTAGTCGCGTGTGGTTCGCGGGAAGAACGACTGCCGGAAAGCCTCTGTGCACGCTCGAATCTCCCTAATTTTACATTCGTGATCTCCTCGGGAAGTATAAGTAGGGGGAAGCAAAATATTCGATACCTCATCCAGAAACGCACCCTCTCGAAACCTGGACATCTAGCTACACCGCGATGCAGAGCGCCTCTCTTGCAGGGTCTGCCACTTGAGTTTGTTAAACATCTCCGTAACGCTATCACGCTTACCAAATAACCCTGTGACGAAACGCACCCGCTCTTCTTTGGATCTTCTCTATCTCCCCTGTCAACCCGACCTGGTACGGATCCCACACTGATGAGCAATACTAAAGTACAAGTCGAACGAGTGTTTTGTAAGCCACCTCCTTTGTTGATGGACTACATTTTCGAAGGACTCTCCCAATGAATCTCAACCTGGCACTCGCCTTACCAACAATTAATTTTATATGATCATTCCACTTAAAATCGTTCCGTACGCATACTCCCAGATATTTTACAGAAGTAACTGCCACCAGTGTTCGTTCCGCTATCATATAATCATACAATAAATGATCCTTCTTTCTATGTATTCGCAATACATTACATTTGTCTATGTTAAGGGTCAATTGCCACTCCCTGCACCAAGTGTCTATCTGCTGCAGATCTTCCTGCATTTCGCTGCAATTTTCTAACGCTGTAACTTCTCTGTATATTACAGCATCACCCGCGAAAAGCCGCCATGGAACTTCCGTCTTGGACTCGAGTTCCTTCGTCGAAATTTTTTGTATTTTAAATTTTTACGTTCCTTACACAGCAGAAAATAACCAAAATAGCGTTCAAAATATTGTATTTGGTAACATTCTCATGAGAGCCATTAAAAGGGACGGCAGCAAAAAATTTTGATTTGCAAATAAATTTCGAGGAAGGCATTATCTTAAAAAAAAAGGAGGCAGTAATTTTCTCGTCAACTAGTACATGTTGCAAACGCCACATTTTTACGATTACATGTTTATTAAGGTTTCTGTACAAAAACAAACTTGGTTTACAAGTATAAAAGTTTCCCTCTCATAGCACAGTTTGGTAGTAAACCACTCGTAACTCATCATTTTGCCAAATATTGGCGAGGATAGCTCGTGATGCACAGTGGAATGTAATTTGGTGCCGTCTTCTCGAGATGCGATTTCTGTCTCTCTCGGCAAAAGCAGCAATTAAACACAGGAAATTTGTTCTCTTGCACACAGGGTACATCACATTAGATACAGTGTATTTGCTGTGTAAGTAAAATAAAAATGGAAAATAATTAAAAAAGTTTTCGCACTTGGGCTCGATCCCACGAATCCCGGATTACCGTTCTGTACTCTCTCCGCTGCGCCAGCCGCTGACTAAAAACCACGCGCACGTAAGTGGCTCATGCCACACCGAACCCAGCCAAAAACGCTATTTTTTCTAAACTCTTTGTCATCTGGAGCTTCCATTTCTGTCACTTTATATATCACAAATTTGTATGAAATCTATGATGACGAGCAGGCGTCATCCCCTTATAAAGTAATATGTATGACTTCTGTACCTTCTCTCCACTGCCGTCACTGTTCGCTCTGACAGGAGTGTACAACTGATCAAACTGAATGGTGGCGTAGATGTGAACAAGTAAACACAAGTAATCATCGGTAAGATACGTTCGTTCCTCTCAGTTGTGAAGGACAGAACTGGGGTTCTGCGAGGAGTGAAGACGCTGGACATACAGTTCATCGGATGGTTAGAAAGAAGTAGTTGACTGATCATGGTACTTCATTACAATTACATGGCACTCATTAAAGTGTTACAAAGCGACATTTCTCCCTATGGTTGGAGAGGAACTGGGCTATATTATTTATTATATATTTATATATTATATTATATTATATTATATTATATTATATTATATTATATTATATTATATTATATTATATTATATTATATTATATTATATTATATTATATTATATATTTATTATATATTTATTATATATTTATTATTATATATTTCGTTTAGTCATGTGATAGGCTTGGTGAAATTTGCAAATCCTAAGAGTGACCCTTTCCTGTTCTAATCGTTCTGTTGCATTATCTCAGATAGGTATCTAATTTTCTTAAAACTATTAATGTTCCCTTGGTTTGAAATCATCCATTCTAGTCCATAGCTGCTGTCTGTCATGTATTTTGTCTTCTCAATGTTACTTTTTCTTTTTTTTTCACTTTCTGCAAGGATGTTTCAAACGCACTTCTCCCTTTGTTTCCCTTTTATGCAAAATGTCAGAGAAAGTTTACTTTTTCATAATTTGGCTTCATGAACGATCGAGTGTGTACAAGCGGTTACAAAAGTATTTTTTTTTACATAATGAACTTTTTTCTGAAAAATATTACAGTAAAAATACCTGTCATCTTTTAAGAAACTCTTCCAACATTTAATCTAGTCGCCAGAAGAAAATAAAGTTATTAAAAGATATACCTCGAAATACCTTTCTCCATAAATACTTCCGAGGGCGGCTAAAGCCGTCACTGTGTGGCATCCTATTAAAACCGTTATTTCCTTCACTGTACGCTCCTTGGTATAGTTCCTGGTTGTTAACTGCGTTCTGCTGCAGAGCAATTAAGTGCTGGAGGCGCGCGTCGCTCGTAGCGTGTTAAGGCGTCAGGCGGTACATTTGTGTAAACGGCAAGGGCAGCAAAAGGTATCGAACGCGGTCTCACGGGCGTATCGCCTTCACGCAAGTGCTCACGCATGCTCGCGTGACCCCCAGCCGTCTCACGCACAACGCAGTTCCCGCAACACGGACGACGAAGAGGGTGTATGCGCAACTGGCGAGGGTCGAGTTTCACTTCACTTATAGAACAGTCGCCACGAAATGAGACAAGTGTGACAATTTTTAAAACAGCGTATCACACGCGATAACAGTAACTCTCACAGAAACTTAAAAGCCACTCGAATCCCTAATTTCCAAATTTAACGAACTGCACCAGTAGCACAATTAGTTCTTTAGGAAGCTATTTTCAGTCGAGTCAGTGTGGTGCAAGAATTATTAGCTATAAATTTTTCGCCAGCGAGAGGAAGAACCGCAGCCAGTAAGCATTATTCTAGGTTAAAATGCAAACATCTTCGCCTGTGATACTTTTACGTGTCCCATAACCGTAGGAGTAATTACAACACTCGTTTTTATAAATTTTTGTTCTGAATTGGTACACGTACGATTTGCTATTCTTAATAGACTGTTATGGTGAGACAGCCGTAGCCCCTCTAAATGTGGTTTCTGGATGATACTGGAGTAACAGTTATACGATTCATTGAAAAAGCCCGACGTTAAGGAGTAGAACGCACAGTTCTTGGGGTAGTTAGGCCGATTGTTGACAGTCTCTATGACATTTAATCCTAGAACAAAACTCCGTAAAATCATTTTCCTATGCCTTTATCTTCAGTGGCTTTCTTCATCCTTCTCTACGTACTTGCTCTGATTTTATGTACAGAGGCTGTAGTGGCAAGGAGAAGGAAAGCGCCATACTGCAATCAAGTCTTTTGTTAAATTAATGAGATCGACAATTCGTAAGATAGATTTCTTCGTTGTGGGTCTACATAGATGTTTGAAAAAAGCAATTAAAAATACTGTTAACTGCTCTATAGATAAATAGGATCCGTTTTCTGCCTAATAGAAACTGAAATCAATGAGTAACGGAGCAACGCCTCTTAATTTATTAGACAAATACCAATTATTGCACTCTTCATTCTCCTCTTATAGGGGTAGAGCGGTTTGTTCAATATCAGACCTCCATTCTGTACAAGCAAATAGTAAGCGAACTGACAGTAGAGTCGAGTGGTTCCCGATGGGGATTAGGTGGGAGGGCTTACTAGTTTCAGCATTTACCTTCCAGACAAGGCAAACCTGTCGAAAATTCTGGTCAGAATAAGGGAATACGAACCATTTTCAATTCGATTGTGGGGCAATTTGTCCCAGGCAAAAATAAAAACCTAGTGCACGCACAAGTTAATCTGTTTGTGAGTTTACAGGGTAAAGCCGATGAGTTTTTCGAAATATTCTACGTATCTACGTCACTGCTAATCGCAACCGTTGTGGATGGCCCACTACCCTATGAAACTCACCATTTCGCCTGCGACAAAAATAGCAGAGCTTACAGTGGAAAAGTAACACAGTACAACAGGTGCAAAGCAGTTTAATTGCTCAGCTGACTGACTTCAGGAAATCAGCCTTCTGCATACAGCAAAAGAAAAATAATGTTTTTTCTCGTTTCTGCTCACTCCTTCCTCATTTTGCTGAGAGACCTGCCATTTTTCGTGTCAAGAGACCGCTGTGTAGTCACTCTCCCTCTGTATCGTATGCGCGGATCTGAAAAAGCGTCCAGCACAGTCATCTCTACATGGCAGGATCACGTCGTAAAAACTTTTACTGCCATAAAGCATTTACCTAATTGTGCCGACGGCGTGCGGAGCGTCTGGCAGAGTCCATGAAGCTCGATCCAACCCAACGCGGCCGGAGGCGGTGAAATATTTAGGAGGGAGGGGTTGAGGTTATGGGGGGGGGGGGGAGGGAGGGAAGGAAGAGACCGCCATAAGGCGGAGGATAGAGCCCCCAGACATGCTGTATTAATGCGGTTCGAGAGGCGGAGAACGCCGCAGCGTCCGCCTAAGAATATCTACGCTTATCCTGCCTTAGACTAGGCTGACCCGTCCGCCCGACAACCCATTTAGTAAACTTTCTTTTTTCTCCGGGGCGTCTTTCACAGGCTGCCTGCCACGCAATATTTTTTTTTTTCTTTTCGCTTCTTACTAGCTTCGTTCCATTTCCTACCTTTCCCTCCCTTTCCACCTCGTGCGGCTGCTCCAGTGCTCGACGCCTTACAAACCTGCTCTGCCCCTGAGCTCCTGAAAGGACCCAGAGATCGCTCTCAAAAAGTTGTCGCTAGACAAAGCTGCTCTGCCGAACGCGAACCCACACAATATTTTCGAGAAGCCGTACACGTGAATTCAGCACTTTGGACTGCCTCCTCCACGTACGTCCTTCTGTTCACCGTTTCTTAGTTTCTTTATCAGTTTATGCTCCTCATACGATGCTTTCGCGCAGGTGAGCAAACATCCAGACCAGCAACAGTAAAGGCACGTTTGCTGCAGTCATTGAGAGAAATGAGCAATAAATAGAGTCTGCGCTCTGGAAGCAAAGGCGAGCCATAACTGGTAAGGACTGAGAATGGCTGTAGCGGAGAAAAATCAGTGACGTAGTTGTGAAAAGGTACACGTCCCTTTTTCGAATCGCGGCATTTGATACAGTTGTAACTGTTTATAGAATTTCAGTAACTGTACCGTTCTATAAACAGGTTCCAGGTCCCACGTTCATCATTATCTACAGAGTATTCTAAAATGATTTTTACATTTTTGATCACGTATATTTCAGAAATGATGATAGGCGGAAAGGTGCAGTGTGCAGTATAATGCAGATACACACACACACACACACACACACACACACACACACACACACACACACACACCAAATGTTTTAGTAGCCCTTTAACAGAGACCAATGCACCATTGATAGCGCGCAGGACACCTAAGCGATACTCCAGGTCGTCTCACGTCCGGCCAAGTATGTCGTCATCAATGTGTGCAATTGCTGGTCTGATGCGACCTTGCAGTTCCTGCAGGTCTCACGCTCGAGTCTCGTAGAAAGCATCCTTCACAAAGCCCAGAACAAAAAAATCTAAGAGGGGGAGGGGTAGTTTGCATCTGGACACCTTGTGGCCCAGGAAATGGATCCTCCTCCTGCAAACCAGTGGCAGAAATGCGTCTTCCAGAGCCTTCCTAACGATCGAGGCCAAATGAGGACGGGCACCATTCTGCTGCAGTATGATGTCAGATTGCAGTTCTTCGGCCTGTAGAATTGCAGACTGTTTCAATATGTCCAGATCAACTGTCGAGGTTACTGACGCTCCTACAATGAAAAACGGTCCCACCCCACGGCCATGAAACATACCACACCACATATTTACTTTTGAAATGTCACTCACAATTTCTGTGCTAAAGTAGGGTATCTCAGAGTCCCAAATCCTCACATTGTTTTGGTTTACCTTCCAAGACAAATGAAAGCCAGCTTTGTCGCCGATGCGACTCAGAATCCTAGTTTCAAATGCTTTGCGTTTTAGCCTGTCATCAGGCAGCAGCTTTACTTTGTAAGCATGAAGCTTCAGTCCCTTGTGTAACACCCTGTGCACAGTGGTTGATGGTAGCTGCAACTGGCGAGACGGTTGCCAGATTGATTTGGTTGGGCTCCGGATAAATGCGTGTTGCACGTGTTCCACAACTGCATCGCCCGTGCTCGGACGCCCAGATCTCGTCCTCTTAATGAAAATTGTGGATTCCTTGAAGTCGTGTACCACTGTCTGAGGGTCGGACGTGATGTAGGTGTACTTCTGTAACGTGTACGGAAGTTGCATTGGACCTGGGTGTCAGATTCGGTCTCTATCAACCACTCCATATAATGTGCCATCTGCGGTGGTGGCCATTTTCGTCAATAACTAACCTTAAAAACAACATTATGCTGCAAAACGCGTCTTTCTACGTAACCCCATTTCTACAATGTACGTGGCAAAGTTTTAAAGATAATTTGGAATACCCTGTAGTTTCACCATACAGGTACCGAATACAGATACACTCTCGTCCTCCTATACGTCATAAGCCTTTCTGGTATCGTCTGATGAGTACTTTTCTAGTCATTTCAAGTGGGCAAACAATGCATTTAAAGAGTGACACACGTCACAACTTCACATACTGTTTTTTCCAGACGACGTACGTATCTCCGTTAAGGTTTCAGTTGTTGCTTCAGTCGCCTTAAAATCACAAAGAAGCTGCGAAGCTTCCATCTAACTTTCAGTCTGTTTGTGCAACGTTTCTTCGTGGGCAAAACTGCCACAGACAAATACGACAGTTCCCAGAATTCAGGAATAAAAGTAAATCGTACTGTTTTGTGTACATCGATCAGTGTGACGGTTTGTTTATTTATTTATAGCGAGTTTGACATTAAATGCACTAAAATATTTATTTTGCTTTCTTACTCAGTTTTTCACTCTAGAAACACGTATCTTCCTTATTTAGCCGGCCAGTCAGTCTGTGCACAACCATTGTGCTTTCTTATTCACCGAGTTTCTCTATTTACTTTACGAGAAACGATCGCTCACAGCAAAATCCCCTCCTTACGCTAAGGGAATAGCTGACTTTATCTTTACCGTCATTCATAATTGATTCAATTAACATTTTATTATCTTGTTTAATCACTAGCACGTTAGCGGTTACAAACAAAGACATTATAAACAGCAAGTTAAACAAAAGGTTACTGTACGATTACTCGGTTGCGGAACAACCACTAGAAGCAGTTACTTCCATAAAATGCTAGGAATGTGTGTACGCAGTGATTTGAAGAGGAACGACCACATAAAATTACTCGCGGGTAAGGCAGGTTCGAGAACGAGAATCACTGGAAGAATCCTGTGGAAATGCATCCGTAAACAAAGGAAGTAGCTTGCAAACACCTGTTGTAACAATAACTGAGTATTGCTCATCAGTCTGGGATTCTTTCCAGATCGGACTGATAGATGAAATACAGATCCAAAGAAGATAAGCACATTTCGTAACAGGTTCATTTAGTAAGTGCGAAAGCGTCGCAAAGATGTTCAGTGAACTCCAGTGGTAGACGCTGTAAGAGAGGCGTCCTCCTTTATTGTCTACTGTTAAAATTCCGAGACCGTACGTTCCTAGACGAGTCAACCAATATATTGCTTCCTCCAATTTACGTATTGTGGGAAGACTGTGAAGAGAAAATGAGAGAAATTCGAGCCCATACAGAGGCTTACCAGATTGTTCTTCTCGTGAACCACACGAAAGTGGATCAAGAAAACGGAGAAGCGACACTGATGCACAACATACTCTCCACCACACACTGTAAGGTGTCTTTTAGAGTATAGATGCAGGTATAGATGTAGAAAAATCAAAGAGCGATGTTACGCTTTTGCAGCCACTAAATTCCTGTAGAACCAACTTCTTCCTGGAATGAGGTGAAAGCAAATAATGAGCAGTTCTGAACGATTTGTTATACCGTCTGCACTCACATCTGGCTGAGTCTCATCTCTAGTTTAGAGAGCAGCAGCTCTTCTCCCTGTCGTGCGTCTGACGCAGTTAATTCCGTTTGCTGTATGTTGCGCTAGGAAGGCGGAGGCCCCTGAGACTCGGTAGGAGCTTTACTGGGGAAAATACACACTCCGATTTCCAGACAAATGACTGAAAGCGCTGGCTGGCAGGGTCTTGGTGGTTCTCCAAGCTGGTCGCCGAGGTTCCAGCAGGATCAGAGCCTGGTTGAATGATTTCGTTTCTGGAAAGAGACTGATTCCTCCGTGTACTTGTCCACTACCGAGGTGTCCTCTTACATGAGGTGAAATTGTTTAGCAGCATGAGGCACTGAACAGGCATAGACAGAAGAGTATCATATGCAATGTGCATGGCCCGTCGAAGCTGAATATCCACTACGTGGATGCGGGAGTTGAGCTGTACAGCTGAACATCACTCAACTGACGAATAAACAATAGCCGGTATGGTTCTTCTCAAAGCGTTTGCGTCACTTCTCCAAGAAGTTCCAGTAAGCTTTTGCAAACATTTATTGCAGCAATTCGCCTTCGTAGGTGTCCTGACATACCCAAGGTAACGGTTAGGTACTTTAGAATGCTGTTACATTGTAATAAACTGTCTCTGAATATTACCTGCGTACAGCAGTTTGTATATTTGTTGCTCAGACGGAAAGCTGCAACTACCATCTTCAGAGGGTTTGGATTTAGTTTCCAACTCTCATCTACAGCAATACGGGCAGAACCTCAGTCACTATTTCTTCTGTATCGCCTCCGGTGAGGAAAAAAGAAATGGGCATCTAGCGTCTGTTGACGTGAGAGTTTTATCATTTTATCCGTCATCTAAATTTTATTTTTCTTATCTTTCCACGAAACGGCTGCATACCTGAAATTCCACAGTGCTCAAACGATTACAGCGGGTGCGGAGCTTCGAGATTCAATGCGTATAGCTCGGGTAGCTTACTAATAAGAGACGGCCGCCCTGTTCTGTTGCCATAATATATTCCCAGCCTGCCGAGTGCAGCGCACAATTTATCCGCAGAGAATGAGCTTCGAAGCTGAGGAATGTAAAACAAAACAAGTGCGTGGTAATTCACACAAGAGAGAGCAGAGAAGGAATCAAGTTGGATACCCTCGACGTTTCCTGCGGTGTAGCAGAGCCTACGAAAAGACAGCGAGAAGCCAGCACTCCTCGAAATTCGTAATGTATTCCTTAATGTGGACGTGGAGCCAGCATTGCCGACTAAGTTTGCTGAGCTGACAGCGACTGTTGTGTGCGGAACGCGGCTTACTGCACGGCAGCACGCGTTTAAGAGTCACAAGGAGCAGTTCCACGAGGCAAGGCTTGTAGGAAAACGCAGCGAATCGGACCAAGCGCTAATGCATCACCACTAATGGGAGTATGTCTCAGCGTTAAGCGTACTGTAATTCTAATGTTGTCCAGACCAATTTTGTATCATGGCAGTGCTTTTGGGCCTTCAAAAACGCTGGCAAGGCGGTGGTAGAGGAAATGCGCCTTTAAGGCAACATCACAGGTAGCTAATAGCAGGTTTGAGAAGCGCACTCGTGCAGTAACACACAAATCCCCTTCTTGTCCTCACTGACAGATCTTGTGCCAGTTGAGATGAAATGAGAACACAGCGCAGAGAAGCAGTGTAGAAGAGTTTTATCAATGAACTAGCTGATAAACACGGCGTTGCTATGGTATTTATTTATTCCAATCTTCTATTAGTTCATCTCCTCCTCCCTCCGCTCTGTGTTCACTTCCTGTAATCCTACTCTCTGCCCAACTCCTCCTGCCCCTCACTCTACCATCTCCTCCTTCTCCCTCACTCTTCTGTCCACCTCCTCTTCCTCCCTTCTCTCTCAACGTTATCACACTCACCTCGATAGGAAGCTAGTGGTTCTTACCCCTACATTATTTCTTTCCAGATCGTAACTAATATGTATACCAAATTTGATTGAAATCTTTCCAGAAGCTTAGGACGAGGTTTCAACCCATTGCTTTGCTCGCATACACGCATGTCAAGTTTATTTCAGACATATCTATCATATTTCACGCGTATTTGAGCACATGTTTCACTTGTATGTCTAGCGAATTCGCACTGCAGCTTTATTTTCACACAGCTTAATGTTTAAAGCGTCACATCTCCTGAACAATGTGCTGTACAATGATATAATTTTGCAGATGCATCACTGAGTGAGGTGGCGCAGTGGTTAGCACATTGGACTCCCATTCTAGAGGACGACGGTTCAAACCCGCGTCCGGCTATCCTGATTTAGGTTTTCCGTGATTTCCCTAAATCGCTTCAGGCAAATGCCGAGATGATTCTTTTGACAGGGCACGGCCGACTGCCTTCCCCCATCCTTCCCTAACCCGATGGGACTGATGACCTCGCTATTTGGTCTTCTCCCCCAGATCACCCACTCACCCACCCACCCACCCACCCTCTCCCACCTTGCAGATACATCCAGGAGTAAACGGCGATAATTAGATATTACTGCAATTGCATGCGAAAAAAACAGTAAATAACAAAAAATAAAAGAAAGAAGAAAGGTGATGTTTCGTGTAAAGACTGGTTCTTCTTGTTCAGTTTTTCGCCAGTTATGCCGCATCATCATGGGGTTCTCATGTTAATTATTGTATTTGGCGGTGTTAGTAGTGAGGGTGGTCAACTGCCCGTTCTATGGCCTGTCGCCCTCCTAGCCAGTACCTTCACAGACAACACGGCGGGTTCAAATGGTTCAGATGGCTCTGAGCATTATGGGACTTAACATCCGAGGCCATCAGTCCCCCAGACCTTAGAACTACTTAAATCTAACTAACCTAAGGACATCACACACTTCCATGCCCGAGGCAGGATTCGAACCTGCGACCGTAGCGGTCGTGCGGTTCCAGACTGAAGCGCGTAGAACCGCTCGGCCACAGCGGCTGGCAGCACGGCAGGGGAGGCGACAACGGCAGTAATGGTGGTGATTTGTTCCGCGCAATAGGGGAGGGGGAAGGGTACTGTTTGGATACTGCAGCCTACTCAGAAGTAGAACATTGAAGCTACAGCTAAGCGAGTCTGCAAAACATAATATCAGCACGTCACGTCATTACGACAAATAATTGGACAAGTCCGTAGGCTCTGACTAGAGTATCTAGTAAGAGAAATGGCGCGTTTTCAATGGATGATCTACACTGCTCAACAGGTGAGATACACAATTCGGCGGTTGTCCCTTCAGAACAAGGCGGTGGACTGGCCCAAAGCCGAGAACGACAGTGGTTCTCTGTGCAGGTGCCGAATTACTTTGCGCGAGCTCTGCGACATTTCTCAACCACGGGTAGCAGATGAGATTTGAGCTGAGTTACATGGGGATTTAATAGAGACGTTCACAGTTGAAATACGTTTGTACTAACTAAAACAAGGAGGTAGTGGCAGCTCATAACCACAATTTCCAAGTATTTCGCAAACAGGTCATTTGCAGACGCATGTATACTGAACAGTTCTATTATCTTTTACTTTCACTCGAATGCCTAATTTCCAAAGTCGATTACACTGCGTCGCAGCACAGTTATTCACTTTTCTAATAGAAACCTAGAGCCACAAGAAATGTTGATCACATATTTTTCAGCATCAAGGGAAGGAAACCCAGTGGAGTCAAGTTGTCAGCAAGCAACTTTGTGGGTTAAAATCCAAATCTCTCCACATGGGGTGAGTGTATATGACGTTTCTATGTGTCTCATACCCCTAGGAGTAGTTACTATATTTCTGTAAGCTTTTGTTCGAAATTTCGTACACACATAATTTACTTCTATTTCAAGACTGTGGTGGTGAGACAGCCAAAGCATCACTAAATGTAGACTTTGGGGTGGGGAAGGAGTGTCATGCAAAAATTATTATAAAACAGGCGATATTAAATCGAACCCACAGTTTTATGGGGTAGCTAGTCCAATTAGTGTCTCTATGACGTTTTTAGTTTACAACAGAACACCGCGAACTCTAGCTGAAGGAATTAAACGTGGGAGAAATCATTTTCCTACGCCTTCATGCTCTGAAATTTTATTCACCTTTCTATTAGACACATAGACACGCTTATGTCACCGTGCGAGGTGGCGCATTGGTTAGCACATTGGAATCGCATTCGGGAGGACGACGGTTCAATCTCGCGTCCGGCCATCCTGATTTAGGTTTTCCGTGATTTCCCTACATCCCTCCTGGCAAATGCCGTGATGGTTCCTTTGAAAGGGCACGGCTGACTTCCTTCCCCGTCCTTCCCTAATCCAATGAGACCGATGACCTCGCTGTCTGGTCTCCTCCCCCAAATACAACACCAAATTCTTATATCTATGGAGGTTTTGGTTCCAGATTTCGCTATTAAATATGATACGTCCGTATAAATGTGTGGGATTCCCTGAACCGAGTTAACATTTAAATTTCGCAGTCTGCTCCGATATCTCTCTGAGCAGTTAACTTTGTCGAATTCGTGCCTTTTTTATGCTTCTATCCAAAATTTAATGAGACAACAACTTTTTTCCGCTTTTTGACTATATAGTTCGAGCGGCTATCAATAAGTAACACAACATATTGTTTTTTTCTGAAAGCTGGTTGGATTTAATCACGATTCCAATACACCATATTATTCCCCACTCTTTTGGCTACATAAAACTACTTTTCAACATAATCTCCGGTCAATGCGACGCCTTTATCCCACCTCTGCCGGTCGACGTCGGAGCCAACGTCTTGCTGCATCAGTAACCTCCCATCGCGTAAGTGCTGCTTGCCGCGGAGTGCATCCTCCATTGGGCCAAGCAGACGGAAGTGGGAACGTGCGAGATCCGGGCTGTTGGATGCATTAGGAAGAGCAGTCCAATGAAATGTTGTGAGCTCCTGTTGGGTGCGCAGACTTGCGTAAGACCTTGTGTTCTCATGGAGAAGAAGTAGTTCAAAAAGGTTCAGATGACTCTGAGCACTATGGGACTTAGCATCTGAGGTCATCAGTCCCCTAGAACTTAGAACTACTTAAACCTAACTAACCTAACGACATCACACACATCCATGCCCGAGGCAGGATTCGAACCTGCGACCGTAGCGGTCGCAAGGTTCCAGACTGTAGCGCCTAGAGCCGCTCGGCCACTCCGGCCGGCCGCCCAACGACTCATCGTGCTTTTGCTCACTGGCAAGATTCCATAGACATCCTGCAAGCGCCTATGAATATCTGCGATGCTCTGGTTTTCCTCCAAAAAACAACTTCACGACAGGTCTCTGCTTGATTGGTTGGCTGATTTGGAAGAGGGAACCAGACAGTGAAGTCGTCGGTCCCATCGGATTAGGAAGGTTTGGGGAAGGAAGTTAACGGAGCCCCTTCAAAGGAACCAGCCTTATCTGCTTGGAACGCCCCTCCCCCCCCCCCCCTCCCCCCGTTACTGATGTGTTTTTGAAGGGTACCTATAGCGCCGCAAACTTCGGGATTTCATGAAAGTACAGGTGTTGAAGCGGGAATATTCCACAATGCCCCACAACAAATTCCACATTTTTTGCAACTGGAATTGGATGCGGAAAGAAGTGTTGCGTTACTAATTGAATGTCCCTCGTAGATTACGGAGCCTCGTCGTGTTGACCGAATTCTCCTGTTCCTCAGATACAGTGACAGCGTGAACACGAAATTTACTTGTAACAGAGACTCGCGAAGAAATATCAGACGCGAAGTCTAGCCCCAGAAATATGCGTGTGAGGACGCTGGTGACTTCCTAGCCGCTCCTGCGTCGTCACTCTATTTACAAGTCAAAGGAGCGGATGTGTCACGCAGTTAGCGATGGCTGCCCGGGACGCGTCGCGGAAGGATGGCGAACGGTACGTCGGCACGCGCGGGCGGGCACGACGCACTGTGCGCAAAGGGCGCTTCCACCCCGCTCCGAGCGTGTCTGGTTGCCATACTAAAGGAATAATTAAATTTTATGCTTCCGAGGGCCGGGGCGTCGCTCGCCGCTGTGGCGTCCGAGCGTCGCCTCTCGAAAACAAAAGGCCCGCACCCAAACCCCATCCTGTTCCCGCTCACACCCCTTCCACCCTTTCACTGGCGGTTAATACTCGGCGCGTTTGAATATTTATTCGGAAGCCGGAGGCGGTTCCTGATTATACCCACTAGCCGCATTAGGAACCCGTCCTTTGAGGCCTGCTCTGGTTGTTACTTCTTTGTGGTGTGGTGTGTGTGTGTGTGTGTGTGTGTGTGTATGTGTGTGTGTGTGTGTGTGTGTGTGTCTGTGTGTGTGTACCTGTGTTTGTCTACCCCTGTGTGCGTTTTCTGGAGTGCGTATCCATTATTTTAAAAAAAAGAGAGGTTTTTAAGTACACTTTTTTCCCTCGTGCTCCTTGCTTTGAAGATATGGAGGAGCTAAAAATAACCCGCTCCGCTTCCTTCACTGGGGCGCCTGGCGCGAACTGTGATGTGCGCATCTGAGGGCACTGGAACATTCATTTCAGATTAAAAAAAAATTCGTTTCATTAGCTGAGAGAACAGTGCAGAACTCTTAAATTTTCGTCTTGATGTAGGAACTTGACATGTGCGAGCGTACGTCACTGCGACGTTGATGGTTGTTTTGCTACGGGACTTCCTGAAACTGCAAAGATTCTTGTTAACTTCTCCTCAAAAAATGTCAGCATAGCGAGATTATACTGTTTATCTGCCTCTGATAGCGTGAGTAATGAATGCAGACTTGCACCTGTAACGTAAACCCTACAAGAAGCCGACTTTTAATTGATGAACAGGTGAATGTTCCGCAACTTTAAAGTCATGAGATACGATTATATAAATGTTGAGAGGAAATAGAGGCTAAGTGTGTGGGTTTGCGAGTGGGTGAATGAGAGAAAATTAATAATTCGATGTATACATTCCCAGCCAGCGTCCTTGCCGCAGAGATTACACCGGTTCTCGTCAGATCACCGAAGTTAAGCGCTGTCGGGCTGGGCTAGCACTTGGATGGGTGACCATCTGTTCTGCCGAGCGCTGTTGGCAAGCGGGGTGCACTGAGCCCTTGTGAGCCGGCCGGTGTGGCCGAGCGGTTGTAGGCGCTTCAGTCTGGAACCGCGCTATCGCTACGGTCGCAGGTTCGAATCCTGCCTCGGGTGTGGATGTGTGTGCTGTCCTTAGGTTAGTTAGGTTTAAGTAGTTCTAAGTTCTACGGGACTGATGACCTTACATGTTAAGTCCCATAGTCCTCAGATCCATTTGAACCATTTACAGCCCTTGTGAGGCAAATTAAGGAGCTACGCAATTGAGAAGAAGCGGCTCCGCTCTCGTAAAGTGACATACGGCCGAGAGAGCGGTGTGCTGACCACTTGACCCTCCATATCCGCATTTAGTGACGCCTGTGGTCTGAGGATGACACGGCGGCCGGTCGATACCGCTGGGCCTTCCAAGGCCTGATCGGACGGAGTTTCAGTTTAATATATTCCCCCTTTGTTTTATCTTTTTAAATCTGTGCCTCTGAACTTTTAAGTGAACAACAATCTCCTCACTGTAAACTGGAGAAAACTGCCTCGATCTCATATCTCGAATAGCCAAATCGTAGAACTTTAGTATGTTTCAATGAAGTTCTGAACATTTATTATCCTGAGACATTTTCTACAGAATGCGCAAATTCGGCATTTATACCCGTACTCAGCGAACCACTGTAAAGTGCATGGTAGTGTGTGTGTTCCGCTGTACCTGTAATTACTGATATTTCCCTTTCCATTCACGAGTGGAGCGCGAGAGAAATGTTTGTTAAAATGCCTGCTGTAATTAATCTAATCTTATCCTCTCGATATGTATTGGAGGAATATGTAGATGATTTGCAGTATATTCCGAGAGTTGTCGTTTAAAGCCAGTTCTTGAAACATTGTCAGCAGTCTCTCTCAGAATAGTTTCTGCCGGCCTTCCGAGCCTATCTTTCACTTCTTTCAACGTCTCAGTGACACTCTTCCGCGGGTCAAACAATCCGTGCTTGCCTTTCCATGCCATCATCTGAATGATACTTCCGGCACTGACTATATCTAAAATGCTAAATTAAAGAAACAAATTTTGTACAATAAAGTGTGCGTTTAAAAATTCATTTTCGATATTGAAACGAAGAAAACACTTTTTCTTCGACTTCGACTTTCAATTAAATTATCACTAATTTTGTTCCCCCTCACCCTATACATTGGACAAACAAGCTTGGGCCTGGTATCATGTTTCCGAAACTTTCATGTGTGTCCAAGTTTAGTAATTTCCAAGCCGGTCAAATAATTTAAACAGAACTGCTTATGTTTCTCGGTGGTATACGTTTTATATTCAGCTTTAAGCGTATCCCTTAAAGCTACAAACTACACAGTGTGACGTTGTGTCTATGGAGCTAGTGCTGGCTTACTACTCCGACACGCCATCACTTCACAGCAACAACACGAAGAGACTTTTGCAACAAAACTGCCCGTACACGCTGTGCCTGACGCTTTGCTACCGCAAAAATCCGCGTCCCAGCTACACTGTCGTAATGATGAGCTATTCGTAAAAAATAAAAAAAAGACCTTTTCCCTAATAAAGCTTCTACTTTGTCATGTAGCGATCTACTTTTAATCTGTCATTATTAGTCGCCACGCACCGGTAAATATTGTGTCGTGGTCAATGCCGAATGGAACCCCTGACTTACACGGAAGAATTACTTCTGATCCTTGTTCTTATACGCTATACTTACTGTTATATGTCACAATACGAAGCACAGATTCCACTGAAATATAATCAGCAGGTAGCATGCCCTCAACTTCGTCTTGTATACTACAGGATGCATAAAAGAAACTCCAAGAGAAAATAAATAAGATGAAGACACACCTCGAAGGTATTTTTCGAATGGGACGGAAATTGGTACAGGTACAGACAAACAAATTGTCACACTTTCAGAAGAATTGGATGAATTATTCAAGAGATAGAGCTTCACTCGCCGGCCGGTGTGGCCGTGCGGTTAAGGCGCTTCAGTCTGGAACCGCGTGACCGCTACGGTCGCAGGTTCGAATCCTGCCTCGGGCATGGATGTGTGTGATGTCCTTAGGTTAGTTAGGTTTAAGTAGTTCTAAGTCTAGGGGACTGATGACCTCAGATGTTAAGTCCCATAGTGCTCAGAGCCATTTGAACCATTTGAATATCGTCGACGGACAACTGTTCTGTTACGGTGCCGCGGGTGACAACGAAATGTTGCCCCAGAACATCACTCCTGGTTTTCGGGCGTAGTCAGCTTGGAATCACACCGCTCTCCAGGGCGTCACCAGACTCACCTTCTGCCTGGAATCTCATTGACTGAAGTAGAAATGTCTTCAGCGATGAGTCCCGCTTTGAAGTGAGCCTCGGTAACAAGTGAATACGTGTCTGAAAATACCCTGGAGAGTGGTAGGATACCAACCTGAATGTTGCCCGTCATACGTCCTAACAACCAGGAGTGATGGCCTGCAGTGCCATTTATTTTCGTAGCAGGACCCCTTTGGTTGTCATCTACGGCTTCCTTACAGACAGCGAAACGTCGACCATATTCTACGACTCGTTTTGTTGCCCTTCACGATAGCCACCCTGGGATCACATTTCATCAAGGTAATGCCCTTCCGCACATTGTAAGCGTTTCTGGTGTTGCCTTCATGCTTGCCCAGCCCTGCCTTGGCCAACAAAGTCGCCGGATCTCCCCCCAACTGAGAATCTTTGGAGCATTATGGAAAGGGCCCTCTAACAATTTTGGAATTTTGACGATCTAACGCACCAGTTGGATAGAATTAAGCACGATATACCACAGAAGGACACCCAACAACTCCGTCAGTCAATGCCAAACCGAATAATTTCTTGGATTAAGGCCAGAGGTGAACCAATTATTGACCTGTTCAATTTGTGAAGCTCTTTCTCTTGAATAAATCATTCAGTTTTTCTGAGATTTTGATCATTTGTTTGTCTGTACATTTACGGCACACCTATCGATTTCCGTCCTATTCGGATAATTCCTTCGTGGTATGTTGTTGTTTTTTTTTTCCTTAGAGTGTACGTCCATCCCGTTTCACAAGACTATATCTTCAACATAATGAAGACAGAAGTACATTTTAATTTCCGCACCGAAACTAAAAGTTTACTCTGACGCTAGTTGTAAAGTTACCGGTTCATATGACGGCTGGCGGAGCTCCTCCTGGGGGCAGGTAGCTCGTTCGCTTGTTCATTACACAGCGCGTGCCGAGTCGATACAGCGATAACACATTCACAAAATACGTTTTGCATTCTCTGTTTCAATAGCAGCAATTCAGTTACGACTGTTTGATGTGAGTTTCGCCGAGAGCGTGGCAGTGCGCGTCCTCACCGCCCCAACGGTCGATAGACCTTACTGATTTCTAACTGAACCGTTGGCCTCCAACGCAGTCCATGTAGACGATATAGTCTTCTGAAACAGGATGAGTTATTTTGTAACACCATGTATTTTAACTTTCAGTAGACTAGTTGTAGTGGGTGGCAGTGACGTCACAGTGTGTTTGAGGGCAGGTCTCAACAGAGCAAGAGACAGAATAAACTTGTTTTCGCCGACCACGTGGCCAATATGTATTCCATCTAACCAACGTGTTTTTGATAAATGAGTTCTGTTTCAGTCAAACTTCACTTAACCTACCCCGACTGTTATTCGTGTACTCGAACACATTTACCGATTTTCTTTTTTAAACCTATGGCGGAACATTACCCCGTTTCCACATCTTTTTCTGTCATTGTATGTAAAATGTGAAACTGTGTGAGGTACGGCCAGCCGCGCTTGGGCAGGAGATCTTTTGATCAGCTGAGCCGTCAACGTATGCAACATGGTCCTACTCAACGCTTAGCTTGCCACTGCCATATCTACATTGCTTTATTTGATTCACCTGGTCTCTGATTGGTTTGATGCGGCTCTCCATTAATCCTCTCCTGTGCCAACCTCTTTATCCCGGAGTAGCACTTGCGGCCTACGTCCTCAATTATCTGCTGGATGTATTCCAGTCTCTGTCTTCCTCTACAGATTTTACCCTCGAGTACCATGGAATTCATTCCCTGATGTCTAAAGAGGTTTCGTATCATCCTGTCCCTTCTTCTTGTCAGTGTTTTCCAATACAGTCCTTATCTCATCAGTCCCTCCTAATGTTCAGTATTCTTCTGTGGCACCACATCTCAAATGCTTCAATTCTCTTCTGTGCCGGTTTTCTCACAGTCCATGTTTCACTACCGTACAATGCTGTGCTCCAAAAGTACAGTTTCAGGAATCTCTTCCTCAAATCTAGCCCGTTGTTTGAAACTAGTAGACTTCTATTGGCCAGGAATATCCTTTTTGCCCGCGGTGATCTTCTTTTTATGTCCTACTTGCTCCATCCGTCGTTGGTTATTTTACTGCCTAGGTAGCAGAATTCCTTACCTTCATCTACTTCGTGAATATCAATTCTCGTGTTAATTTTCTCTCTACTTTCATTTACGCTACTTCTGATTGTTTTTCTCTTTCTTAAATTTAGTCTCAGTCCATATTTTTTACCCATTAAACAATTGATTCCATTAAACAGAACATGCAATTATTCTTCTTTACTTTCACTCAGGGGTAGCTATGTCATTACAAAATCTGTTGATTTATATCCTTTCACCCTGAGTTTTAATCAAATTCTTTAATATTTCTATTATTTACGCCATTGCTTCTTCGATATATCGATAGAACAGTACGGCTGAAGGCTGCATCCCTTTTTATTCCGAGCACTTCGTCCTATTGCTCCCTCTTGATTCTACTGTGTATTGTATATTACTCGTCTTTCCCTATTGCTTAGCCCCATTTTTCTTGAAATTTCGAACATCTTGCACCATTTTACATTGTCGAACGCTTTTCCCGGGCTGACAAATCCTATAAACCTTGTTTTTTCTTTAGTTTTTTTCTTCTTTTATCAACCGCAACATCAACACTGCTTCCCTGGTATCTTTACCTTTTCTAAAGTCAAATTGATTGTGATCTGACACTGCTATCAAGCTCCAAAGCCAGGCAGTCTCACCCTAACAAATGTTTTGTATGTTCTTTTGTGATCTGCATAGCTAGAACAAAAAGATTTCCGTCCTAACAATGTGCTTCCTGCATGGGAGATTGTTACACTCCAGAAAACTGAAATATGAGCTATTTCATATACACTAACAGTTTCACCACAATTGAAACTGCAGTTTTTTGAGAAATAGCGTATCAGTCCCTTTATATAGAAGTCAAAATTGACTGAATTACTAACGTCATGACCAAATGCTACGTTATTTCTCTGTCAGATTTAACGTACATATTAGCATGTTTGGTGCTGTAAATCTTATTTCAGCATTCTCGTTAGTCCTGGAAGCATAATGTTGCTACTTTCTCTTAGCTTTTGTGATTACTCAACAGAATTATCCTCTGTGAGCATGATATGATCATCGTTACTATATCTCCAAGTTATACTCCAGGCATACGATATGAAATGATTGCTTGAGGTATCACGCCCCAACATGCTACCACAGACAGAATTGAAAGGCCACGCTTCCCTTAACAGAACTAGATATCAATTTGATCTTCCCAAAACACAGGTAATAAGTGCCACTTAGGTGTCATTTTCGAATAGAGGTATTTAACTACTCGTTAATGAATCACAAAACAATCTTTTTCAGCAACAGTGGTAATGGAAACTGATCTTCACTCGTCATATGACTGGGGTGACGACGGTGTTTGTCCCCTAGCGCTTGGCTTAATCCTCAGACGGCTACAGAGCTAATGCGCGCTCCGTGTCCGATAAATTATTGGCCGCAAGGCGCTGCTGCACCAAGGTTAATATTGGCAGACTCCGTGGGATGACCACTGTCGGCCCACTGCCCATTCCTTAGCAGTTTCTGCGTGCGGTCACTCACCGTCGATGAAATATGTATACCTGCTTCAATAACTTACCAGTGGCCAGTCTCATCGGTTAATGCGAACGCAGCCATCAATATTTCACCTGAAGGGGGTTGGTGCAAAACAGGGGAACCGTCGAAAGGGAGACTTGGTAATTCATGTTTTTTTCCCTCACGTATTACTAAAACTCTCTCTATAACTTCGTTCTACCGCGCAAACGTCAGAGACTGTGAGGACAACTTCGTGAGTTGAGTTGTGCCGCTCAACCGAGTTCACTTAAGATCACCTTCTGATGGTAGAATTAGATTAGGAAATGAGACTCTGAAAGTTGTATACGAGTTTTTCTATTTGTTCAACAAAATAACTGCCGATGGCCGAAGTAGAGAGCAAGCAGCTAGGAAAGTGCTTCAGAAAGAAAAAAGAGATTTGTTAGCAGCGAATATAAATTTAAATGCTTGGAAGTGTTTCCTGAAATTAGCTGTATGGAGTGTACGCTTTTACGGTAATGAAACGCGAACGGAAACAGTTCAGACAACAAGAGAATAGAAGATTTTGATGTGTGGTGCTAAGGAAGAATGCTGAAGATTAGATGGTTGCATCGAATAACTAATGAGAATGCGCCGAATCCAATTGGGTAAAATGAAGTTTGTGCCACAGCTCGACTAAGGTTACCGGTTGATGCAACACAGCCTGAAGCATCAAATAAATGTTGCTTTGGTAACAGAAGCAAGGGTGCGGGTAAAAATTGCAGTGGGAGACAAAGGGATGAGTACAGTAAGCAGGTCCAAATGGATGTATGTTGCAGTTGTTATGCGGTGAGGAAAAGCCTTGCACAGAGTAGACTGCACCGAACCCGTCTTCTGACTGAAGACCATAACAACAACAACAACAACAACAAAACAACAACAGCAACAACAACATAATAGAGCTTAAGCATACTTATATGCTCAATATTTTGTATGAACTTTGTAGCTAATGTATACTGTGGAGAAACATTCAAAAGGACTGTTTTACACGATTGGCTAGAAAAGCAAAGTCAGTGGCCCTTGAATCAATCAGTACTTACATTCCTTCCCTCTGGCTGGTGCCACAGTATTACAAAATCTTTACAACGACAACATTTCCGCCTTCTGCTGTAATTATTATTTACTTTCTACTATCTTCCTGTTTCGGCCGGTACCGGTGCTATGAAATTCTATTTTATCATGGTTGACTTGCATTTAGGAGCGTTCTCGTTTTGCTTCTACTCTTAAATTGTTTATATGCCTGTTGTACGAAGGACTACTTGCATACGTATTAGGCCGAACGGTGTGGTCGTGCGGTTCTAAGCGCTTCAGTTTGGAACCGCTTGACCGCTACGGTCGCAAGTTCGAATCCTGCCTCGGGCATGGATGTGTGTGAATTCCTTAAGTTAGTTAGGTTTAAGTAGTTCTAAGTTCTAGGGGACTGATGACCTGAGAAGTTAAGTCCCATAGTGCTCAGAGCCATTTGAACCATTTGCATACGTATTATGTTTGCTCCGCCATATCTCGGTGACAGGACAGCTTGGTGGTTTGTGTTTCTAAAAGGACCCTTGCCCACTCTTTTCCTGAATCCATCTCGTCACCAGTAGATTTGCGGCTATTCTAATCAACCAACTGTCTGGCGATCTCTCGGTATCATCTTCCTATGTCCCTCATGCCAATCACTCGACCTATTTCAGGAAAGACCTACAGTTAGCGACAAAATGTATGTGTATGTCTTCGGGGTTTTCTGTGTTGCGTTCTGCACCAGAAAAGTTCCAGTAACGTTAGACACACCCAACAGACGTCTTGCAACGATTTAATCAGGAGTTATCAGCTTGTAAATGCTTCATAAAGTGCATTACACACGAATTCTGACTTTACTTTTATTTTATTCTAACCGGTTTCGGTCATAGACCATTTTCACGGCCCTGCACGAAATACAAAACAAAAATCACTTAAAAATGCAGAACGGAAATAACCTACAAGGTCACAAGATTATTTCGAATGTAACAACAGAAAAATACTTCTGTCAAAAAATTAATCTGCAGCCAACATTACATGTCAGAACTAAACGTATCGCTCATTTCGAACGTTACGATTTCTGTGTAAGAGCAACTAGCTGAAGAGAACCAACACGAGACATACAACGCCATTACAGGTCCAGAACTCTCAGTAAAGAATTCAAAGACCAAGGGCTACGAAGACATCACATTCGTAGGCAGGAAGTAGATAACACTTATCACACATCTGTCAACAAAACTGTATTCCAGCTAAACATTTTCAAAAAGACAATGTCGTAAACATTTAAAATTTCATTACGTAAGGGTTTTTTTCGTGCTTCATTACGATAACAGCATCCTCTGTCGTCATAAAGACGAAAGATGTAAGTACGGAAAAAAACCTTATGTAATAAGATTTTTAATGAAACTTCCTGGCAGATTGTGTGCCGGACCGAGACTCGAACTCGGGACCTTTGCCTTTCGCGGGCAAGTGCTCTACGGGGCGTGAGTCGTGCTTGGGTACCTCAGTTGTTAGAGCACTTGCCCGCGAAAGGTAAAGGTCCCGAGTTCGAGTCTCGGTCCGGAACACAGTTTTAATCTGCCAGGAAGTTTCATATCAGCGCACACTCCGCTGCAGAGTGAAAATCTCATTCAAGATTTTAAATGTTTCGTCAGCGACCTACAGCCACGACCATTCTGATTGGCTGGTAGTTTGTTCACTATCTGTACTCGCTAACGGAGAATATGGTCAAACCTTGCCTATCAGACCCCTTGTTTTTTTTTTATTCCCCTTCGATGCCCCTAATTCCTGACAAACACATTGGCACCTACACGGTAACGTTTGGTAATGGTGTGGAAATTGCCATATCCGTCAGTGTAGTTGTCAGTGGAAAAACGGGAAAAAACGAAAAAGGAACGCAAACAACGCTATTATCTACTGGAGTAGTACTTGTTTTCCGTAAGAAAAATACTGGAATAAGTAAACCAGCGCTCACTAAATACGGCTACCACCTGTCTCGACGCACCGCTGACGTCACCCGAGGCGCGCGGGAGTCCGCGGTCGTAACGGCGCTGCCACGCCCACTCACCGCCGACAATATCCGGCGGTCGTGCGCTGCGCGCGTCCGCCCCCAGAGCCTCGCTATATGGCTGCGAGGGAAAAAAGACCCGGAGGAACAGCTATCGTATAGGTAGTTAGGCCCGGCAATAAACGTTTAGGAGCATTACATTAGCTTAACGAGTTTTAATTCGGAGGACGGCCGCAGCACCGGCTTTTGTTCGGCGCGCCACGTAATTGGGGCTGTCCACGGGGGTGGTAGTAGCAGCAGCGGTGGTGGTAGTAGTAGTAGTAGTCTTGTAGCGGCGCCAGCGGCCTGTGTACACGGCTCACCGAAATCCGTGTCCTGTGCTGAGTCGGTGTTACGAGGGCAGCTATCCGTACCGCGCCGTCCGTTTATTCCCGAGCAGGAATGATCACAGCCAGCTTCAGGTCCCACCACACGATTTAAACGATGGAGAAACTTTTGGGCACAATTTTCTGCTTAGGAATCTTGCACCCAATTTTTTCTTGGCGCCTTAGTCAAGGGAGTAGCTCATTCGTCATATTATCCTTTACTTGTTTTCTTCTAATCGACCGAATGAACTGGCGCTGCGATCTCGGCGATGAAACTCTGATCTCTATTGGAACGAGCAGATTCAAATATAGATTCGACGACCTTCTAGTAACATTTCATGTTGGTCCTGGGGTCATCTGCTCATCAAGTCCGTGTGCTTCCTTTCTAGAATGAGATTTTCACTCTGCAGCGGAGTGTGCGCTGATATGAAACTTCCTGGCAGATTAAAACTGTGTGCCGGACCGAGACTCGAACTCTGGACCTTTGCCTTTCTCGGGCAAGTGCTCTACCAAGAAGGCAAAGGTCCCGAGTTCGAGTCTCGGTCCTGCACACAGTCTTAATCTGCCAGGATGCTTCCCTTCTCTTTTTCGGTTAACTTAGCACGCCCTCAACTCTAATTCAGGTCGCCAAATGACAATAGAGAACTTGGTATAACAATTTTATTGATTCGTTTATAGCATGGTCTATTATAAGAAAATCCTAAAAAAAACGGATACGAAGACCCGCGGTAGTAAACATCCGAAAAATGGAGAATACACACTAAGATAAAAAGGATAACGTACTATGAAGCAACTACCCGAATGGGGCGAAAATCGGTAGATGTGATGTACTTTCCGAGTTGGTTGGAGTGATCTACACACAATGCTCCAAACATTCTCAGCTGGGGAGAAAGCTGGCCACCCTACTGGACAAGGCAGGGTTTAGCAATCACGACGGTAAGCAGGAGAAACTCTCGTCGTGTGCGGGCTGGCATTATCTTGCTAAAATATAAGCCCAGGATGGCTTACCATGAAGGGGAACAAAGAAAGATGCAGAACATCGTCGAAGTGCCGTGGATGACACCAAAGTGATCCTAATATGAAAGTAATGGCATCCCAGATCATTCTTCCTGGTTGTCAGTCCATATTGTTCGGTATCCCACCGCCGTCCGGTGCTGAGATTCCAGGCCGAAGACGTTTCTGAAGACACCCCAGACAGCGATGGGATAGCAGCCTGACTGTAGTCACCATTTAGCCCGTCAATTAGGGAGGATGGTCTGTGGTACCATTTCTTTCCATAGTCGGACCACTCTATCACCCGTGGCATCCTTACAGTACAGCGGTACGCCTACGATATTATAACCCAGTTTTTTGGTCCTTCCTGGCAAGCCATCCTGGCCCTACATTTCAGCAAGACAATGCCCACCCGCTCACGGCGAGAGTTTCTCCCGCTTGTCTTCGTACTTGCTAAACCGACCGTGGCCACCGAGGACGCCGGATCTTTCCCCAGCGAGAACATTTGTAGCACTATGGGCAGGGCCTCCAAGCAGCAAGGGATTTTGACGATCTAAAGGGCCAATTGGACATAATTTGGCACGATATCCTTGAGGAGGACATCCAAAAACTATTATCAATCAGTGCCAAGCCGAATACCTAGCTGCATAAGGGCCAGAGGTGAACGAACTCGTTATTGACTTGTTCAGTTTGTGAAGCACTTTATTTTGAATAACTTATGCAATGTTTCTGAAACTGCGATAATTTGTTTGTCTGTACATATACATCACATCTACTGATTTTCATGCCATTCGGATAATTCTTTCGCTATTTTTTATTATTTTTTAAAAATTTGTTAACGACTAAGTTAAATTGCGGGAATGTCGCTTGGTACGTTTCATATGCTGTGTGATGAAGATGAGGTAATTTATCGGGTTAGTTGAGGTACATTAGGCAGCTTGAATATTCGTCATAACAAGTAGGTATGCTGCAGCCCTATGAAGACGGCTGTTGTCATCTTGGAAGACGGGAGTGTCCGCAGTAGAAGAAACGTAAACCTTGGTCACCGATAATATAGAAATAAACTTCTCAGCCTGTATTGCCATACTTGAAACATATTCCCTGGTTTTTATGCGGTCCGTGACTTTGCCAGCGTTTCTACCACCAAGTTTAACGACGTTGTTCTCAAATAATTCTTCAAATACATATATAATAACCATGACCAAAATTAATAAAGTACATATATATCCAATAAATTATATTAAAATTACTGAAATAAATAATTTGTAGTTATGAGGCACAGTGTTGCAGTATTACAAGGTGAGTAATATTTTGTCCGGTACCTCGCATTTTACACCAACAAAGGCACAGATTCAAGGCAGAGTTTACGCTGGCGAGTCTTCGAAACCAGAAGGAAATTACCATAAACTCATGGCGTGAGATGAGACAGTGCCAAGCGGCGCTTTTGTTGCTTTTACAACGATTGACCTCAGTCTGTGTTAAGAGAGTGTTTGGAGGGATGCCGCAAATGTCTCCCCCGACGCGGCTGTGCGCGGTGAAGTGAACGCCCCTCGGGGTCACCAAAACCAAACATTACGGAGACCGCCGACGTCCGGCGCAGAGCAAAACAAATTAGGCATCCCGGTCTGGCGCTGTTGTTTCATTAGGTGGGTCGGGCCGCGACGGCCTACTGGCCCGCGCTTGCCATTTGGCGATCTATTAGCGGCGATAAGTTCGGGCGCCCTCTGCGCAGATGGCCCTCTGTCACGCGACCGAGTCTCATTTGCGGGGCCTCCAGACGCCGAAAGTTATCCGCGGGATTTATGCCCACTTGCGTAGCCGCTCCCCTGGGCAATGCCGCTACTCCGCTGCTACTGCCCTGCCCCACGGTCGGAGATCGATGGCTGAAGCCAATCAGGCACGTGTTGGGCACTAACAGTAGTGCGCAATACTGCTTCGTCTGCTATTTATTGTCTGACGCCGTATCGGCCCTCATATCTAAACGCCGCCGACGGGTAGTAGTTTGTGGGGAGAATTCACGGGAATTTTTCGGATGCGCCATTCTGTCTAGATGTGTACCACAGTTGATGTGACTGGCTGAAGATAACATTCATACACTTGCGTAGCAGTTAATATTCGCAAGTGATTTGCCTTGAACATTTTCATTTTGAAAAAAATAAAAACTGCAAATTGAAATGTATTTCTTGAACAGGAACGTATTACGATAATGTGAATCCGGTCCGTAATTTCTGATCATCACAAGAACGAGGTTGTCCAATGAATCATTATCTGTTACTATTCCTTACAAATCATGAACTTCCGATTCAGTGATGAATAAATAATGTTGAGCTATTTTGGTCTTTCCTCAAATAAGTTGCCAGTTTTTTTCCCTACACTTTTTTTTTAAATTTTGGGTGTTGGGCTGTTGTATCGTAGGTGAGACTCAAAACTGTATGGTGGATAGCACTTCAGGCGCTCTTGAAGGTAATGTTTGGTGATTCTCTAATATTCTGCGATATCCACTTCAGTCTTTGACGCCAATTTTGGCTACGAGGTCGGGTTCTTTTTAGAAGTTATAAAGTTCATGGTCATGTAATATTATCCGTCATCATCTCGCGCGTATACTACTAATGGCACCGCTTCTCGCTTCCCGTTTTCCACTTGCCATCTCGACTCCAGCTCCTTCTAGGTCACGGACGCTTTCTTCTTTCCGCTTGCGTCCACTGTCACACTTCTTTTGGCGCTCGGCTGTCGTCCATCCCTTCTACATGTCCGTTCCTTTTCAGAAGTTTCTTCTCTGTGACGTCTATTATTGATTTCTCGACACCCAGAGTTTCAAACTCCGCTTCCTGTATCGTTGCTTTAACTGACTGATACATATTAGCTACAGTATAATCCTTGATATGTCATGCCTTGGCTGCCTTTCTAAGTTGATAAAGGAAGCGTTATGAATCCTTGTGCAATCTTAACAGATTGTACCGGAACTCGTCAGATTTCACACTTGCCACACCTTCACTTACTACTTCTTTCCGTCTGAAGGGAAAAGAGATTCTTAAAATCAATAGTAATGGTTTGATCGACATTCGGGGCCTCGTAAAATTGTCCCGTCATTTGTAAAAGGCCTTGTTTTTCGCCGTATTACCATGTAGTTAGTTACTGGTCTTTACACGTGTATTCGTGTATTGACTCAAACCTAACCCATCCATTCGTTATCTTGAAAGCATATTGCTGAAGCCGGCCGGAGTGTCCGAGGGTTTCTAGGCGCTACAGCCTGGAGCCGAGCGACCACTACGGTCGCAGGTTCGAATCCTGCCTTGGGCAGGGATGTGTGTGATGTCCTTAGGTTAGTTAGGTTTAATTAGTTCTAAGTTCTAGGCGACTGATGACCTCAGGAGTTAAGTCGCATTGTGCTCAGAGCCATTTGAACCAACCATATTGCTGAAATAAGTTTATCAGCCTATCCCCATCGTCAGTTATCACATTTTCTCTATGCTGACCAAGAATGAGGTTATTAGTTTTCCATCCAGTATGTGCATTCAAGTCCCCAGTAATTAAAATTTGTTTTCCATCACCTTTTAAAGTCAGTTGCGCATACAATTTTTCTTTTACCTCCATCTGGGAATCACTGTTGTTGCTTCCTCATCCGAAAGAATGCCTACGAGAAAAGCGTTGTTTGTATTGAATTGAATTCCCACGTAACACGATAACAACGGAGACTTTTCACTACTGGTCAAACCAACCAGTAGAATTTTCCTGGAATATTGCATGGTCGAAGAAGAGGTAACGCTAACTTTTGGAGGGCTACTGCTTTCCTTCTGAAAAACTAAGAGAGGAGGACAGGTTTTCCCCCTCCCCAAAAAAAAGCCCATTTGTGAAGAAATATAGTTCTTCCTTCACTCGTAGGTTTCTGGAGAAGCGTTTCGCGAAACTGCGATAAATTTTGTAAAGGCGACGGCTAAGAGTAACAGTACAGCACGACTGATCTGATACTGCGTCGCAAATCAGTGTGCGAAATGTGCTTCTACACTTAACGCTACGCATTGTCTCTTTCTTTCTTTTTTTTTTTAAGGTTCATAAACGTTTGCAGAGTTACGAAGTCATCACAGTGCACTACTACAGTCAGAGATCAGAAATAGGCATAACGAACTAATTGAAGAGACACATTATGAAAGTCTTGTGAGTGGTAGCGCACTGAAAAATCGACCCTACCTTAATTTTCCATATATTAACTCCCCGATTCCCATCGAAATGATGTAGAACAAAGCAAACTACGATAACTTGATTTATTTGTTTGTGAGGTAACGTGTTCTTCATTTACAGATTAATAGAAGGCTCACATTTCTGATGTAGTCAGGTTACTATTGTATTTCCTTTTCTCAGCTGTATTTCTTTGTACCCTGGAACTCTGCGTCATTTATTTGCCCCATCCTGTAGCTTACTACAGCAGTATTGTTTTTAAATAGTAATATCTTCATTAGTAACATTCGTTCTGTGACATATAGTCTGAGAAGGATTAGACAACGTCACGGCAACATTGAAGTCATTAGGGTTGATCTCCAGTTGAAACGGACTACGAAGCCCATTGGTATCTGTCCCATATGTCCTTCAAAGAGCGTTTTCGGGAGAGAGTTTGTTAGTTCAAAGGACATGTAAATGTGTATGGCTGGACGGGTATACGGGTATACAAACGCCGTTCATACCGAGCACGAGACCTTTTTCTTTTTTTTTTTTTTTTTGGTATGTGGTGAACAAATTTACTTTCTCTAGGGTGAAGGAAGTTCCCAGTAAGGCAGTCACAAAATATAGGTGCTCTGACGCAGGTAACCAGGCATATATTTTACAGGCGAGCTTCTCGTCAGAAATGGAGAGCGAGCACGAACTGTTTACGATTTCCCGTTTTGACGAGTCAATCGGAAGAGCCGCATCAAGAATCGATTACCGAGCCGTCCCAGGTGGCCGGCACCACTCGGTGGATTAAACGAGCGATGGCTGGAGGCGGGTCCGCAGCACACGCCGACGCCGACGTCGCGATGCGGTGCGGCGGTGTGCGGGTCATTATCCGCACCGGCTAATGTGTGCGGGCCACACCCATGCGCAAACATATTACCGTAATGGGCGTCACCCTGCGACAGATGTCCGCCGCGTGTTTGCCGCCTATGCGCTCCCTCGTTTTCGTTCTTTTAGCCGGACCCCGGACGCTGTTCATTAGGGCTGGCGCGCCTGCGGAAACAGGTGGCTGCGCCGCTCCGATTCCTGTTTTGTTTTTGTTTTTGTTTTGTTTTCTCTGCCGCTTACAAAATGCAAGTCAGGTCCATAGAGCGACGTAGTGGCTGGCTGGCCAAGATATTGACTTGCGTTTGTGCTGTCTAATTTTATGGCCACACTTAGGGACTTGGGATCAATAAGACCTGTAGGAGACCGTAACGAGTAATTTAGTGGAAAATAGCAATGTCGTACCGAAATGTCGAACAGATACGGCAGATGAAGTTCACAGCTCACTGTTGGTTTCTTACTCAATGAGCAATTTTTAGGTTAAAGGCTGAAGCAGTCGGTCAATTTCAGTTTGATAATTGCTATTTGCTTTAAATAAGTAGAAATGAAGCATTGGCAGATCGCAGGGGATGGATAGAACATGCATTAGGTTGAATGGTAACGAAAGTGTTCTGGGGGTTTATCAGAGTGTCACCCATAATGTAGGTAATTGTTAAGAGGTACAATTGCAAACTGTTGTTTGTTAAAAAGATAGGAGCTAGTATTATACAAAGAACGTTTTACTGATTTTCAGCCAGTAAGGCAAGTACAGACACGAATCTATACGAGTTCTATTATTTATTGACAAAGTAATTTCGATAAAAGCTGCGTTCTTCTTAATGCACGACTTCCTGTGATCCCGTACGAATTCGTACTATCAACGAAAATCCTTTCAAAATTTGCAAGAAATATGCTGTTTGATGACACGATACCCTTACTCTGGATCCGATAACCTGATTAGTCTTCATGGGTCTGGAATTATGAAAATCTCAGCCATAGATGAGCTACTGCTGTGGCAAAATTCTTGGCTTATTGGTTTCACCTGTTGGTCGTGCTCACGGCACGAAATAATTTGACAAAATAATAAAACGTCAATGACGCTTTCTGACATTATTATTAACTTGGTCTTCGTTACGTTCCTCGTTCATGCTAGATTTTTTTATCGAAGACGGCATTCAGTAGTCCGTGTTCTGATACGCCATTTCCTTCCCAAAAAATCAACCCTAGTTTCTACTTCTTACTTGCACTTTTCATTTTGGTTAGGTTACCAGGAATGTACAACTATAAGAATGACGATATTAACATGTAATAAGATGCAATGTCGAGTAAAGAGCTGAAAATATTCCTTTCTGATAAATTTATTGTAGTAGTTTAAGTGAAAATGCTAACCGTCAGTTATACTGGTATACCACTACACAGCTGTCTTACAGGGTCCACTTGGTGACATTACTTACAATTATTTGGCTCCATATGATTACTCCTGGTGCACGGACCATATGAGAACAAATTGTTTATGTTTGTTAATCATATTAATTAAACAAGACTACACTCATTTTGCCACAGAGAACAGCTTTTTACGTCAGCAGACGAATATCCCTCCTTCAGCAAACCATTGGTGATACATTTCGATGCTGCGTCGAACAGATCGGCTTCACAAATGTCCCTCGCTCTACACTTTAATTCTCTCATGACACTTCACTTTTGTAGTAATATCCAAGAATATTTTAATATGTGTGAAATTTCCAGTCATCATTGTTTAGATTTTAAAGTTGGATTTCAACTACATTCATTTTTGCAGTATTAACGCGTAACCTGTACAGATAGCCTTGCGAGTTAAAATGACGCATTCGGGACGAGAAGGTGCGCCAGTCCCTGATCGAACGCCCGGCGTATTAACGACGGAGGTCAGTGTGTAACGACGGAGGTTAGTGTGCCGGCCAGGTTGGATGCGGGTTTTAGGCAGTTTCTCATATGCTACTAGGTAAATTACGGACTGATATGCAAGTGCCCCCTCAGTTACACGATTCGAAAACGTTTAGAAAACTTTCGCTCGTGTGTTCTTCTAAGCGTTCTTCGACCGTTCTTTTAGTAGCGCCGATGTACACATCGCCACTACCACACGATATCTTGTGATTACTGCATCTTTCGGTTGGTTCTGTAGACTATAGCAGTAATCCGTTTCGTCAATATCTTTCCCATTAGGTCATTAAAATCTTAAATAAATGACAGAAAATCTTTGGAGTACTCATTTCCCATCCCGTGTGTATGGGGTGGGGGTTAGGGGTAATTGGGGTGGGGTAAGGGGTAATGTGGTGGCGTCAGGGAATGACATCAGGCCACTCCTTAAATTAACCATGCCGAATCCGTTGATATCCCCGCTGACCTTGCGCCGATGCAGGATAAAGGCATAAGAAAAAGAAGATAGTAGTGTTAGCACATGCTGATCCAAAACGGAATAAAATTAAGTCTCTGCACGTGCATATTTTCGATGATGGTAGCGGGACTCGGCTGTTCAGTACAGAATATCAAATAAAACACCTTTCAGCCGTGTAATTTCCAAACTGCTATTTTATTTGACTACCAGTTTTGGCGATTTAACACTCTATCTTCAAACAAACCCCTGTCCTACCTGTTGACAGATAATCATCGAAGTGATCGCTGTATTAAGCAGAAATCTACAGGTACCAGTCTTTGAATGATAGCCTTTACTTTGACTGGAACCGAGGCTGTAATCGTCTCACACATCGGCCAGATGGCCTGAAAATAGCGTGTAAAACCGCCGAAACTGGTAGCCAAATAAAATAACAGTTTGCTAATTAGATGACTGAAAGGTTCATCTAGGATCACATAAAGATAACATCATACCAGTGTCACAGAACTATCGGGAGAATTGCAAGTTTGCATCAATTGCTGATAGCTGTCGAGCGGGATCTAGCTAACCCTACAGAGCACGCCCACTGAGACACACCTCCGGCGGCTCTGGAACAACATCGCTTTGATTCACTCCAAGACGCCTGGACATTTCCCTTGTTGAGAGACCTTCCTGGCACGAAGAAACAATGCGGACGCGATCGAACCGCGGTATTGACCGTCTAGGCATGGTTGAACTACAGATAACACGAGTCGTGTACCTCCTTCCTGATAGAATGACTGAAACTGATCGGCTGTCGGACCCCCTCAGTCTAATAATCGCTGCTCATGCATGGTTTTTTACATCTTTGGGCAGGGTTAGCGACATATCTGAACAGTCAAAGGGATTGTTTCTGTGATACAATATCCACAGTCAACGTCTATCTTCAGGAGTCCTGGGAACTGGGGTGATGCAAAAGTTTTTTTGATGTGTTTCCGTATTGATAGTGAACTAGACAGGAGTGTTAAGTGTTAGGCGACTTACCATGTATATGTGGGTTGTTATTACAACCTTCAGAGCACCGCAGTATACTTACCCCATCGATGGTGTACTTATTTTTACTAGAAGGATGCGGAAACGTGCTGTACGAGGCGACATACAAGAGGTTGGCCCTTGATTGGTTGACAGGCCGGTGATACGCGGCGGGCGCATCTCTCCCTCGCGACTGGCAACCCCGCTGGCGCACTCTGCATAATCCCGGCGCTTCCGCGGTCCTTGTCGCCTGACGCCGGCAAAAACCGCTCCTAATTAATAATTAATGAGCGAGCACCAGTGGGTGGGGGTGAGGGGGGCGGGGGAGGCGCGCTTCTGGCCGCCATCGCGGGACGCTCCCGGCGGGGCTCGCTGGTGTATTCACGGCTCCGTTTCAGCGTAAGTGACCGCGCGCCTGGCTGCCAGCGGCCTTAACGTTCACGTCCTAAGGGAGCACTGTGCGTCTGATCCACCCACATCACTGCCCACACACGAAACGAAACGCTATCATGTTGAGAGAAATTTTAACTTAATACCTCTCCAGTGTCAGCGCAATTCGTTGCATTATACCCATATTGAGCAACTCGTAAAATATGTGGCTTTATTTTTGTCAGATAGACTTGCCTGTCAGTCCTGACAAAACTCTACCATCTGGTGAGCAAGATGTATGAAACAGGCAAAATACCCTCAGACTTCAAGAAGAATATAATAATTCCAATCCCAAAGAAACCAGGTGCTGACAGATGTGAAAATTACCGAACAATCAGTTTAATAAGCCACAGCTGCAAAATACTAACACGAATTCTTTACAGACGAATGGAAAAACTAGTAGAAGCCGACCTCGGGGAAGATCAGTTTGGATTCCGTAGAAATACTGGAACACGTGAGGCAATACTAACCTTACGACTTATCTTAGAAGAAAGATTAAGGAAAGGCAAACCTACGTTTCTAGCATTTGTAGACTTAGAGAAAGCTTTTGACAATGTTGACTGGAATACTCTCTTTCAAATTCTAAAGGTGGCAGGAGTAAAATACAGGGAGCGAAAGGCTATTTACAATTTGTACAGAAACCAGGTGGCAGTTATAAGAGTCAAGGGACATGAAAGGGAAGCAGTAGTTGGGAAGGGAGTAAGACAGGGTTGTAGCCAATCCCCGATGTTATTCAATCTGTATATTGAACAAGCAGTAAAGGAAACAAAAGAAAAATTTGGAGTAGGTATTAAAATCCATGGAGAAGAAATAAAAACTTTGAGGTTCGCCGATGACATTGTAATTCTGTCAGAGACAGCAAAGGACTTGGAAGAGCAGTTGAATGGAATGGATGGTGCCTTGAAGGGAGGATATAAGATGAACATCAACAAAAGCAAAACGAGGATAATGGAATGTAGTCGAATTAAGTCGGGTGATGTTGAGGGTATTAGATTAGGAAATGAGACACTTAAAATAATATAGGAGTTTTGCTATTTGGGGAGCAAAATATCTGATGATGGTCGAAGTAGAGAGGATATAAAATGTAGACTGACAATGGCAAGGAAAGCGTTTCTGAAGAAGAGGAATTTGTTAACATCGAGTATTGATTTAAGTGTCAGGAAGTCATTTCTGAAAGTACTTGTATGGAGTGTAGCCATGTATGGAAGTGAAACATGGACGGTAAATAGTTTGGACAAGAAGAGAATAGAAGCTTCCGAAATGTGGTGCTACAGAAGAATGCTGAAGATTAGATGGGTAGATCACATAACTAATGAGGAAGTATTGAATAGGATTGAGGAGAAGAGAAGTTTGTGGCACAACTTGACCAGAAGAAGGGATCGGTTGGTAGGACATGTTCTGAGGCATCAAGGGATCACCAGTATAGTATTGGAGGGCAGCGCGGAGGGTAAAAATTGTAGGGGGAGACCAAGAGATGAATACACTAAGTAGATTCAGAAGGATGTAGGTTGCAGTAGGTACTGGGAGATGAAGATGCTTGCACAGGACAGAGTAGCATGGAGAGCTGCATCAAACCAGTCTCAGGACTGAAGACCACAACAACAACAACAGACTTGCCTGCGGCCAAGCCGCAGTGATAACATCGGTTTTCGTCAGATAACCGATTATAAGCGCTGTCGGGCTTGGTTGGCCTCCTACCATGGCACAAATCATCCTTACTCCTCCGTAGGCACCACAGGTGATGGCAGGAACCGTTCTTCACACGTTCGCCTAATCAAGACCTTTTCATGAGATTGACGCATGGTATACAACACAAATACATACGTGGATTAATACGGCTCTTTATTTACATGAACTTGAAGTATTTACTTATCTTGGATACAGTCCAGGTGTTGATACAAGCTCATCAGCAGCATTCTTCTTGCAGACAATACTATTAATCTTGCTATAGTCACAAACCTGGTCGCTATGTACTGTCATAAGCTGCGATGTGAACTGAGCTCCTTCTGCAAATGAATGACAGACGTTAGACTGGAAGTGTGAGTCAGTGAGGCTCTCCGGTCGGCGGCGGCGGCCTAAATACTTGCTGTCGAGAGGGCGTTGGTGACCTGTTGCTTGTCGATGTGTCTTTGGCGTCTCTCGTGACAGGCGCGCTTAAACCTGCGCCTGCTTATCGATATTCGCGCTACGTTTTTGCCTACCGTTGTGCTGGATACAGCTTACGCCAGCACAGTTGAAATGTTTCTTATGGATTTGTTATTTCAATTACCTACAGTGAGTAATCCACATTCGAAGTGATTGCGCTCTCCTGTTTATGCTGTTACTGCTTCTCTACTGACAACGCAGTACTCCTCGGTTCCTTTCATACATACGTATCTGCCCGTCGCGACATCCAGTGGTCAATTCCGCATTACATAGGGCTGTCCGGATACTTTTGATGGGTCTACCTAGCGCTGCTGGCAAGTGGGGTGCACTCAGCCCTCGTGAGGCCAATTGAGAAGCTACTTGATTGAGAAGTAGCGGCTCTGGTCACAAGAACTGACAACGCCTGGAAGAGCCACGTGCTGGTCACTATTGGGCTATCATATATTTCACGTAGGGATTATGAGAATAAGATAACAATATATTACTAGAATAGACACCAGATTATTGATATAAGAAAAAGTTACATTGTTGGTTATCAGAAGATACTGAATTTGAGGTGCAGATTGTAATGCGTCATAGAGATCGAACCTAGGTTAAGCTGCTGTTGAGTGTCTGTTAGTTTCTAAGTCTTTTTGGTCACTCAGGCTGGGCTAAAATTCAGTGTCTGGTAGTTTCTAGATGTTTTGTTACACCTGGTTCAGCGTGCTACTCTTTCACATCTTACGTACTTTGTGTCCTTTTGTAGTTGATTGTTAATTAATTTTTACGGGTGTGAGAAGTTAGTAGCTATCCGTAATGGATATACTATAAAAATGGATTTCATTTGTTACGCCCCGCTTCTCAAGCTGAGGATGCTGACATTCACTATTGTGGAGGGAGCTGAAACCAGATTGAGCGGTTTCTTAACATGATGAGGTGGGAACGTAGCGTTACCAGATTTTGCCACAAAAGGCAGGAGTGGTAGTGGTTTCAGATCCTCTGACTATACGCCAGTGTCCTAAGTGAAATACTGTACGTCTCATTAAGCGAATGCATTTGGTACTGTTGACAGCAATCTGTCAGTAGCACATTTATCTTATGCTGAGGAAAATATTAACCAAGTGCTGCTACTTTAGGAAGGATGGATATCGTAATTACTGGCAGCCAGAATTGGAAATAATGCTAGCTTTCTTCATTTATTTGCTCTATGGAGCACTTAACATCAGCAGAATAAGATTATATTTGTGATTCCGTATAGATACGTCGTCGTAAAAGGTCACATATCTCTGGAAGAACCATTCTTGTACAACTATGAACTGTCGCTGATGTACTCTGGACTATGTGTTTAGGTTTAGATTCTCTAAGGATGGCCCAAAAAGCCGGAAAGCCTGTTCACAACGAACTATAAACTGAACATTATTGTGAAACATCAGTGCTTCGTAACTCAGGTTTACTACTCGTATATCTGTGTTCCTCCAATTTCCGACGTAATATTCAATAAATATGATGAACCTAATTGCTATAGGAGGCGATTAAGCTATGTACAAGCAACGAGTTTCAATATTTTCCCTGCACAAAATAGATACAGCATCTCCGCTGCACGAGCTCACATCAGTCTCGCCACTCAGATGCAGACACTCCATAAATGGAAGCATCGAGGCAGAGGGGGAACACCTCTAGTGTGACTTTGCCAAGAATGCAGTACACTAGCCCTGGACAGTTCGAAACGAATCCCTGTGGAATTTGGAGTGGAGCGAAAATCGAATCGAAGACTGAAACTTTCGGCTGAAACGTGAAGTGCGCGGCGGTAAAATATTGATAGCGTCCTGAACAAGACTGCGAGGTGCCAGGTGCAATACAGGGTAGATTCTACCGGGAAGGTTCACAGTTTGTTACCCTCTCTTCTCCCCCCTACCCTATCCCCAATGCAAATTACCTGCACTCCACTTATAATGTACTACAGACGCCTACGTTTTAGTGTACCAAAAATAGTCATTTATATCAGTACTTAGTACTTCACTTCAGACTATTTTACAAGGAACTGCCGATCAGCAACAGCTTGAAAATTTAAGACATGTATGTGTTGGGGCGCTTATTGAAGAAAAATAATAGCATCGAGCTCTAACAGCTTTGATAATGCCATAATTTACACAATATGAAATCGAAATTCATATTCAGATTGCGAATACTGGTCTGCGCACTGTAGTTATGCAAACGTATAAATTTTGGGAGGGAGGGAGCATCCGCTTGATTTAGGGAAAGGCAGACTTCTTTACTTTTTCCTTAGCGGAAGGTCTTTAAATTTTTGTCTTTTCTTACTCAGTTTCCTATGGTTTGCTGACATTACATTTGGTTTCATGAAGCGTGTTGAATTTTTTGTTGGCAGCAGGTATGGAATGGCTGAAATGTTCTCACATACCTACCGGACAGCAAGCCCATCCGAGAGGACAGACATCAGGCAAGCAACTGAAAACTGTGCTGTGTAAAACATAGCTTGTAATATTCTAGAATTCTTGTCATTTTCAATACTCTTTGCTTTCGTGCTACTTCATTCTCCGAAGGCTAGCCGAAAATTTTCGGAACTGATACTTGGATTCGCGCCTTTCCCGAATTAACGCACTGCCCGCTTTAAGGAGCAGGAGTGAGCACGAAGCGCGAGTGCAAAAGGGTTGCATGATATATTAGGAACGGGACGTGGGCAGAAAAAGTCAAACAAGAGAGAGAAAAGCATAATTTTTATCTTATTGTTAAACGCCGCTTAAACAGTTTACTCAGTATGAGCAATGCATACGTCAATGAGATACTGCATCTGTAAAACTACGTGATCAACAGTTGCTTACAGCAGTTCCGAAGGAACAATTTGTTCTTGTATACTGGCCTTCAGTTCAGGTCGTGACCGAGCCTGTCCGTGGCAAACGAATTCTTTTAGATACCTCAAGAGTCAAAAGTCCCACGGATTCACATCAGGTGATCTTGCAGGCAATGCATCTGGAAAACCTCTGGAGATAACACGTACGTGGAAGATCTTTCACTAGCCGAGCGACATAAGGTGTTGCCCCATCTGTTGCTTCCAAACGGTTGGCGGCTCCACCCCATCGGAGGTTCGAGTCCTCCCTCGGGACATGGATGCTTGTGTTGTTCTTAGCGTAAGTTAGTTTAAGTTAGATTGAGTAGTGTGTAAGCCCAGGTACCGATGTCCTCAGCGGCTTGGTCCCATAGAAACTTACTACCACCACCAAACTGTTACGCTCTTCCAAAAGCAGGAACCACATGCTGTACAAGGAGGTCTCGATAAGGTGCAGACGTAACTCTCCACCTGACGGGCCCTCTTGGTGCGTTCTCATCAAGGAACGGACCGAGAATTACGGTGCTTGTGGATCCACATTACAGAGTCACATACACATAATGCAATGGCTCTTCCCGCACAACACGCTCTTTAACACCACCCCAAATCCGCCAGTTCTGTATATTCAATACAACTTTTAGTATAAAATGTGCTTCGTCACTCCATGGAATATTTCCCAGCCACATGTCATAAACTTCGATCCTTGTTAGAAACCGAAGGGACAATTAAGAAGATCATGAGATTTAAATTGCTCCTCCGTCTGGATCTTGTACGGGTAGCAGTCTAAAATAGGCCGTAATTGTTGATCAAGGGATAGACTGTTCTCGTCACACTGCACTGTCACTGGCACTACACGGTTAACATGCTGCGTGGTCAGTTACAGTTACAGCAACAGCAACATCGACAACAACTTTCACCCGGATGGGACGTATTCCTCTTTCAGGTGTCGCACCAAGCTCACCAGCGTTTGCGAATTTCATTAATATCACCTTTAAATCATTTAATGACATCAGACCTCTCGTAAGACCTTACAGTCGGTGATAGTCTCTCAATGCTCCACTGTAATTGCTGTTTTCACCAACAACTCAGCCGAGCGGTCTGAGGCGCTGCAGTCATGGACTGCGCGGCTGGTCCCGGCGGAGGTTCGAGTCCTCCCTCGGGCATGGGTGTGTGTGTTTGTCCTTAGGATAATTTAGGTTAAGTAGTGTGTAAGCTTAGGGACTGTTGACCTTAGCAGTTAAGTCCCATAAGATTTCACACACATTTGAACATTTTTTTTTTTTTTGAACCAACAGCTCACATTCTCTCTTCTCGATAGCAATACTGTTCATTCACTTTATGGTTTGTCAAATGACAGAGTAGATGTCATAACGTCATACAAACAATGAACAGCGCCATATTTGCACCTGGTGGCCGAAATTGGAACTAATTATTTTTTCCAGTGTAAATCAGTCCAACATTAACGGATTAATATATCTGCCACGTTTCGCTGGCATACGATAATTGCAGTCCGTGTCTAGCCGCACTTTAATTATAGCCGTCCGGTAGGATAATATGAGATACAAAAATTTATAAATAGGTTGTAAGTAGGGACAGGGGTTCCACTTCTGATGTTTCCTAGCACGGTCAAGCTTATGTGTGAAGTAGGTGGCTGCAGCGCAGTTAAAGTTAGGTGACGCTACGTTTTGTCGGAAAATTAAGTGTGCTCTGTCTGCGGCAAGTGCACGGTTGCCGCAACGCGAGGGGCTGCGCGGAGGTGGGGTCGGCCCGGACAAATCTCGAGGGTGCCGTGGGCGGGCCGCATGTGGCTGGCGCTGGGCGGCGGGGTCGATAGGCGCGCCGGTCATTTCTCGGCCAGTGATTGAGGAAATAGGCCCCGACCTGGGGGAGCGCGTCGCCTGCCTTCAATCAGGGGCGGCGCGCCGTTCCCCGGGGCGAAACCGGCCTGCCTGCCTCCCTTCCCACTATTTTTCTTTTTGAGGTTAAGACCGTCTCACCCCCCGAATGAAACTTCTTGGGCGGTGGGGACGGAAACCACTCGACGGTTGCGAGCTACAGTTCAATGTTCTTCCGCAGTGTCCGCTTACACATCTCCTCCAGGCCCTTGCCGAGAGTGGTTTGTTCTCCGACCCGTGCTTCTTCCCCTTTGCTCGCGGACACTGAGATCCAAATCAAGCATTTACTAGCATACGGCAGAAGTGGAAACTACGTCGCATTTTTACGCGGAAGAGGAATCGTATGCCATGGTTGTTGTTAACTTGTGAACAGGGAGATAGAAAACAATGGGAATGTATAGAACGGGGCTATAAAGAATTGCTAGGACTATGAACGGATAAACCTCACTGCGTGTAACGGAAGAGCCGTAAATCTGGAAAAAGTTATAAAGATTAAAACCTGCATTACATGCATCTGAATGCCAGGATTCGACTAACAGGGAAATCACCCATCAAACGGACTTACATAATTCTGTACATTCGTGGCACGTGATCATCAAAACTCAAATATTGATCTTCCATAACAGTTCCAAGCAACTCCCGAAAATTTTCGGGGAAATAGACTTTCAAACTTTTCCAGGAACTTTAATTCACCAAAGTTGAGGTTATTTAAACGCCAGGCCGAGTTGCTCACTCAGTAGCGTCGGAAATTGATAATAGCTGGATCGAATTTGGTATTTAGTTTTTCTTTAATTTTATTCTTTTCGTTAAGTACGAATTCCTACATCATTTAATGCTAATTAACACATTTCTGATCTTCGCTTTTTACGGTTCTAGGCGCTTCAGTCCGGAACCGCGCTGCTGCTACGGTCGCAGGTTCGCATCCTGCCTCGAGCATGGATGTGTGTGATGTCCTTAGGTTAGGTTTAAGTAGTTCTAAGTCTAGGGTACAGATGACCTCAGATGTTAAGTCCCATAGAGCTTAGAGCCATTTGAACCTATTACAGCTTCGATAAGGGATGCATGTTCGGAAATATACCGCCTGGATATCAAATAACTTTGAAGATGGGTCACTGTATAATGTCCCACTTCGCTGTACGCATACAAACTCAGTAGAGCATGCCATCGTCAGTCCGTATTGTGATTACCTTCACACGCCATTTTCGTCCGATTACAACAAAGGTTGTGAGAAATTGGTACGTTTGACATTTGCAACATAGGGTGTTACCATGGAGTATATATAATGTCGGAGATGCCACAAAAAAGCATTCAACAGTTGCCAATAACATTCGACATTTGGCAACACCGACCAAAACAAAACATCAAACAGAGTGTTCAGTTCCTACTATTCTGAAGTCTGAAAACAATATCAACAACGTCAGTTATAATAAGCAGAACAGCGATAACAAAGGAACAAAAACATGAATTTAGGTAAACGTCCACGAAAGCTGTAAGTAGAAATTTTTAATTATTACTGCATTATAGGAAATCAAAAAGCGCCAGAACTGTTTGTAATCTATATATACAATATTCTAAAAGTGCTAGCCCACAACGATATTACTTCAGTTGGCCATGTGTGCCCATTTTCGGGAAAACAGAGTGACGTTACGCTAAACAAGTACGGTGGTGACTAGGGAAAACGCATGATATTGTGAAGGACTTCAAGACAGTTGTGCATACGCCATCAAGAGTTTCATCGAGTCCTCGTTAAATATCATTACGAAAATTAAGCATAAGTCCACCGAAGAACTGTCACGTCCAAGCGCAATAATATCTTGGTCGACTATTAAATTGAGTGGTATAAACAAAAATATATCTATATACCATGCTACTGAAGATGCCTTGCAAAGAATAAAGGTGAAACGCGAACGGTACTCAAATTGTGTTTCATTCAATTGCAATTAGACGGTCCCAGATTAACCCATTAGCGCTGTGTGTTGCCATATGGCAACGTTTGTAACACTTTTTTTAAAATCGTTGATTCCATGACATCAACGAAGCGAGTGTGTTGGCAGCACTGCATTCTGTTCCGAAGACTGTAAAGATCACTACAATGCAACAGTTTTAATAATACATTTAAATTCTGCGGCGTAAGTAGTGTCGGAAATCGTCGTTCGCTGAATAACGAAGAAAAATGGAGTAAAAGTTCGAGTAAGTATGTTTTACACAGTAACTTACGATATATAATTTTTTTTTTTTTTAGTATGGTTGTGCTTTAAATACTCAAATATATATTCTTTAGGGGTTACTGCATGCTGTGAAATAAATTACGTTCATTTAGGCCGTTTGAACGTCCGTGTTGCCATATGGCAACGTTAGGCGCTTGTACTCAGTAAAAGGACGAAAGGACGAATTTTCTCTTTTTTGTTTTGGAAGAGGTTTCTCGATTGCTGAGGCGCTGGAGGTACTTTATAATGACGATATTGAAGGTGATGTGTTTGTTGAGCCCCCATATTTTATATATATATATATATATATATATATATATATATATATATATATATATATATATATATATATATATATATATATATATATAAAATTTTCCAAGAAAGATCGGGGATATTTTGAGACAGCAATAGAGAAGAATGATGGATTATTGTATGTGCAGTGGCTGGACAACTCAGTTGACACAATGATCTCTTCTTCAAGTGGTGCACAAGAAGTTGGCCAAGTCAAGAGATTCTCGCAACTAAAAAAGTGAAATATAATCATTCCCAGACCAAAACTGGTTGCCAGATATAATACATATATGGGAGGTACTGATCATATGGATCAGAATCTAGCATGCTATCGCATTGAAATAAGAAGCAGGAAATGGTACTGGTGTCTCTTTACATGGATGTTAGATGTCACCATACAAAACAGTTGGATTTTGTATAATAAAGCAAGAAACCAAACTATTTCTCAGCTTGATTTCAAGAGAGAAGTAGCAACAGTGTACTTGCAAAGACACCAAGCTTTTTCAAAAGGAGCCGGGAGACCATATGCATCAAGGGCATGTTCCAACAGCCACATATCAGGTTCAATTAGGTCTGATAAGACTGACCACCTCATCCAGCACACAGAAGGAAAGAAGAAGAAAAGGCGTGCACACAAGGACTGTAAATCTATTGTGAGAACAATGTGTTCAAAGTGTAATATGGGATTGTGAATTGACTGTTTTATTCCATTTCATGTAAAATAATGCTGCGTTCAAGGTTTGATATTTGAATATTAATTGTACTGTGTTATAAAGTATCAATTGTATGATGAAGACTGAATAATAAATTTGCTCAAAACTTGTATATATAGTAAGAAATTTCAATAATCTACTTATTTAGTTGAAGTTGTAATCCATATAAATGTAGGTAGCGAAAGCGCCTAGCGTTGCCATATGGCAACATCAAATATCTTGCTAATGGCGGTAGTGACTTTCGTCGAAACAACTCTGTTGTGTGATTTATGCCTTTTACAGACATAATAACGCAAATATTTAAAAAAAATCACAAAAAAATTAATTTCGGTGCTAATGGGTTAAGAATTATCAGCCTACCTTAAAAAGTGACACTCGTAAATGAGAATGAAAAGTGATACTCCTAAATGAGAATGAGGTCGAATACGCCGGCGGTGTTGTGTCCCGCGTTAGTGGCTGCCGGAAAGAAGGCGAGACCAGCTGGCGTCACGATGAAGACAAGCAGACAGGCTGCCGAGCGGCAGCGCCCAGGGCTATCGGGTTGCCGGCAAACCCCTCCGCCAGTGACTCACTGGGCCAAGGCGCGCCGTGGTCCCCGCTGCCCGCAACACGCGATATGCCGGAACTCCGGCGAGACGGACGCTGTGGGCGGCGTAAGCGAACACGCCGCGGCCTCCGCACCGTCAAAAGGGACGCGGCGGGGGCCCGTCAAAGTCGAGCCGGCCTTCTTTCATGCACGGATCTCGTATAACAGCATTTTCGCGCAGATATTTTCCGCAGCGCTCAGGTGCTTCGATATTTCCTACCCCATAGTGGAAGACACTTCCCGTTAAGGGCAGATCTAAGGCAAAACGCATCCTTGTTGTACTTAAACATATACAGGGTGTTACAAAAAGGCACGGTCAAACTTTCAGGAAACATTCCTCACACACAAGGAAAGAAAATATGTTACGTGGACATGTGTCCGGAAACGCTTACTTTCCATGTTAGAGCTCATTTTATTACTTCTCTTCAAATCACATTAATCATGGAATGGAAACAGACAGCAACAGAACGTACCAGCGTGACTTAAAACACTTTGTTACAGGAAATGTTCAAAATATCCTCCGTTAGCGAGGATACATGCATCCACCCTCCGTCGCATGGAATCACTGATGCCCTGATGCAGCCCTGGAGAATGACGTATTGTATCATAGCCGTCCACACTACGAGCACGAAGAGTCTCTACATTTGGTACCGGGGTTGCGTAGACAGGAGCTTTCAAATGCCCCCATAAATGAAAGAGGGTTGAGGTCAGGAGAGCGTGGAAGCCACGGAATTGGTCCGCCTCTACCAATCCATCGGTCACCGAATCTGTTGTTGAGAAGCGTACGAACACTTCGACTGAAATGTGCAGGAGCTCCATCGTGCATGAACTTGTAAAGGCACATGTCCTAGCAGCACAGGTAGAGTATCCCGTATGAAGTCATAATAACGTGCTCCATAGAGCGTAGGTGGAAGAACATGGGGCCCAATCAAGACATCACCAACAATGCCTGCCCAAACGTTCACAGAAAATCTGTGTTGATGACGGGATTGCACAACTGCGTGCGGATTCTCGTCATCCCACACATATTTATTGTGAAAATTTACAATTTGATCACGATGGAATGAAGCCTCATCCGTAAAGAGAACATTTGCACTGAAATGAGGATTGACACATTTTTGGATGAACCATTCGCAAAAGTGTAACCGTGGAGGCCAATCAGCTGCTGATAGTGCCTGCACACGCTGTACATGGTACGGAAACAACTGGTTCTTCCGTAGCACTCTCCATACAGTGACGTGGTCAACGTTACCTTGTACAGCAGCAACTTCTCTGACGCTGACATTAGGGTTATCGTCAACTACACGAAGAATTGCCTCGTCCATTGCAGGTGTCCTCGTCGTTCTAGGTCTTCCCCAGTCGCGAGTCATAGGCTGGAATGTTCCGTGTTCCCTAAGACGCCGATCAATTGCTACGAACGCCTTCCTGTCGGGACACTTTCGTTCCGGAAATCTGTCTCGATTAAAACGTACTGCGCCACGGCTATTGCCCCGTGCTAATCCATACATCAAATGGGCATCTGCCAACTCCGCATTTGTAAACATTGCACTGACTTCAAAACCACGTTCGTGATGAACACCAACCTGTTGATGTTACGTACTGATGTGCTTGATGCTAGTAGTGTAGAGCAATGAGTCGCATGTCAACACAATCACCGAAGTCAACATTACCTTCCTTCTATTGGGCCAACTGGCGGTGAATCGAGGAAATACAGTACATACTGACAAAACTAAAATGAGCTCTAACATGGAAATTGAGCGTTTCCAGACACATGTCCACATAACATATACTCTTTCTTTGTGTGTGACGTATGTTTCCTGAAAGTTTGGCCGTACCTTTTTGTAGCACCCTGTATATATATCTCCAAAATTATTACAGCTAAAATAGTATAACTTGACGCTATTACGTAAAACATAATTTTTTTCCTAAATATATTGGCCAGCCGCAATGGCCGAGTGGCTCTAGGCGCTTCAGTCCGGAACCGCGCGACTACTACGGTCGCAGGTTCTAATCCTGTCTCGGCATGGATGTGTGTGATGTCCTTAGGTTAGTTAGGTTTAAGTAGTTCTAAGTCTAGCGGACTGCTAACCTTAGATGTTAAATCCCATAGTGCTCAGAGCTATTCGAAACATTTTTTTGATGACAGAATGTGGCGCTCTTTTTCTGACTAGACAATAGAGACTGTTGGCTTCGTTTCTTCCTTAGAAACAAGCGATGCTCCAACCCAGGCTTCCTCCACTCGCACAGCACCAACCTCTACGGACGCCAAGGGGGCGGCTGGCTTTCATTCCGCCGCCCCTCGCCCCCACCCCCCGGCTGCACGGGCCTCTTGCACCGCCTCCTGCGGCACATTCGCAAAAACACAATTAAGCAAACGGCGCCGGCTGGCTGCTGCAACATGGCCGCCGCGTTGGCCTGTCGTAAGCTTAAGCTTCTTGCGGCTGCAGGCTTCCGCGTGTCCCTGCTGCGACACCCTGCCCGCCGCCAAGGAGTTTACCGCCTTGCTGTTTAGAGGACGGTATTAAAGAGCAGGAAGAGCAAAAAACTTACGGCTCACCGAGCTAAAGTGCCGCCGCCACCGCTTTGAGCTGCGGACAGCCTCTGTAATGACCGCCGCTTGTTCTTCGCCAGAGTACCAGGCGCACTAATTTCCTTACCGCTTAGGAACACTGCAGATATGGCGCTGAGTACTGTGCAGTTAGTATCACTTTACCAAAACAGAACTCGCGCGACACCAGCAGGAGAAAGAAACAGCTACTGATGTAGTGAAGAGTTCCATTTCTCCGGTCTCTGAGCTTCTAAGGCGATGCGTGAAGTCCCAATCGCGGTCGCCCTCGGTGTCCACACACTCTCTGCGATGCTAGGCGTGTGAGACAAATTACATGACGGAATACTTCACATGTTTACTCAGAAGCCCATACTGGAGGACGCTGATTAAAAAAACGTTTCAAATGGCTCTGAGCACTATGGACTTAACGGCTGAGGTCATCAGTCCCCTAGATTTAGAACTACTTAAACCTAACTCACCTAAGGACATCACACACATCCATGCCCGCGGCAGGATTCGAACCTGCGACCGTATCAGTCGCGCGGGTCCAGACTGAAGCGCCTTGAACCGCTCGGTCACACCGGCCGGCGGACGATGATCACTTCTGTGCTCTGACACACAATAGAAACCAGTCAAGATGAGGGTCACCTGCCTCGCTTTGACATGCGAGACTGGGTTAAAATTCTCGCTCTTTCTAAAAGATTCCGAAATCCGACCGTTGGACATCAAATTCACATCGCTGGTCATCCATACCTCGCCTAGAGCAGACTTCTAGCAACTTCCGACGGTAATACGAGTATTCCCAACGATCAAAACAGCAATACAATTTAACCTTTTCAGACCATCTGGCTACAATTGTGTACGTTAACTTTTACTGCGTCTTAGCTGCAACATCCTACCCCCATGAACCATTGACCTTGCCGTTGGTGGGGAGGCTTGCGTGCCTCAGCGATACAGATGGCCGTACCGTAGGTGCAACCACAACGGAGGGGTATCTGTTGAGAGGCCAGACAAACGTGTGGTTCCTGAAGAGGGGCAGCAGCCTTTTCAGTGGTTGCAGGGGCAACAGTCTGGATGATTGACTGATCTGGCCTTGCACCACTAACCAAAACGGCCTTGCTGTGCTGGTACTGCGAATGGCTGAAAGCAAGGGGAAACTACAGCCGTAACTTTTCCCGAGGGCATGCAGCTTTACTGTATGGTTAAATGATAATGGCGTCCACTTGGCTAAAATATTCCGGAGGTAAAATAGTCCCCCATTCGGATCTCCGGGCTGGGACTACTCAGGAGGACGTCGTTATCAGGAGGAAGAAATCTGGCGTTCTACGGATCGGAGGGCGGAATGTCAGATCCCTTAATCGGGCAGGTAGAAAATTTAAAAAGGGAAATGGGTAGGTTGAAGTTAGATATAGTGGGAATTAGTGAAGTTCGGTGGCAGGAGGAACAAGACTTTTGGTCAGGTGAATACAGGGTTATAAACACAAAACCAAATAGGGGTAATGCAGGAGTAGGTTTAATAATGAATAGGAAAATAGGAATGCGGGTAAGCTACTACAAACAGCATAGTGAACGCATTATTGTGGCCAAGATAGACACGAAGCCCACGCCAACTACAGTAGTACAAGTTTATATGCCAACTAGCTCTGCAGATGATGAAGAAATTAATGAAATGTATGATGAGATAAAAAAAATTATTCAGGTAGTGAAGGGAGACGAAAATTTAATAGTCATGGGCGATTGGAATTCGAGAGTAGGAAAAGGGTGAGAAGGAAACATAGTAGGTGAATATGGATTGGGGCTAAGAAATGAAAGAGGAAGCCGTCTGGTAGAATTTTGCACAGAGCATAACTTAATCATAGCACTTGGTTCAAGAATCATAAAAGAAGGTTGTATACATGGAAGAATCCTGGAGATACTAGAAGGTATAAGATAGATTATATAATGGTAAGACAGAGATTTAAGAACCAGGTTTTAAATTGTAAGACATTTCCAGGGGCAGATGTGGACTCTGACCACAATCTATTGGTTATGAACTGTAGATTAAAACTGAAGAAACTGCAAAAAGGTGGGAATTTAAGGCGATGGGACCTGGATAAACTGACTAAACCAGAGGTTGTACAGAGTTTCAGGGAGAGCATAAGGGAACAATTGACAGGAATGGGGGAAAGAAATACAGTAGAGGAAGAATGGGTAGCTCTGAGGGATGAAGTAGTGAAGGCAGCAGAGGATCAAGTAGGTAAAAAGACGAGGGCTAATAGAAATCCTTGGGTAACAGAAGAAATATTGAATTTAATTGATGAAAGGAGAAAATATAAAAACTCAGTCAATGAAGCAGGCAAAAGGGAATACAAAGGTCTCAAAATTCTGATCGACAGGAAGTGCAAAATGGCTAAGTAGGGATGGCTAAGCACAAATGTAAGGATGTAGAGGCTTATCTCGCTAGGGGTAAGATAGATACTGCCTACAGTAAAATTAAAGAGACCTTTGGAGATAAGAGAACCACTTGTATGAACATCAAGAGCTCAGATGGAAACCCAGTTCTAAGCAAAGAAGGGAAAGCAGAAAGGTGGAAGGAGTATATAGAGGGTCTATACAAGGGCGATGTACTTGAGGACAATATTATGGAGATGGAAGAGGAAGTAGATGAAGATGAAATGGGAGATAGGATACTGCGTGAAGAGTTTGACAGAGCACTGAAAGACCTGAGACGAAACAAGGCCCCAGGAGTAGACAACATTCCATTGGAACTACTGACGGCCTTGGGAGAGCCAGTCCTGACAAAACTCTACCATCTGGTGAGCAATATGTATGAGACAGGCAAAATACCCTCAGACTTCAAGAAGAATATAATAATTCCAATCCCAAAGAAAGCAGGCGTTGACAGATGTGAAAATTACCGAACTATCAGTTTAATAAGTGAGGGCTGCAAAATACTAACGCGAATTCTTTACAGACGAATGGAAAAACTAGTAGAAGCCGACCTCGGCGAAGATCAGTGTGGATTCCGCAGAAATGGTGGAACACGTGAGGCAATACTGACCCTACGACTTATCTTAGAAAATACACTCCTGGAAATTGAAATAAGAACATCGTGAATTCATTGTCCCAGGAAGGGGAAACTTTATTGACACATTCCTGGGGTCAGATACATCACATGATCACACTGACAGAACCACAGGCACATAGACACAGGCAACAGAGCATGCACAATGTCGGCACTAGTACAGTGTATATCCACCTTTCGCAGCAATGCAGGCTGCTATTCTCCCATGGAGACGATCGTAGAGATGCTGGATGTAGTCCTGTGGAACGGCTTGCCATGCCATTTCCACCTGGCGCCTCAGTTGGACCAGCGTTCGTGCTGGACGTGCAGACCGCGTGAGACGACGCTTCATCCAGTCCCAAACATGCTCAATGGGGGACAGATCCGGAGATCTTGCTGGCCAGGGTAGTTGACTTACACCTTCTAGAGCACGTTGGGTGGCACGGGATACATGCGGACGTGAATTGTCCTGTTGGAACAGCAAGTTCCCTTGCCGGTCTAGGAATGGTAGAACGATGGGTTCGATGACGGTTTGGATGTACCGTGCACTATTCAGTGTCCCCTCGACGATCACCAGTGGTGTATGGCCAGTGTAGGAGATCGCTCCCCACACCATGATGCCGGGTGTTGGCCCTGTGTGCCTCGGTCGTATGCAGTCCTGATAGTGGCGCTCACCTGCACGGCGCCAAACACGCATACGACCATCATTGGCACCAAGGCAGAAGCGACTCTCATCGCTGAAGACGACACGTCTCCATTCGTCCCTCCATTCACGCCTGTCGCGACACCACTGGAGGCGGGCTGCACGATGTTGGGGCGTGAGCGGAAGACGGCCTAACGGTGTGCGGGACCGTAGCCCAGCTTCATGGAGACGGTTGCGAATGGTCCTCGCCGATACCCCAGGAGCAACAGTGTCCCTAATTTGCTGGGAAGTGGCGGTGCGGTCCCCTGCGGCACTGCGTAGGATCCTACGGTCTTGGCGTGCATCCGTGCGTCGCTCTGGTCCGGTCCCAGGTCGACGGGCACGTGCACCTTCCGCCGACCACTGGCGACAACATCGATGTACTGTGGAGACCTCACGCCCCACGTGTTGAGCAATTCGGCGGTACGTCCACCCGGCCTCCCGCATGCCCACTATACGCCCTCGCTCAAAGTCCGTCAACTGCACATACGGTTCACGTCCACGCTGTCGCGGCATGCTACCAGTGTTAAAGACTGCGATGGAGCTCCGTATGCCACGGCAAACTGGCTGACACTGACGGCGGCGGTGCACAAATGCTGCGCAGCTAGCGCCATTCGACGGCCAACACCGCGGTTCCTGGTGTGTCCGCTGTGCCGTGCGTGTGATCATTGCTTGTACAGCCCTCTCGCAGTGTCCGGAGCAAGTATGGTGGGTCTGACACACCGGTGTCAATGTGTTCTTTTTTCCATTTCCAGGAGTGTAGATTAGGGAATGAGACACTTAAAGTAGTAAAGGAGTTTTTTTATTTGGGGAGCCCGCATCTCGTGGTCGTGCGGTAGCGTTCTCGCTTCCCACGCCCGGGTTCCCGGGTTCGATTCCCGGCGGGGTTAGGGATTTTCTCTGCCTCGTGATGGCTGGGTGTTGTGTGCTGTCCTTAGGTTAGTTAGGTTTAAGTAGTTCTACGTTCTAGGGGACTTATGACCACAGCAGTTGAGTCCCATAGTGCTGAGAGCCATTTTATTTGGGGAGCAAAATAACTGATGATGGTCGAAGTAGAGAGGGTATAAAATGTAGACTGGCAATGGCAAGGAAAGCGTTTCTGAAGAAGAGAAATTTGTTAACATCGAGTACAGATTTGTCAGGAAGTCGTTTCTGAAAGTATTTGTATGGAGTGTAGCCATGTATGGAAGTGAAACATGGACGATAAATAGTTTGGATAAGAAGAAAATAGAAGCTTTCGAAATGTGGTGCTACAGAAGAATGCTGAAGATTAGATGGGTAGATCACATAACTAATGAGGAGGTATTGAATAGAAATGGGGAGGAGTTTGTGGCACAACTGACAAGAAGAAGGGACCGGCTGGTAGGACATGTTCTGAGGCATCAAGGGATCACAAATTTAGCATTGGAGGGCAGCGTGGAGGGTAAAAATCGTAGAGGGAGACCAAGGATGTAGGTTTCAGTAAGTACTGGGAGATGAAGAAGCTTGCACAGGTTAGAGTAGCATGGAGAGCTGCATCAAACCAGTCTCAGGACTGAAGACAACAACAACAACAGTTGTAACAGATGTATTTTTTCCCAATGGAAGCCTGAGGTACACATTTGTGAATGTTCAGCCTTTTCATCATGCACAGCAGCTGCCAACTGTTGGACATCATTCCAAAAATATTAGCAAGTCAGTGTAGTAGTGCGCAGCAGTTCGCGACCTGCGAAATACGTGGATGAGGTTCGTTCACTATATTCCACTGTATAATTGAATGCTGTTATTGCTATTTAGCATGGTAATTATTGAATGGCATTTTACTATTTATTACAATAGAGAATATTTCGTAGTTAATTATTTTGATCCATAAAATGAAGCCAAGCGTACAAAGCATGTTTTGAAAACGCATACATATTTTTGTATGTCTTGCTTGTAATATTAAAAAATCACCTAGGAGCATTAGCATATTAAAGGTATTTCTTTCCTCCAGAAAAAAGGCTAATGTCAGTGGGGCAAAATTCACTCGAAAACACCACAATAATTTTTCCAAGGAAACAGTCGGAATTTATTGGCTTTAATAAAAGAGGAAAAACAATTAAATTGCTTCCTCCGCTCGCGGATGAGTACGCATCGTTCGGATTGTCTCAGTTTACCATATTGGAAGAAAAACTTCAGGTATCATCAAATCTTCGGTCCAGAAACCTGTAGTACTCTCGTATCAGCACCTCCGCTCCGACGAGTTTACGACTTCAACTCTAAGGAGGGCTGATGATCGGCTTGATACATTTCGAGAACCCCGAACAGCTCCACCGAAATTGTTTCAACATTCAGCCCTTTCGGCCACTCAGATTTAGAAGTCGTTTACAGGCAATTTCTTTGAATATTTCTGGCTCCAGCTAACAACACTGTACTTCAAAACGCTGCTCTCAGCGTCTTTATAAACTTTATTTGCAAGAGTTGGTGCGAAACACCTGTATCGTGTAACTATCACTCGTCCTTGATCCAGCCCTTTAGACTACCACCATAACTCACTCTGGAGACGTAGGGAAAGACTAGCGCACCATATCTCGCCTGCTTCGAGTGATGTTTTAAAAAATTATCATTCAAACTCTTTTGAAGTACTCACTACCTCATAATGCATTCCATCAATTCGTTACCACGGCTTCTCTCGTCTGACGTCCACGGTGCATTGATTGAGGCGTGCGTGATTTGACGCGAGCGCGATTGCATGTAGCGAACGAGGTGATACAATGGATGACTTGTACTCCAGACGTAGCAACATGAGCTTCCTTTACTTGAAATGGCCATAGTGGAATTGGTATACCTTTGCATTCCTCAGAACTGAGTTACCAGCACGTTTATTGGGGTCTGCAGTTTAATTGGGAACTCAAACAATTTTAAGAACAGATCCTTCACTCTGCGATGGAGTGTGTTCTGTTTCTAAACTTCCTGACAGATTGAAACTGTATGCCACATCGGGATTCGTACCTGAAACCTTGTCTTTCACGGTCTTACAAGCCGGGGTATTCAAGCATGCTAATGAGCTGCTCTGCGTTTCCGAATGTAGGACGGAATTACTGAAACAACTGCAGCTTTTGGGGAAGGTCATGACTCTTTCTTGAAAAGCTCAGTGGGTAAGAGCACTGCTCGCGAAGGGAAACTTCCAGGGTTCGAGACAAGGAACATCAAAAAAATGGTTCAAATGGTTCAAATGGCTCTGAGCACTATGTGACTTAACTTCTGAGGTCATCAGTCGCCTAGAACTTAGAACTAATTAAACCTAACTAACCTAAGGACATCACACACATCCATGCCCGAGGCAGGATTCGAACCTGCGACCGTAGCGGTCACGCGGTTCCAGACTGAAGCGCCTTTAAGCGCACGGCCACACCGGCCGGCCAAGGAACATCATACACAATTTCAGTCACTCATAAAGCTGCGCAACGGAAATTTGGGGGCGAGCTGCGAGGCGACTGTCACTTCTTCACTTCACTGTGCTCAATTGCACAGAAGACTCGGCGTCGAAATATTCACGTCAGAAGGTTATTGAACCAATTATTTGCGAACCATTTAAAGTTTTGCAAGAAATGAATGGAACAATTTGTGGTACAAAAAATCCTAAAACAGGCCTTGGATCGAACTTCATAGATTCTCAGCTACCTTCATTACGGTCTGTAGGGTTAGAAAGTTTGTTTGCAGTATAGTTCAGTCCGTTGAGGTAATGCTATATTGGTCGACTCTTACCAGCTTGGGATACAGACACACACACACACACACACACACACACACACAAATGTTCCAATGTGTGTGAATTCCTAAGGGACAAAACTGCTGCGGTCATCGGTCCCTAGACTTACGCACTACTTAAAGTAACTTACACTAACTTATGCTAAGAACAACATACACACAGCCATGCCCGAGGGAGGACTCGAACCTCTGGCGGGAGAGACCGCGCCATTCGTGACATGGCGCCATAGACCGCGCTGCCACTCAGCGCGGCGCGCGCGCGCGCGCGCGCACACACACACACACACACACACACACACACACACACACACACACACACATACACATATCTCAAGCGTATTTAAATACAAAGATATGTAAACAGGCAGAATACGGCGCTGCGGTCGGCAACTCCTGTGTAATACAACAGGTGCCTGGCGCAGTTGTTAGATCGGTTACTGCTGTTACAATGGCAGGTTTTCAAGATTTAAGTCAGTTTGAGCGTAATGTTATAGTCGGCGCACGAGCGATGGGACACAGCACCTCCGAGGTTGCGATGAAGTGGGGATTTCCCTTACGACCATTTCACGAGTGTTCCGTGAATATCAAGAAACCGGTAAAACATCAAATCTCCGACGTCGCTCCTCCCGGGAAAAGGTCCTGCAAGAACGGAACCAACTACGACTGAAGTGAATCGTCCAACGTGACAGAAGTGCAACCCTTCCGCAAACTGCTGTGCAGATTTCGGTGCTGGGCCATCAACAAGTTTCAGCGTGCGAACCATTAAATGAAACATCATCGATATGGGCTCTCGAAGCCGAAGGCTCACTCATGTATCCTTGATGACTGCAGGACTCAAAGCTTTATGCCTCGCCTGGGCCCGTCAACACCGACATTGGACTGTTGATGACTGAAAATATGTTGCCTGGTCGGACGAGTCTCGTTTCAAGTTGTATCGAGCGGATGGACATGTACAGAAATGGAGACAACTTCATGAATCCATGGACCCTGCATGTCAAAGGTCACTGTATAAGCTGGTGGAGGCTCTGTAATGGCGGCGTGGGGCGTGGGCGTGTGCAGTTGGAGTGATATACTCTAGACACGATTACGACAGGTGACTCATACATTAGCATCCTGTCTGATCACGTGCATCAATTCATGTCAATTATGCATTCCAAAGGACTTGGGTACTTCTAACAGTACAATGTTACACCCCACACGTTCAGAATTGGTACAGAGTGGCTCCTGGAACACTATTTGGAGTTTGAACACTTCCGCTGGCCACCAAACACCCCAGATATGAACATTATTGGGGATATCTGGGGGGATGCTTTGCAATGTTAAGCTCAGAAGAGATCTCCCCACCATGTCACACTGCTACAGATTTATGGACAGCCCTGCAGTATTCATGATGTCAATTCCCTCCAGCATTACTTCAGACATTAGTGAAGTCCTTGCCACGTCGTGTTACGGCACTTCTGCGTGGTCGAGGACCCCCTATACGATATTAAGCAGGTGTACCAGTTTCTTCGGCACTTCAGTGTATTTATCTGGTACTTCGAATTTGTAGTGCCCTTAAGATTCAGCGGAAGAAGTAAAACATTTATGGATCGCCATTAAATACATCAAGTCGGGAACAACTGCCTGACAAAATATTCAAGCAGTTGACTCCAGCGCCACTTTTTTTCAGAAATGGAGATTTTTAGCTAGTGAGCGATTCACCGCAACAGCCCGAGTTGAAATTCAGATGACGGGCTGTTACTCGGAAGCGTTGAGGGTAACACAGCAGGAACGACTGCGGTTATTTTTCCTCAACTCCGCTCCGCCGACAGAGCCTAGTCGCGAAGCGGGCCTTCGAAGCGGCAAGAAATGCGCTGCGGAATATTAATGTTTTATTGTGAGACGTGAAAGGAATATAATTCAATGGACTTCCTTTCACTTTAAACATTTAGTGCTGGTTGCGGCTCGGAATGCGTAATGCAGGAGAGCTCCGAGGAAAGAAGTTCGTCGGCCGGCGGACGAAAGAAACAGCGCAGGCGAGATGGAGCCGCTTCCTCGAAGAGGCGGACCACCGCAAGTAGACTAGAGCGCCCCCTGCCGTTCACCTACGCAAAGTGTTTTAATCCCGCTTCCGTCTGAATACATACCTTGCGTAAGCCGAGGACGCAGTCTTATGGTTTCGGCCCGTCGGTGACCCGCTTCTTGACATCCCGGTAAGGTTTCACCGCTCAAGCCGCCGTTATTTTTCTTTGCCGAATAACAAAACTTACTTCGACAGGCGCCAGGTCAGAAGGTTGCCTCCACTAGACAACTCGACACCAAAAGTATAAAGATCGCGGAACATCAGAGGACGCCGTTGCTGCTTAAAATGAGGTTCAGAGAGTAATAAACTGCAAAGGCGGAAGCCGTACTGCTCGTAACGAGATGCTAATTTTAATGCACAGTGGAAAGCTTAGTTAGGAAGCGAAAATGCTGCGGAGATGAAACCCTACTCAGAGCGGGAGCAACGTTAGGCGTGTACCTTGACGGTACTCAAGACGAGCCAATTGTCGGTCTCATCGTGTAATGATGAATCAGAAGCAGCGTTCAGAGTATCGTGAAGAACGAAGAACAGCAGGAGAATAATACTTGAAAGTGGGGTGGGGCATTAAGAAAAGCAAAAAGGAAATACAGTGGAACGTCATTTACCCGGAGAAGGTAAGAGCGTCGCGGTTTATAATCGAATAATCCGGAAAATTATAAAAAAATTTAATGCGATGGTCTAAATACCATAAACCATGTTATATATATTTTGACGTAAACGCACAAATTATACTTTATTTTCACGTGAATGTGACAAAATACTGAAAAATGCAGTGACTCTTATACTTTGGAACAGTCAGTAAATTTTTTTTGAGCCAGATTCGCAGCACAATAAAGTAGTCGTTTCACCATAATTAATTCGGCCGAAACTGTTTCCATCTGGCGTTCCAAATAAGCCAGTACTTTGTCGAGCTGCGTTATGACCTCTGCATGTGCCATAGTGTCTTCAGATTGAGCGCCAAATTCGCCATCTAATCCATCATCTTTATCGTCATTGTTAACAGGCGAAAAAATGACGGTGGATTAGAAACGGAGCGGCACTTGACATACTTGTTAGCTGCCGTCGTGTTAACAGCCTTTCGGATATAATAAATGTGACGTTTCGTTTCTGACGGTGGCAGACCTGCTTTCCCAACCTCGACAAATATCTCCTATTTTCTGTAATGTCCACTCACTTTAAGTCGTTCGATATCCGGTACCCGCAATCGAAATTTCTATTATTCGGCCGTCACAAATCGATGCGCGGTTTTCCGCTTGGCCTCTAAAGGTAGCCTCATAAATAAAATTGCTCTGTGGACGACAGAGTCCTTTACTAAGCGATCTCGACGATCAAATGAGGGCCACTTGTCTCGTTGTATACTTCATACAATACCGAGCTGTCACCGCTGAGGAGAGTTGCTGACGTTTCACGAAAGGGGAAGTGGACACAATCTGCTGTTTTCTATAATGGCGATATTATTAGCCATCATGTCAGAGTATCAGTGAATCGGGGGCAGAGTGCCGAATTCATACCTAAAGAGTGGGGGAACAACGTAAAACATTCTACTAATTTCAGATGTTATACAAAATGTGTGTGTGGCCATTTGAGTGGCGCTTTTTCATCAGGTCACTCTGTAGTTTTCCGGTATGTCGATGTGGAGTGTCCAGTAAGACACGGCAATCAGTAGGTTCTTTGTCATGGCATCTGTTGTGACCGGGCTAGCCCCACGGGGACGCCATTACAGTCCTGTAATACGTCTTGGCTGTTCATACTGATTATTAACAGATAACAGTACATAGTAATGACTATTTGTTAGCCATATGCTATAGCATAGAGATTCCTTCGTTTCACGCCGCCTGCTCTGTACCTGTATCATCACGATGTAAAAATTCTTAAGCTTTTGTATAATAGGACGAACTGCAGAGTTTAAGTTGACGTAAAATTTTTGTGACTGTTGGTCTCACTGGAAGGATTAGCGAGTTTCTACTATCTCTCCTCTCGTGAGGAGACAATACTTTAAATAGAAAATACATTATGTACCAAATAATTATAAAATGGCAGCGGAGTTTCGTTCCATTTACTGCGTGAAGTTTCGAAGAGTAAATTTTTACTGACGAACCATGATATCATCATCGTTCTTCTGTGAGATGTATAGTCGTCCATGGATTATGAAAATAATGTCACTTCTTGATAACACCGCAGGAACATACGCAGATTCAAATGGCTCTGAGCACTATGGGACTTAACATCTATGGTCATCAGTCCCCTAGAACTTAGAACTACTTAAACCTAACTAACCTAAGGACAGCAAACAACACCCAGCCATCACGAGGCAGAGAAAATCCCTGACCCCGCCGGGAATCGAACCCGGGAACCCGGGCGTGGGATGCGAGAACGCTACCGCACGACCACGAGATGCGGGCGTACGCAGATTCATTTTGGCTACACAGTGCTCTCACCAATTCAGTTCACCTAGTGAAACAGCAAAGAACTCGTAATAGCGCAATAAATATTTACTTCACGTTGTTCATAATGACTTGAAATGAAATGTACGGACTGTATCTCGTATATTGGACGTAGGCGGTACGAGTGTTGTAACTGGGGACAATATTAATTGCGGACTTCGTTTCTTGTTACAGGTGAGGAACGGGTGCAACGCTTCCTCGGCAATGAATCGCACAAAGACCACTTCAAACTGCTGGAGAAGGACCACAACTCGCTCCTCGTAGGAGCTAGGTGAGTACAGACTGCCTTTACTTACTCCCACAGTGGCCGATATAGAATGTAAAAATCAACATACAAGTACACGAATCCCACGTTATTTCATAGAACCGTGGACTAACACGTCTGTATCTAGTCCCTGACATCGCCCCAATATCGGCCTGCATTTTCAGATGTGACTTGCCACGTAAATAAGGTCACCGTCACAACTAGAAGAAAAAGATTAAGTACAAGATTCAGTGCTTCCGGTAGACAATACACAAATGATACAGCAGGTAAAGCAGAGACGTACTGGCAGACATAATCTGAGAGGGCGGGTCGTGAACCCTGTTGGGATAGGTCAGTAGAACAGCAGAACAGCACTTGCCCGCGAAAAGCGAAGGTCCCAGGTTCTAGACCCGGTCCGGCACGAAGTTTGAACCTGCCAGAATGTTTCCTATCCGTGCAAACTCCGCTGGACCATTAAAGATTAATTTGACGACTGAAGTTAATTGCTTAACCACTGTCCCTAAATTAATCGGACGTGATGAAACATGGCACAACCTACGACCGTAATTCAACGACAAAAGCAAATTTACGTGTTACGACAAATTGTTACGAAGCAAATGTAACAGCCCTTTTTTGTCATAGCTCGTACGATGCTTGGTATCTGTGTGGTGGAACTTCTTTTGTGAAGGCCGTTCTTTCTCAGGACCTTGAGACTCGCCTCACTTTTCTTAAGCGCTGTTTCAGAGTTTTCAAATCGAATGCCCGAAAGCTTTTCCTTCAGTGATGGGAATAAAAACAAATTACAGGGTGCAAGATCGAGTCCATAAGGCGGATACAGTAAACAGATAATGCTAAACCGAGATACAAATTGCGTTACTTGATTTGCAACATGCGGCCGGGCATTGTCATGGTGAAGTCGCCACCTAGTCCGAGAAATTTCTGGTCGTTTCCTGGCTATGTGCTTCCTGATTTTAGCCAATACCAACGTGTACTGTGTTGCTGTAAGATCAGTGCGAGCGGGAACCGCTTGCCGGTAAATCATACCTAACAGTCCAAAAAATTTAGCCACCATCACTTTCCTTGCAGATGCTGAACACATTCCCACATTCGCGTTTTTTGCTACTGGAGAACCTGGTGATTTCCACACTGTGCCGGGCTCGTTTTCCTTCAGGGTCACAATGATGTAGCCATGACTCATCACCGTTGATAATCGATTTCAGAAGCGCTTACCCTTCATCGGCAAAGAGACGCAGTATCTCAATCTCTTGTTCGGGAGTCAACAGACGTGGCACAAACAGAGATCATATGGAGATGATCGTGCATAATCGTAAAGACATTGCCATACGAAATTCTCAACACTTCACTTAGGTTACGTAATTTAATCGTCACGAACAATCACCGCAGTTGTGCTGCTGACTTCAGTCACAGCAGAAGCTGAAACACCAAGGCCACCTAGCTTAAAACATGCAAGTCGGCCTTCTTTGAAGTCCTTGAAATATCTAAAGACTGTTGCACGAGGTTGTGTATCATCTTATCACCGTACTATTGTTGCAGCTTTTTTTCAGTCTCAGTGGTTGCATGGCTTAAACAAACACAGAATTTTATTGCGCCGTACTGCTGCTCTCGCGTCACCCCCATTGCTTGGTATGCGAAATGCAAAGAGCGTCTGCAAGATACAGCATTACTAACAACCAATCGATACGATAGTGCTGCCGCCTGTGGACATTACACACAAATACACGGTCTTTTCAGATATTGATGCCGCAGATAGGAACCTTATCACGGAAGCTACAGAAAAAGCAGTCTCAATCTGTGTTATATAAATTAGCGAAAAACAGTCTAAATCGCAAAGATTATTTTATTTAAAATAATTGATAGTAAAAACTATACTGGAACCACGTTAGAAGACACCTCCTCATTATCTTTGTCAGCTATGATCGACCTCAGTCGTTATGGTAACACATCGCGTCCATGCTACACAGCTTTGATATTTACTGGCCATCTTACTACGTCGTCTCCATAGCAACGGCATCCGTAGATACCAAGTTCAGACCAGAAAGTGCGCCATTGTTCTACTAAATTTCTTGTTATTGAGAACACAGCGTAATTATTCTCTAATTTCATGGGTGATAATGATTTTACACAAATGCATTTGCTTATTCTATACACACATTCTATTGACTAAGTAGCCGATGCTGTGGATATGTTATCCTTCTTAAATAAATTATATTCGCCAGATATTACTACAAGAAATAAGAGAAATAACTTTTAAATAATCTTAATGCAGAACGCATTATTTTTAATGATCTTTTCTGTCCTATAGACACGACTTTTTTTATAATTATTCATTTTTAGATAAACTGCGCTTCAAATGATATGTAATCTATGTAAATCGATCCTCATTGGCTGACGGTGATGTCACACAGCACAAATACGCCCTCACCAGATCTACTAATATACAAGGCAATGCTGCCCAGCCAGCAGCGTTTCAGCGACTGGACATCGTCAGCTTCAGCTGATGCGTAACCACTCTTCGATTTTAATAAGTATTACTTATATTAAGTCACTGACTTCTTTATGCAACTAACACTATTTCTAACCTTCACGGTGCTACTCTGAAGATGGCCGAAGTCTCGGCCAAAACCTGTCATTTAAAAAAAAAAAAATAGCCATTGCGAACTAGACTGTTATTCACTAATTTTATGTAGCTTACAAGATCGCTTTTCTCCGAAAATGTTACCAAAAATTTTCAGTCCTTCTTGATCATCCCTCGCAGGACAGGTGCGTACGTCTTATCGCCTTATGCAACTGTCATACCGCTTGCATCCTGCGTGTAACCTGTGAGGCCAGACGAGCAGGCACAGCACGCGGCAGACTGACTTTCCAGCAGCTGTTCTTCCTCCTCCTGGCTCCCAACTGCGACACGTCCCCTGCGGCTGCTCTCGCAAAGTTTTTGCTGCTGGCGCTGCGAGCCGCGGTGGCGTGGCGCCGTCTCCCTGCCCTAATGAACGCGTGCGCCGGCGTCACAGAGTTTCATTACGGCGGTCTGCCAGATATATCGCCGCGATTAACCCCGCCGCCATCCGTCGCGTAGCTGCGGCCGTGCCGGAGCGCCTTATCGCGGACCGGCGCCGACCGTTCTCGCTGGTGGCGGTTGGCCGCCAACCACACTTGCGACCCGCTGCCTTGACCTGGTCACCCGCATGTGTGCTGTCTTTCCTAGCAAGGGATGAAAAAACTAGTTGCCCCTTACCACACAAACTACCTTCAAACCCTCCCCCCCCCCCGCCTTTCTCCCCCACTGAGGAACGTGGATACACACTGGTGTGCAAAACTTAAGAACGAAAGTATGTTTCCCATGTGTCATTGCCAATGAACATAGCTCGGTGAAACTTGAGCCATGGACAGAAACAACTACCACAGTGCAGCACAAAAGATACTTGAAAGAAATACTGAATGATGCGAACAGAGATAATTATACTGACGTCACCGCTGTTCATGATGGTCTTCCGTGCATTACGAATGACGGGACAAGGTTTCTTAATAGGGCGTGCGACCACCAAGAACAGCAGTGCATGGTCTACAACGTGCTCCCATGCTGCCTGCAAGGTCTGTAAGGAGTTCTTGAGGAAGGACGCTCATTTTCTCCAGCAGCATGGTTGACAATAGCTTTGATACTCGTTGGTGCATGTAGGTATTCTGGAATACGTCTACCCAACGCACCCCAGCATGTTCTCCAAGGCAATTAACTCGGGGAACGGCCACGACAATCCATTCACCGAATATCCTCTCTTTCCAAGAGTTGATTCATATGCTCTGTTCGAATGTTGTAACTCCCGTATGGCGTGTGAGAAGGCTGGTCATCGGGGCTCAGTATGACGTGGAACTCTATCACTGGAGACAATTCCACACCAGTTAGTCCGATTTCAGACCGAAAGCGCCTCTGGCGACACATCGAGGATCTACTTCCCGTTTTATTATCCTTAATGGCAAGCCATCCCGAACTTACATTTCAGCAAGATAACGCCCGCCCTCACAAGACGAAAGTTTCTACTGCTTGTTCTCATGGGTACCAGATACTACCCCTGCCAGCAACCACGCCAGATTTATCCCCAACTGAGATCATTTCGAACATTGTGGGCAGGGTTCCCCAACAGTCTCGGGATTCTGATGATCTAACGCGCCAGTTGCACAGAATCTGACACGATATCCCTCAAGAGGACATCCACAACTCATTTAATCAATGCCAAGCGGAAGTGTTTAAAACTTGGGCCATGGACAGAAACAACTACCACAGTGCAGCACAAAAGATACTTGAAAGAAATACTGAATGATGCGAACAGAGATAATTATACTGACGTCACCGCTGTTCATGATGGTCTTCCGTGCATTACAAATGACGGGACAAGGTTTCTTAATAGTGTTCCGGGAGCCACTCTGTAGCAATACTGGATGTGTGGGGTGTCGCATTGTCCTCCTGGAATTTTCCAAGTCCGTCGGAATGCACAATCAACATAAATGGAGGCAGGTGATCAGACACGTTACTTACGTATGTGTCACTTGTCAGAATCGTGCCTAGACGTATCAGAGTTACCATATCACTGCAACTACACACGCCCCACGACGCGTTTATAGAGCCTCCACCAGCTTATACAGCCCCCTGTTGACATGCAGGGTCCATGGATTCATGAAATTGTCTCCACACCCGTACATGTCCATCCGCTCGAGCCTGCCGGAGTGGCCGAGCGGTTCTAGGCACTTCAGTCTGAAACCGCGCGACCGCTACGGTCGCAGGTTCGGATCCTGCCTCGTGGATGGATGTGTGTGTGTGATGTCCTTAGGTTAGTTAGGTTTAAGTATTTCTAAGTTCTAGGGGACTGATGACCTCCGCTATTAAGTCCCATAGTGCTCGGAGCCATCCGCTCGAAACAACTTGAAACGAGACTCGTCCGACTAGGAAACATTTTTTCAGTGATCAACAGTCCAATGTCGGTGTTGACGGGTACAGGCGAGGCATAAAGGTTTGTGTCCTGCAGTCATCAAGGATACACGAGTGGGCCTTCGGCTCCGAGAGCCCATGTTGATGATGTTTCATTGAATAGTTCGCACGCAGACACTTATTGATGACCCAGCAGTGAAATATGCAGCACTTTGCGGAAGGGTTGCACTTCTGTCACGCAGAACGATTCTCTTCAGTCGTAGTTGGTCCCGTTCTTGCAGGACCTTTTCCCGGGAGCAGCGACGTCGGAGATTTGATGTTTTACCGGATTCCTGATATTCACAGTTGTTGTTGTTGTGGTCTTCAGTCCAGAGACTGGTTTGCTGCAGCTCTCCTTGCTTACAGTAAAGCTGCATGCCCTCGGGAAAAATTACGGCTTTACATTTCCCTTGCTTTCAGCCGTTCGCAGTACCAGCACAGCACGGCAGTTTTGATTAGTATTACAAGACCAGATCAGTCAATCATCCAGATTGTTGTCCCTGCAACTACTGAAAAGGCTGCTGCCCCTCTTCAGGAACCGCACGTTTGTCTGGCCTCTCAACAGATACCCCTCCGTTGTGGCTGCACCTACGGTACGGCTTTGTGTATCGCTGAGGCACGCAAGCCTCCCCACCAACGGCAAGGTCCATGGTTCACAGTACTACCGTGAAATGGTCGTATGGGGAAATCCATACTTCATCGCTACCTCGGAAAGCCCGCATCTCGTGGTCGTGCGGTAGCGTTCTCGCTTCCCACGCCCGGGTTCCCGGGTTCGATTCCCGGCGGGGTCAGGGATTTTCTCTGCCTCGTGATGGCTGGGTGTTGTGTGCTGTCCTTAGGTTAGTTAGGTTTAAGCAGTTCTAAGTTCTAGGGGACTGATGACCATAGATGTTAAGTCCCATAGTGCTCAGAGCCATTTGAGCTACCTCGGAGATGCTGTGTCCCATCGCTCGTGCGCCAACACCATGTTCAAATTCAGTTGAATCATGATAACCTACGATTGTAGCAGCAGTAACCGATCTAGCACTTATACAGGCGTTGTCGACCGCAGTGCCATGTTCTGCCTGTTTCTGTACTTGAATAGGCAGTTTCTTTGGCTCATCAGTGGAGTACACAAGACGGAAAGCGACCACGGTTAAACAGCGACGTCGGAGGGGAGACGATAAGTTGGCCCGGCAGGCCCGAAGTGCAGGCGAGGATAAGTAAGGACGCGGCTTGTGCCTCCGAGGCGGCGCACGCTAGTCGATCGGCGCCGGCGACAGCGCCTCCGCTCGCCGCTGCGACGTCTCGCCGGAAGACGGATGGCCCCGCCGCCGCCGCCGCCGACGCCGCCGCCGCCTCTCCCGCAAATGAATACATTCGTCGTGTGGAGCTCCGGAACAAACAGCGTGCGGCGCGCGCTGCTAATGCGTCGCCTGCTCTCGAGGCGCACAGTGATGGATCTCCGCTGGAGGACTTTCTCCGCGCTGCCACTCACCGCACTTTGCCCGTCTGGCGCCGAGTCTTCCCGGCGGCGGCGGATTCGTAGGAAGTCCTGCTCCTTCTGCTCTTCTGGAAACTGGTGTGCGATTTTGCTTGCCCGTGTCTGCGTGCATAATTCAAGTCTGACGAGCAAGAGGACTGGTCTCAAACTTTTAATTGTCACTTTTAAAGTTAATCAATTAATGTTTAGTTTGTATTGTTACGGCAGCGTTACAACGACGTGGGTTGAGGAGTGGAACTGACTAAAGCATGTTTCACACGGAGCAAGGTTCGCCACAAGCCGGTTCCTTTCCCTGCCGGCTTGCAGGGAAAGGAGACGGCTATCTTCCATGCCGAGGCTCTCCCACGGTGGAAGATCGGCAGCTAGTTGTGTTGCGATCGGCTGCATGTTGTATCGAACGAAGATGGCTGCTTCAGGTACAGATGCTCAGAGCAAACTGGCGTTATTAGCTGTTTTGGTGCTAAACGATGCAGAAATGCATGATAAGGAGAGAAGAAGAAAGAAAGAATGGACGAAAAACTGGATTAAGAGGAGAAACGCTGGAAAAGGTGTGCTGTCCATGCTTCATAAAGAGTTGAGGTTAGTTCGCATAACACCTACTTTTGTTTCAAAAGTATCACCATTTCATTACTGTTTGAATTTATAAATATACCAATAATGACTGTTATATACGACTTTATTTTATAGGATAGAAGATCGTACATCCTTAGCAAATTTTATACGAATGGATGTATTGGTATTTGAAGAACTGCTTTGTATGGTTTCGCCTCTGATTCAGAAGAAAGCTACATCGTAATCCATTACCATTCAAGATTATGTGCTTTCAAAAATCGGGTGAAAATTCAGTGTGATATTTCTAGGAAATAATCTTAAATGTGTCCGATTTTTGTAAGTAGTAGTACATTCAACACAAAATTCATAGTTTTGTACTTACGTCGTTCATCCCAGTGCCGCTGCTTTTCTATGATTTTACTTTGGCGTACTCCACTTTACATTGAGTACGGAAATTGTGCATTTTGCTACAGCACTCCTTGCTCGTCGTATATGGTTGAACAAGACACACGGCACTTGCAACTCTTTAGAGTGCTCCTGCACGCAAGTGTTTATTGTAAAAGTTCGCGCTTTTCACTATTCTTCCCTATAAGTACATATCAATGCTTCAATCGCTTCCTTGGACCACTGCGGTGCCATTAAATAATAATTATAAGAACTTCCTACCGCACCTCACAACAGCAGAACAGCGACTATCAACAAAGACTTCCCGCCCAAGCTTTCCGCGTCTGACGTCACAAACGAAACGTCCCATGATTGGCCAACGCAGGTAGCACGCAGGGAACTTTTCAAGAAAAATAGCACCGGACCTATCTTGGAAATCTTGCAAGGTTCCCAGCAAGGTAGCCCGATAGCAGACGACGGAGCCCGCAAGGTAGCCGTCGCGCGAGCCAGCAAGGAAACTTACAGAGAATCTTGCTCCGTGTGAGACGGGCTTACGGGTTATTTGGACTGTGAAGCCTTCTATTGCTGCCTACTGGCACTTCCACGATCGTCGAAAGTGTAAAGTCCTTTTTCAATGCCCAGCCGGTATTGAAAGCGAGGCGACATTACACTATCTGCTACTTCAGTTAAATCTTTTGATAATGTCCGCTCTTTGCACTAATATGAGTCCGTATTCGATGTTACAAAAATCTTTTAAAGTCTCTCTTGCTAGTAAGTTCAGATTCAAATTATTACTGTCGGCTTGTTGCGTTGTTTAGCTATTGCCACGAAAGACGCTTATTAGCAGTTACTATGTGGCTGATACGCGTTTCAAGATGAATTGAAATCTTTGATTAGCGTAGCACTTGTACACGTCAGTAATTCCTTCAAAAGACGTAGGGTCCCTTCAACAAAGCACGATGTTTTGTCCGCTGAAAATTATTCCCTTTAATATTGATGTGAAATAAAATTTTATTATTAGTATTATTGTCCAGAGATAATCCAATACACGGTTCACTTCTCGTGGTACATTGTTAGAAATCGTAGGACACTATAGGTTTTCCTTAACTCGGATTTATTAGTTTCTTTGATATGATTAACTACTATGAGTCAGCCGGAGTGGTCGAGCGGTTCTAGGCGCTACAGCATGGAACCGCCTGACCGCTGCGGTCGCAGGTTCAAATCCTGTCATGGATGTGTGTGATGTCCCTAGTTTAGTTAGGTTTATGTAGTTCTAAGTCCTAGGGGACTGATGACCTCAGAAGTTAGGTCCCATAGTGCTCAGAGCCATTTGAACCATTTTGAACTACTATGAATGGTCACACTTTAGCTCGATGATAAATGTCCAAACAAGGTCTGTAATCGAAAGACAAGTTGCGACGCGATATTTGTGTAGTAGCTTCAGCAACCACTGAAGTTCTTAAATTGGCATTAATGATGTCGATCTTACATCGATTGAGTTGTTCGCTAGATACGAGCGTTATCTCAGTTCTGTCAATTTTCGTACTTCTGTCAATAAATTAAACAAACAGGATTTACTTTCAATTAGGCTGGCTTTCAATGAAGTTAAGTTTCACATTCATGCCCGAGAGAGGACTCTAACCTCCGGCGGGAGGGTCCGCGCAATCAGTGACATGGCGCGTCAAACCGCGCGGACACTCCGTGCGGCAAAAGTGGAAGTATAACTTCTCTTGTTAACGTAATATTTGTAGTGTTTACTTTTTGTCAGCTGTAATGATGCATTATGTTAGCGTTCTCATTGGTGTACTAATAAGAAGGCCATTGTTAAATGGCGCTAAGTGGTTCATGGTGTAGATACAACAGAGTGATGCTAAAGGCTGGTGCATCGCATTGCGCGTGTTCTCTCCTGTTATTGTCCTACACCTTTCTACGTGCATCGTAAACGAAACACAAGTCAAAAAAGGAGTATTGTTAACTGAATCCGAAACAATTTTGTATCAAGAAATAGTTACTGTATTTAGCCAAGCTAAACCATTGTAAGATATAATTTTTGTAGTTTTTCCAGGGAAATCTTTTCTTAACAAAATCATTAATTAATTTGATTTTGTAGAGTTGGGTATTGTGTTTCGCACAAACCAGGCTTCTCCAAAATCGGCAACACAGCAACGTTCCTCGAAAATTTTAACTGCCTCATACGTAGAACCCTGCATATCAGTAATCAAGCAAAAAGAAAGAAAGAAACCTGCCGATGAGGTAGACAAGGCATATTACAGTAGTAAGTGATTGCCTGGGTATGGTCCAATACGTAAAGAATATTGCTCATTGGAATCCTACAGCCAAGTACGTAAGAGAAGCATTAGAGGGCACCAGAGCATAGGGCAACGCAGACAGGTCATGGATTTTTTATTTGTTTCGTTGCTAAGACTCATATTTTCGCATACCTTTTTCAGTGACTGTCGGAGTATTGACTTGCTAATGCGATCCGCCAGCAGGGCAGCACGGATGTCCGTCTCTCTAGCTGTCAGCCATATCGGGCGCATACAAATGCGAAATATATGAATACGACCAAGCCGGATTTAGTATCCTGTTTCGTTCGCCTTCCCTGTCTAGCGGGCATTTACATCACTCCCGATATATATGGGTTCAGTTGCGCATTGATTTATTTACATAGTGAAGATGATAGAAACATTCATTAAAATTTTCTCTGAATTCACAGACTGTTTATTATAGCCAGACCAGTCGCTGTGTGTACCTGTCAATGATGACAGTCCTGCTTCTCGTTGTTCATCGGAGTAAAGCACATTGATTTATTCATACAGACAGGAAAAAAATGGAAGTTAAATGTGTAAGTATAAAGTTTCGCAGTGAATAATAATCTTCTTTCTGTGGAAGGAAAACAAAGCTTATTGTATAGTCAAGAACTTCTGTGATACTCCATTGTTCTCCTAGGAACACCATTCTCTTACTTGAGCTATATAAGAGCGTAATATTGCTGTACTGCTAAGACTGGAAGTTATTGGTCTCTTTGGGCAGCAACGTGGAACTGGAACCAATTCGTCTCAAGACAATGCAAAAGGAAGAAACAAGTTCACATTGTTAGACTGGAACATCCGAACGAATAAATATTCATTGCACTGAATACTGTAGAAGTATTTTTAAAAGCATGCTTTTTGAATGTGTGTTTTTAAATATATGTTTGTAAAGACATTTTGAAAGATGTATTTTTTGAAGCTGTATTTGAACAGATATTGCAGCATAATGAAATGTGTTTAATATAAGAATAACACATCTACATATTCACCCATAAAAGCGACGATTCAGGTTTATATTTGTATTTTATATGCGAGTTTAAATGTAGTTGATAGCAAATGGCATTTATTTACCATATTTTGATTATAGTGCAGTAGCTGAATTAAACTGATATCTCGTGACAAGGATTCAGAGTAACGTATATGGGGTGCCTCTGAAGGAATGGTCAGTATTCACGGATATGAAAGGAAACATCACTGAAAGCAAAGTCTGGTAAAAATTGTCTCTAAAATGCATGCCTTAAGAGCTATGAACACTTCTTGATCTTCAGTACAGTGAAATTCATGTATTTTGCTGCAAAAGTGCCCAAACTCTTAAAGTAAATATTTTAGAGCTCATGTTTACTAGAAGTTTCCGTCAAATGATAGTTTCTGTAATATCCCTGGATAGTGGTCATTACTGCTGGAACAACCTGTGTGTGTGTGTGTGTGTGTGTGTGTGTGTGTGTGTGATGTTGTTTGTGACCTTGTGGCTGCCCTACAATCTTAATTTCAAGAGTCGCTGCTTCCCATATATATCTTCCCATATATATCCGTTCAGAGTTTTTTATAAAGTAGAGAGTATATGTCTATGTCTGGGGTCTCCTCCAAAACCCCTGGATCGATTTCAACCAAATTTGGCACAGAATCAATAGGCCTCACGAGCATCAGCACTATGGGGTTTATAACCTCCTACCTCCAATAGGAGCAGAGATACGGGGAAAATGTGTTTTTTCCAGCTCCTGGCCTATAGATTGCCCTGAATGACAGGTACGTTGTGTGGAAACAGTACTAGCATGCCAATTCAACCTGCTTTGCAGCGCAGCCTCCATACCAGAGACATGAAACATTTTTCAGCACCCATCATATAGGCTGCCATGCATGACAGCGTGTTGTGTTGGGGTAGTATTGACCTGATTTGCAGAGCGGTCTGCACGTCAAGGGCAAACAAATGATTTTCAGCACTTTGGGTAGAGCCACCGTGCATGACAGTTGTTTGTGGAAGTAGTGTTGGCCTGCTTTGTTGAATTATGTCGCAGGGGCCGCATGGGCTAATGAGCATAACTGGCGACAGGTTGAAAGGTTGAAATGAATACAGGAGGGGATGGATGTATCAGGGGAGAGGAGGAAACGGACAGAAAGAGGGACGACGAGGAGGAGATGAATGAGGCAGTTAGCAGGTGTAGAGGCGTGGTGAGCAGATTGGAAAGAAAGAGTGGGAGGTGGCGATTGAAAGAGAGAGGGGGAGGAGTACATCGTCAGAAGGAGGTGGTAGGAAGATGTGGTCAGAGAGAGGGAGCTGGAGGAAATGTTATTTTTTTCTTCCGTCAAAAGTCTGCAGTGGGCCGGCGTGCCAAATACTTTTCGGAAATCGAGGAGTATGGACTCTGCATGTTGCCCTTCATCCATAGTTTGCAGTATGTAATGGTTCTTTATTTACGTGACCATTACGGCATTCCAACCCGTGTTCTCGATACCAGTAATATCGTACTACTTTTCTGCGAACTTACAGACATATTTTTGTGACAATATTCACATTTGGTTTTATTAATGTTTTGGTACTCCGATGTATCGATATATTACAGTGATGTGGTTCTTGTGTGTATTCATTTCTGTGAGACTGTCAAAATCTTTAACTTACTAGTAATAGTTTTGGCGCGAATGCGCACAGAGCAGTCTTTGTTTCATTTTGCAGAAGTTAAGTTGTTATTTCGCTTTGTAAAAGAAAAGTCAAGTCTTGTGTTTGGTTAAAGTGGAAATTTGATACAAAACTGTTTTCTTGATGATGTGACAATTAAGAAGAAGTATATGTGAATTTACAATAAGTTTAAGAAAAATCTGGATCGTGACCACAAAGTCAAAAATTATTTCTACCATACAATTGTTCTGATCTGGGATTGTTTGATCATTAAGAATTTCCTGAAAAACGCATTTGTTAGGTCTTCAAATACTGCTAAAATACAGATCTGGACCTTCTAGCAGTCAAAATGGAATCACCCTAGAATCAACAAGATGAGCCATAACAACTTCGACGAAATCTACATGGGAATCCATTCAAGATAAGTGCCAAAATTAATGAATTTTTTTACAGTGACTTCATTATTTCCAATCTGACGATACCATCCACAGTCAATAACTTTGTTGTTGCCCGATAAAGCGAACATATGCTGCGTAAGCAACATTATTAATCTGATTTCTAACCGACTTTGCAAGTGGTGGTATTGTTAGAAGTACATAATGTGAGATAAGGGCAAGCTGACTTTAACATGAGCGATGCTTTCCAAAACCGTGCTGAATTGTGGACAAAAGCTTTCCCCTCTCAAGGAAATGTATTATGTTCAAACTGAAAACATATTGAAGGATTCCGCAGCAGATCGACGTTAAAGATACTGGTCTGTTATTTCTAAGATTCCGTTCCTTTGTCCTTGTTATGTACAGGAGTCACCTGCGCCTTTTTCCAGTCGCTTGGGACTCTGCGCTGAGAGTGACAGTCGCAATAAATGCAAGCTAAGTGAGGGGCCAATGCTGTAGAGGACTCTTTGTAAAACCGAATTGGGATTCCATGACGACCTGACGAGTTACTTCCTTCCAACTCTCTCAGTTGTTTCTGTACACCAGGATGCCTATTACTGTGCCTGCCAGACGGTGGTATGCTTTACGACTCTGCTGCGTGAACAATTTCTTAAATGCGAAATTTAAAACTTCGGCTTTACTGTTGCCATCGTCTGCTGTCACATAATGTAAATTGAATATGTTCTTTTATGTCAGTTTAGGATACCGTGTTGTAACTCTGTGTAAATCCACAGTGCAAATGTAACAGTCTTTGACGATGCTCTTGTTAAACTGAACGAAGCAGGTAAATGAAGTAAAGTACACTACTGGCCATTAAAATTGCTACACTAAGAAGAAATGCAGATGATAAACGGGTATTACATTGGACAAATATATCATACTAGAACTGACACGTGATTACATTTTCACGCAATTTGGGTGCATAGATCCTGAGAAATTAGTACCCAGAACAACCACCTGTGGCCGTAATAAAGGCCTTGATACGCCTGGGCATTGAGTCAAACAGAGCTTGGATGGCGTGTACAGGTACAGTTGCCCATGCAGCTTCAACACGATACCACAGTTCATCAAGAGTAGTGACTGGCGTATTGTGACGAGCCAGTTGCTCTGCCACCATTGACCAGACGATTTCAATTGGTGAGAGATCTGGAGAATGTGCTGGCCAGGGCAGCAGTCGAACATTTTCTGTATCCAGAGAAGCCCGTACAGGATCTGCAACATACGGTCGTGCATTATCCTGCTGAAATGTAGGGTTTCGCAGGGATCGAATTAAGTGTAGAACCACGGGTCGTAACACATCTGAAATGTAACGTCCACTTTCAAAGTGCCGTCAATGCGAACAAGAGGTAACCGAGAGGTGTAACCAGTGGCACCCCACACCATCATGCCGGGTGATTCGCCAGTATGGCGATGACGAATACATGCTTCCAGTGTGCGTTCACCGCGATGTCGCCAAACAAGGATGCGACCATCACGATGCTGTAAACGGAACCTGGATTCATCCGAAGAAATGAAGTTTTGCCATTCGTGCAACCAGGTTCGTCGTTGAGTACACCATCGCAGGCGCTCTTGCCTGTGATGCAGCGTCAAGGGTAACCGCAGCCATGGTCTCCGAGCTGATAGTCCATGCTGCTGCAAACGTCGTGGAACTGTTCGTGCAGATGGTTGTTGTCTTGCAAACGTCCCCATCTGCTGACTCAGGGATCGAGACGTGGCTGCACGTTCCGTTACAGCCATGTGGATAAGATGCCTGTCATCTCGACTGCTAGTGATACGAGGCCGTTGGGATCAAGCACGGCGTTCCGTATTACCCTCCTGAACTCACCGATTCTATATTCTGGTAACAGTCTTTGGATCTCGACCAACGCGAGCAGGAATGTCGCGATACGATAAACCGCAATCGTGATAGGCTACAATCCGACCTTTATCAAAGTCGGAAACGTGATGGTACGCATTTCTCCTCCTTACACGAGGCACCACAACAACGTTTCACCAGGCAACGCCGGTCAACTACTCTTTGTGTATGAGAAATCGGTTGGAAACTTTCCTCACGTCAGCACATTGTAGGTGTCGCCACCGGCGGTAACCTTGTGTGAATGCTCTGAAAAGCTAATCATTTGCATATCACAGCATCTTCTTCGTGTCGGTTAAATTTCGCGTATGTAGCACGTCTTCTTCGTGGTGTACCAATTTTAATGGCCAGTAGTGTATTTGCTTCCCCTACGGGCAGTGGCTTTTGTTGCCAATTTTTTTTTTCGGATCTGCACGAGTGGATGGCTGGGGCGTTAGTGCTGCCCACTTTCGGCTACCAGCGCCGACCTCCACCGAGCCTACGGTCGAGATGATCCTCGACAGTCGGATTGTAGCGCCCAGAGGCGGCGACGCCGACTGCGTGGCGGAGCGGAGGACGCAGCGCGGTGGCCGTATTTCATTACCTCAATTACAGGCGGTGGGCGGTCGCCGCCTCCGGAGGTGGCCAGTGTCCGCGACAGCGACAGCGGCGGCACAGCGGGACGAGTGATGAATGGAAGCGGGGACGCGCCGTGAGGGGCGCAGGTTAATTCAATTAAACGGCCGCGGCGCTTGCTATCAATTTGGATGCCGGGCCTCGGCGCGCCTGCTGAGGTAAGGAATTGCGGACGGCCGTCGCCCCGCCGTAACTCACGTCCGCCTCGATGGACGAAGCCTCCGCCGCCGCCGCCCCCGCAGCCATCGCCGTCGTCATTGCAGCGTGGCTGCCGGTCGGCCTGAGGGGCCAGGACGAAAGCAGTCACCAGCACTGTCTGCCGTCTGAAGGAAAAAAAAATGGTAGTCACCCCGTAAAAGAGAACAGTGGTCGGTTTGAGAGCTGTAGAACTCATTGTTCTTGTTGTGGTCTTCAGTCCTGAGACTGGTTTGATGCAGCTCTCCATGCTACTCTATCCAGAGCAAGCTTCTTCATCTCCTAGTAACTACTGCAACCTACATCCTTCTGAATCTGCTTATTTTATTCGTCTCTTGGTCTCCATCTACGATTTTTACCTTCCACGCTGCCCTCCAATACTAAATTGGTGATCCCTTGATGCCTCAGAACATGTCCTATCAACCGATGCCTTCTTTTAGTCAAGTTGTGCCACAAACGTCTCTTCTCCCCAATCCTATTCAATACCTACTCATTAGTTATGTGATCTACCCACCTAATCTTCAGCATTCTTCTGTAGCACCACATTTCGAAAGCTTCTATTCTCGTCTTGTCCAAACTATTTATCGTCCATGTTTCACTTCCATACATGGCTACACTCCATACAAAAGCTTTCAGAAACTACTTCCTGACACTTAAATCTATACTCGATGTTAACAAACTTCTCTTCTTCAAAAACGCTTTCCCTGCCATTGCCAGTCTACATTTTATATCCTCTCTACTTCGAACATCACCAGTTATTTTGCTCCCCAAATAGCAAAACTCCTTTACTACTTTAAGTGTCTCATTTCCTAATCTAATTCCCTCAGCATCACCCGACTTAATTCGACTACATTCCATTATCCTCGTTTTTCTGTTGTTCATCTTATATCCTCCTTTCAAGACAAGACACTATCCATTCCGTTCAACTGCTCTTCTAAGTCCTTGTCTTTCTCTGACAGAATTACAATGTCATCGGCAAACGTGAAAGTTTCTATTTCTTCTCCATGGATTTTAATACCTACTCCAAATTTTTATTTTGTTTCCTTCACTGCTTGCTCAATATACATATACATCTGGGAGAGGCTACAACTCTGTCTCACTCCCTTCCCAACCACTGCTTCTCTTTCATGCCCCTCGACTCTTATAACTGCCATCTGGTTTCTGTACAAATTGTAAATAGCCTTTCGCTCCCTGTATTTTACCCCTGCCACCTTCAGAATTTGAAAGAGAGTATGCCAGTCAACGTTGTCAAAAGCTTTCTCTAAGTCTACAAATGCTAGAAACGTAGGTTTGCCTTTTTCTTAACCTTTCTTCTAAGATAAGTCGTAGGGTCAGTATTGCCTCACGTGTTCCAATATTTCTACGGAATCCAAACTGATCTTCCCCGAGGTCGGCTTCTACCCATTTTTCCATTCGTCTGTAAATAATTCGCGTTAGTATTTTGGAGCTGTGACTTATTAAACAGATAGTCCGGTAATTTTCACATCTGTCAAGTCATACCAGGAACTAATTGAGCCTTGTTACCAGAAATTAAGATTTTGCTCTCAAATCTGTCGGCTTGCTTGGTTCTGAATCAAACCGCCGCTTTGAAAACTAACCGACACCTCGGGCAACCGTACAGGTTTATCTGCCACCACAAGAGCCAAAAAAATAATATAGAAGAAACATAAGAAAAATTCTAGGTCCTGAGAAAAACAAAGAAAATAAGTGGATTAAAAGGAGAAATGAAGACTTACACAAAAATACAGGAAAGATCGGAGATACAATGAGGAAGAGACGGCTAAAGTCTTATGGACATTTAAAAAGAATGGAAGAAACACAGATTACAAAGAAAATTTTTAATTACGTTAGTAAGCTGAAAAAACTGTAGGATGGATAGAAGCAGTAAAGAAAGACGCCAACAAAATAGGTGTTACAGAAGAAATAATATGTGACAGGAATCACTTCAGGCTACTGATAGAAAACGCAAACTATGAAAGAAGATGAGCCACAACCTCGACCCAAGAGAGTGTGGACAGATGAGCAGAGACGAGCAGTTGGCGAGAAAATGAAGAAGTACTGGGAAGAACGGAAGAAAAAGAAACACCATAAATCTTAAGTTGTGTGTTGTCCATAGCTGGCCAAATTCATAAATAAGAAAAAAAAGAAGAAACATAATACTGTCGATGTTGTATCTCTCTTTGTGGGCTGTGACGTCACATGACAAGTCTTCACTTAATGGGTCAACCCGGATGTCCGGCGTCGGTCGGTTCATCACACTCCTTCTGTGTGTTGTTGTTGGCTGTAGCCAGATCCTGTTTGAATTAATACCTAGACGATGCGGGAGTGACCAGTTACTTTGTACAGATATAATGATAAGGTCCACTAGGAGACGGCGTTACGAGTTTTCATTTTCCTCATAAAGAGATTTTATCTTTTACGTAAGTCCTGACAAAATTCAACAACAGGTAGGAAAGAATGTAGGACGCAAACAGCGGCGCCAAGACTCGCCCCTCTGTCTGCAAGTGAAACGTGCTCGTCAACCTCCTGTGCCTGCGCTAACCGTTTCTTTTCGTTCCCGGCGCCGGTGAAACCGAAGATCACAGGAGGAGCCACGCGAGCGGTAGCGGCTCGCCTCGGCCGGGACAAAGCCAGACTGGAAACAAAGACGGCGGCCCGCTGTGTCAGGTTTCTCCAGGCTGGAAATTTCCAGAGAAAGAACTTGTAAAGGGCCTCCTTCCTCCGCGCCTCTGACACGGCCCTTTAACTTCGCTATTACACGTCGCATTTGCATATTTACCAGTACGCTCTTTGCGGGTAACCTTAAGATAACGTGCCTTACGTCATATCGCATTTCTGTGAGACAGGTTGAGACAAATTACCTTTCCCTTTTACTCGCATCTCATTTTCTTTGCTTTCCTCTCTTTTTTTTCATGCCTGTCGTGCCGACTTGGAGTTACTGCGTCTGCGCAATGAGAGCGTCGGTAATGGGGAGGGTAGAAACGAGCGCATCTGGAACGTGACTGATACACTGGTTTCCATAAAGAGCAAGATTCATTGCAATACTTTGGAGGAGACAAAATTTGATAGCCGAAAGAAACAGCGTGTGTGACTGTTTCTTGTGCAGAATGAACTAGAGCGTTGTCGTGGAGCAGAAATAGCCCCTTCGACTACTTCCCGCGACGTTTCTGCTTGACAGTATCCTCCAGCCTCGTGAGAAAACTTCGGTAGTATGCTATTGCGACGGTTTACACCTTATGGTTATACGGGGGCCGTTTCATATTGATTTACACTTTATTTTCTTCCATAATAAAATGGTTCAAATGGCTCTGAGCACTATGGGACTTAACATCTGTGGTCATTAGTCCCCTAGAACTTAGAACTACTTAAACCTAACTAACCTAAGGACATCACACACATCCATGCCCGAGGCAGGATTCGAACCTGCGACCGGAGCGGTCACGCCGTTCCAGACTGAAGCGCCTAGACCGCACGGCCACACCGGCCGGCCTCTTCCATAATATATTGCATGTCATTTGACTCATCATTACAGTTGCAAGTATGATTAGCAGTTCGGGGCTATGACGCAACCTCTACGCCGACATCATTTCGCAGACTAAGAGAAACTGTGAGATGCTGTCATGCGATGGGTGTGACAGAGAGTAGAAAAGAAGTTCGAGGAAGCGCTACAGAACTTAAAGCGGCCTGATAATTGAAGTAATGGAACCCAGTATTTTGTCCTCGAGAGCGAGTTTTCGTCAGGAGTGCTCTAGAGGAAGTGTGACAGGACCGCTGTTCTATATAAATAAATGATCTAGCGGACAGAATGAGCAGCAATCTGCCATAATTTGCTGACGATGTTGTTGTGTGCGGGAAGGTTTCGAAGATGGGTGATTGTAGTAGGATACTAGATGACCTAAACAAAATTTCTAGTTGTCGTTATGAATAGCAGATACCTTTAAATGTAGAAAAATGTAAGCTAATGCGGATGAGTAGAAAAAAAAACAGTAACGTTCGGATATAACATTAGTAGTGTCCTGCTTGAGACAATCACATCATTAAAATATCTGGGCGTAACGTTGCAAAACGATATGAAATAGAACGAGCATTTGAGTATTGTGGTAGGGTAGGCGATTGGTCGACTTCGGTTTATTGGGAGAATTTTAGTAATGTGTAGTTCATCTATAAAGGAGACGAATTTGGGACACTAGTCATACCTATTCCTGAGTTCTGCTAGAGTGTTTGGGATCCGCCCGAAGTCGTTTTAAAGTAAGACATCGAATCAATTCATAGGCAGGCTGTTACAGCATGCAAGCTCCCTACTACATCTCAACTGACCCACTAAATCGGCTGATATTCTTCACGCAGCAGATGATACGTAGCAGTTGACATCCCTTCAATTTAATCTCACCCATTTTTCGAATGTTCAGCACCCAAGTTAGTAAAGATACCACTTGTCGCGAGACTTCGTTTCGAATTTTCTGATGATGTGCCACGTCAGAAACAGGTACTACCCAAGTGTTTGGGATCCGTACCTGGTCGGATTAAAAGAAGACATCGAAGCAATTCGGAGGTGGACTGCTAGATTTGTTACTGTTAGGTTCGAACAAATCGCAAGTACTACGGAGATGCTTCGGGAGCTCTGTCCTTGACAAACACTCTTCATGTTGTCCGCCCACGTAGTGACAGCAGTTGGGGAAAATGGGCTGTAGTGAGCAGGGATACACCTCCAATGGTTGTCCTGACACCTACGGTTAGAACAAATTACTACTTAGTTGCAACTGTAATGAAGAGTCAAATAGCACACCGTCAGAGACTGGAAAAAATAAAGTATAAATCAATATGGGACGTCCCTTGTAATCTGTTATCACCATACTATGACTGTCTCTAAAAGCAACACCAGCTTTCCGGCTGAAGGTTCGATCTACGTCTTATTCAATGATGGTGAAGCCACCTGCTTTCTCTCCTTATTTTGCTCTCTTGTCTCGGGGTCGTATTGATAAATGCAGCACTCGTTCGTGGAGATAAGGCGGCTAAAGAAGTCCCTGGGATCGGCACGACACAGCTGTAAAATTTCCGCTGCTCCCTTCACTCGGCGTGCTTCCGGAATGACTGTTGAGCAGTTGCGGAACTCAGTGAGCGGCCATGTTTGCATGCTCCAAATGTCGCACAAGATGTTAGCAACTGATCCACTTTTTCACTATCACTTCGATTGCGATAGACCATTCTTCGAAAACAGGGGATCCACTTATCTTCTAATTCCCAGTGCTCCAAAGATATAGTCTTCCATTTCGGGCTTCGTCACTCAGACGTATTCGACCGCGATGAAAGCACCTCCGCCGCATAATCGTTTCTCATATGACGGTGTATTGTTGCCGTGCACTTACAACTACTCAGCATAGATTGTTCCAGTGTTGTTCCCCTTCAAATTCAGAAAACGGATTACCGCACGGTACCATGTGAACAGGCTGGGCCATTTTGTTCTTGTCCTTATAGCGGCGTGCTAACATGCTAAGGCGAAGGAATTTCAGTGTGTACCAGGACTGCAGGCAGGTACCTGCAAACAAACGAAAAATTAATTACGTAACATTACTGCTTCGAAGTGATAATTAAACCCCTCCCGCATCAACAAAATTGGTTATAGTAAGACCTGACATTATAAGATGTTGGAGAAAAGCAATAGAATGAACCTGTACTTTTAAAACTTTTAAAAGCAATTTACAAAGTATTTTCAATGATTTGAAACTAAAAAATGGATGATATTTAAGTGATTACCAGTTTCTGTTGCTAAACATTCGTCTTCAGATCACGCATGGCACTGTGCCTACATAGGGGCGCTTCGCGCCCTTGGAGACCCAAGGGATGTCTACTGGCCGCCATGTCATCCTCTGCCTTGTGGTATCATGCAAATGCGGTCTGGAGGGGCATGTGGTGTGCACTGGTCACCAAGCCGTTTCGCAGACTTTCCAGACAGTCGAGCCGCTACTGTTCAGTCAAGTAGCTGGTCAATTGGCACCTCTAGGCTGAGATCACCCCATGCCAGTCCTTCCATCAAGCAAACAACTTGGGCAGTACTGGGAACCGAACCCGCTTGTCTGGGTCCTCCGCATGGCCGTCCACGCTGACAACTCAACCACGAAGGCGGACGTGTCTTTATACACTATAACTTAAAACGCCACTGTCTCCTATTACAACGTGGTACATGCTACTGAATGAGCCAAGTTTCCATACACTGTCGACTATACCAACGAAGTGTCCGCCCCCGGTAGCCGAGTGATGCTGGCATGGTAGCTCAGAGTGTTCGGTCAGAGAGCTGGTTGGCCTCTGTAATTCAAAACTAAGTGGAAGTATCAACGAACAAACTTTAACGGACGTCATGTGACGTCCGCAACGACCAAACACGACGAACAACAACGAACAAATTGAAAAAAAAAAGTGGTCGGCGCGACAGCCTGTCAATCCTAAGGGCCCGGGTTGGATTCGCGGCTAGGTCTGAGATTTTCTCCGTTCAGGGACTGGGTGTTGTGTTGTCCTAATCATCATCATTTCATCCCCATCGACGCGCAAGTCGCCGAAGTGGCGTCAAATCGAAAGACTTGCACCAGGCGAGCGGTCTTATTATACCAACGAAGTTACAGAGTGCAATTCTGAGCACTTATTAAGAAGTGTGCCTCAGCACCAAGTTATTGGTTACGAATCGTAACTCGTCAGTATCATTCTTCAGGGATTACAATTCGTAACGGGATGTGTTAACTTTGCACTCAGGTATACATTTTTATTACACATTCATAATACCAACGAGCCATAGTTCGTTACTAGGATGTGTTAAGTTCGAACTCAAAACACTTCTTCCCAAGTGTTTAAAATAGCGGTCTATCACTTCGATGGCCATTCCATAAATTATCTGGGAGTACGCATTAGCAGTGATTTAAAATGGAATGATCATATAAAGTTGATTGTTGGTAAAGCAGATGCCAGACTGAGATTCATTGGAAGAATCCTAAGGAAATGCAATCCGAAAACAAAGGAAGTAGGTTACAGTACGCTTGATCGCTCTCTGCTTGAATACTGCTCAGCAGTGTGGGATCCGTACCAGATAGGGTTGATAGAAGTGATAGAGAAGATCCAACGGAGAGCAGCGCGCTTCGTTACAGGATCATATAGTAATCGCGAAAGCGTCACGGAGATGACAGATAAACTCCAGTGGAAGACTCTGCAGAGGAGACGCTCAGTAGCTCGGTACGGGCTTTTGTTGAAGCTTCGAGAACATACCTTCACCGAAGAGTCAAGCAGTATATTGCTCCCTCCTACGTACAGGGTTATTACAAATGATTGAAGCGATTTCACAGCTCTACAATAACTTTATTATTTGAGATATTTTCACAATGCTTTGCACACACATACAAAAACTCAAAACTTTTTTTAGGCATTCACAAATGTTCGATATGTGCCCCTTTAGTGATTCGGCAGACATCAAGCCGATAATCAAGTTCCTCTCACACTCGGCGCAGCATGTCCCCATCAATGAGTTCGAAAGCATTGTTGATGCGAGCTCGCAGTTCTGGCACGTTTCTTGGTAGAGAAGGTTTAAACACTGAATCTTTCACATCACTATGCATGAAACTTGCCCACACGCGTTCAACCGTTTCTTCGCTCACTGCAGGCCGACCCGTTGATTTCCCCTTACAGAGGCATCCAGAAGCTTTAAACTGCGCATACCATCGCCGAATGGAGTTAGCAGTTGGTGGATCTTTGTTGAACTTCGTCCTGAACTGTCGTTGCACTATTATGACTGACTGATGTGAGTGCATTTCAAGCACGACATACGCTTTCTCGGCTCCTGTCGCCATTTTGTCTCACTGCGCTCTCGAGCGCTCTGGCGGCAGAAACCTGAAGTGCGGCTTCAGTCGAACAAAACTTTATAAGTTTTTCTACGTATCTGTAGTCTGTCGTGATCGTATATCAATGAATGGAGCTACAGTGAATTTATGAAATCGCTTCAATCATTTGTAATAGCCCTGTATATCTCGCGAAGAGACCATGAGGATAAAATCAGAGAGATTAGAGCCCACACAGAGGCGTACCGACAATCCTTTCCACGAACAATACGAGACTGGAATAGAAGGGAGAACCGATAGAGGTACTCAAGGTACCCTCCGCCACACACCGTCAGGTGGCTTGCGGAGTACGGATGTAGATGTAGATGTAGATGGTATAGCCAACGGTGTATCGAGGCTTGGTTCATCCATGAGTATGTACCGTGCTGTAATAGCAGACGATGGCGGTCTAGCCTGCAGTGTACGTAGACACAGTATTCTTACTGTGAGTGATCTGAAGATGACTGTTTAGCAACCGAAACTCGTAATCAATTGTAGAAAACATACTATTTGTCATCAAGGCAATTAAAAAAAATTGTTACGTTGAAACTATGGTAAAGGGATTTTAATAAACCTCCAATTATGGAATTGATTGGCTGTTTACTATTTCTACAAGAAGGTAATTTTCCTGCAGCCGCCTGTCACCCTGACTGAAATCAAGTTGCCCACAATTCTTCTGCAGCAAGTCACAAAGAACTGTGTGTTTCTTGCGTCGTTCCACGCAGCTAGGTTTCCCGCCAAAATTTGCCATTCGAGTTTGCTTCTTACACTCGTACGAGGTAATGGAGTCATGGGCTCATCTCACCTCTTCATCCCGGATCGCGTGTGCGTGTGCTTGTGCGTGTGCGTGTGCTTGTGCTTGTGCTTGTGTGTGTGTGTGTGTGTGTGTGTGTGTGTGTGTGTGTGTGTGTGTGTGTGTTTTGCCCGGCGAACCATAACGGAGGGTAAGCGCCGCCGGTCTTGGGGGAGCCGCACCACACCGTCCATAAGCTTACGTCGTCACGGAGCGCCAAGTGAATCAGGCTGCACGAGGCGGCGCCGTGGGCATCGGCGCCGATAAGACGGCGCCCGTCTCGTCTCGTCTCGTCTTTTCCCTTCCCGCCTCGCCTGGTCCCCTGCTAATAACCATCTCGAGCCGCTATCAGGCTTCGCCAGGCCCTGCGACTGCGCTCCACCTATACGGTCCGGCGCGCCTCTCCGCCACCCAGAGGGCGATATCTGGACGGCTTCCTCCGATGCGGATGCGCCCACACGGACGCCTCCTTCCTTTAAGAAAGACCCCTAACTGGTGCGCTCACGCATGAAGCGGGGCGCCTCTCCACCATACTCTAAAGCGCGTGTCTAAGGCACAAAGCAAACCATTCATTCACCTTCCAAAGTTCATGTCCACCCCCTCCGACACACACACACACACACACACACACACACACACACACACACACACACACACACACACACACACGCCGTTATTCGCATCTAAGAAGTCCGAGGGTCCATCTGAGCCAAAGCTACTCAGACTTAGAACAAGTCACTACGTCCATAATTCACGGAATGGTAATTGTGGTGTGCGTACTGTAGGACCTTCGGTACACACACCATCAGATTATTTTACTTGTCGCTCTAACACAGTAGGCGAGTATCAGCAATATGTCTCGTGGTCTTATCGTGGCGTGTTTATCTTCTGCCGTTAGGTCAGACGATGGAAATGCCACTTGCACGCTTAGAGTAGCAGATCGACGGTGACCAACTTTAAGCAGAACTTGATCAATTTTCACACACATTTATTAAAATAATAACAAGCATAAAAATAACTTAACTTGGTTCTGGATGCTATTTACAATTGACAATCTGAAGTTCCTTTCGTCTTGGTACGTTAATCTTATTCTCACATATCTCTGATACTTGACAAAAGTGTCTATACATTTATCTTCATAGCTATGTACAGGAATATGATAATCTTATTAGGCGCAGACTGGAACTTGACTACAGACTAATGCAGACAAATGCAGACTGACTAATCGGAGGTCTGTACACTCGTTATAATACCTCGAGCGTTCAGCTATCACTGCGCGAGTGTGATCCGCGAGGAGAAAAGGTTCTACGTTAGCAGCAATCTCATTGGCTGCGTTACATATTAATACGCGGATCGGCGGAAGCAGAATTTGGTCCGTCTTTATGTCAGCGCCATCTCGTAGAGCGGAGACGGGCGAGCTCTGCGCCTGCGCTGTTGTGCTTAGCGGGGCGCGCTCTAGTGGGGAAGTTGTGTACGCGCTGACTACGCGGAAATACGTACACACCAGTAATAAAATAATCAGACGCAGTAAAGAAGAGGTGTCTCCTGAGACCCATGTACCTCTTAGTTAGTATTTCAGTAGATTTTCTCAGTTTCGTTTTTTCTGCTCTGTTCGTCGGATCAACCCCAATATTCGTAAGGCGTCCATCGTTAGTGGAAGACGCTGTTTTCGTTCTCGCGACAATTTAAATGGTCTTCAGCTGGTGATTTTTATGCATCTCACTTTTAAAATGGAGTCTAATTTCTCGATATTTAGCGTTTTAATTTTCGCAGGCACAAACGAACCAAGAATTACCGTGTAAGGAAATATATGACAGGAAAAAAGCACTCCATCTTCAGGCCAGGAGTGGCCTACCGGGACCATCCGACCACCGTGTCATCCTCATGGAGGATGCGCATAGGAGGGGCCTGGGGTCAGCACACCGCTCTCCAGGTCGTTACGATGGTATTCTTGACCGAAGCCGCTACTAATGGGTCGAGTAGCTCCTTAATTGGGATCACGAGGCTGAGTGCAACCCAAAAAATGGCAACAGCGCATGACGGCCTGGATGGTCACCCATCCAAGTGCCGACCACGCCCGACAGCGTTTAACTTCGGTGATCGCACGGGAACCGGTGTATCCACTGCGGCAAGGCCGTATATATGACAGGAAAAAAGAATAAATTCTCCAAAGACGGCAGGTAAGCCAGTTCACGAAAAACTACTGGAAAAGGCGAAGGGAAGGAAAGTCTGCCCCTAAGAAGGCAGAGTACTATTAACATATACAGGGTGTCCCTCCTAAGAGCCGTTGGGCGTATTTTCTCTGATGTTACGACCGATATTTGCAAAATTCGTTTTTGCACGATTTATCTGGAATCGGCTCAAAGAACTACTCTCATCACATCTTTCATGCGACGCTCCGTGTCCGCAGCAAGTTCCGGTTATTTTCCCGCTACAGAAAGAAAGATTTTTAAAGCGGATTTCCTGTACCCATTTGATAAAGCGCTCCCAAAATGAATGATCTAGTGCACTATCCGTTTTATTGGTATCTTTTAACGGGGACAGTAAAACAAAAGCAGTAGCTACTTCTCCAGCAACGATACCACCACACTGGCCCACGCTGATTGCTACCAACGTACAGCAGCGCTGCTCTGTCGCTGCTGGAGTACTCGTTAGTTTTCGCGTTTTAGCGTCCCTGTTAATATAAAGTGAAAAAAAAACCATCGCATTCGACTAATCTGAGGTCGCTCTACCGAGTAGGACGTAACATACCGCTTTAAAAATTATTTTGTTTCTAACGGGAAGCTAACCGAAGAGTTCCGTCGGCACCGGACGTCGCATTAAAGAAGTGATAGGTGGTGTTCTTCTGGGTTGACTCCAGCTGTGACGGTATATACTGCAGAGATTACAAATATTATGCCAGTTAGATTTGATAATTTAAAGTTTATCGATTGCTCTATTATCGGCTCTATTATTAACCGCTAATTCCATTCTGTGCTGGGATGACACAACACGGAGGTGCTAGAAAGCCGAGTTACACGATCCTCATGTGCTGACACCACTGATTGTTCTGATATTTATTGTTATAAACTTTGAATGTCCGTACCAATCTTAGATATCTATCCCAGTATACGATAGCGCTTTGCACAGTGAAAAGAAGCAAAGCAAATAATAGAAATACACCTAGGTGTAAAAGGATATCTCTTGAAAACTGTTTCAGAAATTATGTGCCACTGATATTAACTTGTTATTTCATCCCTGATTAGTTCAACCAATTCATAATTAAAATTAAACTAAAAAACGGTGAATGTTTGTCAGTACTTATTTTTCATATCAACTAGTGTTCGACCTACAAGGTTACTGGCAGGTAACTGCAAATTTTCATCGACAAAATTGGTCCCATTCCTAACCTTAGCTTTAGCTATCTGACTGAAAAATTTTCTCACTTCTCATGGTTTTCTATAGTCCTACCTATTCATTGTTTAGAGATTTTATGCGCATGTACACAAACCTTCAATCTACTCTTTTGTTTTAACGCATTAATAGTTTTTCTGCAGTTACCTGTAGTTCTTCACACATTTGCCAAAAGAACCCCTAGAATAGATTACTTATTTGTTTCCGAGAGCAGTTGCGTAGGCCATAGGTTAGATCTCATGTCCATAAACGGCTCTTGATGTTACACAGTTTTCTCGAGCGTGCTTCCACAAACTATCAGGCTGACAGTTTATGACAATGTGGTTTGAAATCCAGTTGTAACGTTCGCTTAAGAGGCAGTAATTGTATTCTTCCTCACACCACGTAAACCGCACCCCTCCCCTCTCGCCTACTCAAAACTGCCATTGAGTGTTATTTTGACTTGTCTCCCAGTGCTAACACAATCTCATTCACGATATAGACAGGTAGAGACTCATTTTGACATTTCGATTCTCCCCTGACTCGGCATCGGCTTGGCCCCAGTGTAACAGCTCCCCCAACAGCGTCCCCCCACCCCCGCAACAGGCCGGGGGTGCGTTAACTGCCCGCAAGAGATACTGCTGGCCACGGGGCCATATCTGTTGGCTGCCATCATGCCGATAAGCCGCGCTGCCCACCTACACGGAAGTAATGCCCCTTGTCCGTAGGCTGCCGGGTGATACAGCGTGGATACGCTCGCTCCGTCCTGCCAGCCAGAGGTATGGTGAGTCGGCGCAGAGTTATCGATGTCCCACGTGTTAGCTGAACCACTCGGCTGCTACACGTGGAAATGCCGTGGTTATACCCATGTCACTATTGAAAATATTTGGATGGACAAATGTCTCAATTTTTTCCACCACTCAGTATAATGTACGTCTGTTCAAAACAAAAATTCCAGAAGAAAGCAAATACTGTATGATTTACTGGTGCTTTAAGACGGCTGATCACATTCGTACCAATGAATCTTGCGTTGTTTTCCCAGACGTGCTCCGTCTCAAACGGCGAATGAGTAAACACACGTTTATGTTACGGAATAAATAAAACAACCAGTCTTATTAACAATTGACAGAAGTATCGGTGTGTTAGTGATGGTCGCATCCAAAGATTCTAATTATAAGGAACGAGCTCAAACTTCTGCTCCCCAATAGGTTCAAATGATTGAAATGGCTCTAAGCACTATCGGACTTAACATCTGAGGTCATCAGTCCCCTAGACTTAGAGCTACTTAAACCTAACTAACTTAAGGATTCACACAAATCCATGCCCTAGGCAGGATTCGAACCTGACACCGTAGAAGCAGCGCGGTTCCAGACTGAAGTGCCTAGAACCACTCGGCCACAGCGGCCGGCTCCCCAATAGGTGAAGGACACAGTTAAGAATCAACAAACTCACTTCCCTCTGCATAATTTACTGCTTATCATAATTCTGAGTTTTTGTGCTGTGTACCCTATCCCCTTTCTCACTCTTCATTTATGACGAACGATTTGATTTGAGAACGAATCTTTAGGTTTAATAAAAATTCATGACTGACAAATCTTGTTAGGGTCCTGGTCCAGCCCTCAATCTTCGTGTTTCAAGTTATTTCATATCGGAAAATTTCTGACGGGAGTAGCGTTATCATATTTTTTTCGTGGGTCAAGCATTCCAAATCGCTTAGTGTATCTTTTATTTACAACCGCTTTCGGCTACTGCCAATATCAGGTCGAAACTGCGACATCATAATGCGGTTGTTCTAGTTCAGGGTCCTGGGTGTGCTGTCAAATAAACGCAGTACATTACAACAATTTCCTCGTCATATCTTGGATAAATTCCCATAATTTCAAAAAAAATTTTGATTAGTTAAAGAAATATAAGAGGATACAAGAACTAGCCCTTTTTTTTAATTACCGAGAAGATGATACACAATCCTTCTAATCAAGTCCGTAAGTGAAATGCAACAAAAGATACGCTGCAGACAGAATAGTCGAAGGAGATACGTGAGCTAGCCAGTGTCTGCTCCGTGTAACATTCGCCTTGGGCCGGAAAGCGTTAAGTTATATAAAGCACGGGCTGCAGGCGGCACACTGTCTTGGCAGGTACAGGAGGTTCATTCCCATGAACTATAGAGCACGCAGTGATAATTAGACGAACACCTATAATTACTACCCATAAATTAGACGGAGTGAGGGAAAATGGCGGATGGGAACAGAATTACAGGAAACTCTCGGAAGAATGGCCCAGTAATTCCGTTATGTGCTTCACGCCATGTTTGCTGCATATAGATCAGCCTGTGTAAACTGCAGCGTTACATTCTAACTTCAGTAGGGTGCTAAGGTAACATTTATTGCCCCCCTTCTAAATTTGTGGCTCGTCCCAAGCATGCTTTCGAATTTCATTTAGTTTGTACCTTAGAGTAATTAAAATCATCGAAGTACATGCAGTTACAATTTGTTTTATTAGTATGACTCCTGATTAGAAAACATTAAATTATGTCCGTATTTTCCAGAAAAGCATTTCGCACATTACCGCGGAAAAAAGGTAGGTTTCATATTTCAAAGATACGGAAGGTGTCGTGAGATTCTCAGCTTTCGTCGCATAATAAAGTGGCTCTCCTCGTTTAATTTCTCTCGAGCTTTTAAAAGGGATCTGAAACTGAGTAATGATGGTAATTTGGATAATTGTGGAGCAGTGCGCAGCAGGTCACTTTCGTGACATTGCGTGGTATAATTAGAGAATGTTGCGTCACGTCTGACGTCATGGAGCAGTTTAGCGTGCGGTGTGGTAGCAACACCACGTTCTGAACGAATCCTCTCGAAATAATAAATAACAGGCTGCCAGATTCTTAAGGAAGTGTCTTACTCGATTGTACTTGAGCAAGATGTTTTCTATTTATTTTTCATCCTTGTTAAAACTGTCAGCTTCAAATAGGCACATATAATGAAACCTATAAATTTTAACGTATTATCCAAGAGCATAAGCAATGTATCGATGACAAAGATGTACGTGTGAAAGAACGCTGCGAGACATCTATCGCTGAGGCAGAATGTGTGTGACAAAAGCTTATGTCAGGTCGCGCAGTAGTGGGTAATTGTTGCTAGCAGTAGCAGGAGTAGCGCGTCAGAGGCTGGCAGCGTCTGTTGCGATTCTCCGGAGTGGGCAGTAGCTTCGTATTATGGAAGAAATAAGATTTGAGGTTCCATGAAATTTTGATGAAGAATCTTGCTACGTATTGTTATATCGATCTAAGGTAATCAATATTCGTGTATTTAGGCTCTTTAGCTGTAGAGCGAATTTGAGTGAGACCATCCTTGTATTTAGCCCCAAGCTTTTATAGCATTTTTTGTAAACATCATTTGCTTCCGAAAATATAATTTTTATGATATGGCTTAACAATTGCAAGTCAGTTTCACATTATAGCAAAATTTTCCAGTAAGATGTTACAGTCATTCTCCTCAGTCATGTTCTGCCTCTCAGTTCCAAGTCGTTTTTATTCAAACAAATTCTAAATATGTCTTGCATTTTGGCTTTTGCAACTATAGTTAGTTTAGTAGTGCTGAGAGCAGAACAGAACTTTTCCCAGGCGGCACCAATACGAAGTAAGAAATTTGTTTCACACAATTTATGGATTATCGCACAGGGACCACTTTTGTACTTATTCGTATTTACAGGGCCGCAATAAGATCGCGTAGATTTCAATGTACTTACATCTAATTTGTCAATATCATACACATGTTTTAATTACTCTGGGTTTACTGGTATTCCTTTCTTGCTGGTAGATAGATTGTTTAAAACAGAGTCAGGTAAATATACAGATACACTTAATCAGATACGCAGTCAGCACACCACTTGATATAACTGTTCTTTGTTAGACTTAAGCACCACACCTTACTATAGACGTAAACGTTACAAGCTCTACGCAAATGCCGCTGCTCTCGGTCGTTAAGCGAAGGCTGTCGGTCACTGCGTTGTCTGTGGTGAGAGGTAAAGCCTGTAATTGTGTATTCTCAGCTCATTCTTGACACTGTGGATATCGGAATATTGAATTCCGTAATGTTTTTTCCAAACGGAATGTCTCACGTTTCTTGCTCCAACTACTGTCCTACGTTCAAAGTCTGTTAATTTCCGTCTTACGGCTCGTAACAGCCCTTTAAATTGTTAAAAACTTAGTCATCCGATGTCGTAATTTTTAAATGAGAGTTAGTATGAATGTCGCGTAATAAATATTTCCAGTGAAGCGCCGTTGCGACAGAGACAAAGGTCAATTGTGGAAACTAAACCACTGCATATTAAAAGTAACGTTATTAAGGAATACACCCGACTAACTACACAAAATAACAAGGCACGTACATTCCGGAGTAAGTGGTTCAAAATAAGAAATAATACTGTAAGGGTAAGGGGTCTTACGTATAGTTACGTCGGTACACAGTTGTATGCGAACGTACGGTCGGGATTGAGGCACATACGTTCTAAATGCTATGATCCACCGTGGCCTGGGTAAAAAGAATTGTGGTTAAAATACATTTATTCACGTGAGAAAGAAAATAATTAGATTTAGTAATTAAGTAAAAGAAAGATTGCAGGTTCTGAATGTCGCGGAAAATATGAGCTAAATATTGAAACTGACATTGGCGGGCACGAAAGGAAGGAAATGAACGTATTCACGTACCTCTGTTGTTGAGCAGCACCGTCGTGAAGATCGTCGCCTGCATATAAATTCTCAGTACAAAATTAAAATAATAATAATCTTCCAGAGTTACAGGAGGTGGGGGGATCCATGCTATCGTATGAGAAAACCGTATTGTGTCAGAAGTTGCTTTCGATATTTAGCACAATTTCACTTGAAATTACAGAGCACTTCGTATATACGTCTTATCACCAAGAAATGTGAACAACGAAACGACATTATTACTAAAACTAATAAACGAAGAGCATGTCTTCTTTTGTCCGACAGTGTTAAATACTCTTAAATGAATCTTTGGTATGAGAATCCAAACATTATGGAGTTTCTTAACAGGCTATATTCATGTCCGAAACCTTTTCATTTGAATCAGCTGAGTACAAACGACAGCTCGGCCTTGTGTATGCGATACTACCACCATCTGTGTATGTGCATATTGCGACTCCATGACTTTCGCTGCCGGTCGTTATGGCCGAGCGGTTCTAGGCGCTTCAGTCTGGAACCGCGCGACCGCTACGGTCGCAGGTTCGAATCCTGCCTCGGGCATGGAAGTGTGTGATGTCCTTAGGTTAGTTAGGTTTAAGTAGTTGCAAGTTCTAGGGGTCTGATGATCTCAGACATTAAGTCCCATAGTGCTCAGAGCCATTTGAACCATTTTGACTTTCGTCAACTAAGTGTGTATGGCCCCTTGAGTCCCTCTCCGGCAGTTCCTGCCTATACACTGATACTGAAGCGATCCTGCTGCCTCGTCTCCACGATTTCTCGAGGATCTGCATCTGTTCGCACGTGTGCATCAGGTTAAATTACGATGCCATCTCTTGTGAATCCTGCTTATGCCACCGAATACCTCACATTACTCGTCACGGTAATACGACCCATATCTGAGCAGGTCAGTATCTGTTTCCGGACATATTACAGGATCTTTTTTTGTATGTGACACCTTTTCTTAAGATGTAGAACTTCCAATTTACTCGTGCGATGACACTGGAGGACCGGACAACTGTGGGCTGTCCCTGCAGCGATCCGTGCCCATGCAAACGCAGCAGGGTCGACAGAGGACGCTGGACGCGAAAGAAGGGCACGGCGGGTCCGGCTCCGAGCAGATAGCCGCGTCAGCGGTATCGGGCGGCGGCGTTTGATGGCCGGCCGTACGAGCGGACCAGAGCTGGCCCACATCATGCGCAGCCCTAACCCCGGCTTTATTAACACATAAAACCTAAACGGCGTGTTATCTTCAGCCTCACGGCCGCCCCACCTGGATCGTGGGCGGAAACCGGCCGCCTGTAAAACGCGCAGGGTCGCCGGGGACCGCTAGCCGCCCGGCTGCTGCTGCGCCAGATGAGAGGGGGAGGTACAGCGTAGTGGGCGGGAAAATAAAACAAAAAATGTACAGTTGTCGGTGGGAGCGAGCGAGGGAGGGGGGGGGGGGGGGGCAGTGGCCAAGCGAACTGCGCAGTGGCTCGTGGTTGTTGCATCGTGGCAAGACTGTATCATCTTACGGCTGAGATACCATTTATGGCGGTTTACTGCCTGGCACGTGGCCGACACGGAAAGGTCTAGTTTTATGTTATTAGGTTTCGTTAGCCGGTAAAGCAGGCGCCATCAGACCTGTTATCAACTTTAGCACCGGCGTAATGGCCGCCCGGGCGCCGTAATCCAAGTCCACGACTTACGGCGCCAGCTCGGAAGCACCTTCGTACGGGCGCGCCGACCCGATGCTACAAGACGCAGCACTCTCGAAGATTCACAGCGGCGTCACATAACACTCTAAGACGCATCTCTCTTGATGCCATTCCCGTAGACTAAACCACAACTTGATTACAATGCGGATCATCAGACGAAGAATCCGACATTTCATTTAGATTTTACTTACTTCCAGCATTTGTTTATTTTGTGTCATCAGTCTTCTGACTGGTTTTCAAAAAATGGTTCAGATGGCTCTGAGCACTAAGGGACGTAACACCTGAGTTCATCAGTCCCCTAGAGCTCAGAACTACTTAAACCTAACTAGGCCTAACCTCAGGACAGAACACACTTCCATGACCTAGGCAGGGTTCGAACCTGCGACCGTTGCAGCAGTGCGGTTCCGAACTGAAGCGCCTACCTAGAACCGCTCGGTGACAGCGGCCGGCTGACTGGTTTTGCTGTTTAATGTAGACCACCACAAGTTCTTCTCCCACACCAACCTCTTCACCTCATTCATCAAAGAGTAGAGCATACAGCCGACGTCCTCAATTATTTGTTGGCTATATTCCAATCTACAGGGGATAGACAACATAATGTGAACACCTATACTTACTTGGGAATGGTTTATTAATACGTGGTTCGACCCCCATTTGCCCGTAATACAGCTGCGATTATTCTTGGAATACTGGCATATAATGATTGTATAGTCTCCAGTGGAATTTTATGACACTTTTCGATCCGAACCTCTTCTAAGTCCTGTAGTGACGAGGGAGGCGCATATCTGCTCCGGAGTCTGCGCTCCAATACCGCCCACAAGGGACTGTGCTGGCCAGGGAAGACGCTGCAGTTCAGTTGAATGCTTCTTGTATCACGATTGTACTGTCCTATCCGTGTTAATGGGTGCATTATCGTCCTGAAATATGGCATCATTATTGGGGAACAACATTTGAATCATGGGGTGCACATGATCACCTAATATGTTTACATAATCGTTGGTTGTAACACGGGCTTTGATAGTAATGATGGGACCAGCAGAATACCATGATATGGCTGTCCACACCACGCTTCCACCACCATTCTCAACCGTTGGAATCAAGCAGTCGGGATTGTAGGCTACTTTTGGCGTCTTCCAGATTTAAACCCGGCTGGTTGTTGGAAATAACGGAAACGTTGACTCGTCGGGCCATATGACGTGTTTCCACTAATCAGCCGTCTTGGATTTATCCTCCTGACATCATGTTTTACACTTCGTCAGTAATGGTTTCGGTATAGCAGCTCGTCCGTGAGTATTCGCTTTATGGAGTTCTCGGCAGACAGTCTCGATAGGTACGTGGTCTCTAAGATGGCTATTGAGCTCTGCAGTAACTTTAGCCGCCGTAGATTTGTGTTGTTTTGACACTGTTCCTGTTAGCGTACAACGCTCTCTGACATTTGGATTTGATTTGCACCCACGACTACGTTTACGCGATGATATGTTTCCATGTTTTGTGTAGGCTGTCATGACTGTTGAAACAGCTGATCTTGAAACATTCAGTAAGTTGGCTGTCCTGGTTATTAGTGCTCCAGCTAATCGAGCCCCCAGAATCTACCCTCTTTGGAACTCTGTCAGTCTTTCATTGCACATCGACCTCGGCCGCTGAATACAAATACAAAGTGTGTACTACTCGTAAACGACCTGTACTGGTGCCTTGTCCGTACTGAACACGCACAGTCCAGCGCAACACGTGTCTTACCTGAATTGTTAACCGTCAATCACAATTATTTTGCCTATCCCCTGTATGTCTGAGCTGCAGTTTTTACCGTGTACAGCTGCCTCCAGTGCCACATAGTCAACATGCCAATGGTGGCCAGCTATAAGGCATCATTTTCGAAGCATGAACTATACGTGAAATGGCAATACGCAAGGGTTTCGTTATCGTGGTTGAAAATATTCTGCAGTGTAATCCTCGGTCTGTTTGGCTGTATCTAAATAGGCCCGTTTCTCTGCTACACCCCGTATTTGACCACTAACGGCACCTGTGCGATGTCCTCAGTACGTTACAAGTGTCAGTTGTGGTCAGAACAGTGTTCTGTGCAGTCGTGAGTGCATTATGTCGGAGCTAAGAGAATGCGAACGTGGGACAGTTGTTAGAGCTCGTGTAGTGGGTACTTCTGTAACCTAGGTAGCCAAAATGTTTGGTGTTTCAAGAGGCACCACATCGATAAGCTGAAAATCATCATCCTCTAAGTCACAGCGTCAATGAAAGTAAATTTTGAACGATAGTGACAGACGGTCATTGAAGACGATTGTGGCGAAATATTTAGGAGACGACAGCTTTAAAAGTCATTCTACAACTAAACGTTGCAGTCACCTGTAGTGTGAGCACGAAAACAACACACAGGTAGCTCTACAAGCTGAAGTTATTCTCTGCTGTCTTAACACATGCCTTGTACTCTTGTTCCTTCTTTTTGTCAGTGTTGTCCCTATGTGCCTTCCATCATCAAGTCCGAGGACAACCTGCTTTCTCATCAGTAGGCAAGAATGGTGTTCCTAGAGGGTAGCCTACATTGCAACACACGATGTTCTTTGGTCGGTACTTCAGTCTAGCGGTCGCAGGTTCGAATCCTGCCTCGGGCATGGATGTGTGTGATGTCCTTAGGTTAGTTAGGTTTAAGTAGTTCTAAGTTCTAGGGGACTGATGACCATAGATGTTTAGTCCCATAGTGCTCACAGCCATTTGAACCATTTTTTCAGTCTAGCGGCTGATTTTAAAATCACACAAAGGCTTGCAGACTAGAGAACGGCATAAGCACTTTCCGCAATTTTCTAGAGGTTTTGTGGTTGCTAGACATGAGGTTGCGGTTCGTGCAGCATTTGTAAGTATTTAGAGTTCTGCAAATTGAAGCGCTGTATGATATATTAAAGCTAATTTGAGCATATTGTTCATTCTTCAGTTACAGAATTTTACGATAAAGTATTTAGAGTTCTGCGCATATTAAAGCTATTCTGAACAAATTGTTGGTTCTAGAATTTTACAGCAAGTAAAATTCCACATTTTTAAAACTAGTTACATAACATGTGAACAGTTAAGCCAAACTTCGTCTGTCATACACCATCTTTTACATTGGAACCGAAGGAGGTCTTTTACCATGGAAATATTGCAAATTAACTGAATTTCGTTCATATCTTAATACTTTTAACTGCCTTGTAAATACGAATTTTTTAGCTTTCAGTGGCTTCAGTTTTAAAATGTATGTAACTTAGAACTGGTTTTTGATAATGTTCCTGCTTAATTTGATTTCACATACTGAATATTGGTGAGTACTAGAGTAATAATGTATCTAATAGATGACTGTACACACAGTATTGGCAACATTTTCTCGATTTAAACGCCAATAGAATGTTTTATCGTAGATACGCGATCATGATGTTGACATTTTTTCACCTATGGAAAAACATTACTTTACCGGAGTAATTTTTGTAATTTCAGAAAAAGACTGTATCACATAAAAAGTGAATGCCATCATTTGAAAATGTAATAAGAAAATAAAAGAAAATTCCATTACAGAGCTGGCTGGAGATGAAAGTGTGAAATGTATTCCACGTTACAATACTCTCTGCCACACACAATTTCGAACATCCTTTTGTAGCAACACATCTTAAATTCTACGATGCTCTTCTTTTCCATTATCCACTTCCATACAACCCTTTGCTCTAAAGGGACATTCTAAGAAATTTCTTCTTCGACATAAGTCCGCCGTCACTTCTAGATACCAGATGTGATTTTTCTAACCTCTTACTGCTAATGAAATTAACAGACAAGGCTGTGAGTCATCACGGAAAGATATTCCTAGGATATGACGTCAGAGAGTCCATACAGCAGTCTGGTTCAAATGGCTCTGAGCACTATGGGACTGAACTTCCAAGGTCATCAGTCCCCTAGAACTACTTAAACCTAACTAACCTAAGGACATCACGCACATCCCATGCCCGAGATTCGAACCTGCGACCGTAGCGGTCGTGCGGATCCAGACTGTAGCGCCTAGTACCGCTCGGCCACCACGGCCGGCCATGTAGCAGTTTCTTTTCATAGTTTCCACAAGGGGCACTGCGAGCCTGTCGAATCATTGGACTTAAGTTCAAAACTATGGTTGTGTGCTAATAAGTAGGAGGGTGCGTGATGCATTCTTCACAGAGAGGGAAAGAGAATACCTTCTGGCATTGTGAGAGTGTCCTTTGTCGCACGTCTCAGGATCCAGCTGTTGCCTACCCTGGTACTGGCAACGCCGCGTGAGCTGCACGTTGGGTCGCTGTTTCTGCTTCTAATTCTGCCTAGATCGTAGTCACGTAATATTACCCAACCACGATATTACTGCACATGGCCTCCAGTGGACGTGCCGCGCGGGATTAGCCGAGCGGTCTGAGGCGCTGCAGTCATGGACTGTTCGGCTGGTCGCGGCGGAGGTTCGAGTCCTCCCTCGGGTATGGGTGTGTGTGTGTGTGTGTGTGTGTGTGTGTGTGTGTGTGTGTGTGTGTGTATTTGTCCTTAGGATAATTTAGTTGAAGTAGTGTGTAAGCTTAGGGACTGATGACCTTAGCAGTTTAGGCCCATAAGATTTCACGCACATTCCCGTGGACGTTACCGTAAACATGTGGTGACGTCACATATCAAGTAGTTCAGCGTGTCCTCTTGAAATATTGCGATAAAAACTAACGATAAGCAGGCTGAAGGGCGCTCACTGCTAGGTGCAATAATATTGTTGTGTTTACTTTCTACCATACATAACGAACACTACAGCAGCTAAGTGCTCTCATCACATTAATACTAATAGCTAAATCAATACTGAATGGTCTCCACATACGCCAAACCATTCGAGGCACAGAGAAGCTATTTGCTAAAGCATCACGTGATACGCAGACCCTTGCCACTGCGCATCGCCCCACCACCCGTCTTCTTACGTACACATCACTATAGGCTTCAGCAAAGTACAAAAATTCTGCAGCATTTACTTAATATTTCATTGTCATACCTACCGTTTGCTCTGCACCGACGAATTATGGCGGAGAAAAGCCACCGAGTATTTCGAAATAGCGCTGTGAACTGCCGTTTGGAGGCCGCACCGCACCGCCGCCGCCGCCGCCCCCGCCCGGATCAAACCAGTTGTTTGTACAGCAGACAACCGCCCGGCAGTCAGGGGCAAATAGTCAGCTATTGAAAGCCAGCCCTCACAATGCGGCACCGGCAATTTGAGGCGATCCCGTGTCGTCTGCCATAACTGCTGCCTCGACCTGTATTGTTAACACCGGCTACAAAAGGGCCGCCGGATTTTCGTTCCCGTGGGCAAATTACGCGGAGCGCTCCGACACCGCTGCATTCGCATTACCGGCGCCTGCGCACACAAAGCGTTCGCGGGCGAGAGATGGAATTCCCGATTTAACTTGTGAAGAATTCATACAGCGTAACAGCTGTCGGTCGGCTGCGAGAGGTAACATTTCGAGGTCGTGCCTTCTGTTACCCTGTTTGCGTAACGGATGAAATTTTTACCAGGGGAAAATAAAGACTCCCGCCTGATAGTAACGCATATTGCTTCTCCGCAGCTGAACAAAAACAGGTGTCTCTAGTACGTGCCGGTATTCATAAATTACGAGCGCCCGTGTCTGGCGGGTGTTAATGGAAACGATTACGCGCGTGTAATTCAGCGCGAACGCTGCCTCGGTCGATAGCTACGCGATGTAGTCGAGTAGCGAAGTTTCTGTTCCGCCCTGCGTGCTTTTCTTATACACTGGCGTACACGTGTGCTTGGAAATAGCTACAAGCTTTCAAACTGACGATGCCGTACCGTCTCTCAGAAACTTCCAGTACCCATCTAGGTACTATAGGACGTTTACATTAATGCACACCCCTGTGCTGTTGATTTGAGACGCAAAAGACCGTGTGCTAGACAGTTAGTGTCGAATCACACGATTATAGACATTGCACTGTTAGACAAAAGAATGTACTGTGTTTATTGTCCACAGTGTACTTACACACATGGACGTGTTAGAAAACCGCAAATAGCACAGTTAGATTCTCTCAAATCATGCTTCAAATGGCTCTGAGCACTATGGGACTTAACTTCTGAGGTCATCAGTCCCCTAGAACTTAGAACTACTTAAACTTACTAACCTAACGACATCACATACATCCATGCCCGAGAAAGGATTCGAACCTGCGACCGTAGCGGTCGCGCGGTTCCAGACTGTAGCGCCTAGAACCGCTCAGCCACCCCGGCCGGATAGATTCTCTCCTAAATCTCAATGGAACATCCCAGCACCATCTCCATCACACAGTTTATTTATCTTGTTACATACGCGAGATCCCAAAATAAATAGTACTATAATGTAGCATCTCACAACAGCTCAGCCAGTGTACCAATGATGCAAACGAAGCTTTGGGACACCAAAAGCGTAAGTGAACAACTGTCAAATAAGAAAAGGGCGTCACACGATTTTTGGACCATAACAACTGGTGCCAAACAATCTGCGTAACACGAAGGCTGTCGTGTCAGTCACAACAAACAATGAGACACAGTTCCACACCAGCAAAAGACATCGCTGGACATCAATTTCTGGCCAACGGCTGCTCCCCCCACCCCACCCCCCTCCCATCAAATACCCCAACTGCCTCACCAGCAGCGATGAATAAACAGAAGGTCCTATGTTAATTTTTTTATGTTTTATTTTTTAGTCATAATTTTCTGAATGAATGCATAAACTCCTGAAGATCGAAACGAGATGCTCGAAACGCGTCGCAATATCTTAAATTAAACATAAAATCAAATAAAAATTACTGGTAGCAAAAAATACAAACAAGCAATTAACATCGTCTACCAGGCGATTAATATACAAGATCTTTCTTCGTACAAACCATTTGACTACAGCTATTACTATATCTTCAAGCCGTGGGGACGACAGGTTCAGTTATATTTACAGGTTTTATTTTATTTGCTATCGATTTCAGTATTACATTACACAATTATCAGGCCCCTCTATGATACCAGATGATCATGTGGATAATGAGAATCTCATCATACATCTCATAGAGGGGTAAAAGGAACCATGCCCGTTATGCTGAACCTTCTTTCCTAACAGTGTTGACGTGCTGCCTTCGTTGATACTATAAATCGGAAATAAGGTACAGCATACCGGACACTGATTCTTAGTACCCTCTATGAGATGTATAAGAATTTTCACCCGGTATTTACAGGATTCTCTGGTATCATAGAGAGTCCTGTAGAATGTGCAATCTCATGCGGAAGTCAATCACAAGTGAAGTAAGACCCATAAATACAGCTGAAGGAGCCATTCTACTATACAATGTCTTTCAGAGTCTTTGCATCAAACTTCTGGCGGTTGGTATATCACGTCATGGAGAAGGCCTTCTCTTACAGAAAAAATGTTCGCTGACACTTTCCAGTGACGCTAGTCGTCATTTTATTATTGATCATGCATCTGGCAAGATGTGGACACTACTAATCAGGTGTACTCTGCATCTGCATACTAACTACCCAAGTAATTTGATAGAGTGATTCTCAAAAAGAAAATATTAAGAATGAGTGGCTCTAGGGGGAGATTGATATTTAGAAGTGAATAAGGAACTTCAGTTTTGCTCGACCTATCATCTGTCGCATGGTGCAGGTGAGGGGGTTGTAGGCAACACACATTGCATCTGCACACTGTAGATTACCTACGCCGTGCCGTCTCTCAGGGGCATAACCAATAATAAAAAGAAACCCAACTTCATCAAGAAGCGGCAACGAACGTACTGTTTCTAACAAAAGTTGTTCCACATGACGCGATCTGCCACCCCCCCCCCCACCCACCCCCGTAGAAGAAATATGCAAACATTTTGAATACAGAGAAACCACAAAGAACCCAACACACTTCCCTCGGGTATGACCGAAGTTAGTTCTACTTCTGTCGACGGTTCTCCATCTAAGAAAATATGCTGCGTCCTGTCAAAAAGTCCCCAATACAGCGAAAGCGTGCAATTAAAACACTCAAGTTAATTTCGAAGTGTCCTTGGGAAATCGGAAGATACTGAAGGACAGTGTAGTAGAATTTAGTCGAAGAAATACCAACAGTGCCATTGTACCCTGGAGAATGCCGGAAAAAACACACGCTACGAGCGATACTTGTCTTTTTCTACAGCGTTCCGAATGCACGCCGGATCGCGGGTCGCCGGAGCGGCAAACTATTTTCCACCTCGTTGTTGCGAGAAACGCCCTGCCGCCCTTCCTTAAACGGTTCTAATTTTTCGCTCCGCTGGCGCTGCGATGAGTCGCAGGTTGTTGTTGTTCTTCTGCTGCTGCTGCTGCCGCGTGTCCGCTAGGAACTCGCCAGTAGACTGCCTCCCCTCCCCGTCTACGACGCGCCCCGAGCCGTCTTTCATGGCGATCTGGCAGCCTGGAGATGCCGCCCAGTCACGCCAGCGGCCGGTCTCTCCGCACTTCACTTGCTGACTCGGCCGCGTTTGTCGTCGTCTTTCCGTGACCCCGTGTCGTTACCACTAATTCTCTGTCCCTCCGCAGTTCGGCCACTTTCTACCTCGTGGCGCAGCGCAGCGCAGAAACTCCAAAACTTCGTCTGCGGGAGTGCCTCGTGGCTAGAGCTCTGTGTAATTACTGCAAACTCAGTGAGCGCCGAAGTCACAGTATGCTGCGCAGAGCTGCTGTGAGCTTACTCACCGGGACACAGCAATAAGCACCAGAGAGCGCCACTTTCCACGCCGCACAGAGTTCCAGTCTGTTGACACTGAGGTGCCGCTCACTGCCAGATTTCTACTTTCGCTACAAGACTCTCAGAGCGGCAGATTCATCCTCCGCTAGTGGTATCAATTGCTAGAGGGGACGCTGATATACGGAACTATTTGCCTCTTCGCTGATGCGAGATTATGCACACTCCGACGTGGTGAGCATCTCAAAAGATGTATTATCAGCTCCGTATTTGTTAGTTACTAATTGAGAACTTCACAGGACATGGGACCTTGATGTTATCCTTGTGTTTGGATAGGCTTACCCACTAACACGGTCGCATGGAGGAGATAGGTAATGAGCGAGAAACGAACGCGGAAGGGTATCGGTTTCAAGGGCAGAGACAGGGAGGGGGGGGGGGGGGGAGTGCCAAGAGGAGAAAAGCTCTGCGATAGTCTGGTCGGCTAGTAACAGCAATAGCGGTTTTCTTGCCACCTGCGACATGCAAGGGTAGGGTGGTTGTTAGTCTTGGATACCGTACAATGCTCGGTTCCGTTGTCATAGCTTAGGTTGTCGTGAAGAGTATCGGCCCCTCCGAGGAGGGGTACTGCTGCTGTGGGCACTTGCGAAGTCTCCTGGGCCAGCTGTAGCGTTTGTACCTGTAACATGCCAAGATTGTCATATAAGTCGTCGACTGCTCGTAAATCGATCACTCTATAAGGGTTTTAGTGTGCAATATGGCTTCTCTGCGTTGCTGGTTGGTCGGCTAGTTTACACCTAGCAGTGCTAGTTAATTTTGCTGTGCTATAGGGGACCACCAGTATTTGTGTATTGGTGCTATCCATAGGTGGTTTACTTTCCGTAAGTAGTAGTGTTTTGAGGCGGTTGCGTTTCCACCTATGGTGGTTGCGTGATTAATCCGCCGGTCTTGGGATAAATAGCGACTTGCGGCCACTCTATCCCAAATTGCGGAGAGTTCAGTTGCGGTTCGCGGAGTTCACGTCCGTGTGGCTACGGTTCTATAGCTCAAGTTTATATCAGCCGACGCTGTTTTCAGTTGCCACCGTAGTTGTAAGCCGCTATTTACGAGTGATCGTCGTACTGTTCCACGACAAGTTTCCAGTGAAGTTATTAGTCAGAGACAGAACTGAGTACAGGCACATAAAGTAGTCTTGATACACAGTTGTAGGTTAGATAGACGTCTTCAGTGAATTAGCATAGTCAGCCAATTAGACTTTGAATACGGAGCCACACTGCTGTCAACGCTAAGAGTAGGGAACTACTTCCCTACTATAAAAAATAAATATTTGTCACTGATACTCCTGTTATCCATCTTATGTGTGTTGGATGGCTTCATAAGGGTTGAAATGTCCCTGGTGGTTCTGTTACCTACGTGACATTCCAATGGTTAGTACACGTTCGAAGCTACTGAGCTCTCCTCACCGACCCATCTGTTGTTACTGCTTCTACATCTACATCTACATCTACATCTACATTTATACTCCGCAAGCCACCCAACGGTGTGTGGCGGAGGGCACTTTACGTGCCACTGTCATTACCTCCCTTTTCTGTTCCAGTCACGTATGGTTCGCGGGAAGAACGACTGTCTGAAAGCCTCCGTGCGCGCTCGAATCTCTCTAATTTTACATTCGTGATCTCCTCGGGAGGTATAAGTAGGGGGAAGCAATATATTCGATACCTCATCCAGAAAAGTACCCTCTCGAAAGCTGGCGAGCAAGCTACACCGCGATGCAGAGCGCCTCTCTTGCAGAGTCTGCCACTTGAGTTTGTTAAACATCTCCGTAACGCTATCACGGTTACCAAATAACCCTGTGACGAAACGCTCCGCTCTTCTTTGGATCTTCTCTATCTCCGTCAACCCGATCTGGTACGGATCCCACACTGATGAGCAATACTCAAGTATAGGTCGAACAAGTGTTTTGTAAGCCACCTCCTTTGTTGATGGACTACATTTTCTAAGGACTCTCCCAATGAATCTCAACCTGGTACCCGCCTTACCAACAATTAATTTTATGTGATCATTCCACTTCAAATCGTTCCACACGCATACTCCCAGATATTTTACAGAAGTTACTGCTACCAGTGTTTGTTCCGCTATCATATAACCATACAATAAAGGATCCTTCTTTCTATGTATTCGCAATACATTACATTTATCTATGTTAAGGGTCAGTTGCCACTCCCTGCACCAAGTGCCTATACGCTGCAGATCTTCCTGCATTTCGCTACAATTCTCCAATGCTGCAACCTCTCTGTATACTACAGCATTATCCGCGAAAAGCCGCATGGAACTTCCGACACTATCTACTAGGTCATTTATATATATTGTGAAAAGCAACGGTCCCATAACACGCCTCTGTGGCACGCCAGAGGTTCCCTTAACGTCTGTAGACGTCTCTCCATTGATAACAACATGCTGTGTTCTCTACTGACTACTCGATATTTCCCGTCTCCGCTTCTCGTGGCGTCTCGTGATCAATTCTCGATAACATACGGGTGTCTAGATACTTTTGACCAGATAGTGTATTTATCCTCGTTCCAGTGTACTTGTCGAAGTTAGTATGCAACCCTGCTCTCATAACTGCCACACCTAACATGCAGCAACATGTGTTCTCCTGAACACCTTTCCTTTTAAAACTTGCAACTGACCAGTACCCACCCTCCGCTTCCACTCTTCAGTATCTTTTGTGCATACTGCGTAACACAAAGTCATTTGAGCCCCTTGAGAGCAATGCGCCGAGACACGGCATTCACTAATCCAATTAGGGAGGTGGCGCTGTTTCGGTCATCTCCCTGCCGGGGCAGGCTGCGGCCTCACCCGCGAGCCGCGCGGCCGGCTTTTGCACAAAACTTTAAGCTCCGGCCGGCAGCTCCCTCCGACACCCCGCGGCTCAAACGATCCGCCCCCGCGCCTCCCTCCCGCGCGCGCTGCTCATCTTGCCGTCCCTTTTCGGGCTGTTTTTTAAGTTCCCGGCCGGCCGCTGACGTAGCCGGCTCGTGACTGAGCTGCGAGCCCGCCGTTCGCCGCAAACCTCCTCCTCCTCCTCCCCCTCGGCGTCATAATTCAAACTTTTTAAAGAGCACACCAACTTCCTGTCGGCTCTTTTTCTTTCATTCTTTTCTTCCTTTTTCTCTTTCAAAGTGAAAGAAGTAGATGTCTTTTTCTTTTAGTACGGAAAAAGTAATAAAGGAGAGCATTTAGAGGAGACAAGGCGAGAAACGCATCGGCAGCGATTAAAGGAGACGTGACGTCTACTCCATATCCCACCGTTGTACCAGTTTATCGTCGCAAAGGTGAACTCTTATTCTGCATCAATTGTTCCATTAGTGTACCGTACTCCTATTTATGAGTTTCTGACATGTTCAATTTTGACTTTTATGTTATTGTCAGTTGTTGTTGTGATCTTCAGTCCGAATACTGATTTACGTAGCTTTCCGCACTAGCCTATCCTACTATCCATCCCCCTCTTCAATACTGTTACCGCCCACATTTACCTCCATTATGAAATTTCCCATTCCACTGATGCTTCATGTGTCCCATCAGCAACCTCCTTTTAGTCAGGTTTTGCCATAAACATCTTTCCTCGCCAGCCTTTTTCAGTACCTCTTCATCCATCGTCGGTTCCACCCATCTGATTTTCAGTATTCGTCTCTATCGCCACATTTTGAGACGTTTCATTCTCTTCTTTTCTTGTCTGAGCACTTTACGTCCGCATAGCATTTCTGTATAAGGCTACTTACAGAGAAATAGTTTCACCAAAGACCTTTATATTCTTTATTAACAAATTTCCCTTTTTCAGAGACGCTTTTCCTTGCTATTGTCAGTGCATTTTGTATCCCTCTCTTCTTCACCCATCAGCTATTACTGTGCTGCTCAATTAGTAAAACTCATCTGCCACTTTTGGTCTCTCATTTCGTATTCTAATTCTCTCAGCATCACCTGATTTGTCTCGGCTACACTCTGTTAACCTAGGTTTTTTTTTTTTTTTTTTTTTTTTACTTGTGCTACTGTTCGCCTCACCTCTTGACAAGAGTGCAGACGTCTGTTCACAGTCACAGACCAGCCATGTCAATAAAAGATTCTCCACTTGAAGATGATGGTGTGAACCATCGAAACGCAGTGTGGCAAAATAAACAAATCACTGACACAGAAACTGTTTTATTTGTACTGATCAATAATCGCAGACCTCGTAATTCCGTCCCTTTTGGACGAAATATTCACGCTTGCGACTGTAATGCTGAGTCAAATGGCGCACCATGAATGATTAGAAAAAATGAAATGTCGATCAATATGGAACGTCCCTCGTATGTGTTGGGTATAACTATCACCGTCGCTTATTAACACAATACTTGTCGCGTTTGCTATGTACTCTGCACAATGAACACTGTGTCAAAATACCTTCACAGGATCTAAACTAACATGAAGCCAACACCAAATGTTGTACATACACCCTGAAGCAAGCGGTGCAGACAGAGGCGTCAGAAGTCAATGGAGCACCTCACGATAAACGCGTTTTGCCTCACAAGCGACGTTGTTACATGCACACCACTATAGCGTTGTGAGCGGACTATGCAGCTTGGCTCAGTAGCACTATGTATTCGCTGCCCTGATAATACAAATTCAGTCAGCGTTGAGCACGTCAAGCGGAAACGTAGCAGCATCGCTGGGCTTCATATGAAGTGACTTAGGAAAACCAAACTCATGGTTGTCAACTTACCATGTAAACGCACTCTGATCGGGAACTTGTAAATTTCGTCAAGCAAAGATAAATGCATTGTTGCCTAGCACATAGCACCACCAACGCCAGTTCCAGACCACTCATTCAACAACGCGGTCGTTTCCCTGGTGTAAAAAACCTCACCGACTATTGGCCATCCCGCACGGCAGAAAGCCGGTAAACACCAGTGCCCTGCGGCAGCAGGAACAAGAGCCGTGCAGCGCCTCGCGGCCGAGCGGCTGTTTGAAGTAATCCCGAAATTGGTAGCGAAAGTGCGGCGCGCCGATTGGCTCGTCCGGGCGACTGGCTAGGCGCCAAGGGGCGCCCCCGGCCACTGCTGCCAACCCTCGGTGATAAATCTCTCATCGAGGGGAGATTACACGCGCCAGCCGTGAGGCCAGGTACTGGCGCCGACGAACGCCACGCGCAGAAATGAAGACTAAGGGAGTGCGCTGCCGGCCTGGGAAAAAGTGTATGCGGGGGAGCGACGCGGCGAAGACGAACGGAAAAAAGGAAAGAAAGGAAATAATAATGTGGTGTGAGCATTGGAAAGATGAGACAGGAGAAAGGAAGAGCGAGCCAGGGGAAACAGAATACATTCTGCTCCCCAGAGAGCAATAACCTTACTCGGTCCAGATAAAGAAAAATGAAACGAGCTGTCCTCTTTTTCTTTTTTTTTCTTTTTTTTTCCTTTCTCAACTCCTCTCTGTCCGAGCTCTGCCTCGCTAAAATTTGTGAACACTAGACGCGGTGCACTTCATGTGTCCGTCGTGCAAAACGTTGTGTTAGTTGTGTTGTCGAACAAACAGTGCCGGATTGATAATAGATTATTGGGGAAGGATAAGAAAATGGAAGGTAAAATACGGTTCAGTTTTGAACTTTGCTATGCTACAGAGATTGAACACGAATAAATTTTAAATTTTACGGAAATATGTAGAACTGAAGTTTCCTCATGAGTGCTACAATGAATCACTTATTACTTTCAGGGCGTCGAATTACTGGATGAAACAAGCGCTCGGGGAGAGAAGTAAATAAAAACAGAATTGCACAGTAATTTATTCGGGCTGAATCACACATTCATCGGTTCAGCAACCTAGAAAATTGACTTCATTTTCCTTCTTCACTCACCTCTGTCACAGACACGAGTAAACGGTGTAACCAACGTTTGTAATCTAGACTTCGTGACTTCTGCCCAAAACTGATTTATGGTGATGTCTCCAACTTTCACCTATCGCCATCTAAATCTTTACATCACAAATAGGTAAGATATGAGTGGCAGAGAAGATTTTTGTTGTATAACGTCCTGTTATAAGGTCCATTGCTAAAAAGCTATTTTTTCTTTCCCCAAATCGTACAGCAGCCATCTGCGTCAATAAAGGAGAGTGATTTACGTCAGAGTGGTGTATTCAAAATATATTCCAACTAAAGAACTGATTCTACTGCACGCACGTCATCATAATTAATAAAACACCTGTGGAGACTGGTGGTAATAGGGAGTCGACAAAACCTTATTGTGGAAAAGGCACAATTTACAATGTACCACAAATTTTGTACTCTATCTCTTCCTTTTTATTGACAAACAATGTCATTCTGCCTGGGCCACCAGCCCTTTAAGGGCAATATCTTCATTGTTGACTCCTACGTAACAAAACTTCTGTCCTTGGTATTACTTTTGTTTCCTTTTGGTCCTCCCATTGTCGTAGTCCTTAGTCGTTAGGCGTGACTGCCTTAGTACCCGTTATTGCCTTCTAATTTCGTTGATGATTCTGAATGCAATTTTTACATTCGAATGTATCAAAATTATTCCAGTTGTATCGCTTCCTTCCTTTCTCCCGTTTTTGTAACATACAGCGTTGTAGTCATACACTTAAGAACGAAAGTAATTTTCGCATGATGTGACACTACCACTAGATGAAACCATGACCTTACATAGAAAGAAGGGCTCCAATGTATTAATGAAGGCGATTGAAAGAATCACGCAATGAGACAAACAAAAATGATACTTTTATTCAGAGACAATAATTACACTGAAGTCACCGACATTCATGACGGTCCCTTGGGCAACAGAAAAGGTTTCTTAATAGGAAGAGGATGTGAGATCACCACAAACAGCAATACATTCTCTGCGACGTTCCCCTGCTGGCCACAATGTTAGTAAGAAATTCGTGTTATAGGGCGTTCCAGTTGATAACGGTTTGATGGTCACTGGTGCATGCGAATGTGTGGCATTCCACATGCTCGAAGGGATTTAAGTCGGGGGGAACGGGCTGGCCGGTCCATTCGCCGACCGAATATTCTCTCGTTCAAAGAGCTCATCCGCCAGCGCAGTTCGATGCGGTAATGCTTTGTCATCCACAAATCGAAGCTATGACCGAATGCACATCTGAAAAGACGCTCATAGGAAGAGAGTGGTGTGTGACAATATTGTTGACTGCCGACTGTGTCGTGTTCAAAGACCTGAAGATGTGTACGTCCATACAACATTATTGTTCCCACTCTGTAACAGCTGGACGTCCAAAACATTCCTCTCCGAGGAATATTGTCGAACTGATCGTTTTGGCGGACCAGGTGTTACTGTTTGGCATAATGTTGCTTTGGCGTACTGATCTCCATATATCTGAATACGGTACACTCGCCGTTCGGTGATATTGTGACACTGTACTCCTTCTCGATATGCATTTTTCAGGGCTGCATTTGACACTGACTTCATTTTTGTGGATGAAAATGAGCGACTGCACCGAACAGCTTAGGAGGAGGAGCTCTTGGACTGAGAGAATATTCGGTGAATGGACTGATCTGGCCAGTTCCTTCGACTTCCCATCGAGCACGTATGGGATGCGGTGGGGAGATGTATTGCCACTCATCCACATGCTCCAACGACCATAGAGCAGTTGTCAACCTCACTGGTGGATAAATGGAAAACCGTAACCGTAACCAACTTTGTGGTCAGCATGCATTACTGTCCGTGGTGATCCCACATCTTGTTAAGAATCAAGCTTTTGTATGTCCATCCTTGTGACTGGAGGTCTGGTGGACCACGGCCGTTCGCTGTCGTAAGAAAATGAAACGCTTACAGACGCCCTTATGATCTTATTTATGGGGTAGTTACTAGTTTCGGTGCTTCAATGCGCCATCTTCAGGCCTTAGCTATGCTGAAAGTGTATTACGATCCATATGTATGACGCATCAGTGGCCGACATAGCTGGTTTACACAACCTGTCCTTAAGTGGGTGTCGTCTCTCAACCATCAACTGAAAGTTAACAGTTACTGGCTGGAGAGACGACATCACAGTTATAGATAGTCTGCGTAAACCAATTATGTTGGTCACTGATGCATCGTATTTGTGGATCGTGATAACCCCTTCAGCATCAACGACGGCCTGGAGATGGCGCATTGAAGCATCGAAACTGGTAGTTGCACACTAGGTAAGATCATAAGAACGGCAGTAGGCGTTTCATTTTCTTACAATATTAAGAATCATGTTCTGCCTTTTTTCCTTTGTCCAGGGTACCGTCATGAATCTCGGTGACTTCAGTGTAGCTGTTGCCTCTGAATGAATGTGTCATTTTTCTTCGTCTCATTGCGTAATTCTTTCAGTCACCTTCTCTACTATATGGGAGCCGTTCTTTCTACTTATGGTCTATGTTTCAGGTAGCTACTTTAATAAGCCGGCCAGAGGAACGCAATGACAAACCACCTCCGCTAGGACCTAGCCTAATACAGCAGGGCGGGTCTCCCGCATCGTCCCCTACGCTCTGTCAAGGAGTATGGGACTTCATCATCACTTTAATTGGCAGTGACACATCATGCGAAATTCCCTTTCGCACTTAAGTTTCGCACATCGGTATATATTCCCGTTGGTAACGCAAAATTTTGTTTCAGAGCTGATATTTACTTATTTTGGTGTTGGAAAAGTCGTCCCTGTGTTGTTTGTATCTTTAGAATACTTAGTTTGCTCGTTAATGTGGAGTCTTTTCTTACTGTAACGTCGTCTGCAGTCCGACATTAGGGCTCTACTTATGAGAGCGTCGGAGCTTATCACATTTAGCGGCCTACATACACTTCTCCGTTCATCGTAAAGGATTATATGGTATGGGTGTTCGACGGCAACAGATGTTTACAGGCCGCTGTATGCGCACGTGTTCGTCAGAGGGGTACAGTAATTCTCCCGTTCAGTGCTGACAGGTCCGCGTCCTGTAACAGCCAGTGGACGATACGCGACTGACAGCTGTTAATTCGGCGCGGAGAGGTGGTCTTGTAACTACGTGCCTGGATTTAGAGCCGAGCGAGTGCCACATCCGAGCGAACGCGTGGAACCGACGCTGGTGTGATGCCGCACCTACCGACCGCTGCGAAATTCTGCGTCAATAAGTAATTAATAAATTACAGCAGTACACGGCAGAAGGCCTGGGAATGGTTGGTAATGCGGAGTGTGAAAGGGGTGGGCGAACACGGTCGAAATAAATGGGTGGAATGCGCTATAAATCCTTGTCGACCACCTGTGAATGACAGAAACAGTAGCGTGTCCCGAAGAGTGTACTCGTATCGGTCTTTCATCTTCATGATAGTACAGTGTGCTGAAAAAGCTCTGCAGCGAGACATATTTTGTGAAATGGTCTCCAGCAGTACACAAAATGATTCCAGAATGAATGATTATACGCTGTTGTAAATTTTCCCGGCAGATAGAAATTGTATGCCAGACCGCGACACGAACACGGACCCTTGTCTTCTGCGGATAATTCTGTCCGAGCTATCCAGGCACGACCCACGATCAGTCCTCATAGCTCCACTTTTTCAAATCTCTCTCTTCTGTAAGCAAACACCGTATGCTGTAGCTAAGCCATCTCTCCACGATGTAATGTCTTTTATGTGTGCTAATCCGCCAGGGTCTAGGGGAGATCTGTGAGATACGAAAAATAAAATAGAGGTACTGGCAGAATGGGGTGGGAATGTCCATACACACACTCACTCTCTCCCTCCCTCCGTCTCTCTCTCTCTCTCACTCTCTCACTCTCTCTCTCTCTCTCTCTCTCTCTCTCTCTCTCTCTCTCTCTCTCTCTCTCTCTCTCTCTTCCTCCTTCCCCCTCCAAAATCCATCGTTCTTTTTTTCTCCCCTTATTCTGGCCACTTCAATCTAAAAATTATTGGTCAGCTCGGACTTAAAAGACTCACACTACCTTACAATCACGGTTCTTATATTTATTTATTCGTTTAATTCGACTGGAGCTACGTCTTAATGACATAAGAACTTACAGTATGTCGTTACACAGCTTTCCGAAAGAAGATCAAAGTAAAACGAAAATCTACGAAATGTCATAAAGAAAACATCGGGGGAAACAATAATAATTTTGTTCGTCTTTCTTTAGGGTTATTGTGTTTTGGCAACTCTCACATTGAAATCTCAAGCATATTTTGATCCTTTTACACTTGACGGGATATTTTTACCAACGCAGATAAAGCAACAGAATATTTTCTGAGTTCCATAAGAAGATTACGACGACCTTGAAACGCTGTTGTTCGTAATTTTACATACATATCATTTTCATTATCACGGAACTTTCATTTTCACGAAGTTGAAAGATCTTCATATGATTATTCTATAAGAGGTGAACTGGAGAACTTTTGGATCAGCTCGGACCATTTTTAACTTTTTCATTGTGATTGCTTCTATCACAAATGATTCTTTTCTTGAAAACAGTCAACTAACCACAGCTTCCTAGTAACAACCCAGACGAAAAAAATTTGTTTCAGTGTCTCATGCATAAAAGAAGGAGTATTTCTGGAAATATAGAGCTTTACCCCCGCCATTAAAACTTACGTCTGTTTCATGTTACAGAAATGGTATCGAGTTGTTACCATGCCAATATCAAATGACTGAATATATTACACAGTAAGTAACCAGTCCTGTGAGCGCCTCCCGGGCCTATTCTGTTGTTCAAACATTGTGAATAAAACGGACTAGACGCCCTAATATTTTTCTTTATTTACTACATCATATCGGTTACTTCCAATACCAAATACATGTAAGATAAGAGGAACATAAAAATACAAAAGCTTTTGTTCTACATTATATGGCTACAAAAGGTAGAAAAAATTATAAAAACTTTAAAAAGTTCACTCATCGTAACTTACAACTTGTAAAACGACGTTAATGTCAGTGTCTGTAAAATATATGTCTAAGCAAGATGTCACCTGCTATCTTAGCTAAAAATAAATAAATAAAAATGAAGAAGTAAAATTTCTAGCCGAGATGGGTCGTTAGTGCAGATGACATTGCCTTTATTTCATTTTCTTTCAGGTCTTGTTTATAAAATGGAATTTCTTAAAATTACATATATTCAAAGCGAAAGTATAAAATATGATTTAAATGGGTAATGTTGGACCTTGATTAAATTAGCTTTTCAGATACCAGCAGTAAGTTCTTGAGAAGTTCACCTAAATATCACACATAGTATTCATTAAATCTGCTTTACAATCTGTACAACAACCGTACAAAAGCAGTATTATATATATTTTGCCTTAACGTACTGTTGTGCACCATAAGATCAAAACCAATTGCAAAATTATTTAGATAGGATTTTTATATGGTACGAAAACTAGCAGTTATCTCTGAATAAAGTAATGTGTGAGGTCATCCACATGTGTACGAAACGAATTGTGGTTATCATTCGGGACTCGCATTCGGGAGGACGACGAGTCAAACCCTTGTTCGGTCATCCAGATTTAGGTTTCTCCAGGCAAATGCCCAGATGGTTCCTTTGAAAAGAGAACGGTCGATTTCCCTCCCATCCTTGACAGTATCCCAGCTTGTGTTCCGTCTATAATGACCTCGATGTTGACGGACGTTCACCTCAATCTTCCTTCCTTGTTTCCTCCCTACGAAAAGAAATCTGTTGAATTTTGCTTACACGATAAATTACGCAAATTTAAAGGCTGTCAATTCGACTAAATGCCTAGGAATTACAGTCACGAACAACTTAAGTTTGAACGATCACATAGATAATGTTGTGTGGAATGCAAACCAAAGACTACGTTTTATTGGCAGAACACAAATTACATGCAACACGTGTACTAAAGAGACTGACTACGCTTGTTCGTCCTCTGCTACAATACTGCTATGCGGTATGGTTCAAATGGCTCTCAGCACTATAGGACTTAACAGCTGAGATCATCACTTCCCTAGACGTAGAACAAATTAAACCTAACTAACCTAAGGACATCACACACATCCATGCCCGAGGCAGGATTCGAACCTACGACCGTAGCAGCAGCGCGGTTCCGGACTGAAGTATGCGTTGCTAGATAGGATTGACAGACGAAATCGAAAATGTCCAAAGAAGGACAGCTCGTGTTCTATTATTGCGAAGTACAGGAAAAAGTGACACGGATATAATAAATGTGGTGGAGTGACAATCATTGGAACAAGGACGTTTTTCGTTGCCGCGTGGTATTTTCACGAAGTTTATTTAATTGTTCATTTTTTTCCAAGTACTGTTACAGAGTGGGACGGTAGAGAAATAGTCGGAAAGTGGTTCTAAGAACCCTCTGCCAGGCAATTTTGCTCTTGAAATTACGCATGTATGATATCTAAAAGCTGTGCCCTATCAGCTGAAACTTTAAATGGATTTAGGAAGGCAATTTCATCTTGCAGTAGAACGATGCACAATGATGGCAGACTCATTCAGAAAGTTTACTTCCTTAATCAGTAACAATGTAATGTATTTAGATGATCTGGTGATGATCTGATGCCGGCATCGTTGGTCGAGCGGTTCTAGGCGCTTCTGCTGCGCACTGCTGCTAAGGTCACAGGTTCCGAATCCTGCTTCGGGCGTGGATGTGTGTGATGTCCTTAGGTTAGTTAGGTTTAAGTAGTTCTAAGTCTAGGGGACTGATGACCTCAGATGTTATGTCCCATAGTGCTTAGATCCATTTGAACCATTTTTGATGACCTGGTAGAAAGTGCAAGGTGGCAATGATAGCATTACACCTGCGGACGCACTACACAAGGTTATTCGTAAGTACCTACGGAGCTTTGAGAAGATGACCGCATGATAAGTAGCAGGCATACACATCGTCTGTGAAACGGAAAACGTCAATACGTGCGTGCTGTTCACGGAAATCGTTGCTGCTTCTGTTCGGGAAGGCGCAACCATCGCAGTTCCTGTTGGAAATATGTTCACCGGCTTGCCTATCTGTAGGCGTGGACTGGCTCTGAGCACTATGGGACTTAACATCTGAGGTCATCAGTCCCCTAGAACTTAGAAATAATTAAATCTAACTAACCTAAGGACATCACACACATCCATGCCCGAGGCAGGATTCGAACCTGCGACCGTAGCGGTCGCGCGGTTCCAGACTGAAGCGCCTAGAACCGCTCGGCCACCAACGGCCAGGCGTGGACTAATTCGATGCGACAGTGAGGAGTAGATGATTTTTCCACGTTCTTCGACTCACGTGGCCCCTAGTGGTCCGCTCTAAAATTACGTCACGACGGGTATTTCTGATCACGCTGATACACTTCATTTTTATGTGTGTATTTTAGTTTTCATACAGTCGGCTGCTGAAACCCTGGAGTTTCTTATGGAGAATCCTCTACAACAGGGGTCCCCAACAAAATTTTCTCGAGGACCCCCACATCGAGCACGACTGGTACCTTGTCATATCACAGTATCAGGTACCTAAAAAGCCAAATTAGGAGTCTTCTTATACGTTTTCTATCGTTGGTACTTAGGAAAAACATTGACATATTCGTTATTGAAAAAATGTTGAGCTTAAAACTGCTCATGCAGGAAGCGGTCAAAACAATTCGTTTTTGAAAAAATGTTGAGCTTAAAACTGCTCATGCAGGAAGCGGTCAAAACAAAAATCTGTTATCATACGAAATATATTTAATATATTTTTTTTTCTAATAGCATCTTGCGGACCCCTCTGGCATAGCTCGCGGACCCCTCGGGGTCCACGGACCACCTGTTGGGAACCACTGCTCTACAACAAAAGAAAGATTTACACGATCGACACTGTTCTTCGCTAAGTCAGTACACATACACAAAAGTAATCTTTATGTGAATTTGCAAGCGCAGAGTGAGCTGATTACGTTTCTAGAAACATTTACACAAAAAGCAGTGTGTAAGCAGTAGGTTATCGGGATTGCCCTCAAAGTAGCAACGTCTTGTTAAAGGAAGCGATGAAAGCGACAGAAATTGAATGGTAGCTCTTGAGAATAACGATCCCGCCGTGACTAGAGAGGTCGCAGTAACACGGTGTGCCGCCCAGGTGTCGGTGAGGTTCGCACTGATTGACGGCGTAACAAGCGAGCCTCGGATCCGGCGCCGCGGCGGGAGTTATTTATTCGGAGTTATTTCGCGTTTTCGCGGCCGACTGCTGTTGTCTCCGGGAAAATCCGCCAGAGGGGGCCGCAGCCGCCGCGGCGCCGGCAGAGCGAAAAACACTCGGCGGTTTCTGAGGATCCGCGCGGCATCTGGGCGGGCCGCCCGCTCGCGCGTCTTACCCGGGCCAACCTTGTTATCGGCAAGTTGTTTGTTAAAGCGTTCCGCTCCGCTGCCGCAGCGGCAGCGCACAGCTGAAAGGAAAGGAGCGAACGGGGAAAGAAAAGTCCCGCGGCGCACAAAAAGGAATTGTGGGGGGCTGGAGTGGCGCCAGCGGCGCCGGCGTCCGTTCGGCCCTGGCTGCGTAACTTGTTATGCGGTCTCCACACGGACTCTGTGACGTCCGGGTCGCCTACATCCGGCCGGTGTGCGGTGCAAAGAGGATCACTCGCTGTGAAAAGTACTGGCGATCGACACGCGTTGCCATATTTCGGATTGATCCCGGTGGAAGTCCAGCCATCAACACAAAGAGAGAGAGGTCACAGGGGTAGGAGACTTGATAAAGCCACAGTCTTTCTTTCTTAACATGTCGGCACAAATGATCCGTCGGGCGCGAATCTAGGGTTCGACTGACAGAGGGGAAGGGTCACAGTTTGTTACTGTGGCTCTCCACAATTCACCACTCAACCTCCAAACCTCACGCAAAAATAACTTGCCAACCCCTCCCCCTCCTCCCCGAACCGCACCTTTTAACGTCACAGACGTCTAGAACTTTGATAACAGCTACTTTGCCGGCCGGTGTGGCCGAGCGGTTCTAGGCGCTACTATCTGGAACCGCGCGACCGCTACGGTCACAGGTTCGAATCCTGCCTCGGGCATGGATGTGTGTGATGTCCTTAGGTTAGTTATATTCAAGTAGTTCTAAGTTCTAGGGGACTGATGACCTCAGATGTTAATTGGCTCTGAACACTATGGGACTCAACTGCTGTGGTCATAAGTCCCCTAGAACTTAGAACTACTTAAACCTAACTAACCTAAGAACAGCACACAACACCCAGCCATCACGAGGCAGAGAAAATCCCTGACACCGCCGGGAATCGAACCCGGGAACCCGGGCGTGGGAAGCGAGAACGCTACCGCACGACCACGAGATGCGGGCAGATGTTAATTCCCATAGTGCTCAGAGCCATTTGAACCATTTTGAACAACTACTTTAAAATATATAGGACGATTTAATACACTTATAATAATAATATGTTTACATCACCGCTTATTGATTTATCACAACTTCCAAGAAATTGCAGTTCAAAGAAATACATAGTTAGAAAATCGGTCGTCTGTAAATTTAACAGGTGCAGGGTGACAATTATTGAACTATATGAAAAAAAACGTAAATTAGTTACAAACTACGGTGTACATACACTTCATTCAACATGTAAACGTCACTACAGATATTCGGATTTAGCTTATGACAAGTACGATATGCCTGCCATCCTTGGGGATAATGCGGTGCAGACAAATAGCGAAATTCTGCATGACTAGGTGAAGTGTCGGATCATCGATGCTGTCGTTGACCTCCTGAATGGCTGTTGTCAACTCAGCAATGATTTTGCGGTTGTTGCTGTACACCTTGTCTTTAATATAGCACCACAAAAAAGTAGTCGCACGTGTTCAGATCCGGAGAATACGGCGACCAATCGAGGCTCATGCCAGTGGCCTCTGGATACCGCAGAGCCAGAATGCTATCCCGATAGTGCTCCTCCAGCATATGAAGCACTCACCCGCTTCGATGCGGTCAAGGTTCGTCTTGCATCAGGGTCACTTTGGATAATGGGGATGAAATGGTCTTCTGAAACCTTCACGTACCGTTCAGTAGTCACCGTACCATCAAGGAATATCACACCGACAACCCTGTGACTGGGCACTGCACACCACAGTCACGCGTTGAGGGTGAAGAGTCTTCTCGATCGCAAAATACGCATTCTAAGGCCACCAAATGCTCCCCTTTAACTTATTGACGAACTAATCCAACTGAAAGTGGGCTTCGTCGCTTAACTAAACCGTACATGCGCTTACTAATTCCTGTCATACACAGCGGCCAACCGTACATTGGATGTCCTAACGCAAACCGTTCAGAAGTTATAGCTTTGTTGGTAAAAAGAGCGTCAGTCATAGATTAAGCCTGATGCGTCTAAGAGTAAAACAAATGAAGCGCAGAGTACGTAACACGTAAGTGGGCCTTCCAGGGCGTGGCCACGTGTGACTCACTGGTCGTGACCACACGCCATGCACGCAGCCAGCCACCCGAACAAGTGAAATGTTGCAATGCGGTCCCAGCAAGTGTCGCCTCGCAGAGGTGTGGCAGCCTGCTGCCCAGAGGCTCGTACGGCAAAGGACGCAGTGGAGAACGTTCTCACACTTTGACTCTTGGCGAACTTCGTAGTCGAGACATTTTCGCTTCAAGACTTTCTTCTACGTTATCGGAACGTAGCAATGAGCGGACTCTTCTCACGGGAACCGGCTCTGAGACTATGATAACTTACAGCTGGACCATTCCGTTGAATAATATGACTAGAATACCGAAAACTTACGATTTTCTGAGTTATTTATTAATTTATTTATTCATTTATTTATTTATTTCTGAAAAATGTCCCTGTTGCAAGACTGTCTTACTTTATGCATGTAATACGATTAATGTCAAAGCGAATCACGCATCAGATCCAAAGATACGTCGACAGTACAAAGAAGGGCAGCTAGTTCTGTATTATTGCGAAATAGTAAAACGAAACATATTTGGGGTGAACATCATTAAAGGGAAAGTTTTTTTCGTTGCGGCGGAATCTTCTCGTGAAATTTCAATCACGAACTTTCTCCTCCGAGCCGGCCGCGGTGGCCGAGCGGTTCTACGCGCTTCAGTCCCGAACCGCGCGACTGCTACTGTCGCAGGTTCTAATCCTGCCTCGGGCATGGATGTTTTTGATGTCCTTGGGTTAGTTCTAGGGGACTGATGACCTCAGATGTTACGTCCCATAGTGCTCAGAGCCATTTGAACCATTTTTTTCTCCTCCGAATGCGAAAATATATTGTTGACACCGATCTACATAGGGAGAAACGATCACCATAATAAAATAAGGGAAAACAAAGCTCGCACGGAAAGTTGTGTTTGTTTTATCCCAGTGCTGTACGAGATTGGAAAATAGAGAATAGGACTGCCATGGGTCGAGAACTTTCCCGACGCAGTCGGGCCTGGATGGCTCAGTGGAGGATGCCATCCACTCTCTTTTACTATATCTTTCCTGTCTTCTATTTTTTCATCTTCTTAACTATGATTAATTATTTGCATTTCTTCGTATTTCATCTAAGTCAATTTTATTTTTAATATTTTTAAGTTTATACGTAAACCATAATTGTACGCCACAAACATTTACCACATAGTAAAGAGAAGTGGTAGTATACCCACTATGAAAACGAGACGACTGGTCCTCCTCTACGTGGCTAGAGGTGGGCAACATCGAGAGCAGCTACCAAACTATCGACTTCCCACGATGACTAAGTAACCAGTAAATCTTCGAGGGTGTATTCTAACGTAACAAACCGTAATAAAACAATGACCAACCTAACAACAAAAAGAAAACTACGATATGTGTGGACTTTGACATTCATTGAATTGATGCCAATATCAATGCAGTATTACAAGGTATTAGCATGAAATGGAGGTGACTAATTTTTTTGTCTCCTGTGCTTAGTAGTGATGGACCAAAAAAAAAAAAAAAAAAAACGAAAATCATACACTTACACAATATACAATATATGATCAGCAAATTCAAAGCCTTGTATGTAGACAAGCGACGGTAGTTACGCTGATACAGAAAGGCTATTCTTGCATGTGTATTGGTCAACTTTCGAGTCAGGATTTTTAATGGGCATTGAGGCTGAGCAGCTGAGATTGTGGCCGCCATAGATGCAGGAGGCTGAGCTCAGGACCTGGTGTGGGAGGCTGTCATGCACCCTAAGGTTCCAGTGAAACATAGTTGTCTGGAAACATGTTTATTGCTTGTAATTTTACAGTTGGAACTGCCTTATCTGGCACTGCAGAAGGGGCGCTGAATCGCACGCTGGAGTGCGGCAGGGGATGTGGACGCAGCCAGTGGTGTAACAGTGATGTCGAGCAGGTAGCCAGAACTGGAGTCTGTAGGTGCAGCCCTACCATGGCTCACCAACAACCAACACGGTCCGCTTCAGCGCTCTCGAAGACAGACGTGCACTTAAGCAGATGCCAGCAGGATATCATGGACAGTAGCTGTCATGGAAGGCCAGGATGAAACTCAGCAACACAGTGTACAACCAGGGAAATGGCACCCAGATGCCTTGCCCAACAGATAGAACGTGGAAGTTTGCAGTCACATGGTATGGCCCTTCACCAGGGGAACCCCAGTCTTGTCAACATATCAGTCACGTTAGGAAAAAACCAGCAGTGGCAGCTTGCCGCGGCTAAGTTCCAGTATAGCCGACTGGCCCCAATCTTGGACCCGAAGTCTTCTCACGGCAGCAGGCACCACGTCTCTATTTTCCAACCAAGTTATCCCGTAAAGAGCGAGATTCTCATTCTATCTTAATCAGAGACGCAGACGGGATGACCAGACAATGAGAATGGCGCTTCTGAAGTGGATATAATGCCCAGAGGTGCCAGTGGACTGGTCACCCTGCCTTCACACTTTCCATAAGTGTCAGGACGCCGTGGGGCGGCTGAGTTTGGATCTTACATCATATCGCTCCAGATTGCAAGACTCGCACAACAACGTACTGGGTGCTGCCGTACTGCGTCTCTTGATTACGGCTCGGCTCGATGTGAAAATGTATTGTGAGTGGCGCCCCACCTTCTGCAACATTGGCACTCTTCGTGCGCCCCGGGTACTGTGACACACGATATGAGCAAATTACACTACTGGCCATTAAAATTGCTACACTAAGAAGACATGCAGTTGATAAACTGGTATTCATTGGGCAAATATATTATACTAGAACTGACATGTGATTACATTTTCACGCAATTTGGGTGCATAGACCCTGAGAAATCAGTAGCCAGAACAACCACCTCTGGCCGTAATAATGGCCTTGATACGCCTGGGCATTGAGTCAAACAGAGCTTGGATGGCGTGTACAGGTACAGCTGCCCATGCAGCTTCAACACGATACCACAGTTCATCAAGAGTAGTGAAGGGCGTATTGTGACGAGCCAGTTGCTCGGCCACCATTGACCAGACGTTTTCAGTTGGTGAGAGATCTGGAGAATATGCTTGCCGGGGAGCAGTCGAACATTTTCTGTATCCAGAAAGGCCCGTACAGGACCTGCAACATGCAGTCGTGCATTATCCTGCAGAAATGTAGGGTTTCGCAGGGATCGAATGAAGGGTAGAGCCACGGGTCGTAAAACATCTGAAATGTAATGTCCAGTGTTCAAAATGCCGTCAATGCGAACTAGAGGTAAACGATACGTGTAACCAATGGCACCCCATACCATCACGCCAGGTGAATACGGCAGTATCGCGATGACGAATACACGCTTCCAACGTGCGTTCACCGTGATGTCGCCAAACATGGATGCGACCATCATGATGCTGTAAACAGAACCTGGATTCATCCGAAAAAATGGCGTTTTGCCATTCGTGCGCCCAGGTTCGTCGTTGAGCACACCATCGCAGGCACTCCTGTGTGTGATGCAGCGTCAAGGGTAACCGCAGCCATGGTCTCCGAGCTGATAGTCTATGCTGCTGCAAACGTCGTCGAACGTTCGTGCAGATGGTTGTTGTCTTGCGAACGTCCCCGTCTGTTGACTCAGGGATCGAGATGTGGCTGCACGATCCGTTACAACCATGCGGATAAGATGCCTGTCATCTCTACTGCTAATGATACGAGGCCGTTGGGATCCAGCACGGCGTTCCGTATTGCCCTCATGAACCCACCGATTCCATATTCTGCTAACAGTCATTGGATCTCGACCGACGCGAGCCGCAATGTCGCGATACGATAAACCGCAATCGCGATAGGCTACAATCCGACCTTTGTGAAAGTCGGAAACGTGATGGTACGCATTTCTCCTCCTTACACGAGGCATCACAAGAACGTTTCACCAGGCAACGCCGGTCAACTGCTGTTTGTGTATGAGAAATCGGTTGGAAACTTTCCTCATTTCAGCACGTTGTAGTTGTCGCCACCAGCGCCAACATTGTGTGAATGCTCTGAAAAGCTATTCATGGGCATATGTCGGTTAAATTTCGCGTCTGTAGAACGTCATCTTCGTGGTGTAGCAATTTTTATGGAAAGTAGTGTATATACAGATCCGAGAATTGGCTCTGCTGTGCAACATATGTACTTACAACTGTTAACCCGTAAATTTTAAATTCAGAAAACAAGATATTCAGTGTGGAAGGCCACGAGCAGAGCGTTACTTGCAGACGCATCACCACAGCGGTCGTCGTATGGGAGGGCCTCAATAGAAGTGCCGAATCTGATCGGTAATCGGTGCCATGTGCGATGAGACCCTTACGGGGCGAACCGAATGCCCGAATCGCGAGCGTTGCAAAAACGCTAGGTCGGCTTGATTCATGTGGCCGGCGGCCGCGGTGCACAGTGGCGGTATTTATGCATGCAGATGCCGGCTGGGCCAGCTGGCCTGAATGTCACACGCTGCGGCCTTTGAAGTGCTTTGCTGTCTGCCCCACAAACTGGCGCGCAGTGTGTGGTTTGGACGGGCCGTATAAAGGGGGCCGGGAACGCGACGCCCGACCGTTCCCGCCCCCACCCCCACCCACGGCCGCGGCTTAATATTCGCCACCTGCTAAACAAAGCGCCGTTATTAATTTTGATTTTCGAGTAGGCCATTTGTTCGCTTTTGTCGGCGTCGGCGGCAAGCTTTGTCGACGTTGACGCTACCACCTCCACCGAGCGGCCGCCGAAACGGGATTAAAGTTTCGAATCTGCGAGCGCCGCTAAAAGAAACACATCGTTGTGAGAACAGGACAAATTTTTTGTTTCGTTCTCGTTTACCTTTTACCCACATACAATTTACAATTTCTATCCTTCGCGTTCTCCTTTTGTTTGCTCCAAGCTGTTACCTGTTCAATACATCGACTTTGGTTTTCCTGACATTTGTAGAAGTAAAAACATTATTAACAGTTAACGTCTGCCAAAGACGGACGCAGTTGACTGTGAAAGTGACAGGAATTGTTGCGATCCAATCTTAGCTCTTAAAACCTACGTCGAGAAAGGATGCCAAATAAAGAGTATTGTATTTAGCGATCTCATTTCGGCCTTTATTTAAATTTAGTTATTGTCCTGATGATCTCAAGCTATAAAAACACACAAAAAATTTTGAAATCGTTTCATTCGATTCCTAAAATTTATTAGCAGGTTTACCAATTCATTTATGCAGGTTGGCTTCAGCATACATTGCCGGCCGCGGTGGCCGAGCGGTTCTAGGCGCTTCAGTCCGGAACCGCGTGACTGCTACGGTCGCAGGTTCGAATCCCGCCTCGGGCGTGGATGTGTGTGATATGCTTAGGTTACTTAGGTTTACGTAGTTCTAAGTTCTAGGGGACTGATGACCTCAGATGTTAAGCCCCATAGTGCTCAGAGCCATTTGAACCATTTTTTCAGCATACTTTGATTAACTACGTTGAGAGATATAACGAATTAGAAGGTAGGTTCAGAATTAGGCATTATAAATCAGTAACCTAGGTCAGCTATAAAACTGGGAGAGAAAAATCTCAAGTTGAGTCACGCACTGTATCACTAAACCAGGGGAAAAAGCGCGAAACTTACGCACTTTTATGCAGTCGCTGGGCCAAGAGAAGTTGTGGGAATGAATTGACAACGTAGCTAAAAATGAACTGAACGACCTGAAATAACGATAATGAATTTGTGATACATCCTTGTATATACGTTTCCATGTGTTCAAAAATGTGATTTGGATTCGGTGTGTTTCTCCCGGCTTGTTCGGAGGGCAGAGATCGCGGCCTGTCAGTAGGACCACATAACCTATAACTTCAACTCAACGAACATTTCCAGTTACAGTAAGCACGTTAAGCCGTAGTAGCAATAGGTGAATCACAATTCAAGGCGACAACGACAAATACGTTCGTTGTGTTAAAAGGCGTATTCGTCTAGAGAAGTCAACTTGTACGACGGGCGGAGATAATGGATTGCCGCAGTGATCACGGTATTTATCTCTCACAATGTTCTACACAAATTATCAAGTCAATAAGTATTTTAAAACAAATAAAACGGTGTTTGTAACAACATAATACAAGGAATAAGGCTCTTGTTCATGATTAATAAGTCAGCTTCTTATAATGTAGTTATGAAGTTAGGCATCCGTGATCTCCTTTTGCCTTTTATGTTAAAATGTGCAGCAAATCGTAAGTCTTAGCGCAGGATCAGTTTGCAGTGTCAGAAGCCGGTGGAAAAACTCTCCAACGATGCCTCATTCATCCCCATACGATTACTACGTGTTGATAAAAATGGATATTGACTTTAGAAATAATGTAAGTAGAAAAAGCACGTATACATGCTTTATAGATCCTACATAAAAGGCAAATTCAAATTTGTACGTTAGTTCTGTCTTATTTTAACAGTTACTCATTTGATCTCGACCTATTATACCATATGGATCAAAGAACAAGTTGCCAAACTATCAAGCGTCGTAAGGTGTTATAACGACTTAAAAAAGGGAAATGCTTTAAAAAACGGAAATGCTTTTTAGAATATATCAATGGAAAGTTTCTACATCAATGCTTTCTTTCGGTCGATGGGTTTCTCACGTGGGAAAGCATCATCTCACGAACTTACATATGCCGACGACGAGACCATAAAACACCAGAAAAAAATGCCCTAAGAAAATCTGGCCAAATCTCACTAAATATCTGAATACTTTATAAAAACGTTACACCCAGTGACAACTGTATTCCATTACAGACGAAACGCTATGACTCATTCGTCTAACATTACCAACAACATTGTACACCCATGATAGTCTTCATGCTTGCATTGATCCCTGATTCGCTATAAACTTTCTTCTTTTTTTTTGTTTGGTATTTATTCCTGAGTGTTCCATATTCGTAGATACAGGGAGCTATAGCGAATGGTGATCGTTTGTTGACATTATTAATACAGTATACGGTGTTACAGCATTGGGTAATTCAGATAGCAACAAATTTTTCTTTTGCCATAGAGCTATTTGTTAGAAGATCACTGTCTGCGCATCCAATTTCCACAATTGTTCACGGTACGAAACAATTTCAAAGAAGTATCTTGTGGTCTTTTTTTTTTTTGGTATTTCGTCTTGTTAGAGTTCTTGTACCAGCACGACCGAAACTAAATGTGCTGCTTCACTGCGCACAATGAAGTCGTCAAAGTAGCTAGACCACTTGTCTTCTTTTATTAT